>NC_072429.2:56865000-57490000 GCF_028878055.3 Symphalangus syndactylus
GTCCAGAGGATAACACTAAAATAAGAGGAGTGCATGTGATATGAGAGATGCACACAAAACACAGAAAATATCCCATAGGAAGCTTGCAGAGATAGGAAAGTAAGCCATAGGCAGAAGGCAGAGCCCTGAGGACAGGGCCTCAGGGGCAGGCAGAACACGAGGCAGCCAAGGAGAGAGAAAAGGAGTCATTCAAGAAAAACCTGGAGAGGCCGGGCACGGTGGCTCACGCCTGGAATCCCAGCACTTTGGGAGGCCGAGGCGGGTGGATCATGAGAAGTCAGGAGTTCGAGACTAACCTGGCCAACATGTCAAAACCCTGTCGCTATTAAAAATACAAAAATTAGCCAGGCGTGGTGGTTCACGCCTGTAGCTACTTGAGAGGCTGAGGCATGAGAATCACTTGAGGAGAATCACCCAGGAGGCAGAGGTTGTAGTGAGCCAAGATCGCGCCACTGCACTCCAGCCTGGGAGATAGAGCGAGACTCTGTCTCAAAAATAAATAAATAAATAAATAAATAAAATAAAATAAAATAAAATAAAATAAAATAAAATAAAATAAAAAGAAAGAAAAAAGGAAAGCCTCAAGAATGTGGTGGGGAAGTCAGAGGACTTGCAAGAGCAACACTGGGAGAAGAAACAGATAAGGATAGGGCAGATGTTGACAGTGGTAATGAGGGTATAGTGTCGGGAGCAGAACTGAGAACAAGAAGTGAACCAGGTGAGAGGAAGCAGAAACACAAGGCAAGGTGCATGAGATGCAGAGGAAGACACAAGCCCAGCCACAGGGTCAAGATGTCTCAAGCACTGATGTGTCCTATCTGCTATAAGATGCACCAGAGAAAGTGTGACTGCTGATAAATACTCAAGTATGCAAATAATTTACTTTCAAAAGGAAGGAAGAGAAAACAGGGGAAGGGAGGAAGGAAGGAAGGAAGGAAGGAAGGAAGGAAGGAAGGAAGGAAGGAAGGAAGGAAAGAATAGAGAGAGAAAGAAAGAAAGGAAAAAGTAGAAGGATTTAGTGTCACTCTTACTCACAGTCTGATGTGATTTCTCAAAATGTTGGAAAGCGAAGAAGTCGGAGCTGGTGCACTGGGGATGGCCTATGACCTACACTGTAAAAAGAATTCTGGTTGGGCACGGTGGCTCATGCCTGTAATCCCAGCACTTTGGGAGGCCAAGGCAGGTGGATCACTTGAGGTCAGGAGTTCGAGAGCAGGCTGACCAACATGGTGAAAGCCAGTCTCTACTAAAAAAATACAAAATTAGCCAAGCATAATGGTGCACACCTATAATTCCAACTACTTGGGAGGCTGAGGCAGGAGAATCACTTGAACTCAGAAAGCGGAAGTTGCAGTGAGCTGAGATTGTGCCACTGCACTCCAGCCTGGACAACAATAATGAAACTCCATCTAAAAAAAAAAAGAACTCCTCAGTCTGCACTGTGGAAGAGGGACAAGTGGAAACGCAAGACAGAGTCTCAGGCTGGAGTAGAAATCTAGAAAAGGATCATTAGTGGTAGACCCTTCCTAGGCAGAGGGGGCATCGGTAGGAACAGAAGGAACAATTTGAGAGACACCGGGAGGTGTGGGTGTGGGGAGCAGATGAAGGAAGGGGCACAGGACAAGAGGATGCAAACTCTGGGAGGGCCGGAAAGTGTGGCAAGGAGGCCACCTTATCTCCCCTGGCTGGAGGCCTGGCTTGGAGGAGGGACATGGGTGTAGGTAAATTGTAGAAGACTGGGAAATTACCAGAAAGCACACTGATGACCTCAGCGTCCCCAATGACTCATGAGGTGAGGGTATCTGCTGAGAGTGAAGGGAGCAGGAATTGAGAATGGGTCTTGAGAGGAGTCGGGGGAAGCTATAAATATCTCCTAATTCATCAGCCCTAAGGGGTATGTATGTGACTCTGTCTGAATACCCTGCAAGTTTGAGGGCCACCAGTTAGAGGTTCCCACGCACCCAGCACAGTGCCGGCTGCTGTGTGTGTCTCTCCTTCTTGAGGAGATATGATTAGTGGACCTAACTCACACAGCTCTCCCACCCTGGAGTCTTAGCAATAGTGAAACTGTATTAAGGCCTTGAAGAAGCTATTGATTCTGAAGTGGTAGCTTTTTGATATGTGTGTATACACACACACACACACACACACACACACATATATATGTATATCGTATGCACTCTTTTAATTGGAGACAGAGTCTTGCTCTGTCACCCAAGCTAGAGTGCAGTGGTGCAATCAGGGCTCACTGCAGCCTCGATCTTCTGGGCTCAAGTAATCCTCCCACATCAGCCTCCCTAGGAGCTAGCCACCACAACTGCTCATTTTTTTTTTAATTTTTTTTAGAGATAAGGTCTCTCTCTCTCTCTCTCTCAATATCAAGTCTCATTTTAGATTTAGGGGGTACATGTGCAGGTTTGTTCCCTGGGTATATGTGTGATGCTGAGGTATGGGGTATGGTTGATCCCATCACCCAGGTAGTGAACATAATACCCAATAGTTAGTTTTATAGCCCTTGACCCCCCTCTTTCCCTCCCCCTTCTAGCAGTCCCCAGTGTCTATTGCTGCTATCTTTATGCCTATAAGTACCCAAAGTTTAGCTTCCACTTATAAGGGAGAACGTGTAGTATTTGGTTTTCTGTTCCTGCATTAATTCACTTAGGATATGGTCTCTCTATGTTGTCCAGGCTGATCTCAAACTCCTGGCCTCAGGCAATCCTCCCACCTTGGCCTCCCAAAGCACTGGGATTACAAGGCATGAACCTCTGTGCCAGGCCCTGAAGTGGTAGCTTTTTAAAAAATAGTTTGAACTATTGTGGATTTTTTGCTTATGCTCTCATAGCTATGGCTTGTACTTATAATGATATATTATTAATATATCATTGTAATAATGATCATTATAATAATATATCAACTAATAATATACAATATATCATTATAAGTATATATACTCATATATATAATTATATAATATAATTATATATGTACACACACATTATACATACACACACATATATAATTTAGGAACCATTTATTTAATATATATTTGTTGAGCACACTCCATGTGCCAAGAACTATGTCAGAGACTGAAGAGACAAAAGTAGATGAAGTGTCTGCCATTATGGAATGAACAGTCTGATAATTAATACAAAAACATATTCAAACTAATGTAAAATTACCATAGAATTAGTGCTATAAAAATCAATGAGAAAGTGCAGTCAATACAGGTCAGGGTGCGGGAGAAATTATTTCGTCCCCCCTCATGTCACAGATCAACGTGTTAATGTCCTTCTCATGACCCATTCCTTTCAAGGTTGAACATCATTGCCCACACCCCCGTTTATGGCTCCTGACTCAGGACTGTGCACACAGCATGTGTTCAGTGTGTGTTTGATGACTAGACTGGAGTCATGGAATGCTCATCAGCCGTGTTAGTTATGACAGCCATGTGTGGCATCAGCCTGGCTTTTGCAGAAAAACTACAGATGGACATGTATGGAAATAATGGAACACTCCCAACTTTCTGGCTAATTTGACAGGAACAACACACAAATACCACTGCGTGGACACTTTCCCCTGAAATGTTGTGTGTCATTGACATTTTTCAGTTTTAAAAAGCACAAATTGTGATGTTCTTCACATTACTGTACATTGAGAATGTGTACACTTGCTTCCCCTTGTTTTCCAGGGCAACCTCCGTTTATCCACAGGGGCATTCTGGAGAATGATGCTCATACCCCAGGGACTGTGGAGTAGAAATGTCTTGGGAGGAGGTGGGATAGAGAAGGGCACAGGTAGAGGAGCAAACGGAAAAGCCATTTTATAGCCATCGATCTAGGAACTAGCACTGTTTCTTTTTTTCTTGAGACAGGGTATTGCCCTGTCGCGCAGGCTGGAGTGCAGTGGTACAATCATAGCTCACTGTAGCCTCAACCTCTCCAGGCTCAAGCAATCCTCCCACCTCAGCCTTCCAAGTAGCTGGGACTACAGGCACACACCATCACACCTGGCTAATTCTAAAATTGTTTTTGTAGAGACAGGGTTTCACCATGTTGCCCAGGCTGGTCTCAAACTGCTGGGCTCAAGCAATCCACCTGCCTTGGTCTCCCAAAGTGTTGGGATTACAGGTGTGAGCCATCATGCCTGGCACTAACACTTTTTAAAAAATATAATGAACACATGAACATACTCTCTTGGTAAAC
Organism: Symphalangus syndactylus; assembly: GCF_028878055.3. Classification (NCBI taxonomy): domain Eukaryota; kingdom Metazoa; phylum Chordata; class Mammalia; order Primates; family Hylobatidae; genus Symphalangus; species Symphalangus syndactylus. The sequence continues at coordinate 56,869,203 of NC_072429.2, forward strand.
TCTGAAAACAATACAGATGATACAACACAAAGTTACCCTCCACTTTTACCCCCTTACGTCCTTCCCAATGTGTAAATACACTCCTAATCTTCATCCATATGTTTAGAAATATGTCCACATAAAAAAGACTGTTTTTATCATAAATGTGATCATGCTGTATGTTATGTTCTAGGTCTCACTTTTTACTTAACAATGTATTTTGAGGATTATTCCATGTCACAACATGCTATGTGTATTGATCTACTGCCCAGTATTTCATAATCTATTAATCATTTTTATATTCATGAATGTTTAAGTAATCTCCAATTTTACCAACAAAAAAGCATTCCAATACACAACCCCAAATTTTTCACCAAAAGATACCAATCTAACTAGACTACCTTATTTGCAACGTGTTCCACACCGAAGAATTCACTCCCTGTATTATACCCTTACTTAGCTTTCTGAGAAAGCTTGCCTATTGATTCTTGCACCTGCAAAATAAAATACACTGTGGTTAAAATAAGACAAAAAACAAATTTTCTTAACTCATTTTGTTCAACAGATTAAAAAAATGGGAGCAACGTAATAGGATCAGTGATTCGGTGATGTCTCTTACTATATAGAACTGAAAATGCATCTGCTCCTTGGTTTCAACTCCTACTGCTCCTGACTCAGTTCAGTCTCCCTTCACCTTTTATATGGGTTACAGCAAAAACCTTTATTTGTGCCCCTCTCAAATACATCCAGAGCAGTACAGTCTGCCCTCTGTATCCATAGGTACTACTTACATGGATTCAACCAAGCAAGCATCACAAAATTCAGGGGAAAAAAAAAAGATGATTTTATCTGTACTGAACATACACAGACTTTTTTCTTGTCATTGTTCCCCAGAAAATACAATATAACAACTATTTACATTATCTAATACATTGTGTTAGGTATTATAAGGAATCTGGAAGTAATTTAAAGCATACGGGAGGATGTGCATAGGTTAAATGCAAATGCCACATCATTTACATAAGGGACTTGAGCATCTGTGGATTTTAGTACCCGTGCGGGTGTCCTGGAACCAATTGCCCACAGATACTGAGGGACAACTGTATTTCTAAACTACAAATCTGATCAGCCTGGTGGCTGGAACATATCAGTCCTTTAAAAAATGTTAGTTATGGCTGGGCACAGTGGCTCATGCCTGTAATCCCAGCACTTTGGGAGGCCAAGGCATGTGGATCACCTGAGGTCAGGAGTTCGAGACCAGCCTGGCCAACTTGGTGAAACCTTGTCTCTACTAAAAATGCAAAAAATTAGCCAGGCATGGTGGCAGGCACCTGTAGTCCCAGCTACTCAGGAGGCTGAGGTAGGAGAATGGTGTGAACCCAGGAGGCGGAGCTTGCAGTGAGCCAAGATTGCACCACTGTACTCCAGCCTGGGTGACAGAGTAAGACTCCATCTCAAAAAAAAAAAAAAAATTAGCTAGACGTGGTGGCAGGCACCTGTAATCCCAGCTACTCAGGAGGCTGAAGCAGAAGAATTGTTTGAACCCAGCAGGCAGAAGTTGTGGTAAACTGAGATCGTGCCCCTGCACTCCAGCCTGGGCAACAAGACTGAATCTCTGTCTCAAAAAAAAAAAAAAATGAGCAAAGAACTTGAATAGATATTTCTTCAAAGAAGATACTCAGATAGCTGAGAAGCACATGGAAAGATGCTCAACAGCACTAGTCATTAGGAAAACGCAAATCATAACCTCAATGAAATGCTACATCACACCACTAGGGCAACTAGAATCAAAATCTGTAGGCAAAGTCGTGAAGAAATTGGAAGCCTCATACTTCATTACTGAAGTGTAAAATGGCGCAGCCTCTGTGAAAAACAGTTTGGCTGTTGCTCAAAAAGTTAAATGTAGAATTACTATATGATCCAGCAATTCCACTCCTAGGTATATACCCAAAGACATTGAAAGCAGGCACTCAAAAAGATATTTGTACACCATTATTCATAGCAGCATTGGTCCCAGTAATCAAAAGGCAGAAACAAACCAAATGTCTACCAAGAGATGGATGAGTAAACAAAATGTGGTATATCCATAGAATAGAATATCATGCACCTTAAAAAGAAATGAAATTCTGACACATGCTACAACATGGTGAAACCTAAAGACATTATGTTAAGTTAAACTAGCCAGACACAAAAGGACAAATATTGTATAATTCCTCTTATATGAGATACCTAGAATAGGCAAATTCATAGAGACAGAAAGTAGAAGAGAGGATACCAGAGGCTGCGGAATGGAAAAATGAGGTGTTATTGGTTAATGGGTACAGAGTTCCTACTAGTGACGATGAAAAAGTTCTGAAAACAGATGGGGGGATGATTGTGCAACATTGTAAATATACCTAATGCCACTGAGTTATAGACGTCAAATGGTTAAAATGGTAATTTTATGTTATGTATCTTATACAATTAAAAAGCTCAAAAAATAAAGCTTGGGTATGTTTTTAAATTACTGGTTATGAATGTTGGAATGAATGCCGCCTTTCTCCTTCAAACCCTTTAATGGCTCCATTTTCTCAGATCAAATCCCTCACCCCCACTAGGCTTTACCTGGACTGGGTCCTGCCGTTTTCTCCTGTGTCCATCCTTCTTGAACCCTGTGCCCCAGCCAGGCCAAACAGCTTGCAATGTTACTGTCCTGTGTTGCTTCTAGTTGTCTCTGTGCCTGACGTGCACAGGTCCCTGTCTCTGTAATGCTATTCTCAACACCACCCTCCAGCTGAAAAATACCTTCTCATGCACCTCAGCTTAGCCTCCTCCAGAGAACTTTTACCAACAGCCATTTCACCCCTCACCCCCCGCCAGGAAAATGACTGTTCTCTCTCTCTCTTTCTCTCGCTTCCTCACTTTCTCCTGTGTAGATCATTATCATGGCTAATATAACATTCAATGCACTCATTTATTTATAGGTCTGTCTTCCTGTTCTGCACCAGGGGAGCAAGAGCAAAGCCTTTGTCTTACTTACCTAGCATGGTTTTAAGATCTCTGGCTCTAGCTCTAGTTAAGTGACCTTGAGCAAGATATTTAACCTTTTTTAGGCCTAAGTTTTATCTTTCAAACAATGGGAATAATAATAGTTTTGATGCCATAGTTATGAGGAACAAATGACATAATGCATATAAAGTGCTTTAGCAGAGAGTCTGATACACAATAAACAATAAAATATTTGAAGAAAGGAAATGCATAGCAATCACATAATAACATAGTGTTGAGTAATTTCATAGTAACTAACAATTGTTCAGTGGTTAGAGGGTTGAACATTTAAAGTCAGGTATTTATAAGGAGAATGAATAACTTAATCGCAGACATGTATTTAGAAAGACATGTGGAGAAGCTGAATGACTGGAAGAAAGAACAACATAAGGGCACTTCTTTTGGCCTGTGGATGATAATGCAGTCAAAATGCTTCTAGAGACTCCACAAGTTTCAGTTTCTGCCATAAACTCTACTCCATCCAGAACCAGCCAGATGCTGCCATAGAGTTACTTATCACTCAATACCATAGTCCTCTCAGAAAATAAAAACAAAAGCAAGCTCTCGATGAAAACAGGTGAGAAAGGCTTATTGCAAAAGGCTTCAAGACCAAACCAGTGGAGGATCTTCCTGTTTTAAGGAACGTAGGGGGGTCTTCCTACTGACTTTAGAGAAACTCGGGAGTAAGTTTTCTATACTGATGTAGTTACATCAACATTTTGGCAAACCGCCTTTGCTCCTAGAGATTAAATCAGTAAGTAACCCTGTCTCTACGCCTGGCTTTGGGTGTAAATTCTTATTTTATGTGAGTAGGCACTGGTTATTTCAAGGTATGCAGCTGGCTTGTGCAGTAGACACATACTCATTATTTCTTAGAAGGCAAAACTCACTGCAGTGAACATTTCCAGTATCCTCCTTGTAACTGTACAGGATTTTCATGCAGTCACATTAAGCTGACTCCATGGAGTGGCATTCCAGGGGTGGAGTTTTGACCCAGGTTTAAGCCATCAGCAAGTCTCATTTCCCTGTCCACTGATGTTCATAGTTCATACCTGACCTAGTCAGAAGCAATGAGGCACAATGACATTTTTCACTGCATCTTCTGAAAAAGAAACTATGACCTAAAACGTAAGATAATGAATGGGTTCACAGAGACCCTTCTAGTTTCCATAAAACTCAGGGATGAAATCAACATAATAGAAGGCAAAACAAAGAAATAAAGATTAAAATGCCCAGGTTCTACAGATATGCTGGAGCCCTGAATGGAGCTATGCCTCAAGCTCACCCTCCTCTTTTCACTTTCTGTGAGTCAATAAATTCCTTTTTTGACTAAGCCAGTTTGGGTTGGTTTTTCTGTAACTGCAACTAGATAATCCCCCTGGCATTTATGAAAGCCACCCTTCCCAAACAGGAGCTCCACATTCTGATTCCATAAAAAAGATAACCGGTTTCTCTAGAGTACTCCCGTGTGAGCGAATCAGGGCATATTCAAGAGGCTCAGTGTCTGGGTAAGGAAATCCCTCCTTTGGGGATGCCTGTGGTTCTTATTTCTGTGTGGGCCAGGAAACTCCTATAAATTTTACCTGTTGTCACATTTTCTTTTCAAACATTTGTGCTACTTCGTGGGGAGGAGCCGGAAACAGAGGTGGAGAAGGGAAAGCATGAGGCAAAATATGAATGATTGTGCAGGAAGCAATACAGCTGATGGCCTGGTAGCAAAGGACTGGCATATGGGTATGTGCGGTACAAATTCATGGCAGGGGAACTAATCAGGCAATGTTATCTGATCTGGAACAGCAAGAAAAAGAAAGAGCCTCTTTCCTTTACCCCTGGTTTGATATGGCTGAAACCTCTTACCAAGGTGTCAAGCTGGCATTGGAAGAATCCAATAAGAAACCGTGACTTCAGCTTGTGTAAAAGTCGGGAACTGGGTTCTAAATTGTTTGCCAGTGATCAACTGTCACTTTGTGATCATTGTGAAGCTGGAGTTCTGTTTTATAAAATCCAGAACAGGTTCTGGATTGAAAACAAAAGCCAAACATGTTGATGCTTGAATATAAAGAGGCAGGGAGTGACACAGGTTCCTCTGAATAACAGAGTCTGGTCATCAAGTCTGCGGCTGAGGAGGCTATAAAAACACAACCAGAGTCTGTGAAGTTATTTCTCCCATGAAAAGAAAACTCTTAAAGCAATACTCTGAATAGTCCAAGTCTAAAGCTGCTTCCATGAAAGGCAGCAGAGTTTGTAGGAATGGGGCTCAGATTTTGTTGTCAGGCCTGGTTTCAAACCCTGCTTCCATCTCTAGCTGGCTCTGTGGCCTCGGGCACGCTTGTTAACCTCTCTGGATCAGTTTTCTCATCTGTAAACCTCAATTTATTTCTTGAGAGAAGTAAGTTAGTTGAATTATATTAAGTCTGGTAGAGTCCATGCCCCGATAATAACTCAAATAAATGGAAACTACATGATACCACTTAACCTGGAAAGACTAGTACTGAATATAAGGGGTGAGAAGGGGTGCTGTGGGCACTTAGACATTGAGACTTGTTCTCAGTTCACAGGTTGAGGGGTTAAAGTGCAGTTCATGTTAATGTGATTTTCTGTAGAACATTAAGGGAAAAATACCAATTTAAAGCCAAATTTCTGCATTTTTTTCAGGTTCCTCTAAGCTCAACAAAATCCCTACACTGCTGAATGATCAGCTCTATAATTTCAGGCTGGCTAGATATGAGCCAAAATCCAAAGATTTTCACTGGACCACCATTTCTCCTCTTTGCAGGCTGATTACATAGCACAGTACCTGATTGGGTGCTCAAGAAATGTTTATTCTATTCTATAGAAAAATGAATTCATCCTCAGGCCCACCTAAAGTCCTGCTGGAAAGTGCTCAAAGTAGGAAGGAAGGAGGAAGAAGGAATGTCTTTCTCATTGTTATTAGTTAGGGTAAGGACTAAGCTGCTAAGGACAAACAAGACACTCCAAAATTCAGTGATTTTTTTAAAAGATAGAGGTTTATTCCTCTATCATGCTACAGTCCAAAGGTGAGTGATCCTACTGCCAAGGTCATTCTGGAATTGCCAGGGCACTGTCCTCACCAGCGTGATCAAAGCTGTATCATCCACTTGAGGGCATGAAAGAGAGGTTGGAGAAGCACACACACTATTTCAAGGACTGAAGCCAGAAGTAGCATACTTCACATCTGCCCTTCTACTCACATTCTGTGAGTAAGAACTTGGTCACATGGCCATACTGCTTGGCAAGGGAGGCTGCAGAATAAATATACATTCACTATTTTTTTTTTTTTTTTTTTTTTTTTTGAGATGGAGTTCCGCTCTGTTGCCCTGGCTGGAGTGCCGTGGCTTGATCTCGGCTCACTGCAACTTCCGCCTCCCAGGTTCCAGTGAGTCTCCTGCCTCAGCCTCACGAGTAGCTGGGATTAGAGGCACCCGCCACCATACCTGGCTAATTTTTTCTATTTTTAGTAGACATGGGGTTTCACCACATTGGCCAGGCTGATCTCAAACTCCTTACTTCAGGTGATCCACTTGCCTTGGCCTCCCAAAGTGCTGGGACACATTCACTATTAAGGGAATTAAGGACAAGCCTCATGCTATTTTCAAGATATATATATATATATATATATATATATATATTATATAGGTCTTGCATCCAGAATGTATAAACAACTCTCAACACTCAGGAATAAAAAAACCAAACATTCAAAAACAGTGGACAGATTTGAACTTACACCAAGAAAGACAGACAGATAACAAACAAGCATGTGAAAAGACACTCAGCATCATTCATCATTAGTCATTTTGTAAATGCAAGCTACTACAACACATCTACTAGAATGACTGAAATTACAAAGACTGGTCACATCAATTTTTGGTTAAGGTATGGAGGAACTAGAACTCTCATATGTTGCTAATGTATGAATAAAAAATGGCACAGTCAAATAGAAAACAGTGTTCAGTTTCTCAAAAAGTTAATGTACAGCTGCTGTATGACCTAGGCTTTCTACCCCTAGGTATCTGCCCAACAAAAAAGAAAGCATATGTCCACACAAAGTCTCAGACATGAATGTTCATTGAAGCTCTAATTGTAATATTAAAAGCCCAGAAATAGCCAAATGTCCATTGAAAGATGAGCAGATAAACAAACTGTATAATATCTATATGATAAAATATGACTCATTCATTAAAAGGAATGAACTTTTGAAACACACCAAGAACATGGATGAATCTCAGAATAATTACACCAAGTGAAAGAAGCCAGGACAAAAAAAGAATATACACTATATAATTCCATTTATATCAAATTCTAGAAAATGCAGCTATTATAACAGAAAACAGATCAAAGAAGGGACAAGACAAGGAGAAACAGAAGCAAAGGAAATCAGGGTGGTACACGAGAAAACTTTTTGAAATGATGAATATATTCACTATCTTGACAGCAGTGATGATTTCATGGTAGTATGGCATATGTCAAAATTAGAAAACTGTACACTTTCCACATTTGTGGTGTATTGTATGTCAATTCCACCTCAATTTAAAAAGTACATGCCCTCCATATTTATGGATAATGGGGAGAACAGATTTCAGTGGTCAATCAGAAGTAACTTCCACATATGGTATCTTTTTGATATTTTGCTATTAAGTTTTGTGAAATTCTGGACCAGAAAAAGAGAGACCATAAAAGAAAGGTTGCTGTCAAGAAATAGCATGATCTGTAGCTGTAGCCCCAGCTTCTGGCTGCTGTGCCTCTGAAACACCGGCCACGTCTCCATCTCTGGTCTTGATCCATGCAATATACACATCCCGTCCGGCACAATCCCATCAAACCCCCTCAATAATTTACACTGCCAACTGCCAATAACTTTGCACACCAGCCTCAGCCCTGCCTGCCAAAATGCACCTGTCATAAGCTCACCAGCAGGATGCCCCACTGCAGTTCAGCTTGCTGAACAGTTTCTAGCTAGGTCGACGCTTTGGTCATATACTGTATGTCTAGCTAGGTCATACACTTGGACTGACATTCTCAACAGAGCAAAGTTACTGTGTCTGTTTTCCATAGAAACTTTCTTAAAGCGCCTCCCCAGATTTATCATTAGCCTCAATGAGACCTTTTCTCCCAACACGCCTTCAAAAGACGTTTTCGAGTCTAAGCCCTTTTGCAGCTGTCATGCTCCTTCCTTACAGCACAGCCCACAAGGTTGGGTGATGCTTTGGAATCTTTCTAGGTGAAAGGCTGAAATATATAAAGGTATCATAAAAGAACTCTAGAGGGCTTGAGCAGGATTATTCTAAGAATTTTATCCACCCACTTCAAGCGATTTCTTCTGTTGATCTTTAGGATTACGACGGAAACAGCCAAGGCTTTTGCTGATTTATCCCAGAATACCATCCTGGTTGCTGCACAGTTGTGCAGTATCACAAATGCAAAGGTTTTTTTTTTCTTCTGACTGGCTCAGAGTGCGATACCAGAACTAAGTATGAAATAAGCCTATATAAGAATGAGAAGATTTAAGGATTATAATTGATTCTCATAAACTTAGCTCAGGAGAACTGGTGGAAGTGATTTTCATGTTCCTCCAACATGTACTCAGGCATGGCCTAAGAAACAGAGAGTACAAACCCACCCTTCATTTAGAGGCCAGATTTTCCTTGGATGGGGTGTGTGTGTGTGTGTGTGCCTGTGTGTGTGAAGTGTGCTAAGCTTAGCCAGGCTCAATCAATAGAAATTGTGCTAACTGGAATAGATAGCTGTTTATGAATGAAGAAAATACACGAGAGAAGAGGTGAAGCATAGAACATACCAGAGGTTAGCTAAGCTGACTTACACTGAAACAATGAGACGTGGGCTGTCCTCTTGACTGAAGGCCTTACCTCTTGGGTTCTTGGAGCAGAACTAGCAAAAACAAACTGCCGAAAAGCCTTTTCTGCAGCCAGAATTCTTAGTAGGCAGTCATGTGGGGGTAATTGTGCCTTTGTCTGGCTCCTACTCCCTCCTCACCCTCAGACCCTCCGATTTCTGCCTGAATGGAAAGAACTGTTGCTGCAGTTGGGTCTTCATGGAGTCTGTGGTGTGGGGGAGGAGAGTAGCTCCACTAGCAGAGGCACCACTATTCTGACAAAGACCCTGGCGCTTTACCTTTCCCTGAGTGGAGCAAAGCAGGAAGGAAGCCAGTAGGGATTGCTTGTCTAGCTGATGTCAGGCACCATGCTCTGTGATTTCTCCTTCAATATCTGACTTAACCCTTCAAGATCCCAAGAAATGAGAAGTGTTAATCTGATTTTGCACAGATTAAGGGATCAAGGAGAATAATTTAAGGAATAATTTAACCTGAGGAAGGTTAAATAAGTTGCCAGAACTTCACAGCTGCAACGTGGTGGGCTTGAGATTTGTGTCCACATCAGCCCAAGGAAAGGAGGTGATTCACAGTTGTGGAGAGAGCAGGGTGGCCTATGTGAAGTCTAATGTCCTGAATTATGAGTCAGGCACTCGCTGATATTCAGGTCTTAGAGAGAAGGAGAAAGAAAGAGAGACCAATCATGATCCTGTTTGCCTCAGACCACTAGAATATTTTGGTGTGAAGCCTGTCACTTTCCGAAGATTTACAAGAAAACAAGGTCAAATAGACTTCTTTTGCTATAGATTCCATGTAGCTTTTCTGAGATATTATTGGAGACCAAGATGTTAAGATGTTTAATTCCATTCTAGAAATCAATGACATAAAAATAGAGAATCAAAACCGAATAGCAAAAAAAGGGAAATTAACCAAATTTACTCAGTTTTTTGGGACCTACCCCAATTAGCACTTTCAAATACCTTTGGTGTAAGAACTTGGCCACTGTTGGAGTCAAAAGCCTCTTGACTATGGCCACAGGAGGCAGAAACTGCTGCCTCTTTACCCAGACCCTGGGCACATGGCCAAATGATACTTTCCAACCTCCCTTACTGGGAGGTGTGACCATTGTCCAACGTCAGTCCTACTCAGTCATTTCACTCAGTCAGTGAAATGAGCAGAGCTGATCAGTCTGCACCAATCCCAAGTCTGCACCATAAAGCCCTGTGTAGTCCTCCATGGGCTTTTCTCCCCCCAGCCAACCAGAATGAGACTCCTGGAACTGTGCTGGGAGCCACATGTTAAGCCTGGTGGAGCCACGCACATAAGGAGTCCAGGCCTCTGAACCACATCATGGAGGAGAGCTGCCCAGCCAGAATGACTGGCCTTGGAGAGTTACACGGGCAGGATACATGCTTTTAGTATGGAAAGCTGCTAGGATGTGAGGACTTTCCTATTGTAGTAGCTCACACTCCCTTGACCAATATACCAGAGGCTTGGTTCCACTCACTTCATAGAGATCATGAGTCTAAAAACACAACAGCCAGAAGAACAAAACCACTCACATCAGAAGGGAAGGCCTGTCTGCTTCCAAGTCTCCACAGTATTTCTCTCTTGCAATTTGTGTCCCATCTACAGAAAGTATAGAAAGGGTTTGGGAAACATTTGCTTTATGTGATTTAGAAAGGAGAATTCAATTATGGCACCAAGAATACACCTCACCGAAGGGTAAAGTCATGAAGTAGAATATTGCTTTTCAGACTGATTGTGGGGAAGATCGAAGTAAATTAGCAAAAAGGGTGAATGATACAGTTTTTATGTAGTTTTATTGCAGTAAATTAAAAATAGGCTAAACAACCACTGCCTGCCAGAAATCTTGGAAGACCTGCTTTTGTGACTACAGAAGATTGATGTGTACCTGGCTTATTTGGGTGCAACGTGACATTTTAAAGTGCTTGAGGGTGTTTAAGACAGTTTTTCTCTTAAACACTTTAAATTCACCCTTCCTACAAATATGTTTAGTCTAGTAATATGCACTATATGTAATTATCTGAGCAACAAGTAAATTTCGTTTTAGCTTCTGTCAAATGCTACAAATTCCAACTGTGTGGCACTTCATTTAATGAGGTTTTTTGAGTTGGTATCATTTCTATTCCACGATGAGAGTAAACTATATGATTGGAAGGAAGTCTCAACCACAGTTAGATAATGAAAGGGTTGGTGTGAAACATATGTCTTCTCCAAGAACAAAAGAAACCCTGAAATAGAAGCAAGCAATGAGGTAATGATCTTGGACAAAAGGGATTTACACCAAGTCCTTTGGTGCACAGATATTCCAAGGCTCTATGAGGCCTCGATTGGTTTATTGAGTGTAGGTAGCTAGAAATGATCACTGGAGCATAATTTATCCTTATCGGTGTGCAGGGTGAGAAGCTCAGAGCTCTTCCCATGGGTGACTCATGCATTTATTTGCCCAGGTATAGGAGAGAGATGAGGCAGGCTGAATAACCTGTTTATCTGCATGTGGACCCAAAGAATAGTACAAACCAAGTGCTTTCCTTTTTAACCCACCGGGAAGACACCCAAAGGTGGCAGACTGGATTTCTAAAGCCAAAAGCCAGCATGAATGGGCCTGTGCACCAGGTATCTTTAAGACGCTGCCATTTGTGTGTGGCTGGCCCTTTAAATAACAGCTCCAGGCCAGAGAAACATCATCTGGCAGGATTAGTCAGTTTGTTTTAGCAACCGCTTCCCCTACCCTGGTCTCCCATTACTTGGTCTGCTTTCCCCAGATGCTGACCCTGTCACCCTCTAAGCCTGTAGCAGTTCCCTGCTTGGCTGTCATGAGGTCCTGGGGAACTCCCAGTACTGATCCCTGGCAGCTCACAGGATGCCACCTCTTGGATCACGGGTGGAATCTGATACCCTCACCCAGCCTCTCTGGTCACAACCCTACCTTGCCCCAGATTCCAGGCCTGCGTCAGAGGCTGCTGCAGGAGGAGATAGGGAGCTGACCCTGTTTGGTCGTGCCCAGGTCGGCGGCTTTCCCCAGGCAATTGTGGCAGCTAAAAATAGTCCTGAATCCAGGGGTTGCTCCATAAGGTTTCATGTAGGAGGCTGCACTCCCACTATTGAGGAAGCGACTCCCACTATTGAGCAGCTGGCTTCAGACAAATCTCCTTCAATTGGCTAGGACATTTTGGAAGCGAGAGAGAGGAGACTGATTCAAACCAGCTTCAAGTAGAGAATTTATTGTCTGGGAAATGAAATATGGAAGTCCAAGAGAGCAGCAGGCCTTGGGCAGGACTGGAGCCAGAATAGCCTCAAATGCTATTGTCAGGGGTCTTTCTCTCTCCGTCTTAGGAATGGCCAGCCCACCCGACATGTAGGATGGTCTGCTAGTGGCCAAGATTTGCATCCTAACACTTAGCAACTCCAGAGAAAGGAGCCAATATTTCCTGACAGCTCCAGGATAGAATGTTCAAAGAGAACCCTAATTGGCCCAGCCTGGGCCACATGCTTGTCTCTAAACCAATCACTGTGTCCAGAGAGAACTCTAATTGGCCCAGCTTGAGCCACATGTCCCATCTCTGAACCAATCTCTGTGACCGGGCAGGAGCTCCCTGTAAGCCAGACCTGGGCCACATGCTCATCCCTGTTGCTAAAGCTAGGGGCCAGGATCCTCAGTCCAATAAATGAATTTTCCATGCAGAAAATGGGGCTCAACAATAGCCCCCACTTTGCTATGCCCAATTGTCATTTTAGACCTTATCTTGGTTGACACGGATAACCACTCCCTCCTCCTTGAAACACTACATCTACCTTGCAGCACACAGCACTGGTTTTCCTCTTATCTGGGCCTTTCGTTCCCAGCTTTCTCTCATCTTCCTCACTCCAACCTCCTCATGCTGAAGGCCCCAGTGCTCAGCCTTTGACCTTTCTCTCTTCTAGCCTCTACCTGCACTCCAGTGGTAATCTCATTGCATCCTGCAACCTTAAATACCATCTACTTGCTGTGGGCACCCAAATTATACTGTCCTCTTATGCACTGCAGACTCCACCCCTCCATTTCATGACCTACAGGTGTCTGAAACGAGCACATTCAGCCCTGAGCTCCTGGTCGACCCCACTCCTTGCCATTAACCATAGCTCCTTTCCTGCAGTTGCTCAGGCCAAGAATCTCAAAAACATACTTGTCTCCACTCTTTCTCTGACATGCCACATCCAGGCCATCAGTAAATCATGTCAATCCACCTTTACATCTAGAGTCCAGCCATTTCTTACCCCCTCTGCCATCACCAACCTGGGCCAAGTCGTGTAATGCCTCATCTGTGTGATCACAGCTGCCTCCCAGCCAGGCATCCATCAGGGCCCTGGTCCTCCTTTGGTGTTCTCTCATGTCAACAGTCAGAATGAACCTGTGAGCATGGCCAGAGAATGACTTCCTCTTGTCAAAGCCCTGAAATGGCCCTCAACTCACTCAGAGGGAAACTCTCACAGCAGCCTGCAGAGCCCCACGCCACCTGCTCTCCGCCACACATCCCCATTATCTCTCCAGAGTGATCTCCTAGCCTGCCCCTCCCTTGGCTCAGGTCGCACGGGCTTCCTGGCCAGCCCTCTTGCTCACCAGCACGATTACACCTCAGGGCCTCTGCATGTGCCATTCCCTCTGCCTAGAGTCCTCTTTTCCCAGATCTCAGCATGACTCCCTCCCTGGGTCTTTCAGATTTTCACTGAAATTTCCCTTTCAGTGAGGCCCCCTCTGATCTCCTTGTTTAACCCTGCAAACCCCATCCTCACTCTGGGGATTTCTGTCACCCTTCATGGTTTTATTTTTTCCCATCCTAGTGGGTACTTTCTACTACACATATTCATTTTATTTTAAACGTCGTTTTACTTATTTAGTTTGTTAGGTTTTCAGAATGTTTTGGCTTATTTATTTTGGTCCTCTTCTATCTCCCCAGCACTAGGCGCCACCGCGGGAGGTGGAGTGGTTGTGTGTTCAATGCTATAACCTCCACACCTAAGGATAGCTGGCAATGACTGATGAATGAATTAAACGGAGTGGCTTTCTCAGTCCTCCAATCTGTCTCCCACGGGGTGCAGTGGCCTCAATCCCCCTTGCCCGTCCCAGCCTCTGAGTCCCCCTCACTGATAGTTCCCCAGGCAGGGACCAGGAGGCAACACAAGGTCACAGCCCAGGCCAAGGCCATGGCCGGATGGCACGGTCCAGCCAGCAAAGGTGAGGCCAGACTCCAGAGGGTGGACAGGAGGCCTGGGCAACAGGGAAAATGTGGGTGGGATGTCACATTCCAGGGGTGGGATGGGGCCCAGCGTGGGTGGCTGGGCAGGGCCCAGCAGTAGGGATAACCTGGCAGCTGCAGTTGGGGGCACTCCATGGCCACTGTCCTCTGTTGGGTCAGCACGGCCAGATGCCAGGTCCAAGCAGGGCAAATGAGGGAACAGAAAACATGAGACTCACTGAGGTCAAAATGGATGGGAACCAAGAAAGACACCCAGTGAGCTCAGCCACAGAGGCAGGCAAACCGCTGCCCCTTCCAGATAGGGCTGGCGTGAGCTCTTTGTGGATGTGGGGCTCTCCCTGCAGGCCAGTGGCTCTCCATGCCTTTCATTTGGCAGGCTGTGTCTCTGCGGGTGAGACCCCAGCAACTGGTTCTGACAAACCCAGGAGGGCATCCTCCCCTGGCCTGGCACACATCTCCAAGGGGAACCTGGTGCAGAATGCAGCCACAGTGCCTCCCCCAGCTACAGCCAGGCTCCCAGCTTGGAGGGGACCCTATTTTCCCAACTCCCCTCCACCCGAAGCAATTTTTCTAGCTTTACAAAATTTAGAGGTGCCTTAGCAACCCTCAAGTCCAATGTCCTCCTTTTATCTGTCAGAAACCTGAGGCCCAGAGGGTTGAGTGAGTTGCCCAAACCTCCCAGCTGGCAACAGCCATGCAGGGTAGATGCTCAGCTTAGAGCTCTTTGCACAGCACCGTGCTGTGGAAGTAGCTTCCATTTCAGAGTTGGCTCATCACAGACCAGGCCTGGGTGCTTTACCTGTGAATTAGAGCTCTCTAATGTTCTAGGAATCTGCAATGTGACAGGTGAGATAATGAAGCTATGCTGCAGAGGAGCCTGTTTATTTCACCCCTTGCTCTTGTCTGTGCTCCCCATTTCTTGATGGGATCAGAGGAGGTCACTCCTCAGTCGGATGGAAATCTCTGCCCTCCCAAGCTGCTCACTCGCTCTAAGCTCATTATCTGACTGGCTCATACTTTCCCAGGGGTGGCAGGGAAGAGGAAAGGTAATTAAGTGTTTTGCTTAAATGGCCTTTTCAGTTGACAGAAATAGCTGCCCAGGGATATGGTGGCTCTCCTTCCCAATTCTCTCCCTGCCACTGCTGAGCTGCAGGCCACAGACGTGCCAAAGGCGAGGAAAGAAACCAATGACGAAGCTAAGGCCAGATGGACGAGCGGCTGCTGCCCTCTCCCAGGTAATCTCAAAAGTGGATCATCTGTAGGCAGATAAAAGGGAAGAGTGAAATATCCCTGAGGACCCTCTGTGTGCCCAGGTCAGCCCTCTCTATGCATGGAGACTGCCTGATACGTGTGCGCATGGGCCCTGGTCCGTTGGTGGCCAAGGGACCAGAGACAAGAGCCAGGGCTTTCTTCCTGCCTTGTGTGACCCTCTGTTGGCCCAGCACACTGTGTCCTAGTCAAATCATTGGTGATGTTTAATGTCCTTTTTCAGCCCAGAGCACTCACTGCTGCTAGAGAATGCAATGTTTGAGAGAAATGATACTACCACAGAGTCCTCGTAGACTGGGGGACAGAGTGGGAAACACAAGCAAAGCACAAGGGTGCATCTCCCCCAGACAGAAAGAATGAAGAGATGAGTCAACAACCTCCTCAGACAAGCAGGCAAAATATGCATTTCCACATATCAAAGAATTTGGATGCAAATGGCGTCACTATAAAAACATACAAGGAGGTAGGGAAAGGGAGGATGAACACAGTAAAAAAAATTAAATTAAAGACACAAATGGGAATTTTTGAGATTGGAAGCCACTGATGAGGCTGTAAGAGGGTGCTTAAATCAGACTCCAAAGAGTTAAGTCCAGTCTTAGCTAACAGCACCTGCTGTAAGTCCAGCGCACACTCAGCAGTATTGTGTTAAAGATAATAGCAGCCTTATTACAACAGAGAGCACCATGTACATTAGTGCCCACACAATGTCACCTGTCTGTGAATTCAGCAGAATTTTGTTCACAGAATAATACAGGATTGCCATTGTTGCAGCTTAGAACTATACATTCATTAATAGAAACACAGTTTCAGCGCCGCTTCTATGCAACACCAAGTCCTAAAAAAAGAGTCATTATGGAATGTGGCCCCAAAGCCAGTAATGGCGGTCATTACGAGAATGTGCATTAAAACCAAAGGATCTATAATTATTTTTACATTTTTCCTAGTATCATCAGTGATCCTTTAAATTGTACACCTTTCTTGGTGTAATCATGTGTCCTTGCGGCCTCTATCTATGTGCAAAATTTCACTGCAAACTTAAAAATTGCAGAAGATAGTCCCAGTAGAAAGTTTTTTGACTACCATTTTGTTTCCAATTGGACCTTACACTGTGGTAAATGTGACTTTCCTATCATTTAATGATATACTAAATTTAGCCAAATCAAATCAGTCAAGTTCTTCATAATTTATTATTGGAACAAACACCCTAAATGCATTCTCTCTGTATATTGGTTGGACGGTTTGAACTGGCCACCAAAACTGGAGAAAGGGAGATAAATTGATATATGCAAGAAAATTGAATGGAGAAAAAAATGATTTGGCCAGACTTGTGTTTATTGCTATAGAGATCCCTAATCTTGCCCATGTCCAGTTCTCCCCTCTTCTTGTGTGTGGGCCACGTGACAAGCTCCAGCCTGTGAAATGGCAGTGAGAGGGCCATGATTGTTTCTGGACTGTGTTGTAGAAAGGTGTGTGCCACTGTAACCCCATCTCTTCCCTTCCTATAATGTCCTTGTGAAAATTCAGCAGGCTATACATTACAGTTTGTTTTCTGTGTATGCATTATGCTTAAAACATGCAAAAGTAAGAGGTGTCCCCGAATAAATTTTGTCCTCTAAGGAACCCTTCAGTCCTCAAAATTCTGGAGCCTTCTGGTGGCTCCGTTCACCAGGGTATTTAATTTTTTATGGGATAATTTAAAGAATGCCTACTCTCCAGGACAGAGGACCAAAGGAAGAAGGATATCAGAGCCTCAGTCAAAGATTCAGGTGCATAGGATTGATGGAGGGAGTGCCTTACAGAAAAAAACAGTGAGGGAGGGGAAGAGGGAAGGATGGCAGGGGAGGGGAGAGAGCAGGGCAAGGCTGCTGTCTCAGGTAGAGTCTAGCCTTGTCCTGGTCCATGGTGGGAGTTTGGGGGAGCTCCATAGCATAAACAGAACTGCAGAGTGATCTTCTCCACCACTACCACCACCACTTGATGCAAGAGGTCCTGCCTTCTATACCCCTGTATCAGTCGGTCATTGCCTCTGGACCCTCCTAACCTGGAGAGGCAGCTTGAATTTGCTGGGCAAAGCTGCTCCCATCAGCTGAGGGAAATTTGGGGGAGAAGGAAAGACTTGCTAGCTGTTAGCTACCGGCACACACAGCATCTGGGGCATTCAGCCCAGGAAAGTGGATTCAAGTAGTACGTGCTGCAACCCACCCTTTGCCTGTTAATTTCCACTTTCTCCTCACACCGAGTTCACTCCATGCAGGCATGGCTTCTGCGGAATTCTGTGTCATGATTCTTAAGGAGCTTACAAGAGCACTGTCAATGAGATGAAGTTCAGCTCCCCTGCTGCAGTTGGTCCAAGGCCATCACTGATAGTTACCATGCCCTGCTCTGCCACACATTCTAGATTCCTCTCACTCTTGGTCAGCACCTCTGTAGTTCTAGGTGACTTTTGTGCAGGATCTGAGCCCTTGTTACCTTTCCTGACCAGCTATGTTTACTGTACTTGTCCAACTGCAATTTAAACTTAGCCTAGGAGCACCAAGAACCACCACAGAGGTGCATCAAAACACCAAACACATGCCTCCCTGTTCCTGTGTGTAGCAGCAGTCCAACTGCCTCATGATGATCAGGATCAATTGTTTCTCTAATATAGTACATTTTTCTATGCCTGGTTGTCTATTAGCATAAAAAGACCAAAGTGGCCAGAGGCACAGCGATGTCTTTACGTTCCCTAGGACCGTGACTATGTTCTTTTGTGGAAGCAGCCACCTCCAAGAACCAGGTTACCTAAAATTGTGTGGGTGGAATATACGAATTTCCTCAGTCAGTCATGATGATGGAAATGATGAACAAAGCCACTTCTGATTCCTGGAACCATGTTTTCTACCTCTAGGTATATTAGCTACAACAGCATTAGTTCTAAAAGTTTACTGCATTGTAAAGTAGTCCCTCATCCACTTGGGGTGCCGTATTCAAGAAGGTGACTCAACTGCTTCTTTAGGAGGCTTTTCCACTATTCGTTCAGGTTGGCAACTTCTAAATGGTGTGGCATGGGGTAGAATATGTAGATCCCATGGTTGTCTGCACACTGGCACACTTCCTTTGCCATAAAGTTTGTCTTCAGTCCAAAGAGATGTTATAGGTGATCCCTTGTCAGTGAAGCAGACACTCTGTGGGCTCTTGGATAGTGAGATGGTCAAGGTTTTATGGGCAGGAAAGATAAAGCCATATCCAGAATATGTCTCAGTCTCAGTGAGTGAATCACTGTTCTAACCAGTGTGAGAAGAGGCTTCTGGAATAAATTTGCCGCACACATCTTGCTGATCAGCTTCAGGATCTTAGCTTTTTTGAGCTTACAAATTGGACATTTAGCAGCAGCAGTAGTTTAATCAGCCCTGGTGAGAGGAAGTTCTTCCTTCTGGGCTCATGCATAGCCACTGTTTCTGCCTTCATGATGGCGCCACTCATGAGCCCATTGATCATGCCCTGGGGAAGCCAAGGACACAGGCTGGCATCCACTGGCCAATCCATCTCATCTGTTTGGTTGTTTGTACTTTTGCTGCAGTGGCTCTTGGTGTGCGTTTGCATGCAATCCAAAGATCACACTTTAGGACCACTCACATAGGTCTGTCCACATACCTCTTCTCCAAAATTTTTTGTTCCTCTTTTTCTATGCCCCTTAAAAATGAGTTGAGTCACTTCCCCAGAACCCATGTATATTCTTACCTAATCCTCTTCTCTTTCTATACAAAGTTGATGGCCAGAGGCAGTACTGGTGTGAGGCCCTACCGATTGAAGGATTTTGCACCCTAATGTCTTTCAAGACCACAAGAGGGGCTATAGTGCAGCAATAGTCCATTTTCAGCTCATGTCAATATACTCAGCTATTGTGTGCCAAGCTTAGTTTTTCTCCTCCTTCAGCTGGTCTCATAAGAAGTCCCCTATGTGGCAATAGGTGTGAGTTGAGGGAAAGACATCAGTGCAAAGTAGTAGATCATGTGGAGGTCTGGGCCACCTGTTCACGGAGCTTATTTCTATCCTCTGGACCTGCTCAAGGGCAATCCAGGATGTGCCACTTTCATTTTACAACAGATTGTTGCTGGGCCTGCCTGACCTCATATCTTGGTGGGGCTGATTATACCCAGTTCATGATTGGCATGTGGTCAATTGATATTCCATGTTTGGACGTTCTGTCTCTACAAGTGCCCAATAGCATGTCAAGAAATATTTTTCACGAGGCATACAGCACTCTGCCGCAGACAGTATGACCCTGTCCCAGAACCACAGGTTCTGTGCTGTAACTCCTTTGGGGGCTTTCCAGAGCTGTTACTCAACATCCCATTCTACCCAGATACCTCTAGAACCACGGCGTCTGCTGAATCATATAGTTTAAACAGCAGGAATACCTGTAATATAAGGAATTTTCTTGCTTCAGGTCCAACTCCAAAGTAGCATCCTTCCACGTCACTTGATAAATGAATCAGAAATATTCTCAAGTACAGAATATACTGCCTTCAAAACCCAAAAAGATCTAATAATTGTGCTTCTTTCTGAGTAGAAGTGGGTGCAAAGTATTCATTTATTCCTTACTTTCTTCCTTACTAAGAATAAGGTACTTGTTACTTACTTTAGAGGGCCTGCTGACATGCCCCAGACCCCTGGACCACCTATAACCTTCACTAATGTAGCAGACCCTTGAATTTTTGTCAAGTTTACTTCCCACTCTCAAGAATTTATCTTACTAAGGCATCTAGAGTACCTATCATTAGTGGATCAATGTTCTGCAGAATGCCCAGTCAATCCAGGTCCTTTCAGGCTATCTTGTGACAGAGTGCAGGAGAATCAACATATACCTGGGACTAGATCATTACTGTGTACTGTTGTCCATCCCAGTTAAATGCTAATTTCTTCTGTTCTTCCTACCTTATGGGAAAGAATGCATTTGCCAGATCGATAACTGCATCCCCCATACTTGAGGCTGTGATAATCTGCCCTAGTAAAGAGAGCACATCTGACAAAGCAGCTGTACTTAGAGCCATTACTCGGTTGTTTGTAATAGTTCATTGTCATCTGCCATGATCCATCTGGTTTTGTAAGAACCAGACTGATGGGCCAGGCACAGTGGCTCACGCTTGTAATCCCAGCACTTTGGGAGGCCGAGGCTGGCGGATCACAAGGTCAGGAGATTGAGACCATGCTGAAACCCCGTCTCTACTAAAAATACAAAAAATTAGCTGGGCGTGGTGGTGGGCGCCTGTAGTCTCAGCTACCAGAGAGGCTGAGGCAGGAGAATGGCGTGACCCCGGGAGGCGGAGCTTGCAGTGAGCCGAGATTGCGCCACTGCACTGCAGCCTGGGGGACAGAGCCAGACTCCATCTCAAAAAAAAAAAAAAAAAAGAACCAGACTGATGATTAGGATGAAAACCAGTACCTCTGTGTCATGTGTCAGTTAATGTAGCACTTAGCCTCTGCCATTCTTTCCAGGATACCATGCTGCTTTTGATTAACTACCCTGATATGGGAAGGCAGTTTCAGGAGCCTCCATTTGGCTTTTCCTATGACAATAGCTTTTACTCCAAGGTCAAGGAAGAAATATGAGGATTCTGCCAAGATAAGTATGTTCTTACCTAGTATGTATTCAGGAATTTGGGAAGTGACCATCTGTTGGTCTGTGGACCTGGGAGACCCATCATCTCACGATGGCTCAGGGCCATGGCTCCATTGATTACTTGCC
This sequence comes from Symphalangus syndactylus, assembly GCF_028878055.3. Classification (NCBI taxonomy): domain Eukaryota; kingdom Metazoa; phylum Chordata; class Mammalia; order Primates; family Hylobatidae; genus Symphalangus; species Symphalangus syndactylus. The sequence continues at coordinate 56,890,315 of NC_072429.2, forward strand.
CATAAAGCCCTCCTCTAACAGGGACATGATGATGGTGCTTTGGGTTGGGAGGAATCAACATCACCTCAGACCTATAACCAACAGCTTTTGAACAAGCTGGACATAATCTATTCCCAAGGGTTACCCAAGTAAACACCCATATGCGCCTTTAAAGGAGAACTGAGGAATCCCTACAGTATACATTTGTCTCAGTGTTGCAGAATCCTTCCTTACTGGGACTTGACCCTCAACTAATGGGCTCCGTGTCTGAGAACTGGCTCACGTTTGGAATTTAGGCAACAGGTCATGAGTTTCCACTGGGACCTTTCCTTCTATTCTCTTCTTCATTCTTGTTCCCTTCCAATGCCATATTTATAAAGTAATAACCTATAATGGCTGCTATAGCTATAAGGATGAAAAAGATACAGTCCCTGACCTCCTGAAAACTTTTTCTGCCATCTTATTATGATCTGAATATTTCTATCTCCCCAGAATTCATATGGTGAAATCCCCCAGTGTGGTAGTATTGGGAGGTGGGCTTTAAGGAGATGATTACATCGGGAGAGCAGAGCCCTCATGAATGGAATTCATGCTCTTTTAAAAGAAATTACTGAAAGCTAACTATCTACCTTCCACCAAATGATAACAGAGTGGAAAAGGCACTTTCTATTAACCGAAGAGTGGGCCCTCACCAGATACCAAATCTGCTTTGATCTTGAACTTCCCAGGCTCCAAAATTGTGAGAAACAAATTTCACATACATTGTTTATAAGCCACCTAGTTCCTAATAATTTCTTTTCACAGCCTGAATGGACTAAGAAGATCTTCTCTGATGCCTTCCTCTTAACATCACAGGCTGAAATACAAGAATATGAAGACAGAGAATATTGTGGATTCTCAGGGGCTAACATATTTGAAAGCAAAATTGACAACAATAATAATGGTTAATATTGAGGAATTACCACGTATTCTAAATGCATTACCCAAATTATTTTATTTAATTCTCATGACCTTATGAGAGAGTTCTCATTTTGTGGATGAGAAAACTCATTCTTAGAGAAGTGGCCAAAGTTTGAATTGCCTCCTTAAGGTTATTTATGACCAAAAAAATTAGGAAGCAATCAACAGCAAGAAAGGGATTCAAGCTGGTTGGAGCTTTGACCAGAGGAGGTCCAAGTTAACAAAACTCTTAATTTGCAGAGTACCCATCAAAAAAATTTTTTTCTCGTATAATTCAATGACAGGGAGTTCAAAACTCAAGAGATTAAGTCTTTGCAGCCCAGTCTGGATGACAGAGTCAGACCTTCTCTCAAAAAACAAAAAACAGGAAGTCCTATCCAGGCAAGAGAAAGAAATACAAGGTATCCAAACAGAAAAAGAAGTCAAATGATCTCTCTTCACTAATGATATGATTCTCTACCTAGAAAACCCTAAAGACTCTGCCAAAATTCTCCTAGACCTGATAAATGACTTCAGTAAAGTGTCAGGATATAAAATCAATGCACAAAAATGGGCAGCATTTCTAGTATACGTGCTGCCAAAGTGAGCACAGAGTAGCATTTCTATACACTAATAACATTCAAGCAGAGAGCCAAATCAGGAATGCAATCCCACTTAAAATAGCCACACACAAAAATAAAACATCCAGGAATACGGCTAACCAAGGAGGTAAAAGATCTCTACAAGGAGAACCACAAAACACTGCTGAAAGAAATCAATGGTGACATAAACAAATGGGAAAACATTCCATGCTCATGGATTGGAAGAATTAATATCATTAAAATGGTCCTACTGCTCAAAACAATGTATAGATTCAACATTATTCCTATCAAGATACCAACACCATTTTTCACAGTATTAGAAAAGAAACTATTCTAATATTCATTTGGAATCAAAAAAAAGCCTGAATAACCAAGGCAATCCTAAGCAACATAGCTGGAGACATTACATTGTCTGACATGGAATTATACTATAAGGCTACAATAACCAAAACAGCATGGTACTGGTACAAAAACAGACATATAGACCAATGGAACAAAATAGATAACCCAAAAATAAAGTCACACACCTACACCAAATGATCTTTAACAAAGTTGACAAAAATAAGCAATAAGAAAAGGACTCCGTATTCAATAAATAGTGCTGAGATAGCTGGCTAGCCATACGCAAAAGAATGAAACTGAACCGCAACCTTTCACCATATACAAAACTTAACTCAAGATGGATTAAAGATTTAAATTAAAGATCTCAAATTACAAAAACCATAGAAAAAAAAACTAGGAAATACCATTCTGGATGTCAGCTTTGGCAAAGAATTTATGACTAAGGCCTCAAGAGCAAGTGCAACAACAACAAAAAATACTGACAAGTGGGACTTAATTAAACTAAACAGCTTTTGCACAGTGAAAGAAACTATCAACAGAGTAAGCAGATAACCCAGAGAATGGGAGAAAATATTTGCAAACTCTGCATGCAACAAAGGTCTAATATCCACAATCTGTGTGGAACTTAAAACAACTCAACAAGATAACCCCATTGAAAAGTAAGCAAAGGACACGAACCAACACTTCTCAAAAGAAGACATACAAGAGGCCAACAAACATGAAAAAAATGCTCATCATCACTAATTGTCAGAGAAATGCAAATCAAAGCCACAATGAGATACCATCTCACACCAGTCAGAATGGCTATTACTAAAATGATAAAAAATAACAGATGCTGGCAATACTGCAAAGAAAAGTGAGTACTTATAACACTGTTTGTGGGGATGTAAATTAGTTCAGCCACTGTGGAAAGCAGTTTGGAGATTTCTCAAAGAACAAAAAACAGAACTACCATTCAACCCAGTAATCCCATTACTGGGCATATGCCCAAAGGAAAATAAATTGTTCTACACATGCATTAATATGTTCATCACAACACTATTCACAATTGCAAAGACATGCAATCAATCCAGGTGCACATCTATGGTGAACTGAATAAAGAAAACGTGGTACATATACACTATGGAATACTACACAGACATTAAAAAGAATGAAATTATGTCCTTTGCAGAAATATGGATGTAGCTGGAGGTCATCGTGCTAAGAAAATCAATGTAGGCATGGAAAACCAAGTACTGCATGTTCTCACTTATAAGTGGGAGCTAAACATTGGGTACATATGGACACAAAAAGGGGACCAGCTGACACTGAGGACTACTAGAAGGAGTGAGGGGGAGAGGGTCAAGGGCTGAAAAACCACCTATCAGATATTATGCTCATTACTTGAGTGATGGGATCATTTGTAGCCGAAACCTCAGGATCATGCAATATACCCATGTAACAAACCTGTACATGTACCCCCTGAATCTAAAATAAAAGTCAAAATTAGGCTGGGCTCAGTGGTTCATGCCTGTAATCTCAGTACTTTGGGAGGCCCAGGTGACAGGATGGCTTCAGCCCAGGAATTCAAGATCAGCCTGGGCAACATAGGGGGACCCTGTCTCCACAAAAAATAAAAAATTAGACAGGCATGGTGGTGCATGCCTGTGGTTCCAGCTACTCAGGAGGCTGAGGCAGGAGGATCACTTGAGCAGGAGGTGGAGGCTGCAGTGAGCTCTGATCACGCTGCTGCACTCCAGCCTGGGTGGCAGACCAAGACCCTGCCTCTGAAAAAAAAAAAAAAGTTCAAATTATTAAAAAGAAAAAAAGAAATTAAGTCACTTGATTCAACAATTATCCAGTGGAAACCCTTGCCATGTACTGAGCCTTCAGAAAGAAACCACCATGCTACCTGAAGGAGCTTGTGTGCTCTGGACAGGTAGTGAGCCACAGAAGGCCCCATAGCTTGATTGTACAGTGTGTTTCAAATTGCAGGGCTCGACCCATTAGTGAATCATGACACTTTAGTAGGTTTGGGCTAGCATTTTTAAAAATGAAATAGAACATAAAGAGAATATTATAGAATAGTAGATACTAGAATAAGTCTCTTGGAGTAAGTAATAAACGTTGTTTTGTGAAAATTTGTTAATTCAGATGAAGTAAAATATATTTCTTACTGTCCTAGACCTCAAAAAGGACTGCATACAACACATATAAAAATATACTAACAACAATAAACAAAATAGGCCAGCCTCAGACCAAGAGACAAAGTCGGCACCGAGTTAGCATTATGTGAGAAAAAATTGAATGACTAAAACAAAAGTGTGTTCCTTGGCTATCTGAGACTAATATAAATATTTTCATATCCTAAGGGATCATATTAATAAAAAAAAATGGGTGACATTACATCAGCAACAGTAACAGCAAAGAGCTTAACCTATTTAAGTTTTCAGTGAAATAGGTTCATCCTATCTCAGGGACATCTAGTACAGACAGGTGTTTGTGAGTGTCCGGAGTCACTTCATATCACAAAAGGACCTTCGGTTCACGTGCACTGAGCACTCATTTCTCTATAAAGTGGGTCTGAGGAAATGGCTTTGATGAAAAGTCCTGAGAAGACACACGCACGTTCACAGTGAGGACCGGGGAGGCTGACATGGGCTTGCGATAGAAGTTTCCAAAACTCATGTCATTTTTTGTTCCCACTTTACATCATTGTAGTTCGCTATTTGTGTTGGCTTCCTGGAAATCCAGAATCTTTTCGTTAGCAATCCATTCCACAATATAAAATTGCCTGACAAGACTTATTCCATTCTGGGACAAATAAATACATATTTGGGACACAGTGAGATATAGATATAGATATAGATGATATAAATATAGATATAGATATAGATATAGATATAGATATAGATATAGATATAGATATAGATATAGATATAGATATAGATATATAGATATAGATATATACACACACACATACTTGTCCCAGAGTGAGAAATATATATGTATATATATGACATATATGACATATATATATATATGACAGGAGGAAATGTGTAAGCTTTAGAGCACATTTCACCAAGGAAGGGCTCTGTCTGAGTGACGCTCCATATTGAAACAGCACCCTCCTTCCTCTCATATGGGAAACACCAGCAAGGATTTTCACCCAGACCCTAAAACAGGGCTGGGTTGGGAGCCACCGAAGCAGAAGGATATTCATGCTTCTATCCACTCCTGAGATGCTTCAGTTCCAAGGTTACGAAGCATGTGTCAATAGCAGGCAACTTTATGCTTGATTCAATAAACCAAGACTGAGCTGCAGGAACGTCAGGAGCTCAAGTCACACTCAGCAACTAGAAGCACAGTCAGAACTGATCTACAGAGTTGGGGGACAGTCCAGGTGTGTTACCCAGAACTCGCCTGTGCTGTGCCCCCACCCAGAAAGTTCTTACCTCCCACTCTGCACTGCCCTGGTTTCTTCTCATCCTCAGGACTCAGCACAAAGATCCGCTTGTGAGAAAGCCCCTCCCTGACCACCCTGCCAGAGCCAGGTCACCCAGCCAGGGCTCTCTCAGTGCGTCCTGCTGTTTCCTTCACAGCACTGGCTGCCATGAATAATGATAAATGCCGACTGGTGTGTTTGCCTGTTTCCTATTTGCCTCCCTGGTGACTGAAGTTCTCTGACAGCTCTGGGGTTTGCCCTGGACACCAGCACCTGGCACTCGGAGATAGTGAGTGTTTGTTGAAATAGTAAAGGGGGTCTCTTTATAAAATTGAAATCTTGTTACCTACTATTAAGCAGGTGTTCTGCTATCAAATTTGAAGAGATTGTCATTATCAAAATCCTAAGTGCTTACGTAGACCCACGTTCATGGCAGCACTATTCACAATAGCTGAATGGTGGAAACAACACACGTGTCCATCAATGGATGAATGGATCTTTAAAACGTGGCACATAAATACAAGGGGATATTATGCGGCCTTAAAATGGAAGGAAATCCAGTCACTTCCTGCAACATGGCTGAACCTTGAGGACATTATGCTATGCAAAATAAGCCAGTCACAAATGATGAGTAATGTATGATTCCACTGATTCCAGGTACCTGGAGCGGTCAAATTGATAAAGATAGAAAGTAAGAATGGCAGTCCCCAGGAGCTGTGGGGAGGAGGGAGTGAGGAGTTGTTGTTTAATGGGTACAGAGTTTCAATTTGGGGTGATGAAAGCATTCTGGAGATGGATGGTGGCGATAATTGTGCAAAAATGTAAGTGGACTTTAGACCATTGAGCTGAGCTGAACTGAACACTTACAATGGTTAAGATGGTAAATTTCATGTCTATTTTGGCACAATTTTTATAATAAAATTTAATAATATTAAGTGTTAATTACCACGCAAATGAATGTTTTTAGTTTCACGGCAGTACATGTATAAACATTGATGTAGAAATACTGAAAATGTGAGTCACATACTAAATGAAAGTTTTGTATTCTAGCTGTAATTTAGTGGAGCTTTCATATTTCCTCTTTTCTGGTCAGAGAGGCCCATCATATGACCCCACGTCTCACCCACGATGGGTGTTTAGAAATATTCCTTGAATGGATGGCTGGAGAACACTCAAGAAGAAAGGCAGAATGATAAGCTGTGTTAAATTCTTGTATCTTGTACTTCTGAAAGAAGAGTTTCATTCCCAAAGATTAAAAAGTCATATCATAATCTTAATGGCAAACATTTGCAAGGTGGCTACTACTATTGCCCACATTTTACAGGAAAGATAATTGAGACACAGAGGGATCCGTGTCTTGCTTAAAAGCACATAGCTAGGACTTGTCAGCATAGGCGTGCAAACCAGATCTCATGTTCTTAACCAATAAACTCTACTAGTTCTCTGGAAGGAAGGAGGGAGAGGGAAGAGGAGGGGGAGGAGAGGACAATAAGCTTCAAGTTCAGCTTCCTAAAATTTAAAAGTCAAGCCATAGTCAACGATTTGACCCCCTTTAATGCACACCTTTTAATACAAACAACTCAGTGGTGGGCCTCCGATCTTCCTCAATCCAAGTCTGAGTGTTACCAAGTGAAGTCACCTCTTGTTTCCCAGGTTGCTGCCCCACCTGCAGCTGCCACAGAGCTTGGCCAGAGGTCTCACAAGGCACAGTGCCTCACTCACCCTTCCTGTGACAGAGCATAACTTCCCTTAACACTCCACAGTTTCCAGAAGGCTGCATTGTTCTCGAATCCCATTTTTGAGTTTCAGAAGACCTCATTTCCTCTGGCTATTCTTTCCCTTTCCTTGGTAGGTAGGGGAACGAAATCAACTCTCCCGTTCTCCTTTGCTCTAGTTCACCATCTCCTTTACATTTAAAGTGGTAAGACAATCCACAATGCCAATACAAATGCTTTAATGCTACAGGAGCAAAGCCAGAATGTAAGTGTGGTGTAGATTGTGGTGGAGGCCGTGGTGGCAGGAGTGGGAAATGAGGAGGGAAGTGGAGAATGAAGCTTTAGGAAAGAAAGTCCGTGGAGGCTGTGCCTGAACAGTATCAACCAACCCACAGCAAAACACATCAGGTGCACGCAAAAGTGTCATTGATTTGAAATTTATTCATATAAATATGTTTTTATTAAGGATGTCAAGTCAAACCAGTTTGTATGTCAGGATAATGTTTAGAAACAGCAATTTGAAAAGGAAAAAGAAAGGATTTGAGGAGGGGAAGATCTATGTTCACTAGCATTTTACTCCCTTTAAGACATAATGTATCATCATTGTTGAGGTGTCTGCCTGGTCTTTCTTCTTTAAACAAGTCTGAAGAAGACTTCCTGTGCCTAAGAGAAATGGCACTTGTGTTTCTCTGGGCAGACACCTGCAGCTTTGTGCTGGTGTTTAGATTACACTAAACAGAGCTTCCTTTTTCCCCTCTCTGAATCCTGGCCATGCCCGGACAATGCAGACCAGCTCTCTGTAATGGTGAAACAGGTCAGACGCCCGGGGCCGGCCACAAGAGCCCAGCCCATTGCACATCTACTCTTTAGAATCAGATTCAAATTGCTGGCAATCTCTCTCAGCCTCTGAGGCTGCAAAATCCTAAAGTTACTCTTTGGTGTCTCGTCATCATTTTACCAGTCGACTTTGTGAAAACAAAAACAAAAAGAAAATAACATAGAACATCAGACTGGAAAATGATTTTTGAGCTCTCAGGAATGATGTAGCTTTAGTGAATGAGAAATTTCAGACTCTCCCCTCAAACCCTCCCCATAATTGTATTGAGGTGAGGGTAGAAAATTAGAAGCTGCAGATCTCAATTAAAAAAAAGAAAAGAAAAGGAAAGAAAAAGAAAGAAAGAAAGAAAGAAAGAAAGAAAGAAAGAAAAGAAAAATGAAAGAGCAGCAATCTCAAGAATTTTATTTTGCTTGATACAATTTGCACCTCTATTTTGAACCCTAAACACAAATTTCAGGACATCAAAAAACATATGATAAGCTAATTTTTGAATAATACAGATATTCAAGTGATATACTCAATGTTTTTCTTCACCCTCAAGGACCCTTTTCTGATGAAGTATTGATTAAACTTAAAGGATTAGGCCCCAGTTGTGAATCTGAGAAAGGAGACTATATCTATGATCCAGAACATCTGGAAACACGGGAAAGTTGTTTATTATAGTTTGACCTGATGTATCCTGATTTTCTGGATCCCTGTAATCTCTCTCTGTTTTCAAGTCCTCTGCTTCCTTCTTGTAACCACTGTATTGGCATTCCCTTGGAAAATACTGGATACCATTTTCACCGCCATTGCAAGTAAAATAAAATCTCACTCAGAGTTTTCCTCAAAGTTGTTCTTGGCTTTTGCGATAGTGCTGAAGGGGAAGTTCACCAAATGACATAAGCAAGATCCTGAGAGAACTGGTAAAACTTCTGCATGATTTCATTTACATGTGGAATGTAAAGCAATCGAATGCATACAAGCAGAGAGGGGAATGGTGATTACAGAGGCTTGGGGAGGGATGGGGAGTTGTTGGTCAAATGATACAAAGTTTCAGCTAGACAGAAGAAATGAGTTTTTTGAGATACATTGCACAGCATGGCAACTATTGATAATAATATACTGTATATTTCAAAATAGTTAAAACAGTACATTTCAAAGTTTGCACCACAAAAAAATGATAAGTATTTGAGGTGATGGACATGTTAATTAGCTGGATTTAATCATTCTACACTGTATACATATATTATAACGTTACATTTCCATTAACATATACAATTATAATTTGTCAATTAAAAATAAATAAATAAATAAATAAATAAATAAAATAGGTAAAAGGTCTTAACCTGTTAGTTGGTGGCTCATGGGTGTCCAAGTGTTGACAGTCACATCCAGTTTCTCAAGCTCTAGGAAAGGACGTGCTGGCTTCTGAGGCCTGGAGCTGCAGGCCCAGGGTGAAAATTGATGTGACCCTGGCCCCTAGCCTCTCCCCTTGAACTTGTGGATGGATCTGGCCCTGACCTCTCCCGCTGAACTTGTGGATGATCAAGCAGACCTGGCAGAGCCAATGCTGCCAAAAGAGCTGGTAAAGGACTTTTCTCAATGTCATGACCAAGCCGGAGTCTCTAAGACCATGGTTATTCACAGGGTGTTATTGTCCATTCCAGAGTTTAAACATCAAACATCAGTCTCTCTTGCTTTTCAATATAAATGTCATATGTTCTAAGACGACTCATCTGTCAGGGTTGGTGCAGTCCTGACTTGTAGCAGGAAATGTAGACTCTCCTTCAGCAGCCTGAGGGAGCTCCTTGCTTGAGCAGTGGCCAGGGACACAGACCCCTCTAAAGGCAGAAGTGACCCCCAGCCAGGTGGTTACATCTGAGCTGTTCTGCCCAAAAGCTCCCAGGCTGTTCCAGACCGTGGCCAGTCGAGGGCAATTCCCCAGGAGTGGCACAAGTCTGTGGAGGCAGGAGAGTGAGGAAGGGCCCACCCACACTCCCCGCTGACTGAGGGAGACAGGTTTCCCTCCTCACCCAGTAAGAGATTCCGTGTGAGGAGCTGTTTCTCTGGACCTTTGCCCTGTTCCTCCCCAGCCCTGTGACTTGCTCTGCATAATGGGATGACAGCAGACTTCATGCAAGCAAAGGACTTGTGACTGCTTGCTTTTCTGCATTTCTGTCATCCTTGGGAGAAGAGCAAGCCAGGCTGCCCTGCTACCACAGGAGGAGGGGAAAGACACCAGGCCAGAACCCTTTCCAGTTGGAGTGCAGGTTCTTAGACTTAGAAGAGCTAAGCAGTGGCTATTGGTTTTTTGGGGTTTTGTTGTTGTTGTTTTTTTTTGTTTTGAGACACAGATGTGCACCACCACACTTGGCTACATTTTTCTTTCTTTCTTTCTTCCTTCCTTTCTTTCTTTCCTTCTTTCCTTCTTTTTTTTTTAGACAGGGTCTCACTATGTTGTCCAAGCTGGTCTCAAACTCCTGGTCTCAAACTCCAGAGTTTTGAGAAATTTTACAGATAGTATTCTGAGTCAATAGCTTGCTAATACTTCTTATTGGATTTTCCCATGTGGACTCATTTTTACCAACTTCATTGCAACTTTACCTATGAATAGAAGAAATTTTGAAACCAGAAAGCACTAGAAGAAGAAATAAATATTATTTTACCTATTACCTGCTCTTCCTCTGTGGTTTCCCATACCTGAATCTCATGTGTTGGATATTTAAATGGAAGAGGCGCTTCACAGAGAGAGAAGCAGTCCTCTGGCTTCATTCAAGATCCTGTTTTTCTTTATAGCTTAGAGGCCTGGATATTCCCTGAAGCCCCCAAGGCCTAACTGGTGATAGAGATCCCCTGTCGATGGCCGTCAGCTCCCCGGCCAGCACCATTTTAAGGCTGGGCTGCTTTACATTACTCACATAGGAGGATAGGCATTGCCTCCAAAAAGGACTCTGACACACAGAGATTATCAAAGGCAAGGCAGCAAAACCACAGTGAAGCGGCAGCTTGTTAGCATGTCCATTATCTGCCTTGTAGCTTAGACTGGGTGTGAGAAAGCAGAAGGAGGTGCTCCAATCATGAAGACCACAGAGGCAGGAATATTTTAACACAAGACTCAGCTCCGAAGCCCCGGGCCCCTTCCTGCTCCTGTCACCCCTGGTGCCCTGTCTGTCCCCAGGGCACAGTCCCTCCTTTCAGGATAGAAGCAGCTCTTTCCAAGAGTAGAGTTTGGTTATCCTTGGTGCTGCTACACTTCCCAGGCCCAGGCTCTGCCCCCTGGGCCAGCTATTTCTGGCTGGGTTGTACAACCTGTTCCCACACTGCCATCTCTTTAACACTCAATATCTCTGAACTTACATGAAGATCCTGTTTCTTTGTCTGAAAACCAAAACTGCCACCACTATATTGCCCCCATACTTTATCTTATTTTTTCCCTTGAGTCCTTTTATCCAATCCAGAAAATTCTCAGTTCTCTATCTTCTTTATTGTAAAATCTTAATTTTGTAACTTCTTCCCCCACCCCACCCCATTTTTCCCTTTTATTTAAAACATATGCCAATTTGTGTTTTCTTGCTTCCACTGTATTTAGCTGCTCCTGAAACCCCACATGGTCCACAGAGGACATCGTTGATAAAAGCCACTAATCACCTTGTCCCCATTCTGTATTGAATTATTATTTATGCCACTCATGCTGCTACACTTCAAGTTTTTCGAAGGCCAGGAACTTTGCAATTTGTTTATTTCCTCTGCTGTGCAGCTCTGTGTTCATTTACTACTCCAAACAGAGAATAATGAAGGAATAACAATGTGAACCCCAAAGGAATAAAACGATGCTGTTCTTAAAAGGCACAGAGGAAAATTGGGGCATTGTAAATTACTCTGGTGCTTTTCACTTCTACAGTGCCACAGAAATTGCCCTTTTAGCATTTTGCTCTGGTTGAGTCTTGGTGTGGAGACAGACAGAGCTGGAGGTGGGGAACGGAAGCAGGGTAGCTCCTGGGTGGGGAACGGTTCGCTTCCGGGGAAGATGGCACGAAGAAGCCCATACGAAGGGGCTCTGCAAACACCACCCTGCAGGTGGGCTTCCTGATGACCTGGCACCATGCCAGGTGGTGTGCTGAGGGTGGCAGAGCAGGTGTGTGTCCTCTACTTCCCTGAGACTCTTCTGTCCCAACCACCCTTTCCCAAGCCTTTTGTCTTCAGCCTGGAGACAGGTTGCCCAGGCACCAGGCCCTGGCATTCTCTTCAGTTCTGTTCTTCTTGCAGAATCTTCCTTTCCTTCCTCTCACCAAAATTCCTTTCTATCAACTATAATAGCTTCAATGTATTCAGTTGCCCAGAGCTTCATAGACTCAGAGCTAATATACTCTGGAGGTTCAATAAATTATCTCACTTAATCCTCACAACAACGCTGCACCGAAATAGGTATTTTTATTATCTTCATTTTACAAATGAGAAAAGCGAAGCCCTAAGAGAGTTCGTAACTCATCCAGATTTACAAACTCAGCTGTGATTTGGTCCCAGGTGGCCTGACTCCCAAACCTACACCTTTCTACTGTTCTGCCTGTCTCCCTCGTGGTGGCTGACCTCAGCAAAGTATTTAAACAATGTTGCTCAGGAATATAAGGAATTTTAGGTAGTAAAAAAGCCATCCTTTTAGGCAGGGACTTTCTCAGCACCTTGGAAACCCTGATGCCTGGCACATAATACGGGCTCAATAAATACTGGTTGGATGAATAAATGACCCCTGTCCACAGCCACCTTCTCGGCACAAACTGCATTGCTGAGCAGATTCCTGTCCCAGTGTTACAATGTCACAATCATCTATTAATAGAAGCCTGAAGGAGATCGAGCTTTGCCCAGTATTAACCAGTGCTACACTGCAGGGTCTGAACACAGAGTGTGTAGAATATGCCCATGAGTGCAAAGATACAGTCGCCTTTATTTCCCTATAACCAAACAATTATCTCTCTAGCTCCCATCTCCATTAATGTTGCAAAATTTAGTCTTGCCAGTTCATAACTTCATCAATTCTAGATTTGTTTTTCAAACATTTTTGGATAGATTCAGCTGATTCAGGATTTGCCCCCCACCCCCCTGCTGCCTTCTCTTTCCCTTCTCTCCTGCAGTGATCTAAGTTCCATGGAGAGAAACAGTTCTTCTGTTTAACACTAAAATTGTTTCTGAATTACATGTTTTAAAGCCCTGGTCCCACTTCTATTGAGTGTTCTGGTCTGATTCCTGGAGCCTTACCAGGGAGGCTTGTGTGGTCAACACATGGCCGTCCCCACTGGGCTGTGCCTAGTCCACTTGCCGCCAAATGGCAGCGTCAGCCCACGGGGTGCAGAGGCCGGCTGGGCCAGAGCTTCACGGAGGCCTCCAGTGGCGTCTGGGACTCCTGCAGGGATGCCTTAGATGCAACACACCTCGACTTTTCTACATAAGGGATGGCTGTAGGGCAGCCTTTCCTCCCAGAAAACTGTCACAGATCCTGACGCAATGTGTAGGAGCTATAAAATCACCCTGATGGAGCCAAGTGGGAATTAAAGCCACCCTAGACCTGCATCCTTGTTGTGTACCTCCTATTTTAGTTTAGGGAACTAATACGCCCCAATGTTTCTGTGACTTAACACAATTGAAATTTGTTTCTCCTAGGGGAGGGCTAGCATTAGGAGAAATACCTAACGTAGACCTTGGGTTGATGGGTGCAGCAAACCACCATGACACTTGACACTTGTATACCCGTGTCAAGGTATACACTTACAAACTGCACTTTCTGCACATGTACCCCATAACTTAAAGTATAATAAAAAAATTTAAAAAAAAAAAAAAGAAATGTGTTTCTCATGTGGAAAGCAGCCCATCGCCTGGACTCCCTGTTAGCAGGCTCCATTCGTCTCGAGGCTCTACCGTCCCCAGGCAGAAAGGGGTTAAGTAAGCAGAAAAGGAAGGCCTGATTCTCAAACCCTTGATGAGAAGGGGCAGCCTCTCTCCCACTCACCTGCTCACATCCCAGAAGCTGCATCTCTGCCCCGCCTCCCTCTGTTCTTCTCCCACAGTTGACCCAGTTTTCTGGGATGGCTGCAGGGAACTCACAGTAAACCAGACTTTGGCAGGAGACCATGCCTCACCGACACCAGGTGGAACCTCATGGCTGCCAGAAAGCCAAGTGATGGTGACAAATAAACCTGGGTTAGAGGCCTCAACCCTCCTCTGACATGCTAGGTAACCTTGCACTTGTTACTCAACTTGCGTGGACTGTTTGCAAAATAGAATTACCATCTCCCTCAGGGAGTTGTATGAAGACACACATAAGACATTCAGCACAACATTTGGCTTGTGTTACTTGCTTAATAAACATTAGCTATTATGTGTATTGTTGTTTCCTAGTCAGCTTGCTTAGAAACAAGAACCCCAGGCTGGGGATTTACAGATGTGTGCTCTTGGGGAAGTCCCTTGACCTCTCTGCATTCCAGCACAAACCTATGCAAAATGAGAGAGTTTTACAAAATGTCCTTGTAGGCCAGAGGAAGCTCCAGCAGACAGTAAGAATATGGCAGGAGACAGCAAGGATAAGAAGATCAACCAAACGAGTTGGCTCTCTGTGCTCCAAGCAGAGCCTCAGATGGGGAATCTTTGCAAGTTCCTTTTTCACCAAGACCTAGTGGTTTGCTTGGGCTCATCAGCATTTCATTGGTAACAGTTTGCTAAGGAGACTGTGGCAACAACCCGCCCCCATAGAAGGGCCCAGGGACCACCATAGCCACTGTCAGCATATCTGAGCCAGCACAGCCAACATGGCCCTTCCCATACCCAACCAGAAGGAAACTCACATTGAAAGGCCCAGGAACCTACCCAATTAAGTATGAGGTGACCTGACACTTCAGCAGTGGCCAGGGCATTTGCTTCTTCTCTCAATACTTTAATGCCTAGAATTCTAAATATCCTGTCGTGGCTAATTTATTGGGTATTCATTGTAATTATCTCACTTGTAATGAATTCATTTGGTATTAATTTCGATGTCATGTGTACAGTACTTTCATAAGAATTACCATATGATTCAGCATTAATTAATCTATCTTTAAAGTGAAATGTTAACCATCAATTCATATTACTCGGATCCTTAAACCACTGGCAGAGCCTTTATTATAATCATCCTTATTTATGAACGGTGCAAGATATTTTCTAATATGTGCATTCATAGGTTTCTCCCTTCATCCCCTTCCACTATCTATACATCACTGCTGCCTTGCCAAATAGATTTGTCTAATCAATACCTCAGTGTCCTTATCTTTAAAGATGTCACCTTGTGTTTGCAGCTGTTAGCCCATCGTTACCTGTAGATTTCCGAGCTGCTTCTGAAGCAGGGAAATGTATCATATTTTTACACCACATTCATCTCAAGGACCACTCAGATAGGAAAAACATCGGGATCTTTTCTATTAGACCATGAAAATATTCTCTTGATTGCTTAATGCACCTTATCACAGAGTGGTCGATTCACCAATAAACAAAATCATGTTTCTAAATGAGAACGTTAGAATGAGATTACTTTGAGGAAAATGATATTTTTAAGTCATGTGACTTCATGTCAGTATATTTGGTATATCGCCTCAAATATCCTGATGACAAGTGAAAAATGAAAAATAATGCAGATGTTTGTCATCTTCTAACCAGATACTGGATATTGAAAATACACAGCCCATCAGTTCTCTGATACAAACGGGGAGGGGGAGAGACAAAACACACCAATGCTAAGAATAACACTCAGTAAGGAAGCATGAAGTGGTAAATCATTGTAGTGCTGACACTTCTTGAACTTGACCTTAAAGACTTCAACAGCAAAAGAGAGTTATTTTTAAATGGGTCAGGCCATGAACTTAATTTATGCAGGTTCTTGAGATATGAACCCCAAGCAAAGATGACATACATGTATAATTTTGAATTAGACAGCTCATTTTATTAATTTTATTAATTCCACTCCAATTTTTGACATTGTCTAGCCCTCCAGTATTTAATTCCCCAATCCCCAGAGCAAATGCCTTATGTCAACTGAATTCATTTTTATTCCATAAAGGTGGGGTGTGTATATGTGTAAAACACAATATAACACAGGGAGAGAATAGTTTATCATAAAATACAGGATCCATTTTAATGCACATTCTTGCTGGCTTTTATCAGGAAGACAGTGTGAGCCTCCTCAAGATCCTGTTTGTCTCACTCTTGGGGGATGACAGTATGATGTATATGATCCATCATGTTCATTTCCTTCATGCGTTCTTCGCCCTATTGGGACAGGCATGAGATGATGGTAATCATATGAAAACTCAACATGATCATTTATTGCTGAAGGTTTACTTAAGTCTGTCACCATGACCCGTATCCATTAGTAATCTCGCAGGTTCTTCAAGGGACACTGCATTGATGGAAACAGCTGCAACGATGGAAAGACTAATCAGGCAAGTTTCATAAAGAGTACTTGTTGATGAGGCCTCACTTCGCAAGTGCACAAGCAGAAACCTCTCACTGAGCCTTCTGTCTGGGTGGCATAGACAGGTGTGGCAATACCTCTGGAGTTAAATTTGCAGGTCCACAGAGTTTAACTCTGTTCCAAATCATGTTAAGGAGTTGCAAAAGAGATGCATAAAGCCCTATGTTCTTAAAGTGTTAGCTTCTCACCAGGAAAGTGCTTTTTGTGTCCAGGTACATGAAGCTAAATAGAAGACAAGTGATTTCTATGATTAGCCATGGTTTACACATGGCAGTAGTGCTCCACAGACTTCAGTACTACCTTATGGTTTGCGGAGGATTCAGCAGCTAAGTCGGGCGGGGCCAGGCTGGAATCTTCCAAGGGCCTCGTTTAGTGCACCATCAAGGATTTCCCAAAGCACATCACATCTCCCCGCCTGCAGGCTCTTCTAAATAATAGAAGTTATTTTGGAATATCAAAATATATGGATGACTGAATTAATTCCCTCACCTCAGCTAGGGCTGGGGCTGCCATAACAAAGCGTCACAGAGTGTGTGAGTTAAACAGCAGACATTTATTGTCTCACAGTTCTGAAGGCTGGAAGTCCAAAATCAAGGTGTAGGCAAGGTTGGTTCCTTTTGAGAACTGTGAGAGAAAGACCATTCCAGGCCTCTCTCCTTGGCGTTAGATGGCCGTCTTCTTTCTGTGTCTTCTCATGAAGAGGGTCTTCCCTCTGCTCATGTCTGTATCTAAATTTCCTCCTCTTATAAGAACACTCGCCATATTGGATAAAGCCCACCCTAATAACCTTATTCTAACTTAAGTACCTCTATAAAGACCCTGTCTCCGAACACAGTCTCATTCTGAGGTACTGGGCATTAGAACTTCAACATGTGAATTGGAGGGGTAGCAGGGGGAGGGACATTCAGCCTGGAACATCTTCCTGGAGGTGTTTTGGTTTCAGATAGCACAACCTTAGGTTGATTTTGTTTCTGGTTTTCTCCATAAACAAATAAGACAAACAGATTAAGGATTAAGTTTGGGAATGCTAGCTCTTGCCTATGTTTCTTGGCCAACTCCTTTAAACCACCAACAAATTATTGTATTAGGCAAGAGCTAGAAGGTCATTGTACTAAGAAAGACAGACCAGGATGAAGTGGGTAACTCCAGGACAGGCACTGGATCAGCACGTTGGCAGGGAGGCTTGCAAACCCTGAGAGAATGCAGATTGATCCACACTATGACAAACCTATAATGAAAGCGACCCTGATGATAAAAATGCGAAAACAACATGAACAACAAGGCCAGGATATTTCGAAGGGTTTGCCTTCAGTTAACAAGTGAAGAAAAGATGATTCCACCTTGAACTTCAACAACCTAGCAAAAGAGTCTCTGGTCTTTCCTCACACCACTAAACAAGGAGGAAGGTTCTCTGGAGGTCCTTTAAGAATTGGATTTTCTCTGGTAAATGCAATCTCAGAAAAAAGACCCTGCAGCATGATTCACTCTGTTCCTCTTAAGTCAAATGGAGGATGTTACTTAGTTTTGACTCTTGCTTGAAGAGTAGAATGGTCTTAAAATCTCCAGAGATTTGTAACCTGACACATGCAAAATAAATATAAATTGTGTGATTTTGCTTCCAGTCTGGCAACTTTTTTCTTACATTTATTTTCTGCACAAACATCTGAAGAAAATGCCTGGAAACTACAGAGTGATGGTATAAGGCAGAGAGAGAGGTTTACTTTTAAGGAAAGGGAAGGAGAGCTCCTTTTGAAAAATGCTTTAATGCCCGGGCGTGGCGGCTCATGCCTGTAATCCCAGCACTTGGAGGCCGAGGCAGGAGGATCACCTGAGGTCAGGAGTTCCAGACCAGCTTGGCCAACATGGTGAAACCTCATCTCCACTAAAAATACAAAAAATTAGCCGGGCGTGATGGCACCTACCTCTAATCCCAGCTACTCGTGAGGCTGAGGCAAGAGAATTGCTTGAACCCGGGAAGCAGGGGTTGCAATGAGCAAAGATCACACCACTGCACTCCAGCCTGGGTGACAGCAAGACTCTGTCTAAAAAAAAAAAAAAAAGAAAAGACAAACAAAAAGAAAAATGCATTAACAACACTAAATCATGGGACTCAGTGAAGTCAGTTTAATTTCTAAGAGAAAGTTGTACCGTCTCATCTGAACTTATTAATGGCAGAGTGGACTTATCACCACAGTCCTCCCAGGAAAGCAAAAAAAAGACCATACTAAACTCAGCAAAAAGCTTAAAACACCATCTGTTGCTATGTTGAAACACTTGACTGGGGGGCGAGAGAGAGGAGACAGCTGATCAATTGGAAGGCACTTTCAGACACACACATATCCATGCTGAGCACTCTGTTTAGAAGCTTAGAGAAGAAAAGGAACTTCTTGGATGCCCTGTTGGGATGCTCGGATTATGATATTACTTGAAAATGCGAGCAAACTTCTAAGTGCCACACTTATGGAACTTTACTGAAGCAAGATAGATCAAACAAAGGTGCCAGAGAGGTTTGAACTAGGGAATAGTTTAACTTTGCTTTGAAGGGATTTCCTTCCTTCAACACACACTGCCATTGTCTGATGGTTGTTTATTTGCTAAACCACAATCAAATTAAGCGTAAATGGAAACCTGCCACTAAGAAAACCAATGGCTTGCCATTGCCCCCACCACACCAGAATTCAACTGCTTTTCAGAAATGTTAAAGGGAAAAGATTTCCCTGGAAGTAAAATACTTTTTAAAAACATAACACATGACAAAATTTATCATTGTCTTTCCCTGGGGGACTTTTTGGCATCAGCAGCCACTGTGCCTAAACATCCAGTGTCCTCGTCTAACAGGAATGTGTGAGAGCAGAGAAAGGCTTTGAGTCATGCAGGAATGGCTTCCCAGATACGCCGGGACACAGCAGTTCAATTGGATGTCCGGGCTTTTATAAACAAGAACGGGAGCCGCGGAACACCACCACACGTGTCAGCTTTGCAGCAGAAGAAAAACTCCTCCAGCCTCAGCAGCCAGTGTCTCCGGCTTCTCCCTGCGACTTCAGGCGGACCCCCAGTGACCGAGACCAAGGAAGCTGTGAGCACAGCGGCTGAGAGCTCTGTCCTGTCTCTGATGTTTTCAGGGCCAGCGCGCTGGGCCGTCCGGGCTCCCTGGGCCTCTCCCCTACCCTGGGGCCGGCCCGCGGCCTCCCGGAGGCGGTGCAGAAAACAGCCGGTAGATGGCGCTCCGAGCTGCGACTCACCGGGCCCGCCACGAGCGCTGCGGACGGCGCAGGCGAGGATCCTGATTCATAAAAAACATAAATCCTACTTGATGAACAATAATAATAAAGGAAATTGACTACTGGGCACCATAGAGATGAATTTTTAAAGGCCCGAAATCAAGTTATTTGATATTATTTAATTTAACTTACTAAATTTGAATAACTGTGGGATGTAATGGTGCATGGCAGGGCATTTAGGTTTTATCGCTTCTAAATGTTTCTCTTTAGGGCGATTGCACGCCGCTGCATGGTCGCCAGAGAACTCTGTCCCCGTCTCCAAGCTGTGTAAACAAATTGAGGACAGAATAATTACACATTGGGAGAAAGGCAGGGAGAATCTATTGAGAGCACAGAGAGCTCAGCTACAAAATGTCCCCTCTTTCAGCTAATAAACTACCTCTAAAGTACGCAAAGATCGATGTTAAAGAATTTGTTAATATAACCACAGCAACCAAGCCTATTTTAAGCACTTTCCAGGTGCTTCTTGTAGTAGTATCCTCATCTCCTAGTAAAACAAATACGATCTATAATAATATTTATTTTCCTCCCTAAATTTTTTAATTGATGAAGGTACATTTTTAGTAGCTTCCAAACTGACAAATTCGGGCGCTGCAACATCTAGAAACTTTGCTCATCCCTTGATCAAAGAAAAATTTTCTGCAAGCAGCTATAGAAGTCCTTTTATTAAAATGCAGCCGTCACATTCTCCTCAGTGTAGCTCAGGCGCACACATTATGTGTTTGCACAAATGCGTGTGTATATTTGCATAAACAGAGGCAGGTGCACACACACGTATTAATTCAGATATCGAGGCGTGCGTATACATATACGGGTATATATATGCTGTCTGTGTACCACTGTCTATTGTTTTCAGCGTAACTGATTTTGGCACCAGCTCTTTAGCACTTTGGAAGGGCCTTCATTAGCACTGGGATAGTATCCAAAAAGAATCCAGAAAAATCAACACATGGCTGCTCTTGTTCTCACGATAAATGACAGCTTTCCTGGAAAACAACAACAGTCAAGAAGCAAAACAAAAACCAAAAAGCAACAAGAGTAGCAATAACATGAACAGAGGAAGTCAGACATCACTAACTTGGATTTTTTTTAAATGTATTTATTTATTCAATTGTTTACAACTGTCTTCTTTGCCACTAAGCTTTCAGGTACTTTCACACAATTAAAAATATAAATAACAAAGGTCTATTAGGAACCTAGGGAAAAAACCACAATCGTGCAGGCTTGTGTCTCCTTGTCGATACAAATATGCTAGAGATCGGTGTGGCATAAGCTGCCCGTTAAACTATACCAGCTCCCAAAATGAAGCAATCATCTACAACTCTTTGGAATCAGACTTCTGAAAAGAAGCGCTTTTCTTGGAAAACAGAATCTCTCTAATTACCTGAAAGTCTCCTCTTGAAACCATTAGTAGGAAGTATTGGGTTATTCAGATGCTGTGAGGATGTGCAGGGAAATCGGTCATGTCTAAACTCGTAAAAAACCCAGTAGCATCCAGTGTGTGTGTGCGTGTGAATGTGCTCTGACACTCATGCCTTAAGTGGTGAATAATAAATCACACTTTGAAGAAAAGCAGTAACTAAACTATAGAAGACTTTGACTTAAAGGGTTAATTTCTAACACAGGAACAGAAAACAAAATACCACATGTTCTCACTTATAAGTGGCATCTAAGCATTGGGTACACATGGCCATAAAGATGGGAACAGTAGACACTGGGGACTACTGGGGGTAGGGGCCAGTAAGAAAGAGGGGAAAGGGCTGAAAAACTATAATAACTGTTGGATACTATACTCACTACTTGGGTGACAGGGTTATTCATAACTCAAAACTCAGTATCATGCAATATACCCAGGTAACAAACCTATACATGTACCCCCTGAATCTAAAGTAAAAGGTGAAATTATTTTTAAAATAACATAAAATAGAAAATTAATTCCTTTGCACTTCAGCTGTCAAACAACCATGGAGGCCGGGTGCGCTCATGCGGTGATCCCAGCACTTTGGGAGGCCAAGGCAGGCGGATCACCTGAGGTCAAGAGTTTGAGACCAGCCTGGTCAACATGGTGAAACCCCGTCTCCACTAAAAATTAAAATAAAAATAAAAATAAAAAAATTAGCCAGTCATGGTAGCGTGTACCTATAGTCACAGCTACATGGGAGGCTGAGGCAAGGGAATCGCTTGAAGCCGCGAGGCGGAGGTTGCAGTAAGCCGAGATCGTGCCATTACACTCCAGCCTGGGTGACAGGGCGGGACTCTGTCTCAAAAACAAACAAACAAACAAACAAACAAAACACAACCGTGGAAATCTAAAGTGTGTGGCCCTTTAAGGCTAGCGGCTCTGCTCAGGAGACCAGCCATCCAAGAAGAAAACCCCATCGAATCTCATGAAAAGAGAAGTTATTGTGCCCGACTCCTCCATTAGTCCTTGGCCTTCTCTTTCCTCAGTTTCTCAGTCAGATTTTCTCATTTAGAGCTGTTTATATTGCAGGCTCTTGAAAGTTCTCAAGAGAAATGGGAAAAGGAACAGGAAAGGAGTGAAATGATTTTTCTAAAGGAGGGAAGCAAATATGTAGAATTTCTAGTGACATGCTTCAGAACAGGAAAAAGTGTGTGCAGCATGGGCTAGGAGAGCCTTTATAGAGAGCCCTCCACCATGCTGGGGGGGTAGGTGTTAAGGAGAAGATAGTTGGACATGGGTAGGTGGCAACAGCAGCATGTGAAAGAGCCAAATCCTAAACTTCAGACATCCTAGAGTGTGGCTCTGGAGGAATTCAAAATACAGTCTGAGATTATTGATAACAGCAGAGAGGAAGCAAAGCATCTCTAAATTCATTCATTCATTCCACAGTATATATTAAGTGCCTTTGATGTGACAGACACCATGTTAAGCATCAGGCATGCAAAAGTAAGCAAGCTATGTCTTCTCAATGCCTTCCATGCTGAGAAACATGCTGCCATGTTGTCCAACTTCAGACTGAATCAATTCACAAAACCTTCTAACTCAGGAGGCAGGGGTTAAAAACCTGGTAAATCTGTGGGCTAAGAGGAAGTTCAGCCCCAAAGCTGAGTATTCCTAAAGTGCCACGTACTTGGCCAGCACCTTAAACTGTCTTGGAGTTGGCTGCATGCTAAATTCACACCCTCCCTCTCAGGGGCTAAGCTGTTATTCCAGACTATAGCTGAAGTATCTGTTGACAACAGTTCAACCTTAGAAGTGGCTCAATTTCAGCCTCTTGCTGATCATTATTATGAATAAGCTAACACAATCTCATGTTTGACAGAATTGTCCCTCTCTCCAATAAGGGCCAGAAAGCCGACTGAAATGTTTCCAAAAAGGGAAGAGATTCCAAGTAGAACTGAGGCTACTTCTCAAAAGCCTGTTCAATAACCCTTCTCTCTTTCGTTTCCCCCAAAATGAGAATAGAAGCAGACTGGTGTTTGGCAGGGAGACCAATGTCAACACTCTCTATATTTACTTATTTATTGGCAGTTTGGAAGGCAGCCACCATTTATGGTCCTTCATTCCCAAATAGAGGGAGCGATGGTTCCTGCCAACAACGTCTCTAAGCCACCTGACTGGCCTCTGTCTGAACAAGCCAAGAGGAGAATGAGTCCAGGCCATTAATTGTTGGCCACCATGTTTATAATACAGCTAACGTGGCCTCTACTCTAAATGAACCCAACTGCAGATGACAGTGGGCTGCAAGCTCCCTGAAATTATTTACCTCTCACAGAAGCAAGGCTTGGAAAGGCAGAATCTGACTGTATCCATACCCAACCACATCACCCCAGTCCAGTTAAGCTTGCATTGGTGTTCTGCTTGGAAAGTACAATTGGAGGATGATGTAAAGACCTTAGAGAGGGTCCCAAAAGGTTCCATGTCCACATGGATGATGATATGTTTGGGAAAATTGTCCCTCTGAGAAAAGGCCAAATAAATGGAGATTTGCTTTAGTGGAGCAAAGAGAGAAAGCTAAGATGAGGATATGGGACCTTAAAACATTCTAGAATGATAATGGGAGAGTGAGACTTTTAATGAGAGTAAACAGCTGGTCTCAACTTCCAGCAAAGCTAGAATAAAATAAATTAGAACATTCTAGAGCTGATAGGATCTTAGTGATTGTTGAGTTTGACCCTTTCATTTGACACAGGATGAAGTTTATTTTTTTTTAGGAAAATATTCTGGATGAGAAGTAGGTCTCCTGAGTCTAAACGGAGTGTGAGATTCTCACAAGTGGCTGACACCAGGCCAGGAGGATCAGTTTAGACAACATTAGAATCACAAACATTACCAAAGGTGTGCGTGCGTCAGGTTAAGTTCTAGACTGAGGTAAGTGAGTTCGTTCAGCCAGGAACACAGCGTACTCCTTGCCAGGAGTTGAGAGATCTCCTGAATCTTTACGATGGAAGAAGATGACTCTCCATGGACTGCCTACTCTCGTGCTTTAGAAGCCCAGCTGAGTTTTAAAATAGGGCACAGGCCAAGTTCAGTCAATCTAAGGCATAGGAGAGTACAGTTTTACTAAATGCTAGAAGGAGCCTAGTTACGAAATCCAGAGAGGCTTCTAGAGAAGCAGCTCAGCTGCAGCTTCCCAGGTTGTCCATGCTTATAGGCAATTTCACGGGAAACAGCTTGTGGACACACCATGTAAGTCACTAAAGCTCAGTTGGCCTCCACCATGGCTGCAGCATGAAATTTCCTGTTTCCTCCACAACCTCTGAATTCAGAGCAAAATTGCCACCAGCTGTGCTCTCGACTAACTTTCTTTCTTCTGTTGCAAGTGAGGAGCAAAACATTGTAGACAATAACGTGAATGGAGGTAAACGTAGGAAACCCCTTTTCCACTGAGTTAGTCAAGGTTGCCAAAGGCAAAGTCAACCAAGCCACTTGCTGAGATGCCACCTGATCTCAGAGATGATCCTCCGTAGCCCAGTAGATGGAATGATGAGACTAGACTGGAGCTCCAGAAAACGTACGATCAAGATATAATTGTGTCTATAGGAGAAATGTGACCTGAAATGTTTCAGCAGTTTATACATTAATCAGTGTTACAGAAATGAGGTAAGTGGCATGATTTCGGTTCCTGAAACACTTTGCCCTCCCTTTCACTCTATGTCTTTGCACACACTCTTCCCTCTGCCAGCCCCAACCCATCTCCCATCTCCACTGGGTCAACTCCTGCTCATCTTTCAAAACGCAAAGCAAATGTCATTTTCTTAGTGAAGTCTTCCAACGTTCCCACAGCAGAATTAGGCACTCCCTCCCTGTAATTCTAGATATAAAATATTAGATTATATGTGTGTATTTGAAACTTATCACATTAAATTGTAAGAAACAATAAGGAGGAGAGAAAATAACATGAAATTTGGAGTCATAGAAAAGAGACCCCATATCCCAACTCCTCCATTTCCAAGCTCTTGTCCAAGAGCAAATTACTCACCCCTCCTGACTCAGTAAAATTCCATTCATCAAGTAGGGGTGATAATGCATACGTTAGAAAATTCTTGCCAATGATGTGAGATTGACGAACAAAGCCCCCACACTCTGCCTGACTCACAGTCAATAACTGGTCCTCTCCCCTTCCTTTTTTCATCTTCCCTCCAAAGGCCAAAACAGGTTTTTCATCTTTCTGCCCTCAAAATTGAGCATAAAACATTGAACACGGTAGGGATTCAATACATGCAACCATGCAGTGAAGTTGATCACTGAGGACATATTGGGGCTAGATTTTAATTTATAGAATGTCAGGCCCAGAAAGAGCCCTAAACTGATGGCATTCAACCAGGTGATCAATACAGAGGAAGTTCAGAAGCAATCAGTAGTGGGGCCCAGAGGAGCCCCCCGACCCCTGATCTCAGACCAGGGTTCCTCACCCTCTCTCACAGCCAGTGCATGCTCACCTGCTTCTAAAGATTGCAGACTGGAGCCTGCATGGCCTTTCTGGGGATACTTTTCAGCTGGCCCCTTTGCCCCTGGACCTGGAGACCAGCACCAGTCCTTGTGGCAGCTTTCCTATGAATCCTGTCCAGCTATTAGTGGTTAAGGGCAATTTCTCATCATCCACACTAATACGGCTTCATTCAAATTGGAAATGATAGATGATTAACAGGCACGAGAAAACATGTTGTGCTACATTCAGAAAGGATGCAAATGACAAAAACATGTTGCCTTCTGGACAGGCAGGGAAATGGCGTATAGCAGACTGCACCCGGCTTCTTGCACCTCCGTGTCTGGCTAGACGGTTTTATGGCATTTAGCAGCACTGTGCGAAGGCACCCACGGCATACCATAATTCTCACAAAACAGCGTTTTCATGTGCTAATGGCAACCGAATCAGAAACACATGGATTTAATTTCCTTCAAAATACCCACGGGTATAAAAATCAATGCAGGAAAGCCATTTGGCTAACTCTATTTGGGGCTTTTCTGAGCCCAAAAATTGTGAGAAATTGTTGGAAATGGATGCTGAGCCCAAAAATCCCACCAGGCTCAGCTCTCCCCCAGTGCAGCCCTGGCCTAATGTGATGCGAAGCCCCGGCTGTCTTTTTGGAGAGAGGCAGGTGCTTGCTGTGTGGTACCTTACCGGCTGCCATCTCTACAGATTTCCTGCTTTGTGCTATTAGTTCATTTGCTCAGCCGCTCCCACCACATTGCCGTAAGGGAGATCTCATTTTGGCAGCAGATCGGGATCCCTGCCTGAAAGTTGATAGAGGTTGAGCTATTTGCAGAAATAATGCTTTCCAGACGTACTAAACAGTACCCCTCTTTCCAGATGGAGTGGCATTAGTGTTGCTTCCAGCCATTTCCTCACCTTCTGGTATACTTGTCAGTTCTCCCATATGCACCACAAGCCTTCTGTATTCTGGGGAGTCTCGGAAAACTGCTCAGACCCTCAGCTTCTCACCACTTGCATGCACAAGTGCAAGCACACACACATTTACACAGCTTCCACTCTTACGTATGCACATGGAGTTTTCTTCCCCCACCCCCTGGGAGTCCACTTAGATTTTGCCAGAGTGATAATCACTGAAAGTGATAGTTTAGCTGCTCAGGGAATTAGACAGGCATGAATACATGAGACATCAGAGTAAAGTCCCTAGGTTTGGTGGATGTTCCCACTGTCAGTAGTCATCAGTGACATTGTCATTTACATTGTCTTTTGGTGGCCTGTAGTCATAATGTCAGACAGAGCCCTTGGTGAAGGGGCTGCTCTCCCGCCCAAGATAAACCTCCTAAGAGTGGGATTAAGCCCGTTTGTGTTATGACCCATAAGACACTTTGGATCGTGGGGCCTCCATAGCATCACATCCATGTGCTACAGGTTGAGTACCCGTTACCCAAAATGCTTGAGACCAGAAGTACTTTGGATTTCTGGGTTTTGGGATTTTGGAATACTTGCGCATACAGAATGAGATATCTTGGGGATGAGACCCAAGTCTAAACACAAGATGTTTTTATGGTTCATATACATCTTATACACATAGCCTGAAGGTAATTTTACACAATATTTGTACTAATTTTGTGCCTGAAACAAAGTTTGTGTACACTGAGCCATCAGAAAGCAAAGGTGTCACTATGTCATGTTGGCACTCAAAAAGTTTTGGATTTTGGAGCATTTCAGATTTGGCATTTTCAAATTAGGTATGCTGAACCTGTATTTCCTTATTGAGTAACCACCCAGCTCACCATATTTTATTGATTCTGGTGGTCTAATCATGCTCAGGCCAGTCTTAGGGGTCAGATGAAGCTTTGGGCTGGAAGCTTTGGGATGGAAGCAGTGGAAGGCTGGATGGAAGCCATCACATTTTTCTACCAATAAGCTCTCCTTTGGTTGGCCATTCCATTTTATATTCTCATTCCCTCCAGAACCTGAGAGGTCCATTTTGAGGGAACAAAAGGTAGGGGAGGGGAATGGTTTCTGTGTGTCCAACCCCTGCCCCACCCTACTGCTCTGCTTTTTCAATTTGGCTCACTTTTCTCCCACGTGTGTTCGGGATGGTGAAGCTCTTCCAGAAATCTAAGATCTGTCCTGTTGCTGCTGTCACAGAAGAAAGACCATGTGACTCAGAGTGGATGAGGTAGTTTGGATCAGCTTCTGAAGAAAGCCTGACATTGGACCCTCTGAACACTACTATATACTGTGCAAGTCACATTGAGCAGCTGAGCCCAACTACTAAACACTATTAAAACAAGATAAATCCATTTAACAAATGCAAACCATTTGATACAACAGATAACCTTCCTCTTCAGCTCAATTCTTCAATTACTACTCAGAATCAGTATATTCTGTGTGACTTTGAACAAGTTACTTAGCCTCTCTGTCCCTCAATTGCCTCAACTATAAAGTGGGGCTAATACTAGTAAATACCTCATAGGTTTGTTGTGAGGATTAAATGAGATAAGGCACGTAAAGCACCTACTATAAGCTTGAAGTGCAGCAAGTGGTCACTATGTGTAGGCTTATAGCCAAACCACAAATATTCTTTCTACCTCCAGGAAAACTTATTTCCTGCTACCTTCCATGCTTTTTGGGACCAAAACGACCTTGGGTCTCAGCCTGGCAATTGCCACTGGCAGACTGGTATTGCTAACACTTCTGGGTCATTGTGGTCATTGGCTTTCTTGTCCTTGCCCTGTGAACAGAGTCACTGATGGGCAGGCCGTCACAGAGGAGGTACTTCTAGAAAGGAACTCTCCTGGTCACCTTAAGGAAGGCTTCATACCTTCCAGCCTCATTTATTGATCCCCACATCTATTGAGCCTGCCAGAATGACAGAGATAAGATTATTTTGCAGTTGTTTTGCCCAACTATGCTGTGTCCTTCCAATTAGGAAAAAGTGACCTTTGCAATCAAATAATGACCTCATTTACCCCACTGTGCACCATCCTACCTTCATCAAGTCTTCATAAGCCTTAAATCTTCCTTATTCAAAGCTTTACAGTTTTGCCACACATTTCTTAAAAGCCCCATGCTTTTTTCTCTGATCAGTCAAAACACATAAAAACAACCAAAGACTTCTCACAAGTTACAGTAATTTCTTTAAACATTTCAAAGTGCATGTTGTTGCTTGATTGATGTGTACGTACAGTTGAAATCGCCTATTTCATATTCATTTTCTTGATGCCCTTACTCCTTTAATTCCTAGAAGTCCCAAAGAGCAAAATATCACCCTCCCTGATTCTTTCTGCTACTGCCGTTGATAAAAGGAAATGAAATGTATGAGTCACCACCCATCAACTCAGGCTTCCGATTACATTTGGAGACATGCTCATTAAAGCAGATATGGGGTACATAGTAGAAAGGAGGAGTTTCCACATAGCCCATAGTGATGGGAGTAACAAGTTGATCAGCGTGGCACACCAGCTCCACGAGGGGGAATACCTTAAACAGTTCCATCAACACTGATTTACTTTAACCAAGTGATATTTTAATGAGCCAACCTCCATGCTCCCTGGATGACATGACTTCTCAAACTAAGAGACCACGCCATCTTTATAAGACAAAAAAAAAAAACAAAGAAAAAAAAAACACTAAAAAAGTCAGAGAGTTGACACTTGCAGATGAGTCTAATTCCCTTTGTCCTGTGGATATGCACCGTGTTGGGAGAACTCCAAGTGCATCGAGCTGATTTTTGCTGTCATCGGAACTGACCCTCAGTCCCCCAGGAGGCCCGAGGCCTGTCTGCTACAATGACAGGGACAAGAGCCAAGCTTCAGCTCGGGGTCCTCAGATGTGCAGCACAACAGGCTGCGTCCAACCTTGGCGAGGGCAGCTGGATCACATGAATTTTTAAAAGTAACACAACTGATGGTGGGAGGAGGGGTCACGGAATATATTCTTACTTTTTCCCCCTGTGAAATCCCCATGGAGGAAATCCATGGACCAGCATGTTGATTTTGGCATCGGCACACACAGTGCCTCTGTTCTGAAGATGAGCTGACACGTGCAGATTTGCAGATCAGCCATTTCAAAAGGTTAATTAAATATTACCATTGTTTTCCAAGCTATCAATGTATGTTCTTTTATTTCTTCATGCAGAAGGCTTCACCCCACTCAAAAATCAGGGTTTGAATTTGTTTTCCCGTCCCTTCCCCTTTTTAAAATCTGGAAAGAAAATGACCAAAGGGCCGAGAGAGAGAGAAAGAGAGCATGAGAGGGGAGAGATGCAGAGACTCCCAGGCCAGAGGCAAAATGCAGCTGGGAGCTGGGGAAGGAGACTGGGCCAGCATTGTCTGAGGTACAGCCCTGAAACACATTCTCAGCCACAGCTGGGGACCAGAGCCATGTCATTCAAAGAAGGCTCTATATGGAGGCTGGGAAGGAGCCCCCTGCTCTCTCCATCTTTATTTATTTGTGGCATAATTGGCTGTGTTGAGGCTCAGGATCATTGCAAGTCTTGGCCTCCAGCGGTTATGGGGGAGGGTCGGGATGTGGACCCACCGAATGGCCAGGAAGGACCGAGGCAGGAAAACAGCCCACTTGGCAATGTCTGTCTGTCCCCTGCCATCTCCAAATGACACGGTTTTCTCCCTGCCTGGGATGTCCTGATGTTGGTAGCAGGAGGGCCTCAGTGCAAATGGGAGAGGGATTCCAAGATGGACGGCAAGGGATAATAAGGCAGAGGTCAGGGAGAGGACAAGGTTCCCTCCAGCAGGAAGTGCCACCCTCTGTGACTGCAGTTTACAAGAATCCTGAGCCACGATGAGCACAGCAGTCTGCAGGAAATCTCTGCAGACAACCCATCTTCTAGGGCAAGCAGGACATGTTTTGTTTGCAAAGTAATAATGCCTCCCTAGATGTGAGGAGGAAGAAGCTAGCCCACAGTGTAATGAATGAAAAACAAAGGAGAGGGGTGAAGACAGGTGATGATGGAGGCAGTGGGAGCTGGCACAGATGGAAAGAGTGGGGGAGCACAGCACCAAACCTGGTCATGGATGAAGCTGGACGAGGACTCACGCAGTGCTGCACAGGACACCTACCCCTAAACATTGGCCCTCCCCACTCCACCCATATACATGTCATGCATGCTGAAATGTCAGCCTCTGAGGGCTACATGGCAGTAAAACACTACACTCACAAGTGCAGACTCCGCTGTCAGAAGATCCAGGTTCAAAGCCCATCTCCATCACTCTCGGGCTGGATCTCCTTCACAGTTCTCATTTCCTAATGTTTCCATTTTTCATTTGCAAAATGGAAATAAATATTGCTACACTATAGCACTGGGAAAAATGAGATAATGAAAACAAAAAGTATGTAAGGTACTAAGGTGCCCAGTATATAGCAAATGTTCTTTAAATGGGAGGAGAGAGAGTGCAAAAGAGCTTGGGTAAGCAAGAAGGTGTGCAATGTGGTCAGGACAGATTGTGGGGTGGAAGGAAGTTAGAGGGAAGGGTACTGGGGGAGGAGAAGACTCCAGATAGAGGAAGAGGAAATGCAAGAATGGGAGGGAAGAACACAGGAAGCGGAAAGCTGGACATCTTTGCTCTCCAGAGCCATGTGCTAAGAAGCCTCCCAGGATGTGCAGGGTCCAGCATCCCTGGGTGAGCGGATTCTGGGTAACCATCTGCCCTAGCACTGTATCCCTTGTCTAAAAGGTGTGCCTTGACACACTGGCCTTCTCCACTCAGAGCCAAGCCCCTGCGTGGGCGTGAGGCTTGGCAGTGACCAGGCAGGCCGGAATGGAAGACACTGAAGGTAAACAGATGCAGATCACCACTCACTCAAACACAGTCACTGCTCTCCCATCATTCCCCAACACCCAATTACTTTGTTACAGTCTTCTACATTTAAGCTTTGTTTTTTCAACAATAACATGGCACCCAAATTGGTCACCACTCTCATAATGGAATATCAAAAACTGAGACATGGGCTGGGCACGGTGGTTCACGCCTGTAATCCCAGCACTTTGGGACGCCAAGGCGGATGAATCACGAGGTCAGGCGTTCAAGACCAGCCTGATCAACATAGTGAAACCCTGTCTGTACTAAAAATACAAAAATTAGCCGAGTGTGGTGGCAGGCACCTGTAATCCCAGCTATTCAAGAGGCTGAGGCAGGGGAATCGCTTGAACCCCGGAGGTGGATGTTGCAGTGAGCTGACACCATGCCATTGCACTCCAGCCTGGGTGACAGAGCGAGACTCCACCTCAAAAAAAAAAAAAAAAAAAAGACATGATGCATCAGGCTGCCTGCAATACGATAAAATGGGTCAAAGCACAGGCAAAATAACCCCATTATCAGAAAAATTTTTTAACGTGTTTTCTAAATTAGAGAAGAGAGGAGTACCACAGACTAACTATTATTTCCTGAGACAGTAAGAAATGGGGATTTACTTCTTTTTAAGAGATAGGGTCTCACTATGTTGATCAGGCTAGAATGCAGTGGCACAATTATAGCTCACTGCAGCCTCAAACTCGTGGGTTCAAGAGACCCTCCTGCCTCAGCTTCCCCCAGTAGCTGGGACTATGGTCATTTCTTCTGCACAAGCGAAAACTATGAAGAAGTAGTAAGGACAAGCACATGCACGGTTTCTCCAGATCAAAGTGTCGGGTCTCCCATTGCAGCGGTGACGGGACAGGCGTGGAAGGAAAAGCACGTAACAGATAGGGGGGACTCTTGGCTGAATTGGTGCGAACCGAGTGTGTCCTTCCGCCGGGTCCTGTATGAAATGTGTCCTGTCCTGCAGAAGCCCTGGCCAGGCGCTGCGCTGCTTTTCACGTAGCTTACATCATAGCACAGAACAAAGACCCAGAGAGTTGACAAACAATGACAGGAACCTGAGAGGGCTGTGCCAGAGAGTAAGCAGTATGCAGGCAGGCCAGCTTGGGAGCAGGAGAGCTGGTAGAAAGTCCATTCTGGGCAGAGAGACCAGCTGCTTTAAGTAGAGCAGGTATGGTGGATACTCATAGAATTGCCTGTTTAGTGTAATTAACCACCCCCTCATCCCCACCATCAACAAACGGGCAACAGTAAGGACATAATCTGGCCCACTCTTTAATTGATGTGAGGGTAGACAGAACCTCAGCTCCCTGGCTCTAGGTCAATTGGTCCAGGAGCAGACTAGGTTTGCCAAACTTGGCAAATAAAAATACAGGCCATCCAGTTAAATTTGAATTTCAGATAAACAATGAATAACTTTTTAGTATAAGTGTATCACATACAACCTTTGGAACATACTTATAACTTTAAAATGATGAGTTGGTTCTGTGAAATTCTAATGCATCCGGTTTTCCTGTATTTTTTCTATCAACCTTACTCATGACCTGGACTGGGCCCTCAAGAGAGTGCTTTCTGCAGGATGCAATTAAAAGACAACCGAGTCTGCCTCTCTCAGGGGAGGACAGTGCAAGATATTTTCTGTCACATGAAGAAGGCCAACTTACCAAGGGAGAAAATTAGAGGAAGTCAGAAGTCAGCAACAAGCGGAGGTGAATGGAGCAAGAGTAGACAACATTTGGGGCCAGGTTCAAGTCTTTTCCCTGCCCTTCCTACACCTTAGTGATTCTGCTGTCTATTTACTGATCCCCTACTCCCTCCCCATTCCCATCCCAGCCCCAGCTCCTGTGGTCAAGGGAGCAAGGAGAGGCATTTGAATTCATCAGCTCAATGGTAATAATATCAAGCAAATGCACCTTTGGCACAAGAAGGCCAGGGGTTGCTGTGTTGTATGGTACACGGTCAAAGCCATTTCTTATATAGACCAGATAGGGTATTTTTCCACAGGAAGTTAATCATCATAGTGAATTATGTCTCATTTCAGAAACTTAGAACACAAGCCAGCGTTGAAACACACACCTTTCTCCCACCCCATCCACAGTGTCTCTGCAAACCAAGTGCAAAAGCTCACCAATAGCTCATAGGATACCTAAAGTGCCTAAAATTTGCATGACAAAATAAGTATAACAAGTAAGAGACATTGGCTTCATGCCCCATAAAGAGGTCCTACAGACCAACAAGAAAAACACACTTGGCAACTGCCAAAAGTGGGCAAAGGGATATTTGCAAAAGAAATAAAAATATTTAATAAATATATGAAAAAAGTTCAACCTCATCAATAAGCAAGTATATATAAACAAAAACATCAAAATACTCTTTTTAGACTCTTCAATTGGCAAATTAAGAATATCAATTTGCCAGGCACAGTGGCTCATACCTGTAATCCCAGCATTTTATGAGGCCGAGGAGAGTAGATCACTTGAGCCCAGGAGTTCGAGACCAGCCTGAGCAACACAGGGAGACCCTGTATCTACAAAAAATTAAAAGATTAGCCTGATGTGGTGGCATGTGCCTGTGGTCCCAGCTACTCAGGAGGCTACATGGGAGAATCGCTTGAGCCTGGGAGGGCGAGGCACTGCATTCCAGGCTACACAACAGAGTGAGACTCTATCTCACAAAAAAAAAATCTTTTTTAAGAGTGTCAATTTTACCAAATGCTGGCAAGGGCACAATAGAATGTATACTCTCTTATACTAATGGTATGTGTATCCCTAATATGCAAATAAATTAGATAAAATAATAAATGGCAAAGAGCCTAACAGAAAAAATGACCAAAGGGATTGAGTAGCCAATTCACAGAAGAGGTGCAAGTGGTCAAAAGAGATTAGGTATAGATATAGATTCAGATATGGAAATTTATACTTAAATAAATGCTCCCCATCATACCCAGGGAAGATCAAAGTAAAACAAGATACTAGTTTTGTTTTACTAGGCCAAGATACTTGTCTTGTCCTATGACATCATGAGTCCTGATAACTTCTATTCCTGGGAAGCATTTGGGGAAATAGCCAGTCTCTCACAAACTTCGTAGGAGTAAATATTCCTACAGCATTTTTGCAGGGTAACTCAGCAAGATCAGTTACAAGGACCTGAAATCTCTAACATCTCTGTTTCTTCCTTGAAGATAGAAAACTATTGTTTACCCTCCTCCTCTTAAAAGTGAATGACCACCTGCTGTGGTGGCACATGACTGTAGTCCCAGCTACTTGGGGAAGTTGAGGCAGGAGGGTCACTTGAACCCATGAGTTTGAGGCTGCAGTGAGCTGTGATTGTGCCACTGCTTTCCAGGCTGGCCAACATAGTGAGACCTTATCTCTTAAAAAAAAAAAAAAAAAAAGTAAATCCCCAGTTCTTACTGTCTCAGGAAATAATAGTTACTCTGTGGTACTCCTCTCTTCTCTAATTTAGAAAACATATTTTTTAGAAAAATTTTCTAACAATGGGGTTATTTTGCCTGTGTTTTGATCCATTTTATCTCTACTGAAGGCAGCTTGATGAATCATGTCTCATTTTTAATATTCCCTTATGAGTGTGGTGACCAATTTAGGTGCCATATTATTGAAAAAACAAAGCTTAAATGTGGAGGACTGTAACAAATTAATTGTGCATTCAGGGATGATGGGAAAACAGCAACTGTGTTTTGAGGAGATGACGATCTACGTCCTGCTCATCCAAGTTGCCCTACTAATAAATGGCCCATTTCTCCTCTTTCTTCCTTGGAATTCTTCCCACTGCCCCATCAACTAACCATATATTCCCTCCTTCAAGATTTCCTTCTTCCTGGGCAGGAGTCCCTGTGCTTGGAATCCTGCCCCATCCCATCCCGTCAAGCTGTCTCCTGCAATCATTCTAGCAGCTCCTGAAATCCTGCTTCCTCCTCAAAGCCCTCCCCAGCTGAGAGCAAAGTGATTTTCCTCCAGCTTCCCACCTGTTCCGAGTGCATGGCCCTGCCACACTGCTCCCTCCCTCCCCCTTCCGTTGTCTGTACCCAGGGGCGGTGCGCTCAACGACGTCCCGTCCACTAAATGGCCGCTGTGTCCTGCACGTCCTTTTCTGTGCCGGTTTGTGTCCACAGTGGCAGATGCCCGTGTTTATAAATGTGATTTGCTTCTATCAGCAAAGCGGGAGTGGCGTGGTGGCTGCTTGCGTTCTCAGGAGATGACCTTACGGAGCATCACCAAGTTCAAAGTTCCATGGCTTGGTAAACCAGGCTTGCATTTAGGGTCAGGTTTGCTCTCTGGGAGACTTACTGGAATCTTTCTATGCCTGTCTCAGGTTTCCTTAGGATAAAGTGTTGCTGATTTAACTGGCAAAATCTGGAAATTAAACTAACGATAGTGACTTTAGTGCAACCAAGAACTTGACTTTTTAAGTGGTTAAAAATACTACAAATAGCCAAATCTAAATATTAGAATCCACCCTCCCACAATTCTATTTTCCTCTTCCATGGTTCAGTAACACTTCAGTTGAACTGAATTCCACAGCATTAGCAATCTGGTATCTGCTACTATAAAACATCTTCACTTGCTAAAATAGATGAAAAGTTTTCTTTTAAATCCTTTTTCCGATCTCATATCTAAACACGACTAAAATTGATTTCTCACTCTTTTTACCTTTGGGGAAAATGCTTGCTTTTACAGCCTTCTCCTAATGTCAAAACAAAAATTTCCTTTTACTTCTCAGAATCTCGAGATCCTTTTCTGATAAAGAGAAAAACAAATGCGCTGGAATTAAGTCCTGCATTATACAGTACTGAATCAAACCAGGAACTTCAGCTTCCAGGAACTGGTAGCGCTAATGTTAACAGGCAGCATGAAACAGAAGAATGCAGGAATCACCCAATTTTCTCACTCACTTATTTCATCTTTGTTTCCTAAAGTGTTGTATAGATATTTGAAAGCCATATTTTGAATCCTTTACAGTTTAAGGTGAGATACAAAGGCATTTTTTACATTATTATATATAATTACATTCTGTAATTAGCAGCACTACAGAAGGGCAAAGGATTTTCCCTCCTCCTCTGTCAGGGAACAAGAGAAACAGAGCAGGCTCAGGCTTCAAACCTCTGGTCCTTGTGAGTGATGTTTTTCTGTTTTATATAGACACCGGCAAAAATATCCCAAGGAGTCCAAATGGTGGTATACAATCAATTATAGATGCTAGAAAATGGAAGCACATTGCACGTTAGCATTTCTGCCTTCTAATAAAGCAGTGGGGATGGGATGCCCTTCTTCATCTGTCTGCTCAGGATCATTTGTTTCTTCACACCCGCTGTGTCGTGGGTCACCTGCCCGGGACCGCAGCAGACAGACGGTAAAGGCAGGTGAGTGGCCGCTGACTGCTGAACCCTGCTTCCCTCCTCCTCGGGCCATCTGATCTGGTCCAATGGCATCCTTGAGAGTAAGAAGAGATGAGGAATGGTTCTCCTTTCAATGGCAAGGAGAGGCCAGGAGAAACTACAGGTCCCAGTCTTTGCAGAACCATCAAGGGCTCCCTCCCTCCCACAGCAAGCAGACAATCCCTTTCCCAAATCCAGAAGATCAGCAATAATTGATTTGGCTTCTGGCCATTACCCTTCTGGTGCAAAAGCAACAGCACAGTTCACTAGCTCTTTCCGATTTGTCCCTGCCCTCCCTTCAAGTGACTCCTCACATCTGATTAAAATCGGTAATGTGCTACTCCTGGAGAGAAGAGGCGCTATTTATTTCTGTCAAGTTCTGCTTGGAAGGTTTGAGGCTTCCTCCTACCAGACATTTCACTAGTAAACAGAAAAGTCACCCATATTGTCATGCTTGCCCTGACCTGCAAGCTAGTGAACAATAAATCTTAATTATAGTTAAATGCCAAAATCTGCAAAGAATGAGGCAGCACTAGTCAACTGTGAATTGGTCCGACTCCCCCGCCTCGGCTGGGGTGCAGCTGCAGGAATACATAAATTAGTTTGTGATTTGTTTGTGCCGGAACAATCAGTCGAGGCTGTTTCTTGAGAGCATTTCCAGTATCAGTGGGCACACTGGCATTCATCCTATTGCCATGTCAGATGCAGGTGGCATCTGGGAAGTTTTATTTTAAAGGACTTTCAGCATTATGCTTGGGTTAATAAGAAAGCGCTATTTTTAAATATCTCGGCAGTTTTCCAAAGTAGCGCTCAGCCTCCTGACATCTGCTCCGTCCATACTTGTTACCTTTGGGTTTATTCGGAGAAGCGCTGAATAACCTTTTTGTTAGCAATCTCCTTTTCGCACCATGCAGGGCCACTGGAGTTGGAGGCAGGCGTCCCTGTGGGGGCTTTTTTTTCTTTTCTTTTCTTTTTTCCCTGCTGCTCTAAAGCTCATGTGCTCCTTGGTGTTCAAGCATTTGCTTGTCATAATGCTAAAAAAAAAGCCACCCTGTTGTTCCCTTGCCTGGGTCCCCTTGACGTATTGGCACCCATATGAGAGAATGAGAAAGGTGATTGCCGACATAACTCTGTTTAATGGCCTCAGGCTGTTCTATCAATTTTGAGACTGACAGGAGTTCGGAGATGAAACTTGGAAGGATGGAGTTTGGGCTGCTCAATTCTGGATCCCATGAATCAATCCGCAATCTACTCATGTTATTTTAGATGCAGATCCTGTTGTCACTGGGAGTCAGTCATCTGCAAGATGCCCCATTGGGCAGTTTTCTAAATAATAAGGCTGGCATGGATTCCCAGCTTCTGGACTCAGCAGAGTGCAATGACAGACATTGGGATGAAATGGCATTTCATTAATTATCAGGTGGATGTGTACATCGGTAAGAAGGAGGGTTTTGTTTTGTTTTGTTTTAAACAAAAAACAAACAAACAAACAAAAAAACACCTTTCCCAACAGAGATGGGAGATGGGAGTTGGGGAGGAGGTTACAAAATAGGCAGCTTTCTGATGTCCTTTTAAGAAAAATGAAAGGGGAAGCTTTATTTGGTACTTGAATGGCAGGTAACCCTCACTGCGGGGCCTGGGCAGAGGCCTCCCTTCCTGCCCCAGGGTGCGTCACGGGTGCATCCCAGCTCCCCCGCAGCCCTGCTGTTTTGCTGCCGGCTCCTCCAGGCCCGCACAGGCCCCACCCTGTCGCCAGCTTCCTGTTTGTGTCGCTGCTTTGTTGCTTCCTGGCGGTCACTCTGAGCCTGCCCTTCTGCAGAGCCTCCATCCTGGGGACTGGCTCTCTTCCCAGCTCTCTCTTGTGCTAGCAAATCTGTCTCTGCCACAGTCTAAACCTTACATTTTTAAAGACCAGGCCTGGTCCTGGAGTCTGAACTGAGCCTTCAGTCGGGGCTGGCCTCTCACATGGCTCTGGCTTTCTGGGGACGTTTCTCCCAAGAGCTGGCTCAATGCATTCTTATGGATGCTTCCTCACCTGGCTTCCTGCATTCCTTTGAGGAAGGGACAAGAGTTGTTTCCTCCCTTTACAGGCTGAGAAAGAAGCCTGGAGAGACTGCAGATTGAAGTGGTCCTAGGAAAGAACAGAATGAGCTCCCAGTCTGCTCACCCAAGATATATAAAGGAGCATCTGCTAACACTGAAACACCCACCCGAGGCTTTCGACCACGTGCAAAGCACTTCATATGTGCTATTGCATTTAATCTACACAAGCACCTTGCCAGGTGGGCATTATTAGCCTTATTTTAAACCATGGAAACTGAGGCTCACAGAACTTATCATTACGCGTTTGTCTGAATCGACTCCTCTCTCTCTTCAGGTACCTGGGAGCTTCCCCAGGGACACTCTTACCTCATTCAGATCCCTGCTCAAATGCCACCCCTTCAAATGAGGCTCCTTTAGATAGATTGCTTTGTCCGAAACAGCACTGCATTACCTCCTGTCCCCCTACCTTGTCTTTATCTTTCTTTTGAGAATTTTTCACCACCTAATATTGTGTATCTATATTTACTTGTGCTAGTTTGTGTATGAGGTCAGAAACTTCATCTGTTTTGCTCACTGCTGTATCCTCCTGGGACATGGCAGGCATGTCATACATATCTGTTAAGTGAATGAATGAATGGATGGATGAATAATTAAGGCTGCATGTCTTTCCATCTTAAAGCCAAAACAGTCATAATGTTTGATCAAATTGCCAGAAATGACAGGTAACAATCCCTCCCAGATATGGAAACCCGGGCACAAGACGGACCAGTTCAGGATTCTACCATAAGGCACTGGTAGATCTAGAGCTAAACCATCAAATTCTGTGACTAACAAACTGAGTCATTGCCAGTTATCCTTGCAGTGGCTTCCTGCACCCCAGAAATTGTGGCTGGGAGCTGCTTTATTAAGTTTCTCAAAGTTATTTTCCTGCATACTACAAAACTCTTGCCTAGACCTCGCTCACCCGACTTCCAACATGTTGGTGGCTCCTGACAGGCCAAAGGTGGTGAGCCTGTTGAGTTGACCCCTGTGTTGTTCTGAGAAAAATCATGGTAACCCTTACTGCCTTCCCTCTATCCCCTCCCCAGAACCACACTTTTTCTTTTAAGTCAAAAAAGATAATTCCTATGTTCTCTCTAATCCTTGAAAGTGACCCCTTCCAGTGTTGGGGTGTGTGCAGTGACAACCTCATGCTTAGAAGATCCAAGAGGGAATGTTTGGAGCAGGGCCGAACCAGAGACCCCCCAGAGCAAGCCCCTCTAGAAGTTACTCAAGTGTAACAGAATTTTCTTAGAAACCGCTCTCTCTATCTACCTATCTGTCTGCCTTTTAACTGTGTACCTCTGAGCTGCAGAGAGCCAGCAAGGGAAGAGGACAGCATATTTGCAAGTCCACTCTTGGGCTCTGCTTCTGGGCCCAGGAAAGACACACCTGCAAAAGCAAAATGTAAGGCAGCAGATTTGCTATGCTAGACTAGACCAAGACACAAAACCCCAAGGCCCTGCCTTCTTATTTCCTTTTCTACCAGACCCTCCACCATATGTGATCCTTTTAGCAAGGAAAACTTAATAGAGAAGAACTCAAAAAGAAGACTGACTCTAAAATGAATGCTTTCTCTCTTTCCCAACCATGGTGGCCCACAAGGAGGCAAATCAAACTTTATTGCAGATGGTAAGTATAGGGGGCTCACAAATGTGTAAGGCATGATTTTCTACTTCAAGGAGATGAGCATCTTGGATTAAACAAGCATATGGGCTGGGCGCAGTGGCTCACACGTAATCCCAGCACTTTGGGAGGCTGAGGCAGGCAGATCATGAGGTCAGGGGTTCGAGATCAGCCTGGCCAACATGGTGAAACCCCGTCTCTACTAAAAAATACAAAAAAAATTAGCCGGGCATGGTAGCAGGTGCCTGTAATCCCAGCTACTCAGGAGGCTGAGGGAGGAGAATCGCTTGAACCTGGGGGCAGAGGCTGCAGTGAGCCAAGATCATGCCACTTCACTCTAGCCTTGGCAAAAGAGCAAAACTCTTGTCAAAAAAAACAAGCACACAGGAACTAGAATACATGTTAAAGTGGATTGATCAGCTGGGTGCATTTGCTCTTGTCTGTAATCTCAGTACTTTGGGAGGCCAAGGTGAGAGGATCCCTTGAGCCCAGGAGTTCAAGACCAGACTGAGCAACATGGCAAAACCCCATACCTACAAAAAATACAAAAATTAGCCAGGCATGGTAACATATGTCCATAGTCCCAGCTACTCAGGAGGGTGAGGTGGAAGGATTGCTTGAGCCTGAGAGGCAGAGGCTGCAGTGAACCAAGATCACACCACTGCACTCCAGCCTGGGCAACAGAGCAAGACCCTGTCTCAAAAAAAAAAAAAGGGGGGGGTTGATTGAAGGCACAACATGCTTTAAAGAAGGTTCAAAAGAAAGGAGAAATCACAGTCGACAGATTGAGAGAGTCAGGAAAGATTTCATGAAAGTGGCTTCTGAGACAAATCTTGAAGGAATGGTGGGATTTCAATAGGCAACGACGGTGTAAAGGAAGAATGTCCCAGCAGTGCAGAGCCAGAGGGGCAAAGCACTGGGGGTGGGGGAAAAGTAGGTTGAGTTTAGCCGGAGCTTGGGATACATGCCAAGGAATGAAAGAAGATAAGGCTGCAAAGGAACTAGGATGCAGAAAGCCAGTCAAAGGAGTGTGCACTTGATTTAAAAGGCAAAGGGGAGTGATCCATCCATACAATGGGAAACTACTCTGCAGTAAGACAAGGATTTGTCATTTGATTCAAATTTAATTCAGCTCTAAAGACTAATATTTGATTCAGTTATTAGAAAACCGTAAGGTGTGTTTGGACAATTTGGTTTGCGAATCTTCTCTTACACCTGTAAATCTTATGAAAGCAAAATACAGATTAAATATGTAATCTCCACATTGAGATGTGCTGTAACTGGTGAAACACACACTGGATGCTGAAGCTCAGTATGAAGAAAGGATAGAAAATATCTTAGTCATCATTCTGATGTGGATTATGTTTTGAAATGATAGCATTTTGGATCTCTTGGGTTAAATAAAAATGTTATGGGAGCCAGGCATGGTAGTGTGCCGCTGTAGTCCCAGCTACTCAGAAGGCTGAAGCAGGAGGATCACTTGAGCCCAGGAGTTCAAGTGAGACCAGCCTGGGCAATATAGCAAGACCCTAACTCAAAAATAAGACCAAAAAATATAATGAAATGGAAACAGCAAAAGGCGCCACAGGGGAGTCATTGAAGGTTTTTGAGCTGGGATGTCACTCGATGAGAGATGCTCTAAAATAATAATGATAATAACTTTAAGGGGGTGTGTGAGGTAGATTGCAAGTGGGGGAGACTACAGATAAGAAAGTCCATCGAAAGGCGTTTTTAATGGCTGCACCAGGAAGAACCTGACTGAGTCAGAGGCTCAGAGATTTGAACTCCACTCCCCAAACATGGCTCAG
This sequence comes from Symphalangus syndactylus, assembly GCF_028878055.3. Taxonomy (NCBI): domain Eukaryota; kingdom Metazoa; phylum Chordata; class Mammalia; order Primates; family Hylobatidae; genus Symphalangus; species Symphalangus syndactylus. The sequence continues at coordinate 56,932,541 of NC_072429.2, forward strand.
AAGTGGACTCCCTGATGCTCCCTCTGGGCTAACACCAACCCTCAGTCACTTGCCAAATACCTCACAACTAGGAAAGTTCTGGGGTCTACTGGGAGGGTTCAGTCACTGTGAAGGGTCAAAGGTCACCCTGATGAAGGACCCTGGACCAAACCTGACCCCTGGCTTGACTTGGAGGAAAACCCCACAAGGTTTGTTATTACATCTCGAGCTGGAATTTACCATTGGAAATTCAGCCTTTGTCACGAGCATGAGGAGAACTGTTTTGCATTCGATGACATTTTCAAAATGGTGTGAAAAATCCTTGACGTTTTTATTAGAAAATCTATAAAGCCCAAACAAATGGTTTCATGCTGCTTTGCCTCATTCTTCATAGGTTCATCAGCAATCCATCATCCCTCCCACGTCTCCCGTGCCCTCCCACTCCCCTTGAACCCGTCAGCAGGAACATCTTGCCCATGAACAAAAGAACTACTCAGAGAAGCCCTTTCAACCTTAGCTGTCCTTTGCCTCTCAACTTTTACCCCTTAAATCAACTACAATCATTCCATGTTCACTGGCTCCCTTCCTGAAAGGAGAAACAGTGTTGTCACTTCCTTCCAGAAATCCTTTCCTTTTCGTCTCATGACACTGAATTACAGAAGCTTGACTTGCCCTCTCTTCAGTTAGAGATGGGACTCTCTTTCTCTGATCTCTTTTATGTTTGCTTTAACTTCCAATTTGAACCAAATCATTGGATTCAGAGCAAATTAGTGAATACTGTCTCTCCTGAGAAAATTGTTAGTCTCTTCCTTAGATTGCCATTTTGAATAAAGAACTCTCCTATCTTGAATTTCAAATAAGGTGACCTGCCTCAGGCTTCAGATGCAGCTCTTCCTCACCTTCAACTCTAACCCATCCAAGCCAACTCCATCTGTCTGATTATTATGCAACTTCCTGCCTATCCCTTCAGCCTCCCTAAAACAGACAACAGAAAGTTGTTAGACTTTCTCCTACCCACTTTCACCCAGTCGTTTCTCCCCTGTGAACCTTTCTCCCTGTACCTCCCTCCCACCCATCAGCACAGTAGCTGGGACTCCAGGTGTTCACAGCAAGAGTACTGCTATACAGCCACTGGACACTGCCACTCTCTTTCGCCATTTTTGAGTGAGTCTGATGCCTTTGCCAACACCATCGCCATTTGGTTCTTTCTTACCTTCTCCACCTAGCTCACTCTTGCTTTATTAATCATCTTTTATCTATTTTCTGTTTTATACTACTTACTTATTCAAACAAATTTATTAGGTGATCACAGTTGGCCAGGTAGTATGTTGGCACGGATTTGAGGTTGTGGGGCTTTAATGTTTTCATTTAATTCTCACAATATCCTTGTGAGGTAGGCAGGGTGGAGATGATCACTGGCTCCATTTTACAGATGGTAAATCTCTTTCATAAGGCTTCCCAGTTCATAAAGTGCAGAGGTCAGAGCCAGGTCTTCTGCCCCCAGAGAGCAAATGCCTTTCTACCATACCCCACTGTTTCACTTCCTCATCAAATACTATTCCATGTTCTCATTCTGATTTCTGGCCTGTCACACCTCTCCCCAGGCCTCTGCTCAGTTCAGTTTTACCCAGGTCGCTTCCTCTTCTCTTGGCTCTCTGCCCATGTTCCTTTGCCCAGTAACTGCCAGCCAGTAGTAGCACTGCACACTAAGCTGAAGGGAATTAACCAGCTAGAAGTCTTGCTCCGTCTTAGAGCTAAACACCCTGGTTTGGCTCTGAGCTGGCTTTAGAGTGAGATTTGGATTTCAAATGCTGTCACTAGTCCTCTCCCACCCTGCACTCCATCCCCTGTCACCTCAATCCCACACATGCCCATCATACACCAAGACACTGGCCCTCAATGGCAGGACTGTCTCCTGGGTTCTCAAACCACTCTGGGCTGTAAAACCTGGGAGGCTCATCTCTGTGCTTCCTTTTTTCTCATCCTCAATGTGTTTTGTAGCACTCCCTGGGGGCAAATAAATACTGAAAAAAGAAAAAGAAGAAAGAAAATCCCAGCAGGCAGAGTCCGGCAGCCCAAGCCACTTTACCTGCAACTCAACTGACACTGGGTGAGATGCTCAGCAAACCTCTACTACAGGTGCAGGGAAAAGCTGCAAAAAATACAAATACAAATACACTGCTTTGCTATGGATTCTTCCTTTTTAAACTGAGACTTTCAGGGTCATATTTATTCCCCTCCAAAGACCCGGAACAAACCCAAATAGCAGAAAATGCAGCATTGCTCTAAAAGGCACAAATTAGCCAGAGGCAGGGGGTGGGGGAAGTAAATGGAATTCCTACAGTACCCCCAAGCTCAGCAGGAATTCTTTTTGTCCCCTAATCCGTCTCCTGTGTCACCAAGTGTGACAGTAGCCAAACAGGCAGGCAGGCTCTCATGGCCACAGAGAAGACAGGACGCCCCCACCCTCACCCCTTACCCCTCACCACCAGGGCAAACACTTCATATGAAACTTAAGTCGGGTATTCCGGTGTGACATTGCGGCAGTGGAATCAAGGTCAAATAAGTTCACTGAATAAGGCTGAGGGGGCTGAAGTGGCAGATGATAGTGGGATAGGCAGGAAGTAGGTAGGGTGTGGGTAAGGACTTGCCAGCCAGCCCTCCAGCATTGACTCAGCACCCCTCCTCTCCCTCTGCATGTCCTGCTCTCAAATCGCTGCCAACTACCAGCCCCAGCACTGTCGGTAAAGGAGTGGGACCAGGCACTTTTCTCCTTTTGTCTTACATCCTCCTTGAGGGAGCATTCAACTACGAGTCCACGCATGGGTTCTTTTCTTCTGAGAGACAACAGGCAAATCACAAACTCAGTGCATCTGTTTTTCTTAAAAACAGGAAGATGATGCCTGCCTTCCAACCTGTTCCCAACCTTCCCACCATCCTCCACAAATTTATTAGGTGATCACAGTTGGCCAGGTAGTATGTTGGCACGGATTTGAGGTTGTGGGGCTTTAATGTTTTCATTTAATTCTCACAATATCCTTGTGAGGTAGGCAGGGTGGAGATGATCACTGGCTCCATTTTACAGATGGTAAATCTCTTTCATAAGGCTTCCCAGTTCATAAAGTGCAGAGGTCAGAGCCAGGTCTTCTGCCCCCAGAGAGCAAATGCCTTTCCACACACACACACACACACACACACACACACACACACAAGCACCTTAAGGACTAGAAAGAGTCCCAAGAGGGCTATGATCTCTTTTTGAGTGAACTCCACTTGAATCTTAGAACATTGGTTATTCAAGGTGATCTTGTGCTGTTTAAAAGAAAAAAGTCTTAGGCTCTTCTCAGCTCAAGAGAGAGCTGCACTGCAGCCTGAGTGATGGTGGCAGCCTCACCTTTCGTTGGTGGCACAGCTTCTAGGGAGGGTGGAGAGCATGCCTCAACCTGCGCTTGGCTGGCATCATTCATCACCACAGGAAGCCATTCCCTTCCCAGAAAGACAGCCAGGGATTCATTCCTGATAGCGACATAGGAGAGTTCATGACAGATGGAGACTGTGAACCCTTGTGGTCAGCCACCCTCCCCCTATTTGACTCCATTCTAATCAGCATAGATTTAACAATGTGTACAACTTTTATATATGTATATATATGATTTGTATATGATCTATAAATATATATGCATGCATATAGATGCTAAATATGTATATAGTTGGCTGGTCTGTGTGTTTGTTCTCAGCACACACTCCAGATGCTGAGGCTGTGTTGTGCTGTAAACCTGTATTTTAGGCAAGGATGTCCTACAATCATTTCTAGATGCTAATTGCGACAGCTCCCAGGATTCCCAGCATGTCTGCCCGCTCTGTGAAAGCTCTTTGAGGGCTTCTCATCATTAGAATTCCCCGAGTTTTCGCTCCTTCCTTACAAGCCATCTGGCCTCTCCGCACTGCAGCTGCAGTCCACCATCCCCCGCCACACACACCTGAGCCTTTGACATCCCCCACCTGAAGCAAATCCATCCATCAAGAAAATCAAAAATTGCAACCAGGAATATTTTTTCCCAAAATCCAAATTTAAATTTTTTTCTCTTAAACCTCTATTAGGTTTCAGATCTTTTTTTTTATTTCATTATTTATACTCTTGAAATATACATTGCTGTGTACCAAGGTGGGGATGGGGGTGAGGGTGGGAATCTACCTGCATTTAATCATGTAGCCCAATTAGCTGAGGCCTCTTGCCTCAGTGGTGTGCCTCTTGAACATTATAATTGTCATTAACTAAAAGAGCAGAGAAGGTCAGGATGTAGAGGCCTTGGAGAGTCAGAGGTTGCAGGCAATCGCGCAGGGCTTGAAAGCCTCTGTGTTCTTCTCTCCTGAAGAAGGGTAGGTGCCAATGAGCAAGTCCTTGCTCACAGTCATTAACCTCAGCTAGAGGGACATTTTGAGTGACAGAGAGCCACCAGAGCACCACACAAAGGAATACATAACTGGTGATGGCATTCGTCACCTGGGAACCCGGAAACAAGAAGAAAGAGAATAGAGGCCCAATAGCAGTCGCAGCTACCGTTCTGAAACTGTCCATGGTGGGCCTGGTGGTGGCGGGTCCAAGAGAATGATCCGGCTAAAAGAGAAATTTCCATTTTTCTTATATCTGGAACCAAGTAGCTCTTTCTCCCACTGTCTTCATTCTCTTGTTGTTGTGATAGCTGCTGTTTGCTCGCTTTTGTTTTAATTGAAGAGATACTGAAAAGCCATTTTGTAAAGATCGCACGCAACCCAAATGGCTCAGGCAGACTTTCCTTTATTCGTAAGATGCCAACTGTGAGCTCGTGCTCCAGTGACACAGGGCATGTAACCAGTAAAAGCAAAATCCAGACAAAAGAGATGATGTCATAATAACCCTAATAATATGTAGGCTAAGGAGATTTACCAAATAGCTTTTTCCATTCAATAGCATTGCAGCCAAAAAAGAAATTTTTTTTAATGTTATCAGCTCGCATTCATTTACCCCTTGCCAGTGGCAGCCCATCAGGTAGAGAGGCATTGTCGTAAGAGATCTGCCCTGTGAAACAGAAGAAAATAGGGCCTGACTGCTAATTCAGCCAAGTCAGAGTAGCAGCTTCATCCTCCTTCACAGACCACAGGTTTGCTTAGCAAAACACAGTGCAGGGACATGCATCAATATTTTTAACTGCTGTTTACCAAATGCTTGCTTTATGCCAAGTTTTAACATACAGTTTCTTGTTCAACCCTTTGTTATGTTATGTCCCCCTCAAATTTATATATTGAACTCCTAACCCCCTCAGAGTGTGACTGTATTTGGAGATAGGGCTTTTAAAGAGATAACTGTGTTAAAACAAGGTCATTAGGGTGGGCCCTCATCCAATACAACCGGTGTCCTTCTAAGAAGAAATTAGGACACAGACATACACAGAGGAAGGACCACATGAAGATACAGGGAGAAGATGGCCATCTGCAAGCCAAGGAGAGAGGCCTCAGGAGACACCAATGCTGCTGACACCTTCACCTTGGACTTCCAGCCTTCAAAACTGTGAAGAAACACATTTCTGCTGTTTAAGCCACCCGGTCTATGGCACGTCATAATGGTAGCCCTCGCAGACTAATGCACCTTCCCAACAGCCTATATATTCAGTTTAGGAGCAAGGACAGAAAGGCTCCATGACAGAAAGGAACTAGTTCAGAATCTCAAAATCACAAGGGGGCAGAGAAAGAATAAAAACACATCTTCTGACTTTCACTCTATGGCCTTGAAAAGAAAATGGCATCTCCCAGCTCCCTAAAGACAGGAGAAGCACTGGACAAAAACTTGCCTGCCCCAGGGACAGACAGGCATCATCTTAAACCTGCCACCCAGTGGTAGCTCTAGAGAAATGGTTGATGGGGGAGGTCCATAAGAGGTGGTGCTAGCCGCTGTGCAATGGGCCATGTTAGGGCTGACCCATTCTGGCTATTCAGGAGCTGCCCTTCCACCAGACTGGGAGGCAGTCAGAGGGCCAACTATCTAGCAGCCTATGTGGTTAGGGCTCCCCTAAGGGTTTCCTGCGTATTAAACCAGATCATCCTCACCACAGCCCACCGGGCTCAGGATGACTGTTATGACCATCTAATAGATGAGAAGCCTGAGGCACAGAGGTGAAGCGATTGGCTCAGAGACACCAGCCAGCAAGAGGAGCACAGACGAGAGCGCAGGGGGGCCCACAGGTTTCCTTCCCACTGTCTAAAACCACTTCTAGAGTGCCGGGTGCTAGAGCCAAATTCCACACTGGAGACGTGATAGAAATGAAGCATACAGCCATTCCACACTGGCAGTATAGACATTAACTGAGACTAGATTGTGTAGGGTGGGGAGAGGCTGGAAGTCTCTCTTCACAGTTCCAGAAGTATTGAGATCTAGAGAGCAAGCTGGGCTGGGGGCAGCCCCTCTCCACCAATCGGTGGTGACCGTCATCATCTGTACACCACGTGTGGTGGAAATGACAGACAGAACAAATTAAAGCAAGAACAAGCCCCACTGTTTTCCAGGTGTTAGGGCTCTTTCTCATCGCTTCATGGCCACATCAGGAGGCTGATAAGGACGTCGTTTATTAGTGTTCCAGCCCCCTTTCTTCTTCCTCACAGTAAAAGCAAGGTTCAAGGAAACGAATGACCTGCTGGCAATCCAGGCCCTGACAGGGCTCCTCCACTGAGTTTCACTGTCCTTCCATGACCTTCCCTAAAGCCCTCCAGACCACCTCCCCTTCCTTCACTGCTGCTCTTTCCTCTGAAACACTTCTCAAATTCACCTCCCACTTCTCCCTGTCTCACAGGTCACGTCTTGCTCTTCTTAATTTGCCTAAGCCTGACAAGATCTTTAGTTCTTAAATCTCCAGACTTTTAGAATCCTCAAAAGGCAATTGAGTTTACTCAGGAAAAAAATATGCTTGTAGATACCTCCGTGGAGCCTTTGTGCCGTTGCTAGAGCTTCACTGACCTCCCAAACAGGGACGCTCCCTAAGAACCCCTATCCTAGTTGCTTCCTTTTCCTTTTGAATAAACTCCTGAAGGCTTTTTCTCTCCAGTACAAATGTTTGTCTCCATTACATTGATTCGAGGGAGACCTCCGCTTCAGATGGCTCCTCTTGTTTACGTCTCATCCACCTCTTTCTGATCATTCCAGCAGTCTTTCTCTTTCTTTGCTTCTCAGGGAAACTCCATCTCCTCCTGAAGTCTATGTATCAGGCACAGGTAAAATGATCTTCTCTTTATTTCCTATAACTGTGGCTCCCTCTCCTAGCATTCTATATTAAACTCCACTCAATACGAAGCTTGGAAATAGGTGATGGAACACAGGGAAAAAAACGAGACATAGCTGTGCTCTCATGGAGTTTACAGATGAGTAAAAAATATAAAGTCAGACAATTCTTACAAATTGGACATGTTACCTTATCAGAAGAGACATGGGCCATTCTTTGGGAGCATATAGTAAAAGGACTTAAGCAAGGAGCTGACTGGGCTCAGGGGATGGCATGGGAAGGCTGCTCTGAGAAAGTGGCATCTCAATAGGAACCTGAAGAAGCAGCAGGAGGCCGGGTGTGGTGGTTCACACCTGTAATCCCAGCACCTTGGGAAGCCAAGGCAGGTGGATCACTTGAGATCAGGAGTTCAAGACCAGCCGGGCCAACATGGGGAAACCCCACTTCTACTTAAAAATACAGAAATTAGCTGGGTGCGGTGATGCACTCCTATAATCCCAACTCCTCAGGTGGCTGGGGCAAAAGAATTTCTTGAACCCGGGAGATGGAGGTTACAGTGAGCCCAGATCATGCCACTGCACTCCAGCCTGGGCAACGGAACAAGACTCCGTATCAAAAAAAAAAAAAAAAAGAAAAAAAGGAGTGAGGCTTGATCAGGCCAAAGGGTGAAAGAGAACAAGCCAAGCAGAGGTCCTGGTTTATTGAATTCCACATTAGAGGGAGCATGGCAGAGCCGAGAGTCTCAGACTCCAGCACTGGGGAGCTCAGAGCTCAAAGGCTGACAGGCACAAGACAGGAGGACACAGAAGCAGATTGTGGCCGTCCTGAAAAACCAGGAAAAGGACTTCTGATTATATACCAAGGGCAATAGGATCTGGATCTGATAAGGATCTGCTGTGAGGAAGGAGATGAGAGTAATTTTCACTTCAAATTTGTGAATATGCAACACATTCACGTGTTTTCCAAAACCAGAAAGTATAAAAGCTATTCAGTACAAAGTATTTTCTGGCTTGGTTCTCCTCTCTCCTAAATCGATAACAATTTTTCAGTTTTATACGTGCCCTTTCTGACTTCCTTTATGCCTATACACATACAACTAGAGCAAACAAGACTAGAGATTCTTTTTTCCTCTTTACATATACAAAAAGTAGCATACCATGCACAGTGTTCTGTACCTTCAATTTTTTTGTGTGCTAGCTCTTGACTATTTTGTATGTTGTTGACTTATGTCTTGTAGTAGTATTATTATTGTTATTATTAATATTACTTAGCTTTTCACCAATGTAGGTCTTTCCTACCTGATGGTAAGCTTCTGGGAAACACAAGCCGCATCTTACTCAATTTTGCATAAGATAGGTATTCAGTAAAAAATCTGTTAATTAGTTGGGCACAGTGGCTCATGCCTGTAATCTCAGCACTTTGGAGGCCAAGGCGGGTGGATCACTTGAGGTCAGGAGTTCAAGACCAGCCTGGCCAACATGGTGAAAACCCGTCTCTACTAAAATGCAAAAATAAATTAGCCAAGTGTGGTGGTGGGTGCCTGTAATCCCAGCTATTCGGGAGGCTGAGACAGAATTGCTTGAACCCAGGAGGCGGAGCTTGCATTGAGCCAAGATTATGCCACTGCACTCCAGTCTGGGTGACAGAATGAGACTCTGTCTCAAAATAAAAAAAATTAAAAATTAAAAAAAACCTGTTAATTGATATAGGTGATGAATAAGCATCTTTCTTGAAAACATCAGTTACTATTAAAAAGAACAAATGGTTCATCTATCCTATTCTCTCAAATTTTTTACTTTTAATTTTGCCACTTTTCCAACATTCACCAGAGTAGACATAATAGACTCCTGTGTACTCATCCCAGCTTCAACAAATTTCCACATTTTGGCGATCTTGATCCTTGCCCATCCCCACCACCCATCCACCCTGGGGAAGAAGAGGGCTGAGGTATTTTAGTACAAATGCAAGACATCATGTCATTTTATCTGTAAATACCCAAGCGAGCACCTCTAATGGATAAAGGCTTTGTTTTAATAACATAAACGTGTGCCGACAAAATTAACAGCAGTTCTTAAGCAGCATCTATTGTCCAGACCATAATCAGACCTCCCTGATTTTGGCAAAACTGTCTTTACACAGTTAGCTTGTTGGAATTAGCGGGAGCCACACAAATCCACCAATGATACCTGAACATTGTGTTCATAGTTCTTAGTTCTCTCTCATTCCTTCATTGTTTCCTCCTCCTGCCTTTTTTTTTTTTTTTTTTTTTTTTTTTTTTTTTTTTTTTTTTTTTTGAGACAGAGTCTTGCTCTGTCACCCAGGCTGGAGAGCAGTGACGCAATCTCGGCTCACTGCAACCTCCACCTCCCGGGTTCAAGCGATTCTCCTGCCTCAGCCTCCAGAATAGCTGGGACTACAGGCGCCCACCAACGCGCCAGGCTAATTTTTTGTATTTTTAGTAGAGATGGGGTTTCACTGTGTTTACCAGGATGGTCTCGATCTGCTGACCTCATGATCCACCCGCCTCGGCCTCCCAAAGTGCTGGTATTACAGGCATGAGCCACCGCGCCCAGCCTCCTCTGCCTCTTTTATGCCATGGATTTAGTAGAGAAACCAAGTCATCTGTCCTGAACACTGTCCACATTCTGCACTTAGTTGATTGCTTTCTTGTAGTATCATATAATTTGTTTTCTATTTCCCAGATTTTCCTGAAAACTGGCAAGATTTGTTTTGAAAATTTTTTCTTAGCCACTTTGTGGAGATTTGATTATACAGTGGGAGAGTGGACGTTGAAACACCCACGTTACTCGCCCTGGCACAAGATAGTAGCCCCCAGACTAGAACAATAGCACGTAGCTTCAAGGGTCACGTAGACAAAGAAATGGGCCAATTCAAGAAATGTTTAGGAGGTGAAATCAACAAAACTTGTGGACTAAGTGGAAAGTAGTGTGTTTCCAATGCTCTGTTAAGAATCTGCACTTTGGGAGGCCGAGGTGGGTGGATCGCCTGTCAGGAATTCAAGACCAGCCTGACTAACATGGTGAAACTCCATCTCTACTAAATATAAAAAATTAGCTGGGCATGGTGGCACATGCCTGCAATCTCAGCTACTTGGGAGGCTGAGGCAGGAGAATCACTTGAACCCAGGAGGTGGAGATTGCAGTGAGCTGAGATCACGCCATTGCACTCCAGCCTGGGCAACAAGAGCAAAACTCCATCTCAAAACAAAACAAAACACAAAAAGGAATCTGGGGCTAGGGCAGTGGCTCATGCCTGTAATCCCAACACTTTGGTAGGACAAAGCAGGAGGATCATTTGAGCTCAGGCAAGGCCAGCCTGGGCAACACAGGGAGACCCCCATCTCTACAAAAAAAAAATTGTTTTTAATTAGCTGGCATGGTGGCCCACACCTGTAGTCTCACCTACTTGGGAGGCTGAAGCAGGAGGATCATTTGAGGCTGGGAGATCAAGGCTGCGGTGAACTTTGATCATGCCGCTGCACTCCAGCTTGGATGACAGAGCAAGACTCTGTTGCAAAAAAGAATCTGAACCTCACTATAAGACAAACCAAAAAAGCTACTTTCTCCTGGAAAACATTTACATGTTTCCCTACATTCTTTTCACAATTATCATTTATGGCAAGTTTTAAGACATACAAAGTTGGAGTAGTATTGTTGGTGTTAAATTTTATTGCTGTGGCTTTAAAACATAAACAAAAAAATAATTCCTTCTCAAGTAGTTGGAAATTGTAATCATACTCTTGGGAATAGATTTTACTGCTATGGATACTGTAAAGCACAAAGATAATAAATTTAAATTGCAGAATTAGTATTGAGAATAAATTTTATTGCTCTGGCTAGCACATTAAGAAGTAGAATTCATAACTCTTTTTTTTTTTTCAGCAGCTGCTTTACATAGAATGACTCTGGTTCTGGTGTGCAGGGAATATCAGAGGTTACCAGCACCACGGATCATATGTCCTAATGAGGAACCTGGGCCCGTGGGAGCAGCTTGATTCTTACAGGTTGTCGGGGAGCTGGAGAGAAGCTGGCCCAGGCACCAGTATGTGGCGGGTGGGCAGGCTGGGAAGACTACCTGCACCTCCTTTTCTCAGCATTGAGGAGAGGTCATCTGGGTTGCTACTAACTTCTCCCCCCACCACTCGCATGGAGATGTCTCTGCACCCCCCCGTCTCTACAGGGTCCTTTTTTGAAAAGCTCTCCAGTTCAAGAATGGAGTTGGGTTTTGGTGTTGGATGGTCTTTCTCTTTGTGAACATTCTCTGCTCACTCTGCATGCATCTAAGTGAGGGGACAGCCACACACTCAACCAGGAATCAGAAGTCATTCTTGGCTCTCCTCTCCCTCACCACCTGCACATCTGCCACTCACCAGCCCTGCAAATCCTACCTTCCCAGATGTCTCTCAGATTCCTGGCTCGCTCCCCACCCCATTTCAGACTACCATCGTCTCTCACTAGCACTTTTATTATTTTTTAGTTTTTTTAAGAGATTTGGTCTTGCTCTATCACTAGGCTGGAGGGCACAATCACGGTTCACTGTAGTCTCGAACTCCTGGCTCAAGCAATCCTCCCGCTTCAGCCTCTGAGTAGCTGGGACCACAGGCTCAAGCCACCACACTGGCTCTCACTGGCACTTTTATTACATCCTCTTTCCTCCATGCTTTTCATGATAATGATGACCATTGTTGCGGAGCATGAATGAAGTGTCAGGAACTGTGCTCAGTGCCTGATATCAGTATCTCATTTAACCCTCATAACATCCCTGTAAAGTAAGGATATATTTTTTCGTCAATGAGGAAATGGAGGTTCAGAGGTTAACTATTGAAAGATATCATTTATTTTTTTAAATCACCAGGCCCAAGCAGAAAGTAAATCTTAGATCCTTTCCTATTCTTCAGTGACTCCCTGCTATCATTCCTTCTTTCCTTCCTTCCTTCCTCCAACAAATAGGCAACTTAGCATGAAACTCAAGAGCACTGCCAATCTCTCCAGACTCAACCATCTCAACTCAAGTAACCGTAGCTCTCACAGAGTAACTGGTAGTTCTTGGGATGTCATTTGCTCTTGTCTGCAACGTAACCCATTTCCATTTCATTGTCTAGCTTCTATTTATCCTTCGAGATTTATTTTAGACATCATTTCCATCAGGAAGCCACTCTTAAACTATGCACTTCCAGACACGTGAGCATGCACACACACAAAGCTGGGTATGTGGCTCCCCTCCCGGCTCCTCCAATACCCTGGGCATCTCCCTATCGCAGCATTCATCACGTTCCATTGTAATCATCTGCTTTGTCTTAGAAATGCCTCTGGACTGTCACTTGCCTGACAGCAGACACTGTGTCTTCTGTCTGAACTCCCAGAATCCGATATCTAGCACACAGTGGCTACTCAATGGCAGCTTACTGAATGAATGTATGAGCAAATGAATAGGTTAACCTACAGTGAACTCAACAGCAGTGATGAGTACAATGACACATAAGCCTTTCCAGTCTCAAAGAAGTATCAAGTCATGCCTCTTATTCAGTTTGAGGAACGATACTAATACACTGTTTCAAATTCAATCTGCAATTACCCACGTGTTCTCATTCTAATGCCCAGTACAATGTTACCCATAAGCTTATGGCAGGATATAATTGATGGAGGATAAGCAGTTCCTTTCATTGCCCTTTAGTGAGTGCATGAAAAACAGCACCTTAGCAAGCATACACATAAATGTTGGGAGTAATGTTTACCATGTTAACAACAAATTTGGAATGCTTCAGATAGTTAAAGAAATCAGAAGGTTTCGTAAGTTCTAATCTTCCACAGTTCCAGAGTTGGCTCAATTCCTGCGACCTTTTTGTTTGAGAGAAAACTCCTAAGTTCTTAAGTTATGTGAAGCTCTTTGCTTTGCAAATGGTCCCCACTGAGGTCATAAACTCCAAAAGTCAAAGAGTATGGAATTCGGGAATATAGAGAGTGGGAGAAGCTGACACAAGCCAGGCCTCTGACCCTGGCTGTTCATGGCTGGTTCCTGCCTCTGTTTCTGTTTCCATAGAAACAGCCATCCGATCAGCAAAAATAAGTTCAAGATTCTTCACTTTGTTTTCCTTTCTTCTTCCTTGGAGATAACTACTCAAGGTTTTGTTAATTAGAGAAAATGGGCTTGTGGCTGAAATTTAGAATCTTTTCAAAGTTTAACATTCTAGTAGAAACAAAGTGACAAGTCTATCTGCACACTGGCCTGCCCCTGTGACAGCTGTCCATCCTTATCTAGGAAGAGGTGTTCATAACCTTTGCATCTACAATCGTCTTCCAAGTTACTTACAGCAGTTGGATAACCTTTATGACTGCACACATTGCTGGGTATTCAGGATGGTCCCTATCAAACTGAGATGAATGTGTTCCATAATGTCTGTTTTTATTACATTAGTCTGGGAAGATGAAATCAAAAGGACTACTTTCAACAAAAATGTCCTGTGTCGACAGTTCAATACTCTTTCTACAGGCCCTGGTGATTGCCCTTATTGTATGCCGGATAAAGGCTAAACGTGCAGCTACCTGCTAGTTTGACAAAGCTGTTCTCTCGCCAGCAGGTTGCTCAGGCTTTTTTTTTTTTTTTTTCACAGCAGCCCTCTAATTCCACCAAACCCACTGGATTAACAAAAACCTGAAAGTAAAATAGCACAAAATGATATCCCTGCATGAGCTACTATTATACTTTGCAACCTACAATTACACGGGTTCAATCTAAATGGCCCAAAACATTATTTCATTAATTCAAGCCATTTCAGAACTGGTAAATATTTTCTTTTCTTGGGTTTTTTATTATTACTCTGTTTCAGTAGAGAATTATGAGGCAGGCAAAGGCCACCTGAATGAGCATAGTGTGGATCCAACTGCACAGAGTCAAGATGACAGGAAAGGGAGGGGCTGGCACAAGGATGGGAACCAGAGTGGACAAAGTCCATTTGGAGGGAAAAAGAGAAACAATGAGCAGAAAGAGAGAAAGAGATCAAAGAGGGGGATCAGTGGCGATCAAGGTGGAGCTCTCAGGCTGGTAGATTGAGGTCATCTATTGCCCGTGGCTGGTGCCAGTTATCCCGACAGCAGGGTCTGGCACAGCTGTGTGCCGTGGACATCGGGCATGCGCAGGAGCTGGGGACTCACAGCAGATTGAAAGCCCCATGTTGGAGGTGTCCTGAGGTCTCTGAGTCAAACCTTTTAAAGAGATTTCCTCCCGTGACAGAATCCTTGGACCAATATAGACGCACAGTGTGTAGTTAATTGACTTTCTGAGAGAAGAAAAAATAGCCCTAACATTCTTAGTTGGTCCAAAATCTTCCTTCTGTAAAATAGCTTTCAGGGTTGGAAAAGAGGATTTGGAGAGGACTTTGCTTGGGCAAAGGGTGCAAATGAACTCATGTGTATGGGTGGGCAGCACTGTGTTGAGGGGCTTGCAGAACACTTACAGAATATTTCTCCACCACTGATTCATTCCAGCAAGGGGGTTAAGAGGAGGGATTTGGGAAAGAAAGGAACCTTGATTCCAAGAGCAGCTCTGTCACTTCCTAGCTGTGACCTAGGGGAAGTTATTTAACTTCTGAAGCCACCATTTCCTCATCTACAAGAAGAAAATAAAAATAGCACCTACCTCATAGAGTCCCTAGGAAAATTAAATGTGATGATCTGGGTACCATGCTTAGCACATTGCTGGGCACATATTTGACCTCAGATGAAAGGTAGTATTAGTTGAAGCATTTTTAATGGTATGAATAGAACTAGACCTTATGGGCCAGGCACGGTGGCTCATGCCTGAAATCCTAGCACTTTGGGAGGCTGAGGTGGATGGATCACCTGAGGTCAGGAGTTCGAGACCAGTCTGGCCAACATGGTGAAACCCCATGTCTGGCAAAAATACAAAAATTAGCGGAGCATGGTGGCGGGCGCCTGTCATCTCAGATCTCAGCTACTCGGGAAGCTGAGGCCGGAGAATCGCTTGAACCTGGGAGGCAAAGATTGCAGTGAGCTGAGATCCCACCATTGCACTCCAGCCTGGGCGACAAAAGCGGAACTCTGTCTCAAAAAAAAAAAAAAAAAGAAGAAGAAAAAAAGAAAAAAACTAGACCTTATGACTCTTTGTGAGGACAAGCAGTTAAAGACAACAGGGTCTTAATTCTCTTTAGCAAATACTGGCACAAGAAGCTACACACAGGTGGAAAGCAGGTGCTGCAATGAGAAAGATATCCTAGGGAGAAAGGGATTCCTCCAGGGTCATCCTCACCACCCTTTCCCACTGGTGAGGAAGGAGCAGGGGAAGGAGGGACCCAGGAGGTGCTGGGGGCGGGGTCAGGGTACAGGCTAGGCTGGGGCTGCAGCCAACCCAGCTGGCTGGAATGCAGGTCAAACCAGAAGTTCTCCTTTCCAAAAAGGAAAGTCCTTCTTCTGGAAAATGTTCATGTTCTGAAACTCAGGGCAGGGCAGGTGTTGGCGGGGGCTGTGGGAGGGTAGCTCTACCAGGAAAAAGAAGACCTGCCCCAAAGTCCTACCAGGCTGTAGGAGGAAGTGGGGGTCTCTGGTTATTGTTCAGGCAGAGATGAACTGCCAGCTGCAGTTCATGGGCATTGCGCTTCCATGGATTTCACACTGTGTGCACAATTACGTAACAACAGACAACAGCAAAGGTGCCAGTTCCCTCTTCCAAGGCACCTGGATATGCTTCTTTCCTGGGACTGGGTGCAGCACTCAGACATCACAAACCTTGATGCTCCCTCCCTTCTCCCTGCAAAACCTCACTGAGCTTCCAGAGTCCTCCCTGGGGGCACCTCACACCCTATCCTTTAGATGGAGAAATAATTCCTTGCTGGTTAGTGTCTAGGACAGATGATCATTGAAAACCTCTGTGGCAGCAAAGGCTTTTTGCAAATGCTGGCTCCTTGCTTCCCTTGCCCTCCCTGGCTGCCGTAGAGGGAAACCAGCTGCATCCCAGAAAACAATTCCACTCAACAAACAATGCAGTGCCCCGACTACTCATAATGAGGTCTGGTTCAAGTGTTGGCACACACACAACATATTAATTAAAATAACGTGCATGATAAATAATATTGGGATCCAAAGCACAGAACTCCTCTAAAATCGCAGTTGGTAATTATGTGAGCGCCTGCTAACA
Organism: Symphalangus syndactylus; assembly: GCF_028878055.3. Lineage (NCBI taxonomy): Eukaryota > Metazoa > Chordata > Mammalia > Primates > Hylobatidae > Symphalangus > Symphalangus syndactylus. Next base: position 56,948,941 of record NC_072429.2, read on the forward strand.
CACACTCAGAATTCCAGTGTTGCTTATGTGACAAAATTAGTCTCAGAGAGGTGACCTTGAGAGGTGTCTTGTGTGAGCATCCTCCTGCTCATAGACTGTACGATGTTTAAATATCCCCAGAAACAGAGTATCCATCCTAATTTTCAAGCCCTCAGGGAAGAAATTCCTTAAGAGACCTCAATAATTCAATTTAATAATAATTATATGAGTACCAGCTAGCATAAGTCTTTCTGCTTAACCCTGGGGATGGGGTGGGGAGAGCATGATTCAGTTTGGGGGGTGGTTGTTTGTTTTTTGAGTCAGGTTCTTACTCTGTCACCCAGGCTAAGTACAGTGGGTGTGATTGTGGTTCACTGCAGCCTTAAACTCCTGGTCTCAAGCCATCCTCCCACCTCAGCCTCCTGAGTCACTGGGGATTATAGGCATGAGCTACCATGCCCAGTATCACATTTTCAAGGAGTAGTAACTGGTTATTGGGTAATATCTGTCCCAGACAGGAAGTCCTTCTAGATGCCTCACCTAGATCTTTCAGGCTGCAGTTAAAAACCCCACTGCCACTTGTTTAGTCAGGGATGATAGTTCTAGTGTTTCTAGGGTCTTTATTAGGCATCAGGGGCTGGAGGCAGTGGTGACAATAGGCAAGTGTCCTAGAACTTCCACTCACCACCGAGATCCTGCCCTAAAGGTTCTCACCAATTCCAGCACAGTGAGGCAATTGTACGCCATCTACTTTATATAGGCCTTTCAAATGATTACCAAATTTGACATTTATTGGCCCAGTTAGTACAGAAATCTAACTGAGAAAGGAAGAGATCCTATTTTCTTGATTCCAAAATCATTTTCTATTTGTGCTTCAGTCAACATTCCAGCATCTGGTTAAATGTATTTAATTTCATTCCCTCAACAATAACCCACGTACCACACCAGTGACCACAACTTTGGTGTCCCAGCTCCTAAATTCTATTAGTGTTCAGAAAGCCTCTTGGTTTCAACATAATGTTCAATCAGTGCAAAGAAATTAATTAAATTAAAATTATTTTTATTGTGATTTAATTAGCTTGATTTAATTACTTTGTTCACTGACTGAGCATTCTGTTGTTACGGCCAGACCCTTGCTCTCATTCGTGGCATGAATGTTCCCACAGAATTACACATTTTCTCTGTTCAGCCATTGGAGCAAGCTGGTAGAGTTTGCCAGAAACTCATGATTTATCACAATCAGCATCATCACAAATTATAGGAAGCATCCAGCAAAATGATAACTTCTAAATGAAGTGTCTGAAAGCAGGTCACACCACCAGCCTTGGCTGTTAATCTGTCATATTTCACAGTCAGCCTGACACCCCGTCTAATTTGTTGCGCCTCCTGCTTTGCAGGGTGCCTGCATGAGGGGTCCCGCTCCTGCACAGGCCTCCATCCTTACAAACACCAAGCCTTGCCATCCCCGGCCTCCCTGCAGACCGGACTCCATACCCACCCTGGCTGCTCAAGCTGCTGTTCCTCTGTACTTTCTGCCACTCAGAGGTTCATGAACTAAAATTTAGCATCTCCTCCAATTATGACTATAGAACAAACCAGAGCATCAGCAATCCCCAGATCTTAGCCACCAAGGAACACCAGATATTGGCACAATGACATTGCAGTTACTGTAACTATCCTGGAACACTGTCTACTGTCATCATGCCTGCAAAGCAACAGCAAGTATGAGTCCCCTCCATGGACAATACATGATTCCCACGTTTCTTCCTGCAGGCCACTCCACACAGTTCAGTGTGCTGACTCAAGCTGAGCAGCAGCCTGTTTTGAAACATGCTGATATCTTTCACAAATAAAATCATCTTTAACTTGCCTGTATGTGAAATGCACCATCTTGATTCATGTGCTCAAAGCTACACAAATTCATTTTCTTATGTTCTAAAGCATCTGTATTTCAATATATTTGGCTTGTGGCATACTCCTATGTATTTTATCATGTGATTTAAAACCATTGTTCTGAGAGGGAATCCATAGGCTTTGCCAGACGGCTCTAACAGTAGAAACCTAAGCTTTTTTATTCCTGTGTTAATTTCCTGTGGCTGCTGCAACATATTACTACAACCTTGGTGGCTTCAAACAACAGAAATGTATTCTCTTAAATTCAACATCAGCATCACTGGGCTGAAATCAAGGGCCCTCCTTTGGAGGCTCTAGAGAAGCCATCCCCAGCCTCTTCCAGCTGCTGGTGGTTTCCGCATCCCTCCCCCTGTGGCCGTGTCACTCCAGTCTCTGCCTCTGTGCCCACATGGCCTCCTCCTGTTCCGTGTGTCCTCTCCCTCTGCCTCTCTCTTATGAGGGTGCTTTCTTGAGTCTTTTTGATGGGCATTTAAGGTCCATCAAAAGGATGATCTCATCTCAAGGTCCTTAATTTAATCACATCTGCAAAGACCCTTTCTCTTTTTCTTTTTTTGAGATGGAGTCTCACTCTGTCACCCAGACTGGAGTGCAGTGGCGCGATCTCGGCTCACTGCAATCTCCGCTTCCCAAGTTCAAGCAGTTTCTCATGCCTCAGCCTCCCCAGTAGCAGGGATTACAGGCATGTGCCACCATACCAGCTAATTTTTGTATTTTTAGTAGAGGCTGGGTTTCACCATGTTGGCCAAGCTGGTCTCAAAATCCTGACCTCAGGTCATCCGCCAGCCCTGGCCTCCCAAAGTGCTGGGATTACAGGCATGAGCTGCCCCACCCGGCCCCTTTTTCCAAATAAAGTAACATTTATGGGTTCCAGGAATTAGAACCTGATGTCTTCGGGGCCAGCATTGAACCCACTACCGTTTCTATGCTTAATTCTTTATTGACCATACAACTCTAGCCCTGAGTCTTATGACATAGAGACATAAAATGCTTTCAAAGATGTGACAAGATTGATACCAAATTAAATTAAATACACATCCATGCCAAAGCTCATTAAAATAATTAGTTAAGGATTAAGGTAGTGGTTAAAGAAAAGGCAAAGCCTCACAAGTTTTCACCGAGACCTAGAAGAGGACACAGGATTGTTTGTTTGCCTCTAGATGAGTAAAATACATGCTTTGCAAACCTGGCCATTAGAACTTGTGCAGTTCTTGAGCCCTGAAGATCTCACAGGGCTTGGGTCAGCAGTTCTACTTCTCCCTCCTCAGCCTCTCATCCTGCCCCAAGGGTGTTGTATTTATGTCTTCTACAAAGTGTTGAATGAGGAACTTACACTGCTGACCAGAAGTGAAAAAGGGCAGAGATCATGTATTTTTCAATTAAATAGAACAAGAGGAAGTAAGTGTTAACTTCGACCTGATAGTGGTTAGAACAAAATCCCTATAGTAAGGTGCACTGGACCAGAGTTTATTTTCCAAAAGAGTTCTACCATCACCTCTTCTGGACCTCATGAAAAGGGTGCATGGGTTGAACCCAGGCAGGCTGACAGTGTGACAACCTCTCCCTAGAAATCAGACCTGCCTTCCCACCCCAGCTACAACTCTTCTTGTGTAATTTCATTCACAAAACTGTGTCTTTCTAAGCACCACTTCCTCACCTGGGGCTGGTGGACCATGTGGGCTCCTTAAATGCTGGACTTGCTCTTATTTTTCTGTGTGCAGATTTGAGCACATTGCCTGGCACACACACAAAACCCTCAATACATAGTTGTTTACTTCAGTTGAATGTCTGCCTTACCTGACTCAAGACTCAAAGCAGATACCGGGAGGGATGCCTCCAGACATAATTCTGAAACTCTCTATAAGACAGAAGGAATCAGTATTGTTGCAGATGTTGTTGCTCTTGTACTAAGTCATTTCTCAAGGTCCCTTCCAGCCATACGATATTTTTGTCTCTTTTAAAATTAGCCTCAGAGAGTGCACATCTGTGCTGGAAATGAGTAGAAAGAGGTCTTACTTACACAGACTCTTCAATTCAGAGGGCAGGCCCCATCGAGGGGAGCTGTGTGCAAATCTTGATGCTCATCTTCTGGCTGGAAGGGAACTTCGAGACTGTCTAGTTCAACAATCCCCCTTTATAGATAAGAAAACAGAGTTGTTCAATGTCACCTGGCTTGCTAGCACAAATAACTCAGGCAACTAGAACCCAGTCCTACTGGCTTCTAGTCCAATGCTCTCTCCATTCTGTTATGTTCTTTCTTTAACATAAAGTCTACACTTGGCCTTGTAAAACTAGCTCAATGTGCTACCTCACAGCTAAGTTTTTCAAGTTGACAAAGTATAGAATATGTAGGTGACTCCTCTCACACAGGCCGGATTGTGAGAATCCACTAATAAAACCATTAGAAGGTACTCTGAAACAGTTTGGAATGGTTTTAGTTTGCTTGATTTTATAGTGTTATAGTGTAACATTTTTATTCCTTTCTTTTCCTGTATGTTTTTAGTTATTTCTTTTTTTTTTTTTTTTTTTTTTTTTTTTTTTTTTTTTTTTTTTTTTTTGAGATGGAGTCTTGCTCTGTCGCCCAGGCTGGGGTGCAGTGGCGTGATCTGGGCTCACTGCAACCTCCACCTCCCAGGTTCAAGCAATTATCCTGCCTCAGCCTCCTGAGTAGCTGGCATTACAGGCAGGTGCCATCACCCCTGGCTAATTTTTGTATTTTCAGTAGGGACGGGGTTTCACCATGTTGGCCAGGATGGTCTCAAAATCCCGATCTCAGGTGATCCGCCTGCCTCGGCCTTCCGAAGTGCTGGGATTACAGGCGTGAGCCACTGCATCTGGCCTTTTTTAGTTATTTCTTAGTGGTTACCTTGGTATTACAATTAACATTTAAACTTATTACAACCTAGTTTCAACAAACCAACTTAATTTCAATAATATACAAATATTCTGCTCATATGTATTTCCATTCTTCCTTGTTTATATTGTTTTTCTCACAGATTACACCTTTATACATTGCATGCCCATTAACATATAATCATTGTTTTATGCATTTGCCTATTCAACTATCTAGGAAAAGAAAAGAATATACATACCATATCAAAAGCATGATGCTGGACTTTATATTTACCTATGTAAATATAAAGTGCTCTTTCTTTTTCTTATGGCTTCAATTTACTATTAATATCTACTGTCCTTTCTTTTCAGCCTGAAAGATTCCCTTTAATATTTCTGTACCAGGCCTACTGGTAATGAGCTCCCTCAGCTTTTGTTTATCTGGAAATATTTAGTTTTCCCTTTATTCTTAAAAAATAGTTTTGCTAGACATACAATTCTTGGTTTCCAGTTTTTTCTTCCAGGACTTTACATAAGGAATTCTGGTCTCCATGATTCCTGAGGAGCAATTGGCTGTTAATCTTATTGAAAATTCCTTGTACGGAACAAGTTGCTTTTCTCTTGTTGCTTTCAAAGTTCTCTCTTTGTCTTGGGTTTCAAGAATTTGACTATAATGTGTCTCTGTGTAGATTTCTTTGAGTTTATGACTCTTGGAGTTCATCGAACTTCTTGGATTTATGTATTCATGTATTTCCTCAGATTAGGAAAGTTTTCAGCCATTATTTATTCAAATATTTCTTTCTTCTACATTTGGAAATCCTAAATTTGTATGTTGGTGTGTTTAATGATATCCAACACATCACTCATACTCAGTTCATTTTTCTTCATTCTTTTTTCTTTCTGCTCCTTAGACTGGATAGTCTCAATTGTCTCAAGTTCATTTTGCCTGCTCAGATCTGCCATTGAGCACCTCTAGTGAGTTTTTCATTTTAGTTGTTGCACTTTTCAACTTTTCTATGTGGTTCCTTTTTCTAATTTCTATCTCTTTGTTGATATTCTCATTTTGTTCATACATTATTTTTCTGATTTCCTTTGTTCCTTTGGCATGGTTTCCTTTAACTGATTTCACATATTTAAGACTGTTGATTTACTGTCTTTGACTAATCATTCCTGTGTGTCAGATTCCTCAGGGATGATTTCCGTCGAAGTATTTTTTTCCTGTGAATGAACCATATTTTCCTATTTCTTTGTATATTTTGTATTTTTGTTGTTAGCAACTGAATATTTTGAGTGTTATGTTATGGTTACTCCAGAGATTTAATTCTCCCACATCTCAGGAATTGCCAAATCTTGCTTTTGGAGGACTAGGGCCAACCATTTTGAACTTTTCTAAACAAATTTTGCAATTGTATATTATTTGTTTTTTGTGGTCAGTGAAGTTTCTGCTCTGTTGCCTCTGCAGTCAGCCAATGACTGACAGATATTTCCAGACTGTCTACCTCCCAAAAGTGTCTGAGGGGATGGAAGAGTGAAACTAGCAGATAGGGAATAGATCCTGCCTCTTTAAATCCCCTCGGGTGCTGCTTTAGCTCATGGGGGTTGAAACAACGGCCAACCTCTGTGCCAGCCCCTCCACAATCAAAAGCAGTGATCAGCAATCAAAACACACAACCCCAATTTTTGGAGGATGAAGTTTCTATTGCCCCACTGGGTGGCAGAAGGCTGCATCAGGAATGCATACCACCACCCCCATGGCAAGCAGATGCAGGGCCAGGGGATGAGGGTGGTAGCCACTGCTAGACAAAGAGCTGAAATTCACTGAAAATTGCCAGTCTCTTTATCAAGCTCTCACCTCAATGTTCAATTGTTCTATTAGACTTCAGAGTTCCAAAATAGTTGATTCAGACAGTTCCTAGCTAACGCTCAAGTCCTAAATTCCTAGAGCTTCCTACTCCACCATCTTCCCATGACATTACCCAGTAGTGCTTAATTTTGATTTAGAAACAAGATGGACAGCAGGGCTGGTGGCAAACACCTGTAGTCCCAGCTACTCAGGAGGCTGAGGCAGGAAAATCGCTTGGGCCCAAGAGGTGGAGGCTGCAGTGAGCCATGATTATGCCACTGCACTCCAGCCTGGGCAACAGAGTGAGAACTTGTCTCTAAAAAAAAATAAGAAAAGAAACAAGATAGAGAAAGTAATTATTAATTCAAAGTTCAAAGTACATGTTTTACCAAACATGAAAAAGCATTTCTTCAATGTGGGTCTTTCACTTTTTCATAGTCTCTCATCAGGGATTAAACAACCCAGTGACTTTTGTCTGCCATCTTTAAGTCACAGATATTCTTTAAAAATTCCTTTAGGAGGCGGGAAAAGTATGAAACATGCTAGTAACTTGAATTGGAAAAAAATTTAAAGCTAGAAGGTCAGAATTGAGAGATCAAAGTGATGTCACTCAATGAGGTACATCTTCTAGGGAATCAAAAGAGAAAACGAGTTTTCAAAATTAAGGAAAGTTTGATCAAGAGAAACATTGGGTCTCAGGGCAGAGAAGCCGCTGGCCTCCTTGTACTTATTGTATGTACTCTTCACTTAGCGCTTGGCTCCTGGTGGCTTGTGGCATCTCCATCTTACGGTCCTCCTTGACCATTTAACTTTCACATAATTTAAGTTCTGCTGGGACATGGGTTCTTTACTCCAGCACAACTAGCTCCCTCTTAAGAACAAGAATTATTTCTTAAATATTATAATTAATGTGAAAGAGGAAGAAGACAATGCAGGAAGAGGGGGTGGGGAAGGATGTCTTAGATTTGTAGAGCTGTCATAACAAATTAACACGAACTTGGCAGCTCAAAACAGGAAATTATTTTCTCACAGTTTTGGAGACCAGAAGTCCAAAATTAAGGTGTCAGCAGGGCCAATGTCCCTTTGAAGCTCCAGATACTGCCTTGCCTCTTCCCGCATCTGGGGGCTCCAGGAAATTTTTGTCTTGTGGCAGCATAACTCCAACCTCTACCTCCATCTTCACCTGACCTGTTCCTCTGTGTGTCTGTGTGTCTGTTTGCCAGTTCCAGTCTCTGACTGACAGGGATATCAGTCGTTGGATTTAGACCCACCCTAAAACCAAGATAATCTCATCTCAAGATCCTATACTTAAGTGCCACTACAAAACCCCAGTTTTTAAAAATAATAACAAACATTTGCTTTCCCAGACATGCAATTTTGTCTTGCATCAGTGCCATGAAGTAGGCAACATTAGTGCTCTTTTACAAAGAGTGAAATGGGGCTCAAAAAAGTAATGCAGGATTATGCAGGCATTCAACTGTGGCACTGGGAATCAGACACAGGTTCTAAATCCTGTGCTTTTTTTCTCTCATCTACGATGTCTTCCTTTTTACACCTGCTATTTCTTTTTCCTCCTTTTTCCCCATTCCAAGGGCACTCACAGGCTTAGGGTATGCACCCATTACCCTATGATCCATGGTTTTCAGCACTCTGAGTACCAAAACCATCCAGGGAGCTTTTCTCAAAGCTGATGACTGGGTTCCAGGCCAGGCCAATCAAATCGTAACCTCTGAGGGTGTGCCCTGGACATCAGCCAGTTCATCCAAGCCCCTCCAGCTGATCCTCATGTGCAGCCAGGATTGAGAGCTACTGCTGTAGATGTTTGTCTCTCTTCTAAGCCATAACAAATAAAATATTCACTCTTTCAAATATCATCAAATCTTTGGAGCAATTCTTTTTTTTTTTGAGACGGAGTCTTGCTCTGTCGCCCAGGCTGGAGTGCAGTGGCGCAGTCTCGGCTCACTGCAAGCTCTGCCTCCCGAGTTCACGCCATTCTCTTTGGAGCAATTCTTAACAAACCAGTTGACTAAAACCAAAAACAAAGTGGCCAATGACACTTAAGCTGACATGTTTAGTGTCCCTCCCTTCCCAAATTTCACTGAAAGAATCAGAGAGTCATAGTAAGTAGGGAGAAAACTCTATCACATCAAGGTAAAATAAGCATGGTAGCAATAGGCTAGAAACTTTGAGGAAGTCAATGTTTGTGTAATTTGGTGCCTGTGAAGGGATGGATCAAAGTACTGACAACCCTGTTCAATACTCACAAAGGAAGGACCCTATGGGAATCAAGTAGGTGATTCCCCAAAGATCTGGGAAGTTCTCAAACTTGAAATGGAAGAGGATGGGACTCTGGAGGGTGGCAAATGAAAGCAGTTTGGCAGCTCCACCAGGGCTTCACAAACAGAGCTGCTGGCCTCCTGGAGGGACTCGTGGAGGCGGGGGACTTGGGGAGTGCCCCCATCTCACCTCCCCACAGAGGCTTAAAAAAACTATTTGAAGAAAGCAGTGAATTCCTCAGGGAACACTGCCTTCCAACAACTTCTCCCAGCTGAATATATCCCTACACAAGGAAAATAAAACTGCCAAATAAATAAAAACATAAAATTTCCCCTTTGGGAGTAAGAGAACAGGAACCAACACAATCACTGACAAAACCATCTCAAGTCTCCAAACTGAATAAATATAGATCTCCTTCCAAAGGAAAAAGCAAATCAAAAGAATAAAAATAAAATCACAGATCATCTTGTTACAGTGGGCAGCTAGTCAGACATGAACAGGACAGGAGAGGGCCTCCACCCCCCAACCCCCCACCCAGGAGAGTCAGGTGACCATCAGGTGACAGGAAACACCTGAAACTGGCGATCAGCAGCTTCCCGGTAAGATCTCAGGAGCTGGGCGAGTGAGCTCAAGCATAAGCATTATGAGGCAAAAGAGTTTATGACCTTCCAGGGGCATTCCATGGGAAAAGGGATGCAAGACACCAGAAGCATGCCAACATATAAAACCCCAAGTCAAAAGGCAACCCCACACTTGACCTCCAAGATGCTCCCTTGGCCCTCTTCCAAGTGTACTTTACTTTCTTTTCATTCCTGCTTTAAAGCTTTTTAATAAATGTTCACTCCTGCTCTAAAACTTGCTTCGGTCTCTTCTTCTGCCTTATGCCCCTCGGTTGAATTCTTTCTTCTGAGAAGGCAAGAACTGAGGTTGCTACAGACCCATACAGATTCACCACCAGTAACTCAGATACCCATCGTCAATGACAATATGAAAAGATCAAGTACACAAACGGAAAAAAACTTTGGAAACTCATAGCAAATGTTTATCTCTGAAATATACTTATTTCCAAAAGCAGAAGGTAAGTTTAACACAATCTTTAATTTTGTATAAGGAGAAAACAATTGATAAATATTCCTACCCAATGAAAATCATGCTCACTAAACATTTTTTTAAATCAACTTTAACTTGTGCAGTGTGGCAGGTTAAATTTTCTAAAGATGGCCAGTCTTTCAACCCACATGCTCATTTGCAATGGGTCCTTTCTCTTCCAACCCAAGGAGGAGTCTCTTTCTTCATACCCTTGAATCTGGACAGAACCGCATGACTTCTCTGACCAACAGAAGCAACACTGTGCCAGCTCTGGGCATAGCCCTCAACCACCCCGGCACTGGCAGCATTCACCTCCTGCCCACTGGAAGTCAGCAGCTGGAAGTTAGAACCCAATGGGTTCATCTTGCCCACTGCCCAAACACAGCCAATTTATCAAGATGGGGAATTGCAATAGAGAGAGTTTAATATACATAGAGCCAGCTAAAAGGGAAACCAGAGTTTTATTATTATTCAAATCCGCCTCCCCGAATTTTTGGAGGCTAGAGTTTTTCAAGGATAGCTTGATGGGCGTGGGGCTAGTGAAGAGGAAATGCTGATTGGTTGGGGATGCAATCATAGTGTTGTGGAAAACGGTCTTCCTGCACTGAGTCCACTTATGGGTGGGGGCCACAAAGGAGTTGTTGGTCCAGGTAGGGCCATCTAGTCATCAAAAATGCAAAAGCCTGAAAAGACATCTCAAAAGGCCAACCTTAGGTTCTACAATAATAATGTTATTTACTGGAATAACTAGAGAAGTTGCTAATCTCGTGACCTCCAGAATAAATGCTGGTAATCGCTTAACTATACCTACATCTTAAGGGAATTCAGACCCCTCTCATCCTCCTAACCTGGTGTCTTTTCATGAGTTTTAAAATTAATAAACTTATTAATTTTAAGTTTTTAAGTTTAGTCTGAAGAGGGCTATTATTATTTAAACTATATACTAAATTTTTCCCAGAGTTAGTTTGGCCCATGGCCAGGAATGACCATGGGTACTTTGGAGGTTAAAGGCAAGATGGAGTTGGTTAGGTCAGATCTCCTTCACTGTCATAACTTTTTCACAGTTATTATTTTTGCAAAGGCAGTTTCATGGCCACACTGAGACCACCATGCTATGAGAAGCCCAAGTCACACACAGAGGCCCTAATGGGTGAGACAGCATAGAGAGAGAGAGAGAAAGGCAGTTACAAAAACAGAGACAGAGAGGCCAAGGCACACCAGCCATGAAAATGGCAAAGCCAGAATAGAAGTGAACCCTCCATCCCAGCTGCACTAGTTGAGGCCATGTGATCAGACCCACCACCCAGCCGAGCTTACCAAATTCCTGACCCTAAGAATCATGAGCAAATACAATTGCTTGCAAGCCATAATGTTTGGGGGTAGTTTGTTAAACAAAAATAGAAAACTGACAGAGGCAGCCAATAGCAGCCTGGGGTACCTTAAAGAGAAATGGGGGAAGGTGGGGGTGGGGGGGATGTATACTTCCTGAATGTTGAAATCCCCAACTGTCTTCTCGATTCAGCTCTCAGAATGCTGGCAGCCAAGATATTACCCTCTGGACAGGAGACTGGCAAATTCTCCTCGGGAAATATGAACAGCTCTAGAAGACCTAAAGCATCTCACTCAGGGATTCCTCACAGCCACCCTGCTGAGAGGCTCATTTTCACAGGACCCCAGCTATAGGCAGGCAACCCCCATGCCAATAAACATGTGTAAACAACCCAGGTTTACTCTGCACCTGAGGAAGGCTTTACCATGAAAGAGAGAGACCAAATACACAGAAAAAAAGGGGATTTGGAAGAAACAGACACTATGCAGGCAAGAGAAAAGTTAAAATCAGAGTGAGCATTACTGTCCCTGGGGACAAAGATGTAGAAGATACTGCACCCACGAAACAAAGAAGAGCAGGATGCTATTAAAAAGGAAAAGTAGGCCGGGCACAGTGGCTCTCATCTGTAATCCCAGCACTTCGGAAGGCCGAGGCGGGAGGATGGCTTGAGCCCAGGGGTTCAAGGCCAGCCTGGGCAACATGGTGAAACCCTATCACTACAAAAAATGCAGAAAAATTAGCTGGGTATGGTGGTGGGCGCATGTAGTCCCAGCTGCTCGAAAGGCTGAGGTGGGAGGATCACCTGAGCTAAGGAGGTCGAGGCTGCAGTGAGCTGTGATTGTGCCTCTGCCCTCCAGCCTGGGTGACAGAGTCAGACTCTGTCTCAAAAAAAAAAAAAAAAGGAAAAGTCGTCAAAGAACAAAAAAAAAAGCTGTTAGATTGTTAGACATTTAAAATATAATAATATAAATAAATAACTCAGCTGAAGAGTTGGAAGATAAGTTGAGGAAACTTTTTAGAAAGGAGAGCAAAGGACTGAGACGGAAAATAAAAGAGAAAAGATAAAAAAATTAGAAGACCAGTGCAGACTAACAACTATCTGTTTCATCCAAATAATAGAGCTCCAAAGAGAGAGAACTAAAGAAATAGAGGGGATGAAATCACCAATAAAATAATTCAAGGAAATTTCCCAGAATTGAATGGCATGACATATACTAAGTCACATCATCATGAAAGTTCACAGCATTGGTGAGAAAAAGAAGATTCTGCAAGAGGGAGTGGAGATTTCAAAGGAAAGGTCATGTACAGAGGTTAAGAAGTCAAATGACTTAGAACTTCTCAACAGCAATACAGGGAGATAGAAGACATGGTTGCAATGCCTTCCAAATTCAGAGAAATTATTTCCATCCTGGACTCACCTACCCAGACTGCGCATCAAGGGCACGTGATTTTCAGACAAATTTTCAGGCATATAAGGTTGCAAAAAACTAACCTCCCACACACTTTTCTTAGGAAACTGGAGAACATGTTTCATAAAACAAAGGAATTAACCAAGGAGGAAGAAATGAGATCCAGGAAACAGGCTTCAACACAGTAGAACAATAAAGGAAATTCCCAGGACATTAGTGAAGAGGGATCTCAGGATGACCAGCAGCCGGTCCTGAGGAGAGCTCAGCAGAGGGCTCCAGGGCAGACCTCTCAGAAGATGAGGAGACAGAATGGCGGATGTGAATCCACATCTCAAGAGGAGATCCAGATCACAGGTATAGAATCAGAGTTGAAAAGTGCATGGAAAACCAAATAAATAAACCAAGAACAACTTTAATCCAGAGTAGCCCTCCCCAGCAGAACCAGAATGTGAGCTCTGTGTGTAATTTTAAATGTTTTGTAATCACATTTTTTAAAAGAACTCAAATTCATTTTAATAATACAGTTGCTCCTTGGTATGTCGGGGGAGGGGACTTGTTCCAGGACCCCCTCAAATACCAATATCCATGGATGCTCAAGCCCCTTATATAAAATGGTGTAGTAATTGCATAGAACCCATGCACATCCTGTTGCATATTTTAAATCATCTCTAGATTACTTATAATATCTAATGCAATGTAAAGGCTCTATAGATAGTTGTTATACTGTATTGCTTTTTTATTTGTTTAATTTTTAATTTTTTTCTTGAATATTTTTGATCCTAGGTTGGTTAAATTCATGGATGCTGAATCCATGGATAGAGAGGGCTGACCTAACCAACTCTGACTAAAAAAAATCCATGGATATATTTAATTCGATATATCCAAAATATGTCAACATAAAATCAATAAAAACTAAAAATAAAATCCTAACAACCTCCACCCCTGCCAACTGACTGAAATGACCCCCTCTTGGCCAAGGGGATCCCAGAGAAACCTTAAAAACTGAGTTCCTGGCCATGATGGGATAGGACATCAAACACCTATATCCCCTTTCTTTTATGGTTTAGACACACCCACTGACAAGCATTAATGTTAAAACAGAGATCGTAAGGCTGACAGAACAGACTCTTAGTGGCAGTAAGATACCGAATTCTAAACAGAACCTAAGGCCATGCTAGGCAAGGGTTAAATCATGCACCCCTACAATTAAAGAGTATACTATGTACTAAGGGCTACAGGGTTTTTCTTTTTCTCTGGCAGCCAAACAAGCAGTGGCCCTGAGATAAGCAATACTGAAACAACTGCAGCTCGCCAGCCACCAGACACAGCCTAACTAACCCCCATCTCCTGTTCCACAGCCATAACTACAGCTTTGGTTGGACAAGAGCCTTATTTCAGTAACTTTCTCCTGATAAGAGACCACTGATCATGGACTGGTTCTGGCTGGTTTACAGAGGCTGTACACTGAGTGCCTTGGTGTCCCTGCTTCACCTTTTGATGTATAGAGCTTGATTGTGATCACTTCATTGTTGTCTCCACCACAAGGTGAACATGGCTCGTATGTAATATACATGTTTGTTCAGAATACATGCATTAGGACCCCCTTTGTGAACATCCATAGCACCATGCCTGGCCTCCTAGTTTTCTTTTTCTTTTCTTTCTTTTTTTCTTTGAAATAGGGTCTTGTCCTATTACCCAGGCCAGAGTGCAGTGGCATGACTACAGCTCACTGCAGCCTTAACCGGCCAGGCTCAAGTGATTCTCCCACCTCAGCCTCGCAAGTAGCTGGGACTACAGGCACATGCCCTCACACTCAGCTAATTTTTGTATTTTTTGTAGAGACGGGGTTTTGCCACATTGCCCAGGCTGGTCTCAAACCTCTGGCCTCAAGTGATCTGCCCATCTCAGCCTCCCAAAGTGCTGGGATTATAGGTGTGCACCACCATGCCAGCCCTGGTTTTCTTAACAAACGTAACAATAGTAGTTATTGTTAATAATGTTGATTAAACTCATACAGGTTATAAATCTGATTTTTTTTTTTTTTTTTTTTGAGACAGAGTCTTGTTCTGTGGCCAGGCTGGAGTGCAGTGGGGCAATGTCAGCTCACTGCAACCTCTGCCTCCTGGGTTCAAGTGATTCTCCTGCCTCAGCCTCCCTAGTAGCTGGGACTACAGGCGCGCACCACCACGCCAAGCTAATTTTTTGTATTTTAGTAGAGACAGGGTTTCACCATGTTGGTCAGGCTGGTCTCGAACTCCCGACCTCTGGTGATCCACTGGCCTCAGCCTCCCAAAGTGCTGCGATTACAGGCATGAGCCACTGCACCCGGCCTTGCACAGTGGGTCACACCTATAAGCCCAGCAATTTGGGAGGTCAAGGTGGGAGGTCACTTGACCCCAGGAGTTTGAGACCAGCCTAAGCAACATAATGAGACACCATCCCACAAAAAATACATAACAATTCGCCAGGGGCAGGCCTGCGGTCCCAGCGACTTGGGGGACTGAGGTGGGAGAATCGCGTGGGCCCGAGAGTTTGATGCTGCAGTAAGCAGAGATCGCACCACTGCACTCCAGCCTGGGCGACAGAACAAGACCCTGTCTCTAAATAAATAAATTAAATTAAATGATCTCTGGAAGATTAGTCCACGGGTGTGTGGAGAACTTTCTAGAAAATATTATCAATGTAGGATTGTCACTTTAAAACATTACCCGCTCTCATTGGTCCGTGGACAGAACAATTAGGCAAAGCTAGGAGGCAGCCCTGAGTACTCAAAAGAGGGAAAAGAAAGCAAAAGGGATGCCGGTGGTGGCAGATGCTTCCTCCTGGCCAAATCCCAAATCCCACCCTCAGCACCCACACCCTGAGCACTGGGCAGGAGAGGCCTGAAAGCGTCTGTACAAATGACTTCCGAGAAGCCCGAGGGATAAAGGAGCTAGAGGCAGCCACACATGGTTCCCAGAAGCTGAATGCTGCGCAGACGACAGGGTAAATATGCACTGCACCCTGCTTCACCCATACCTCAAGCTGGCCCCTTCTGCTGGGGTCTGGCTACTGCACTCGTGGTCCCCTTGGTAGCTTCACGATTTATGTCTCTATGCGGCTTCCGTTCCCCTTCCCTCTGCCAAGCCAATCCCACCATCCTTCACCGCCCAGTGCAGAGCTGCTTTCTCCAGTGAGTTTTCTCTGACCACTCCTGTCCTCACCAGCCATCTTTGTTTTTAATTCTCATGCACCTCTTTGTGTATGTCTTACACAGTTTGGGCATTCATTATATGCTATTTAAAATTGCATGCTCTTGTTTCATATGTAAGTTCCAATCTGCATGGTAACAACAAGGACAATACCCTATGCTCTTGCATGTTCCATCAGACCTAGCGCAGGACTACATTCACAGTATAGGTTTAAAGAATATTTGATGGTTGATTATTGACGGTGAGATTTCATATGCATTTATGCATTGCTGTGATACTTTTTATCACAGAAACTATGGTATGTTATAGGTATGTAGATAGATGAGAAAGAGACAAAGAGAATTTCCATTTCCATACATAGGAATTTAAGTGCAAAACTGAGTTGTTTCTGGCCGGGCGCGGTGGCTCACGCCTGTAATCCCAGCACTTTGGGAGGCCGAGGCGGGCAGATCACGAGGTCAGGAGATCGAGACCATCCTGGCTAACACAGTGAAACCCCGTCTCTACTAAAAATACAAAAAATTAGCCGGGCGAGGTGGCGGGCGCCTGTAGTCCCAGCTACTCGGGAGGCTGAGGCAGGAGAATGGCGTGAACCCCGGGGGGCGGAGCCTGCAGTGAGCCGAGATCGCGCCACTGCACTCCAGCCTGGGCGACAGCGAAACTCTGTCTCAAAAAAAGAAAAAAAAAAAAAAAAACTGAGTTGTTTCTTCAGTTCATGGCATGTTAATTGTCATAACTGGGCATTTTAAACCCCCTCTATTCTTTAATTTTACTTGCATTTTTTCCCTCTATCCTTGATCCCCCTGACATGTCTCCTTCCTCTCTCTCCATCCAATGTCATGTATAAGAAATTTGTGCCTGGAAACGTAAAAATACAATATTGTTTGTATGTGTATGCTTCTGTTAACATTATTAAAATGACACCGTGCTATAGATACTGTCCTATTTCTTACATGTTCATTCAACAGTCTTGCTAAAGAATTGTGTTAATTCATTACTTCAGCTGCTGCATGGTATTCCAGCATAAGCTCCCACCACATTTTCTCTGTTCCCCAAATGATGGGTACCTAAGTTGCCTCCAACTCCCTGGGACCCAGAAAGATGTGTAGGACATCTTTACTATGTTTATTTCCACATGAATCTGTGCAAGAGTTTCTCTGGCATATATTGGGATGCTGGGTCATGGCATATGCAAATATATAATTTGGCTATAATTTACATTGTTCTCCAGAATGACTTCACCCATCCTGCTTCCACCTGCCATAGCAGTGACCAAAGCAGCTCTGGGGGCACAGCTGAGCACCTCAGAAGATAAGTCCTGGGGTGATTCTTGTCATCTCCATGAAAAGGAGAGGACAAAAAGGCAGAGGCTGCTGCTTGAGGGTCCCTTCACCTGGGCTGCATAGCTTCACCCATGCTGACCAACTTGCCCATTTCAAGCTTCAGACTCGCAGCCGCGCTAGTTAGGGTACAACTTGTTCAGACAGCTGTTTTCATTCACATCTCCAAAGGTCCTCTACCTTGGAAGAAGAAAGAGGGAAAGAGAAATAAAAGAGATTAATTAAGAACACTGGGGCCAGGCACTGTGGCTCAGGCCTGTAATCCCAGCACTTTGGGAGGCTGAGGCAGGCGGATCACCTGAGGTCAGGAGCTGGAGACCAGCCTGGCCAACATGGCAAAACCCCATCTCTACTAAAAATACAAAACTTAGCCAGGCATGGTGGTGGGTACCTGTAATCCCAGTTACTTTGGAGGCTGAGGCAGGAGGATGGCTTGAACCTGGGAGGCAGAGGTTGCAGTGAGCCGAGATCATGCCATTGCACTCCAGCCTGAGTGACAAGAGACTCTGTCTCAAAAATAAAAACAAAAAACAAAACACACACACACACACATCTGAACCCACAGTTTCATAAATGGTAAATAAAAATGCCACCTACCACGAATCAGAAAAAACGTGGCTCTGGGTTGGCGTCTCTCCCCCACCAGGGAACGAATGCACCCCTCGCCAGGGGCAGCAGAGGGAGGTGGTTCTGTCTTTCTGCCTGCATCCTCCTGTTTCATCATCCAGGTTCTGTGTGGCCCAGCGGCCTGGGGCTCTTTTGTTTGCCCCCTCCCTGCCCTCCATCGGGGTGCCTAATGGGGCTCCCGAGTGCTCTTCTGCTATCATCTATCCCCCTCCATTTTGTCCTGAGCCCTCCACGTGCTCATGTGTGAGCTTGAAGATCAGACACCACAGACACTCTTTCCCACTCTGCCTCAGCTGCCAAACCCGGAGGAGAAGGACGGACGGATCAGACACCAAGACAGAAAAACAGAGTACCTGAGAAAGGCAGAGAGCTGTCTCCTGCCTCAGCCCCCAGAGGCCCGTGTGCCCCTCACTTCTCTCCCTTGATTCCCACCATCTGGGGTCTACCTCTGAATTGACAAACTCTTGCTTGGTCACATCTGGTTCAAGAGAAAGAAACAAGGAGTTTGGAAACCTAAACTAATAGGCAGCACTTGGCACGCACAATAGAAGCAGCTGCTGTTTATAGCCCTTTTTAAGGGTGGCCTCAGGCCGGACCTCACACTTCCCTCCCTGTGGGGCATTGTTTTACACAGAGCATCTGCAACCTCACAATCTTGCAACTCAAAAAAAAAGAAAAAAAAAAATTCATGCATCCCATGAATCTATGAAGCTGTAACAAACTCTCTTTCCTGGGAAAACTTCCCAGGCCTGCTCCTATTTCCCTCTTAGAGTAAGGCAGGTCCATATGGTTCCTAATGCCTCAATTTCTCTGTACATTAAGTGGGAATATAAAATCAGCCAGTCAGCTATCCAGTTAAAATGCCATCCCGGCTGGGCATGGTGGCTCATACCTGTAATCCCAGCACTTTGGGAGACTGAGGCAGGCAGATCACGAAGTCAGGAGATCGAGACCATCCTGGCTAACACAGTGAAACCCCGTCTCTACTAAAAATACAAAAAAAAAAAAAAATTAGCCCGCTGTGGTGGCAGATGCCTGTAGTCCCAGCTACTTGGGAGGCTGAGGCAGGAGAATGGCGTGAACCCGGGAGGCGGAGCTTGCAGTGAGCTGAGATCGCACCACTGCACTCCAGCCTGGGCGAAAGAGCAAGAGTCCGTCTCAAAAAAAAAAAAAAAGTGCTATCCCGTGAAGGCTTTTTCTAAATAACAGCCTACGAAGTTTGAAACACTTCCAATGTCTAAACTGGGGGAAAAAATCAGCATGAATTCAGGTTGTCAGTTCAAGACTAATATCACACTGCAGAAGAGGCAAGTAGCAAGGCCCATCCTGCTTGGTATTGTGATCCATGCCTCTTTTCTGACCCCAGGGTTTCTTTCCCCTGGTCTTGTACCCATAGAAACAAGCGTGGAGTTGGCAGGCAGGGAGAATCATCAGACTCCATTCAGCGCCCTTCCAATCCCCATCCTTGATTTCAGACGCCTGAGCAGGCTCCATTGGGCAAGGTGGCGCCTAATTACCTCCCTTCTGTTTTTTCCCTTCTCTCCTCTCTTGCCTTCTTCCCTCCCCACCCCCTCAGAGGACAGCCTTTCCAAGAAATAACACACACATGCACACCTGGCACGGTGAGATAGGGAAGCTCACCATGGATACCGGGCTACCATTCCCACTCCGGCGGCGGCTCCTGGGAATAAGTAACTATCTCTAGAATGCTAGAAACTCCAGATGTGCACCAACTAGTGCCTTGAGACCCAGCATCCCTGTCTCATTATGCGTATTTTTTTCCACAAGTTTCATATATGCATATCAAGCTTTCAGAAGGGGAAAAAATTGGAAATGGTAATCTTCCTTTTAATATGCTACCACATGCCAGCCCCGAACAGCTGTGCACACACAACATGTTGGACTGGACGTGAAATATAGCCCACGACCATATTTTAAGCATTCATTCCCAGGACTTACAAAACACATTTACTTGGAGGGAGGTCACACAGTCTTCCTTCTGCATAAAAAGGTGGCTTTGAAATAGGTACAGCCATCTGGAAACAGCCTCCTCTGCTATTGATATGTAAAATGCACATATTACACCATCTTGCTCAGGAGCATGCAGCAGGAGGCTGAGACACACGCAGGCGGTAACTGTTTAAATATACAGCCTCTGGGTCTCTGCAGTGCTTACCTTGCTCTGAAAAACCATTTGCCAGCAGTGTAGGTGACTCTGAACAGGCTGGGGAGGCAATTTGCTCACAGGGGCATTCATCTGTGTGCAGGAGGACTGTCCTAGAGCCCAGGTTTGAGAGAAATTATTTCAACACTCCACTGCTGCTCCAAGTTTGCTAATAAGAAAGAATGTCTCAGGTGCATGACTAAAAGTAGGCAGCAAACACACTATCAAAATAATGACCCCAGCCCTTTTGCTCATTGTAGCCAAGCATTTGCCTCTCACCCCAAGAAGACTAAGATCCCACTCTTAAGAATGGGTTTTGTTCCACATTTACAGACCAGGAGTAACGAGTCCTATATTCCTCATGAATCTCCACTTAGTCAGAGGGATGAGTGACTCTGTCAGTTTACTAACATTTGCTCCTTAAAATTAACATCCTCCCCCTCAGGAGTATTTTCATTGCTAGAGCTTTTCCAAATAGATTCTTTTTTTTTTTTTTTTTTGAGGTGGAGTCTCACTCTGTTGTTCAGGCTGGAGTGCAGTGATGTGATCTCAACTCACTGCAACCTCCACCTCCTGGGTTCAAACAATTCTCCTGACCCAGCCTCCCGAGTAGCTGGGACTACAGGCACCCATCACGACAATGGGCTAATTTTTGTATTTTTAGTAGAGACGGGGTTTCACCATGTTGGCCAGGCTGGTCTTGAACTCCTGACCTCAGATGATCCACCTGCCTTGGCCTCCCAAAGTGCTGGGATTACAGGTGCGAGCCACTGCGTGCAGCCCCCAAATAAATTCTTGACCTCTGGAGGTATTTAACTTCTGTATTGTTTCTGCCATTTTTGTTTCCTAAGCTTGTTTTTTAATCTTTGCCTGTTTTCTAAATGTAAACATGTAAGGTAGCTAAATGTATATATATAAGCTAAATCAGCATCTAAAATTTAAAATGACTAACCAAAGGGTACCAAGTTTCAGTAAGACAGGATGACTAAGTTCTGGAGGTCTATTGGACAGCATGATGACTATAGTTAATCATATTGTACTCTATCCTTAAAAATTGCTAAGAGGGTAGATCTTCAGTGTTCTCACCCCACACTCACAAAATGATAACGACATGAGGCAATGGCTGTGTTAATTAACTTGACTCTGGTCATCACTTCACAAGGTATACATATATCAAAACATGATGTTGTACACCGTAAATATATACAATTTTTAATTGTCAATTATACCTTAATAAAGTTCGAAAAATTTTAATTGTATCCCAAAGAAATCTTAGAAGAAATACAGAGCTCTGAAGTAACTCAAAAGGTTAAGCTGTTAAATGCACAAATAGAGCTCCTTTTACACAGAGAGAGAGTGGGGAGAGAGAGGGGAGAGAGAGAGGGAGGGAGGGAGGGAGGGAGGGGGAGAGAGGGAGAGCCTCTTGGAGAGAGGAGGCCACTGTAGGTCAGCCTGTCCTTTACATTGTGAAGAGTTTGAAAGAGGCTAATAAACCCAGCAGCCTATGGCAAAGGTAATTTATTTTATATTCCCAGTCATCACATGCAATATTTTTTGGAGGGGGAGAGCAAATATAATTCAAAGAAAGTGATAAACAATAAAAACAGTACCTAGTGATGCTTCCACCCCCATTCTGAGACTGTGCCTTCCTTGTCCCTTTTGTGGTGCATTTCACAGCCTGTTTGCACACCACCATCTTGGAGGCTCCTACCTGACAGGCTGAGAGGGACAGCAACTCTGCCATGCCGGGGGTCAGTAGCCCTTCTTGGAGGCGACACAAATCACATGAGATAGCTAACTTCCAGGTGTGGGCACACACATATCTGCATCGGCACCTCCCAGCCCCAGCCCCTGGAAAACACATCTTCTTGGCTCCCAATCGGATCCCTGCTGGGAATAATTACTAAGTGGACGGCTCTCCACCTGGTGGATTCCCTGAGCCCACGTGGAGGACAGCTTCTCCTGGGCTTGAAGTGAGAGGCTGAGCCCGCTCCGCTCCCAGCTTGCACTTGCTACATTCTACATGGATGAGGTCACTGGACTGCAGATGAGGTAACAGTGCAGCCTGCCCAAGAGCTGTAAGAGGTTACCATATGACGAGTCGTGTAAACACAGTGAGGTCCCCGTGGGGCCTGAGGACAGCTGGACTCTGCTCCTGGTTGCAGAGTGATGGGAGCTGTGGGACTCCAGGAGACTGTCTGCACTCTTAAAAGAGCCAAATTACTGCCTAAGCTCATGTCACACCTACCCGGACATCAGTCTACCAGTCTCAGTTGAGAGCAAGGTTCGTGCAAGAGGAGGGCTGCCTGGCCCTGTGGAAGGTGTGCATGAGGGCACGCATGAATAAATGACACAGCCCCATGAAAGAAAAGCTTTCCCAGGCAGAAAGACACTGCACTGAGGCCTGTACAGCCCTCTGCAGGTGTAGCGCTCCACCTCTCTTCACTCACCCGGTGGAGGTGGGTCCACCCTTCCAACATCTAGACACACCTCCTAATAGTCTCTAAGTTAGAAACATGCTTGGGAAACAAGCATTTTTTAAAAAATCAATAGGCCGGGCGCGGTGGCTCAAGCCTGTAATCCCAGCACTTTGGGAGGCTGAGGCGGGCGGATCACGAGGTCAGGAGATCGAGACCATCCTGGCTAACACGGTGAAACACCGTTTCTACTAAAAATACAAAAAAAAAAATTAGCCAGGCGTGGTGGTAGGCGCCTGTAGTCCCAGCTACTCGGGAGGCTGAGGCAGAAGAATGGCGTGAACCCGGGAGGCGGAGCTTGCAGTGAGCCGAGATCACGCCACTGCACTCCAGCCTGGGGGACAGAGAAAGACTCCGTCTCAAAAAAAAATAAAAATAAAAAATTTAAAAAATGAAAATCAATAAAGAAATTCACTTATTAAAGATCTTCTAAACAACTATAGAATGACAGATGTATTTCCAGAGGTGGAACAGTCCTGCTCAATGGTTCCAGGGTCCTGTACTTTCAAGATCAGAATGTTCTTTCCAGGGTCAAATTGGATTAACTAAATTCGGCATCTGTCTCATGTATTCCTTATTTATTTCTTTTATACTGAGCCCTACCAGGTACCTAACACTGTAGAAAACCCTGAGAATGTTGTAGAAAACAGGAGGTCACATGCTAACAGACAGTATAGGAATGCTTACAATAGAGGGGCACATGTGTCATGGAGGGGAAATGTGGGAGCCACAGAGGCAGAGGGCATGGGGAGGCCACCCAGAGAACCTCACTAAGTTGAGACCAGATCATGAGAGTCACAGTAAGAGTCACAGCAGCAGTGGAGAGGCTAGCTAACATTCACAAGGGATTAGGGGGTTCTCAGTGCTGGTTGTTACAGGGCACATCACACACCTCATAACGATTCTGTGAAGTGAGGTCACTGTGATCCCCATTTTACAGATGCTCATGGAGCTTACAAGAAGTTAAGTAACTTGCCTGAGGAAGTAGTAGAATCAGGATTTGAACCAAGAGGGTGAGCCCCCAGAGCCTGCACTCCAGAATCACTCCACCCCAAACACTATCAAAGGGACACAAAAACAAGCAGACTCTCATAGCCACGCATGGGGCTGGTGCCCTACCAGCAACAGAGGCAGCTGGGCAAGCAGGCAGGCAGGGAGGGGAGACCCTGGCAGAGGAGAGCTAGATGATGGGGAGGGTATTTTATGTGTGTGTGTATACGTGTGTGTGTGCATGAGTGTGCATACACATGTGTGCATAAGATTGAAAGACAGAGAGATTTTGCAAGCATACCAAAGAATTTGAAATTTCTCCTAAGGGTCATGGCAAATTGTTTGCTATGGGTTGAATGTGTCCCCAAAGTTCACATGTTGGAAACTTAATCCCCAATGTGACAGTGTTGGGAGGTGGGGCCTAAAGGGAGGTGTTTAGGTCATGAATAGATTAATGCCATTATACATTGGGAGTGGGTGCACTCTCTTGTGCTCTTGCCCTTCCACCATGAAATGACACAGCAAGAAGGGCCTCACCAGATGCCAGCACCTTGATCTTGGACTTCTCAGCCTCTAGAATTGTGAGCCAATAAATTTCTGCTCACTATAAATTACCCACTCTCAGATATTCTGTTATAGGAGCACAAAACAGAATAAGACATCATTGAAGTACTTTAGGCATATTAACAAGATGTTCAGACTTGTTTGATACACGGCTCTGGCTGCCATGTGAAAAATGGGTTGGAGAGCAGTGAAGGGTGTGTTTGCAATAATTCAACTGAGGGATGATGGCCAGGATTGAAAAGGAGCGGTGAGTACATTACCAACACAGGAAGTCAAGCTCTATGCAGGAGGTAGAAGCTGCAGGCCTTGGTCACGGATTGGACCTGAAGTGGTATGAGGGTGAGAGAAGAAGGAAGGTGGAAGAGGGAGAAAGCTGTTTTCTAATGGAGCTGCAGGATGCTGAAAGAAGATCAGGTTTGGAGGTGCCCATTAGGCATTCAGACATGCAGATCTGAAGCTCAAGAACAAGATCTGGTCTGAAGATAGAGATTTAGGAGTCATCAATATGACCTTATTGGTCAATGAGAAACTTGTTCCTTAATGTGACAAAAACATCACTAATACCCCATTCCTTTAACTTGCATTTTTTTGTGATGCTATAGAAAGGCACGCTCTCCCCGACTGGAATACAAGCTACATGAGGGCAAGGATTTTTTTCTCTTGTTCTCCTCTTATTTCCCAGTACATGACATATGGGACATAGAAAATGATCCATAAATACTGTAGAATAAAAGAACTAAAGGAAAATGCTTTCTAAAATAAACACGTAAAAATGATACAAGAAGAGTTTTAAAAGTTTTAAAGCATACCCAAAAATTGAAGATTTAAATTCTCCCTAAAACCTTTGCCCCTCAGATCCACCACATAAGATGAGGAGATAATCGTACCTAGGGCTCATCGTTCTCCCATCCTTGGTCACCTGTGTGCTCACTTCTACAGCATCAAGATTTATAACTATATTTGTCCATATGCTGTATTGTTTATAACTATATTTGGGTCTTTATTGTTTTGTTAGCATAGATTGACTTCGAACTTGGAAACCACATCTATAATACTACCTTTATTGCATAAATATCATCTACTGCAGTGCTGAGGAGTGTGATTTTTCTGATAGAAAAGTCAGTACATAACACGCACACAAATGGTAACAATTAGAAGTAATGGGTACATTAATTGGCTTAATTGTGGTGATCATTTCATGATGTATACATGTATCAAAACATCAAGTCATACATCTTAAGTATATACAATTTTATATGTCAATATCTTAATAAAGCTGTTTTTAAAAAAACTCAATATAGTAACCATACCACATATCACCAAGCCTGTACTGTCTATAGAAAGAAGTACCAGACATCAAGATCAAATACTTTCTGTTTAATTAAATTAAATCAACTGCTATCATGCCACATTTCAGCTTACTTCATATTTAAACTATAAATTTCTTCTGAATATTTATTTTTCCCACGATTGCCATTACCGTACTATTTTCTGATTAACAGAAGACATATGTCCCCATCTTATCATGAAAATCTCCCAGGTTCTTCATTATATCAGGTGTGCCATGTAATCCCCTTTCTCATTCAACCCATTCTTGGGCCCTCAGCTCTCCTGTTCTAATTTGGGCCAATTGTTTCCTAAGACTGCTGCACAGCTGTCATCCCCGGGCTCCTCTTCATTGCACTCCTAGGCTAGTCCACTGTTTCTCAGATTCTCATTTTCTTTTTTCATTGAGACCTTTTCGTTTCAATTTTGCTATGCCATATCTCAGCCACACTCACATTCTCTCTGACTTCTGAAAATACCAAAAATGGTCCCCTCCCCTGCCTCAGATCTTTCCATAGCTTGTTCCTTTATATCATTCAAGTCAAGTTTAAATGTTGCCTCCTCATCCAGCCCTCTATCCATCTAAAACAACAACAATAAAAAACAAAAACAACCTGTTTGTCATTCCCTATTAAAACAACTTCTTTCATCTTCAACATAACACTCTCATTATCTAATATTTTTCTAATTTTATTCATGTTTTTTTTTTTTAATTTAAGACAGAGTTTCACTCTTGTTGCCCAGGCTGGAGTGCAATGGTGCGATCTCAGCTCACTGCAACCTCCACCTCCCAGGTTCAAGCGATTCTCCTGCCTCAGCCTCCCGAGTAGCTAGGATTACAAGCATGTGTCACCACACCCGGCTGATTTTGTATTTTTAGTAGAGATGGGGTTTCTCCATGTTGGTCAGGCTGGTTTCAAACTCCCAACCTCAGGTGGACCACCCGCCTCGGCCTCCCAAAGTGCTGGGATTACAGGCATGAGTCACCGCACCTGGCCTATTTATTTTATGTCCCTTTCCATTAAAATACCAAGTCCAGGCCGGGCACAGTGGCTCACACCTGTAATCCCAGTACTTAGGGAAGCTGAGGTGGGTGGATCACGATGTCAGGAGATCGAGACCATCCTGGCTAACACGGTGAAACCCCGTCTCTACTAAAAATATAAAAAATTAGCCAGGCGTGGTGGCAGGCGCCTGTAGTCCCAGCTACTCGGGAGGCTGAGGCAGGAGAATGGCGTGAACCTGGGAGGTGGAGCTTGCACTGAGCAGAGATCACGCCACTGCACTCCAGCCTGGGTGACAGAGTGAGACTCCATCTCAAACAATAAAAATAAAAATAAAAATACCAAGTCGAAGAGAACAGGTTTTTTGCTTTTTTTTTTTGGTTTTTGTTTTGTTTTGTTTTTTTTTTTTTTTTTTTTGGTTGTTTCCACCTGTGAATTCTAGGCCGTAGAACAGTAAGAGACACACAAAAGAGGTTCAATGAACACAACTGAAAAGGCTCTCAGATGGCCACATTCACACACAATACCCAAGTCTCTTGTATGTATCCTCTGACATGACGGAAGGGAGGTCAGAATCTTAGTATCTCTATTCTGAAATCTTGCTACCCTGAGACCATAAGCTCTCAGACAGAAGAGTAGCTATAAATTGGTGTGACAGGATGCTAAAGGACTAGGGAAGATGATTAAAGAAAAACAGATGGTTGTCATTTAGCTAATCGTTAGGTTTTGTTTAGCTAAGAGGGTATGTAAGCCGAAAGAAAGAGAATTTGTTGTGTTTTGCTACTAGAACTATTTGTTTTTGAAATCCCTCCCTTACAAAGCATTAAAATGCTGGATACATTGCAATATTAAGTGAATTGGTTAACTCTCAAGATAATAAGGGAAATCCCCAGAAACATAAAGTAAGACAAAACAAAATAAGCCATGAGCAAAAAAGTAAGAAAATCAGGAGTCAGGGCTGCTTAGGAAACAAAGGCAATATCAGGATTCTAGAGCAGCGTTGGCAAGCTACAGCATACAGGCCAACCACCTGTTTTTGTAAATAAAGTTTTATTGGCACATAGCCATGCCCATTCATCTATGTATGGTCAGTGACTGCTTTTGTGCTGCAGCAGCAGAGTTAAGTAGATGCAACAGAGACCATATGGCCCACAGGCCTAAAATATTTACTACCTTACCTGTTCTGAAAACTTTTAATAGTTGTTCAGGGAAATGAAGTCTTTTGGGCCTGTACAAAGAAAAGGAGAAACCCGAGACTCACATATAGTTTAGATCTTCGAAGGGACACACCCTCTAGGGAAAAAGTGGACTAGAAAAAAAAAAACTGTTGGTAAAACAATCCAGAGGGAAATCTACCTTTACCACAGTTTCAAGTAAAAAATATTATTAATAATAGTAATAGTAATAAAAACAATAATAATGGTCTCCCCTGAAAAGTTTTAACTATGAGACTGCTTAGTTACAATTTTTACATAGGTCTCAAGTTCAAATTTTTACTGCCCAGTGAATCTTGAAAACTCCAAACAGAGAAAATAAATATCTGGCAGAGGGAAGTGCAAATCTCCAGAACAAAGCATTCATTACACAGTTACGTGAGGATTCCCAACAGTTTAAGTTCAACTAAATATGTTTTAAAAAGAGAAAAATTTTACCAAACCTCAAGACAGCCAATGACTATAAGTGAGAGTCAATAGAAACAGCAAGTGTGATTGAAACTCCAACAACTTCAAATATTAGAGTTATCAGATATCGAATATAACTATGTATCATGTGAAGGTAGTTAATGCCACTGAATTATATACTTAAAGTCTAACATATTAAATTTTATGTTATGTATTGTCTTAGTTTGTTGTCTGCTGCTGTAACAGAATATCATGGGCTGGATAATTTGGTTTTTAAAGTTATTTGGCTCACAGTCTGGGGGTTGGGAAGTCTAAGAGCATAGCACTGGCATTTGACAAGGGTCATCCCATGGAAAAAGGCAGAAGCAAGCACACAAGACAGAGACAAATCAGGCCAAATTTCTTTTTAACAGAAACCCACTCCTTCCATAACTAACCTACTCTCACAATAACGACATTAATCCTGTTCATGAGAGAGAGCCATCATAACCTAACACCGCTTAAAGGCCTTACCTATTAATGCTGTTACAATGGCAATTAAACTTCAACCCGAGTTTTGGTGGAGACATTCAAACCATAGCATATATATTTTACCATAATAAAAACACAAATATACTTGTTTTTTTGTATCAATTTTTTTCTATCACTTTTTATTTCTTTCAACATTTATAAATATAAGTATAAATATAAATATACATTTTACCATAATAAAAACACAAATATATATATATTTATGTGTTTATCTGTATATACATTTGTATATATATGTTTGTGTTTTTATTATGGTTACATATAGAGAGAGAGAGATATTGAAAGAAATAAAAGATGATAGAAAAAATTTAACAAGAAACAGAGGACTATCAAAAATGATCAGATTTAATAAAGAACCAAATAGAATTTATAGAAATAAAACTATATGTAATTAAAATAATATACATTAAACTACATATATATATGTATGTACATGTGTAGATGAAAGATACATAGATGAATGAATGCAAAGATAAATAAACTAATAGAAAAGTGAAGCAGCAAAATAAACATCAATGACTGAAGAATTTGCGAACTGAAGATAGATCTTAAGAAAACACTCAGAATGCAGCAAGAAAAAGATGAGAGAATACAATGAGTAAGAAAAAGGGAGGAAAGAATGAGAAGTTCTAACATACACC
Organism: Symphalangus syndactylus; assembly: GCF_028878055.3. Lineage (NCBI taxonomy): Eukaryota > Metazoa > Chordata > Mammalia > Primates > Hylobatidae > Symphalangus > Symphalangus syndactylus. Next base: position 56,978,088 of record NC_072429.2, read on the forward strand.
CAGAGTCCCACAAGAAAGAACAGAAAAAATGGGAGAGACATTCCAAAAAGATAATGGCTAAGGAAATTCTAGAACTAATGAATGACATGAATCCTCAGAGACAGGAAGTATAATGCAGGACAAATTTCCAAATATAGCTAGGCACCTCAGCTCACACCTGTAATCCCAGCACTTTGGGAGGCTGAGGCAGGAGGATTGCTTGAGCTCAGGAGTTTGTGATCAGCCTGGGCAATATAATGAGATCTCAGCTATACAAAAAAATTAAAAAATTAGCCAGGTGTGATGGCATGTGCCTGTGTTCCCAAATACTCAGGGTGTCGAGGTGGGAGGATCACTAGAGCCCAGGAGTTCAAGGCTGCAGTGAGCCTAGATCATGCCATTGCACTCCAGCCTGAGTGACAGAGTGAGACCCTATCTCAAAAAATGATAATAATAATAATAGTCACACACATTAGGCACATCACATGAAACTGTAAAACACCAAAGCAAAATAGGAAATGGTTTGTCACATGAAATGAAAGATAGCTCATCTACCACAAAATGACTATAGTCTGACAGCAGACCTCTGTCAGAAATAATAGAGCACAAAGACAGTGGAATCATATAATCAAAGGCTGAAAAAAATAATTATCAATCTAGAACTGTGTCCTCAGAAATGTTACTTTTCAAGAATGATAGCAAAATAAAAATATTTTGGTGAAACAATAACCGAGACAGTTTACCACTCACAGCCTCTCATGAAAGACACATCTAAAGGATGAATATGTGCAAGGAGGAACATGATCCTTGCAGAATGCTCTGTTAGAACAAGAAACACTGAGCTGAATTGCTCAGAGAATAGAGTGTTTTGAAGCAAGAAAAGGAAAGGAGATAAGAAAGCTGGAAAAGAAAAATGCTTTTTGAAAATCAAGGAATGTGTGTAATGGCGGTGTTTTATTGTATTTTTGCAGTGTGAAATGCATTGTGGATTCTTCCTGTTGATGTTCACAATGTCTTCAGTAAAATATATTGTATTAGTCTGTTCTCACACTGCTAATAAAGACATACCTGAGACTGGGTAATTTATAAAGAAAAAGAGGTTTAATGGACTCACAGTTCCATGTAGCTGGAGAGGCCTCACAATCAAGGCAGAAGATGAAAGGCACGTCTTACATGGCAGCAGGCAAGACAGAATGAGGACCAAGCAAAAGGGGAAACCCCTTATAAAATCATCAGGTCTCATGAGACTTATTCACTACCATGAAAACAGAATGGGGAAACCGCCCCCATGATTCAATTATCTCCCACCAAGTCCCTCCCACAACACGTGGGAATTATGGGAGCTACAACTCAAGATGAGATTTGGAGGGTGACACGGCCAAACCATATCATATACATTTCTCTTAAGTATTTTGTGGTGTTGAGTCTTTTTCTTGAGATGGCATCAAGAGCCAGATAAACGTTCAATGTGTACATAAAGCATGAGCAGTGTTAACAGGTCCTATATGTTGGGTACTGGTAAAGAAAGGGGCATTTTCTAGATGTGTACCCTAGCTCTAATAGGCACAGCCTAAGGGATTTCTGGTGGGAGCTACTGGCATTATTTCCACAGGGCACTTTCATGTTTTTCTCTCCATAACACTCACCATCAGCAAAAGGGATTACTCACTAGTTTGGATTATGGAGCAATCTTGTTACTCACCAGGATGACTAGGGTTGTACTATGTTTTGGAAGAAAAGCTAAGCAGCACCTCCATTTCTACCAAGGCCAGGCCTCGGCATTGCTGATGGCAGATTGCAAGCACAACCTTAGAAGAAAAGGGAAGTGAAAACTCATATGACTAGGCACCAGGCACTATGTTATGTCATTTAGCCCTCACATATAAGGTATATAGGACTACAAGGTAGGTGTAGCCATTACATAGTGGGAAGGAGGCATGGAAAAGAGAGACAGCAAAGTGTAATACACACTACCAATTGAAAATAAGTTTGTTCTTAATAATTACATTTAAAACCAACACGTATTTGATGAGATTAATGATCTAAGAAGTTTTCTAGCTAGAGGCAACCTGACTATTGTCTAAATCAAGGGTCAGCAAACTACAGCCTATGGCCAAACCCAGCCTACCACCTGTTTTTGTACAGCTATAAGGTAAGACTGGTTTTTATATGTTTATAATGGTTGAAAAAATCCACAAAAAGACTATTTTGTGACAAGTGAATATTATATAAAATTCAAATTTCAGTACCTGCTATGGTAATGAATGGACAATGGAAGGTTATGGCCACCTTTCAAGCCCCAGAGGTCATTGCCCTCACTCTAATTTTGATGATTCATGTGTGACTTATTTAATTGTTATCTATTGCAGATATATAAAAGAATGATTTTATTCTTTTTTTAAGAATCTAAATTCAAATCATCTTTAATATCACCAAGTTTCTACTCCCATCACCCTTCAGAACATTGCCATTTTAACTTTTTGACCTACCCCAAACCCTCCTGCTACTTCCCGGGATACAAAAAGCACATCTGCCACACAGCTGGGTGCAACGAAGAGCCCCCACGCAACAGTGCATTGAAAACTGGTTTGGGAGAACTGAGGGTTAAGTGAAGTCCCCCAGGAATTCCAATCTCTTGCAGGCTGCTAATTCAGAAGCTGTCTGGGGCCTAGGTCTGAATATTTGTATCCCTGAAAATTCACATGTTGAAGACCTAATCACCTCCGTGTTGGTACTAAGAGGTAGGGCCTTTGGAAAATGATTAGGTCATGAGAGTGGAGCCCTCATAAATGAGATTAGTGACCTTATAAAAGAAGGCCCAAGCCAGGTGTAGTAGTGCATACCTGCAGTCCCAGCTACTCAGGAGGCTGAGGAAGGAGGATTGCTTGAGCCCGGGAGTTCGAGGCCACAGTGAGTGATGATTACACCACTGTGCTCCAGCCTGGGTGAAAGAACAAGACTCTATCTCTAAAAAAGAAAACGAACAAAATGAATAAATAAAAGAAGCCCCAGAGAGCTGCCTTTCCCGTTCCGTGATGTGAGGACACAGCAAGAAAAAAAAAAACGACCAACTATGAACCAGGAAGCAGGCCGTCGTCAGACACTGAACCTGCTTGTCCCTTGACCTTGGGCTTCCCAGCCTCCAGAACTGTATAGTACATTTTGGTTGTTTATAAGTCACTCGGTTGATGGTGTTTTGTTATAGCAGCTGGAAAGGACTAAAACAATACCATAAAAATTTTATTGGAACACAGCCATACTCATTCATATACATATAGTCTAGGCTGTTTTTGCACTATAAGAGCAGATTTGAGTAGGTGTGGCAGAAATAACAGAGTAAGGGATGAGCAAGACATAAGGAAAGAGGTGGAACTATCATTCCAATAAAAGTAGTGCCCACATGGAAACAAGCACCCCAAATACCCACACTCGCTGCATATGCCCCAGTGCTCACCTCCTGCTTCTGCTGCTCTGTCTTCCTAATCGCTCCCTTTAGTTCTGAAGCATGAAGTGCTCCCACGACTTCCCCATATTTCGCATGCCTGCTAGAAGGCCTTGACCACAAAGCTACATATTTGCCTTGACCATGGCCACAAGCCCCGTGTGGCTCCCACTGATGCAGCTGACTCAACCCTGGTCTGGATGGCCCGTTTGCAGAAGGCACTTGGTTTGGCCGCAACATGAGTCATTCTGGATAATTACAAGAACTGATAAACTCTGTAGGAACGAAATTCTGCTCTCCCATGAACTAATGCTTTGTCCTGGTTAAGGTGCATAACGGAAGGTTATGGCCACCTTTCAAGCCCCGCAGAGCTCTGCAACTCCTCTAGCCACCTGATCCCTTCAGGAGGCCACAAATATGCCCACCCCAAATTTGCACTCCAGCATACCTTTCTCTCCTGATACAGCACAGTCAGTGGAATAAGACGGACCTGGTTTAAATCCTAGCTCTCTCACTGGACTGTGTGACCTCGGAGAAGCCACCTCACTTCTCTGAACCAGTGTCCTCACCTCCAAAATGATGATGGCAAGCCCCCTCTCTAGACTGTTGAGGTTGGCATGGCAGGCAAGGCTTCCTGGTGCTTTACCTCAGCCCGACCTCCCCACACCCTCCCACTCCCCCACCCACTGGAACTGCTCCCTATGCCTCTGCCTTGCTTTGGTCACTTCCTTTCTTGTTCCCATTTCCCTTTGCTTTTCCTGCCTTCTGTCCTTTCGGTTCTGCTTCCCTGGGAAGTTTCCAACACACAGGATTTCCTGAGTGCCATTTCCCTGTATTGTATGGCCACGCTGCTTACCTATCTCATAGCCCTCACTCCAGTGCTTCAAAATTATTACCATGCCTCCCTGCCTGCCTCATGAGGTCCTCCAAGGTGGGAAATTTGATTCCTTGTTTGCCATTTCCAAACTCACTGCCCGGCACATTGGACTCTAATGAAGGCGGAGGGGAATAGGACAGGAGGTGTTCAAGTCACAGCATTCTTGAGTTCTGGAAATTGAGACAATTTGTCCCTTCCATTGTCTATAACTCTGCAAAATCTGACCTCTTTGAACTGAAAACTGCCCATAAGGGCACTGTGACACAAGCCATGGCAACTCAGCAGGAAGCCTTGTGTGTGCCCCACCTGCGGGCACTGGCTCTGCAGTTCCAGGTTTCAAAGGCTGAAAATCTGGGGGCTGTCTGTCCTACAGCCCCCGTCACGTATGTGCACAATCGGCGACCTCCCCAATACAAACAACCCAGGAAAGACAATACCAGTCTGTTCCAGAGAGAGAGGAATTCGAAGCAGTTGCCACTTCCTGGATGACTGAGTATTCTCTACCCTGACAACATGCAGAGTCGGAAGAGAATTTATTCAAAACAGCTTTCCCCTCCTAGTTTCAAATTAAGAGGTGCAATGTTACCTCTGACCAGTTTGCAATAGTGGTATCAGAAACAGGGAGGCTTGCCGGGGATATTTCAGTACTGCCACCTCCATGAAGTATGCAAATTCAAGTGTAAAAACCTGAAATGAGAGTGCAGGGAAGAATGCCAACTGCACGCTCACTGTTTTCTGGGAGACCTATAGGTATAATTTCTACCTCTGATCAGTGTCATTGTGCAAATGATTTTGCATGTACCATACAGACATTAATTTTTTTAGCTTGACTGTCAGGCAAAGGAGGAAAACACTGTGGCCTTTTATAAGGGAAAGTGTCTCCCTAAGGAAATAATTGAAGGCCTCAATTGCTCGAGTCTTTCAAAAGACACTGTACAAAGCACCCCTGAAAACACTGCGGGGAATAATTCTGTGTTCACTGGGGAATTGGCTAGATGATCTAATAGGTCGTTGCCCTCACTCTAATTTTGATGATTCATGTGTGACTTATTTAATTGTTATCTATTGCAGATATATAAAAGAATGCTTTTATTTTTTTAAGAATCTAAATTCAAATCATCTTTAATATCACCAAGTTTCTACTCCCATCACCCTTCAGAACATTGACATATTAACTTTTTGACCTACCCCAAACCCTCCTCCTACTTCCCAGAATACAAAAAGCACATCTGCCGCACAGCTGGGTGCAACGAGGAGCCCCCACGCAACAGTGCATTGAAAACAGGTTTGGGAGAACTAAGGGTTAAGTGAAGTCCCCCAGGAATTCCAATCTGTTGCAGGCTGCTAATTCAGAAGCTGCCTGGGGCCTAGGTGTAACCACAGCTAGGAAAACAATGCCTTAGCTGCCTTATCCTAAGCAGCATTTAGCATTTATCATGGTCAGAAAACCACCTGTTACTTGGGAGAGATTCAAAAGAATCCTGAGCCATAATTAAAGCAATAATGAATAAAAACATATTGTGAATTGCTACCCAAACCCCAGGCAGATGTGTTATTTAACTGTGGGCTTGATCTGCACTATTAATTTGGAATAAAAATAACAGACAGCGAAACATATACAGAATCAAGACCCTGCCTGCCCCGGGGTTTTGTTTCTTTTCAAGTTCTTGGCAGTTGTGGTTAGTAACCCAAATGCAAGCAGAGCTGACTTTCTTGCAAACTGGAGTGGTGTCTGACAATACATTAGAGCAGAGCTGGCAGCCAATCAGAGTCAAAGGAATCACTGGATTCCCTGTGCAGATCCAAAAATGACAGTTGAAGGAGATGGGCTAGTGGCATGTGCCAATTGGGTTTTCATCCTCCCACTTCTGAGGCCTTTTGACCCGGCTGAAGCCAGGAGCAGATTTTCTCCCCCAGGGGAATGCACACCTGAGTACTCGGATCTGGCCAGGAGATACTTCTGGTTGTTTCACTGGGAAACATCTGAAAACACATTTCTCTGACTATCTGTAGAACTGAAATTAAACACAGAAACTCGACCAGGCATGGTGGCTCACCCCTGTAACCCCAGCATTTTGGGAGGCTGAGGCCAGCAGATCGCTTGAGCCCAGGAGTTTGAGACCAGCCTGGGCAATATGGCCAAACCCTGTGTCTACAAAAAAATACAAAAACTAGCCAGGCGTGCTGGCACGCGCCTGTAGTACCAGCTACTCGGGAGTCTAAGGTGGGATGACGGCTCGAGCCCAGGAGGTCAAGGCTGCAGTGAGCCAAAATCTCACCATTGCATTCCAGTCTGGGCAAGCAAGACCCTATCTCAAAAACAAAACAAAACAAAACAACTCACAGGCAAGGAACAGTGGCAGGGAGAGATCATCTCCTACTTAAAAGTTCTGTTCTGTTTGGCAGTGACTAGTTTGTTATTAAGGCTCTGACTCCATCTCATTAAGCTCTTTCCAAATCTTCTGAGAGGAACATGCTCTTGAGAGGGTGAGGGGAAGGGCATGGGGCTGTGAACTGAAGAAGAGAGGGGCAAAGCAATTTTGTGGTACGCGGGTGTTCATAACTTTGTACTACACATTACCCTTAAAAAATTTCAGATTCAGTTGACAGATCTATGCAAATGTATGAAAAGTGGAAAAAGACAAGCTAGCATTTGTTTCAGAGGTTGAAAGCATCACTTTGATTTGCAATGATTTCCAATCTACAAGGAAAAATTGCAAAGACAAGATCCCTAAATGTCACAGAATAAAGCCTGCCAATGTTCTGTTGGCATATAGTTTAATTCTTGAACAATTACCGTGCCATATACATTTATTCTTAAATTTTATATATTGACACATTAAATTTTGAAACTGAAAGAGAAAATGACACATGTAAATACCCTCAAACTCAGAACTGACTTTAAAACTCGATCTATTACTGTGTATGCATGAGTGTGTGTGTACTAAATCTATGACAAGTGCAAGTTGCTGGTTTATTGCAATTGACTTAATATCACTCTCGAAGACTGAGTGTACATTCTCATGCCCTGAAAAAGTTTTGAGTAGATCTCTTCTGGGACAGGCTATCGTGTATATTTAAGACATGATCTCTACAATAGTAAAAATACGTTGCACTAATATGAATTCCTAGTTGAGAGTGGCCTTTGTGTGGCTGCAGGCATATGACCACCCTGCAAAGGCTCCCCATTGCCATTCACGTTAATTGCAGACTGTCCTTCAAGACTGCCCAAGTATGACCTCAAACACCTTTTCTGGATTCACCTTCCGTTACTCAACAAACTTCAGACCAGCGATAGTGGACTCCTGGATGCTTTATAAAGCTTGCTTATCTGGCCGGGTGCAGTGGCTCACGCCTGTAATCCCAGCACTTTGGGAGGCTGAGGTGGCCAGACCACCTGAGGTTGGGAGTTTGAGACCAGCCTGACTAACATGGAGAAACTTCATCTCTACTAAAAATACAAAATTAGCCAGGAGTGGTAGTGCATGCCTGTAATCCCAGCTACTCAGGGGACTGAAGCAGGAGAATCACTTGAACCCAGGAGGCAGAGGTTGCGATGAGCCAAGATCGTGCCATTGCACTCCAGCCTGGGAACCAAGAGCAAAATTCTGTCTCAAAAAAAAAAAAAAAAAAAAGCTTCCTTATCTTTTTCCTCTTTAGGTTTTTGCTCACCCAATTTCCTCCTGTTGAAATGATCTTCCAAACTATCCCCATCCCAGCTGAAGCCTGATCCCAAGGACCATTTCCTGAGTGCCATGACTATGCCTTATTCATGGCTATATTCCCAGCAGCCAACACAATGTCTGGCAAGGAGTAGACACTCAATATGCATTGAATGAATGCATTTTCACAGCCTTTTCCAATATTAGATTTTCAATTAAGTCTTTTCTGATCCTTTCCTCTACAGGACAGCAGAGCATGGTGCTGGAATTCTTTGGTGGGACCTTCCATGTTCAATCTGGTATTACAGTGACTTGTCTACTCCTCCTCCCAGCCCCTCCCCCACCCTGCCCATCCTAGCCTCCTTGACTTGCTATCTGCTAAAGCTATTAATTCATCCATCTTATACATGTATCTTACATGCATAAAAACAATAATACTATCATCTGAGTAATGCAGAAATGTTTACAAAGCATTTCACATTCATCATCTTATATCATTCCTACCATAACTATATCAAATAGGAAGGGCCACAATTTAACAGATAATAAAAATAGGTAACATTTATGGAGAGCTTACTACCTGCAATAAATACACAACGTTGTTTAACCCTCACAATTCCATGAGGATAGCTGTTTTTGTCCTCCTTTTACAGAGAAAGAATCTGTGACTCAATGGGCTAAGTAAAAGACCAAGGGCACCCAGTTGGTAAGGGCCAGGGTAGTGGCAGGTGGGCTAGCTGGGTCTGGCTTCAGAGTCTATGCACTTAGTCATTTCACCCCACTGAAGCTTAGAAAGCCTATCGCAAAATCTCAGTGCTAGGGACAGCAGAATCGAGGCAGGAAGTCAGTTCTTTCTACTACATGCTACTCTTCTTCCTCTCTGGAAAGACTCCTGAACAAAGAACTGGATTTAGTTTGAGAGCTGAATCTCAGTGCATAGTATAGCAAAGTGGGAAGAGCACTGATTCTGGAACCAGATTTCCCAGCTTCAAAGTCCAGCTCTACCACTTACTAGCAGAGGGGTATTGTGCAAGCTGGTTAATTTCTCTACCCCATAACTTCTGCTGTGGAGGCAATAACAGTATCTACCACATAAGAGTTTTGTGAGCACTAACTGACAATATTTGAAAAGTGCACAGAGGCCAGGCACAGTGGCTCACGCCTGTAATCCCAGCACTTTGGGAGGCTGAGGCTGTGGGTCACTTGAGGTCAGGAGTTTGAGACCAGCCTGGCCAACATGTCAAAACCCCTTCTCTACTGAAAATACAAAAAGTAGCTGGGTATGGTGGTGCATGGGTAATCCCGGCTACTTGGGAGGCTGAGGCAGGAGAATCGCTTGAACCCAGGAAGCAGAGGTTGCAGTGAGCCAAGACCGCACCACTGCACTCCAGTCTGGATGACAGAGCAAGACTCTGCCTCAAAAAAAAAAAAAAAAAAATGAAAAGTGCACAGAATAGTGCACGCTTTATGCACACTTGCAGCCTTGCCTCATTTAGAGGGAGTTCTGAAGCCAATGAACACTCAAAAAAAACCTTGTCTTTGCCTTTGTTTGTGTATCCAGACTCTCTGTATGCTAGCATCACCCCTAAGCATTCCAAAGAAAGATTTCACTCCATGCAGAACTGGCTCTCACATCTGAGGCCATCCTGGCCCCAGTATGATGACTTGGTGGTCTCACCTACTCAGCCTCACATGTGCGCACGAGAGCTGACTGGGATTGAGGGTAATGCTTCCTGCCATGGACACACATGTCTCCCAGTCTAATCCCACCCCAGCCCAACTCCCTCCCGGAATTCACTCCTGGCCCATTAGGAATACACTAATGACCATATAGATGCTCATTTTGTCATTACTTCACACATGGTCCTCCAGATGGGACTGACATTCTACACTATCTCATTTTCCATTTGTGTGCACTTAACCCAACTAAAAGGCCACCAGTGGTGCCTGTCTGCACCAGCTCCAGAGCCCTCTTATCTGTCCATCTCTCTACTCCCAGCTCTCTGCTTCTCTGTTTGTTTCCTTCTGTTTCTCTACCTCTCCCTTTCTGAGTCTCTCCCTCCATCTCTCTCTCTGTTTTTCTGCATCTGAGGTTTTTCTCTCCCTTTTATCTCTTTTCTCTCTCTCTCTTTCACACACGCACACAGACACACACACATACACACACACACACACACACACTCACCCCCCAACATGACATGCTAATTGGGCTCCCAAGTGAGTTTGCCTCACCCCTAAAGGCAGAAGTAAGTCGAGATGGGTTAGAGAGCACACACTTCACACCTGTCAATTAAGCTCAGTTGCTTGTTGTGTGAAACTAGACCCGAAGCCCAGGGCAGGCCGACCTGGCTGGATAAGGCCAAGCCTCAGCTGTCCCTCCAAAGTGAGCTAAGGGAACAAATGCTCCCTCTGTTCTCAGTGGATGAGAGCATCTCTTGGAATGTCCGGGGAGCAGCTGTGGGCCCCTCCATAGGGTGGACAGAGGGGACTGTTCCCGGTGAGTTTATAGAACTATATGTACTGCAGTTGGTCAGCTATTTTTACAAAATTCCAATTACACAGCAGAAGGACAAACACTGCATAAGGAGGAAATAGATGATGTCCCAGCTCTCATGTCGCTGGAGTGTATCAGTAGCAAGTAAAGGTCTTGAGCCTGGACTGACCATAATAGGAAGGAAATATTACCCAAAACAAAGGTGCCTCTATTAATATATTACTTTCTACTTAAAAAGATCTGCCAACTGGAACATAGCCCATCAAGAGTGAACCCTGGACATTGCTGCAAGGCAAGGGGGGAAATATTTTTAAGGGTGGGCTGACATCCAAGGCTTCATCTGTCATTTTCTTCACTTGACAATTATTTGCAGACTTACAGTGTTAAAAGCATGAGACAGGGGATGTCCCCCAGCCTCACAGAGCTTACGGTTTAGAGGAGAATAAGGACAAGTGAACAAGAGGTGATCACTCGGTGTGCTGAGTGTGGGGAACATGGAAGTCCAGGGTGCTGAGTGTGGGGGCCAGCAGTGGCTAATGTAGGTGTGCAGTCAGGAAGGGCCTCCTGAAGGATGAGCAGCATGGAAACTGGGGCCCGACTATGGGTGAAGGCAGCTCACAGAACTCAGGGAAACACAAGGAAAGGGAAGCAAACAACAAGCAAAGGGAGGGAAAGAGTGTTCCAGGCAGAAGGGACAGAACATGTAAAGGCCAGCGTGAGAGAGGTTGGCAAGGAGAGGGAAGCCCCATGACAAAGGATCTCATGGGCCGCGTTAAGGAATTTGAACCACATCCCAAGATCAATGGAAAGTTATCACAGAACTTTAAGTAGAATGAAAGGGTACAATGTAATCAGAATTGTATTTCAGCAAGATGTCCCTGGCTGCTGTAGGAAGAAAAGAATGAAGGCAAGTGGGCGGCTGCTGTAGTAACCACAGTGGAGAGAATGAAGGAATCAAGAAGCATTTAGGAGGCAAATCATTAGGGCTTGATGGCTGATTGTATGAAAGGCTGGCTAGAAGAAGGAATCAGAAGCTGGGCACGATGGCTCACACCTATAATCCCAGCACTTTAGGAAGCCGAGGCAGGTAGATCACCTAAAGTCAGTAGTTCAAGACCAGCCTGGCCAAAATGGTGAAACCCCATCTGTACCAAAAATACAAAAATTAGTGGGGCATGGTGGCACATGCCTGTAATCCCAGCTACTCGGGAGGCTGAGGCAGGAGAATCACTTGCACCCGGAAGGCGGAAGTTGCAGTGAGCCGAGATCACAGCCTGGATGACAGAGGAAGACTCTGTCTCAAAAAAAAAAAAGGAATCGGGGATGATCTCTTGGCCTTTGGTTTGAATGGTGATGCCATTCCCTCCTGCAGGGACTCATGGAAGAAGAGCAGAGTGGTCAGGAGGTGATAAGTGCCACTTGGGTGTTGATGATGGACATCTGTGTCACTCAGACTCTAGGGTGGCCCCATGGTCCATCCTCCTGGTGTTCACCCCCTTGGATAATCCCTTTTCCTTGAGTGTAGGCAGGACTTGTGATTTCTTTATAATCAATAGAATGTAACTCCTATAAGACTTTTTCTTAGCCTGCTGAAACTAGAGGCTCTACTGAGATCTTTATGAAGCAAATGCTGTATTGGAAAAAGCCACGTGGCAAGGGGCTGTGAGGAGCCTCCAGAACCTGAAGATGGCCCCAGCTGACAGCCAGCAAAAGTCTGGGATCCTTGGTGATATAGGCACAAGGAAATTAATTCTACCAACAACCTGAGTGAGCTTGGAAGCAGATTCTTCTCCAGTCAAGCCTCCAGATGAGTACACAGCCCAACTGACACCTCAACTGCAGCCTCATGAGAAGAGGCAGAGGACCCAGTCAAGCCATGTCTGGACTTCTGGCCCATGGACACCATAAGATAAGAGATATGTGTTGGTTTAAAATAATACAGCATCTAATTGGAGATAGCCAACAGGCAATTGGATATTGGGTCTGGACCTCAAGACAGAGGTCAATCTTGGAGTTTATTGGCAATTATTTGCACGGAGATAGTAGCCAAAGCCATGGGAGAGCATGCAGTGACAAGGAGAAGGTCTAGGACAAAAACTAGAGGACTCACCAATATGAGTAGATAAGAAGCTTCAAAAGATTCTGAGTGAGAATGCCCAGAGAAACAGGAGGAAAACTAGGAATACAATTGTATTCATAATAGCCAACATTTACTTAAAATGTTCCATGTGCTAAGTACTGTTCTAAATGGATAGGAGATATTAACTCATTTAATCATTTACAGCCCCACTTTGAGGTAAGTACTATTATGTTAGTATCCTTCTATTATAGATAAGGCAACTGAGGCAAAGGGAGGATAAGTAACTTACCTGAGGTCAGGCAGCGAGTAAATGGAAACTCGGGTGCTGTCTCCAAGCCCACATTCTTACCCACTTAAGCAAAATTGACTCTTTCTGTTATAGGAGCAGAAACCCAGTGCAAATTGACTTAACCATAAGAGGGAATTTACAGGTTGACCATAACTAAAAAGATGAGGGGTGGAACAAGCAACATATAATCTTTCAGGCACACTTGGGGAAATTGGTGCAATGCCATCCTTTCTCCTGCCCTTGCCATCTTCACCCCTGCCTCTCTCCATTTCTCAGATCAGCTTTCCTAGCGTTGCCCTTATTCTCAGACAAGCTCTATTGACAAAGACAACTCCTGGCACATCCAGCCTGATATTATCTTCAAGGAAGAAGCCTTGCCTGTTGCTTACTTACCTTACACCAATCCTAGGGGCCAGGGAGATGAGTTCCTTTTGTTTGTGTGTCCTCCAAATTTGAACATCACACACCAGGGCCTGTTGTGGGGTGGGCGGAGGGGGGAGGGATAGCATTGGGAGACATACCTAATGTTAAATAACGAATTAATGGGTGCAGCACACCAACATGGCACATGTGTACATATGTAACTAACCTGCACGTTGTGCACATGTACCCTAAAACTTAAAGTATTAAAAAAAAAAGATTAGAAGACTATATACCAAAATGTTATCAATAATCCCTTGATAATAAATAATTTTAATGTTTAAAAAAAAAAACAAATTCATATGTTGAAACCTAATCTCTAATGTGATGGTATTGGGAGATGGGGCCTTTGGGAGGTGATTAGATCACGAGGGTGGAGCCCTTGTGAATGAGATTAGTGCCCTTATAAAAGAGACTCCAAAGAGCCACCGTGGCCCTTCTTCCATGTGAGAACACAGTTTGAAATACTGTTTATAAACCAGGAAGTGGGCCATCACCAGATGCCAAATCTGCCACCACCTTGGTCTTGGATGTCCCAGCCTCCAGAATAGTGTGAAATAAATTTCTATTGTTTATAAGCCACCCAATCTATAGTACTCTGTTATAGCAGCCTGAAAAAACTGGGACAACTCTCCCCCACCCCAAATTTAGAATCAATTGAGAGATAAGTGTAGAAGGCAAGCAGAGTCCACAGAGTCCACATGTCAGATTTAAAGGTGATGGGGAGGAGAGCTATAGTGGAGTCATGACTTAGGTGTTTGGCAAAAAATTAGGTTTCTAATATTGCACCTAAGAATAAAAGTTACCCAAGTCATAGGCCACACTGGACAACTGCCAGCTGCCCTAGCAGGGGCACATCCTGGGAAGACAGGCTACCCAGCTAAGCTGGCCAGGTGGCATCCTAACGTATTTTCTCATCATAATGCACCTTCTCTTCAGGCAGAAGATTGGGAGAATGAAGCTGAGCCACACATGCCTTCTCCTAAATTTACATACCTCTTTACCCTCCTTCCCACCCACTCCCCACCATCCCCTAGGGAATAATGGAGGTGGGGGGGAATCCCAGATGCATTGTCATTAGAATGGCTTAAATTTTAAAACCTGACAATACCAAGCACTGATGAGGACATGGAGCAACTGAAAGTCTGATCCATTGCTGATAAGAACACAAAATAGTAAAGTCACATTGAAAGACTATTCTTATGAAGTTAAATGTACTTTACCATATAACCCAGCAATCCCATTCCTAAGTATTTACCCAAAAGAAATGAAAATCTATGTCCACACAAAGATCTGTAAGTGAACGTTTATAAAAGTTGTATTCATAGTCACCAAAAACTGAAAACCATCCAATATCCCATCAACAGGTGAATGATTAAATGAACTCTAGTATCCACACAATGGAATACTACTCAGCAATAAAAAGAAACACATTACAGACACACGCAACAATGTAGATGAATCTCAAAAGCATGGTGATAAGTGAAAGAAGCCAGTCTCAATCTGCCATTTTCTGTCCCCGAGTGAGTCTCTGGCGTCCCATATTGCCTGTTTTTCTCACAGGCTCTATTCCATTCACTGGTTTGCCACCTCAGGGGAACGATAGCCACAGAGTCCACAGCCACTGCCATGGAGCTGGTTTCTGCCGACAAAACTGAAGATGTTCCTGCTCCTTCTACATCTGCAGACAAAGTGGAGAGAATGGAGAATGATGTGTTGGGAAACACCTTGGAAGGTGTGCATGTGGAAGAGGAAGAAGGAGAAAAAACAGAAGATGAATCTCTGGTAGAAAATAATGATAACATAGATGAGGAAGCAAGGGAAGAGTTGAGAGAACAGGTTTATGATGCCATGGGAGAAAAAAAAGAAGCCAGAAAAACAGAAGACAAGTCTTTGGCAAAGCCTGAAACTGATAAAGAACGAGACAGTGAAATGGAGAAGGGTGGAAGAGAAGATATGGATATAAGTGAATCTGCAGAGGAGCCACAGGAAAAAGTTGACTTGACTCTAGATTGGTTAACTGAAACCTCTGAAGAGGCAAAAGGAGGAGCAGCACCAGAAGGACCGAATGAAGCTGAGGTCACTTCAGGGAAGCCAGAACAGGAAGTACCAGATGCTGAGGAAGAAAAATCAGTTTCTGAAACTGATGTCCAAGAAGAGTGCAGAGAAAAAGGAGGTCGGAAGAAGCAGGGAGAGGTAATTGTGAGCACAGAGGAGAAGCCAAAAGAAGTTTCAGAAGAGCAGCCTGTGGTGACTCTAGAAAAGCAGGGCACTGCAGTGGAGGTAGAAGCAGAGTCTTTAGACCCAACAGTCAAGCCAGTAGATGTGGGTGGGGACGAGCCAGAGGAGAAGGTAGTTACCTCTGAAAATGAGGAAGGAAAGGCGATTCTTGAGCAATTGGTAGGTCAAGAAGTGCCACCTGCTGAAGAGTCACCAGAGGTGACAACAGAGGCTGCAGAGGCCTCAACTGTAGAGGCTGGATCAGAAGTCTCTGAAAAGCCTGGGCAGGAGGCTACAGTTCTCCCTAAGGATGGTGCAGTCAATGGACCGTCAGCTGTAGGAGATCAGACTCCTATTGAACCACAGACTTCTATAGAAAGACCGACAGAAACAAAGATGGCTCAGGACTAAAGGAGAAGGTCAGGGCAAAGCTGGTTCCTAGTCAGGAGGAGACTAAGCTGTAGAAGAGTTTGAGGCAGCTGGAGATGGGGTTGATACCAAGGTAGCCCAGGGAGCTACTGAGAAATCACCTGAAGACAAAGTTCAGATAGCTGCTAATGAAGAGATAAAAGAGAGAGAACAGATAAAAGAGGGTGAAGAAACTGAAGGCTCAGAAGAGGATGATAAAGAAAATGATAAGACTGAAGAACTGCCAAACGATTCAGTCCTTGAAAACAAGTCTCTTCAAGAAAACGAAGAGGAGGAGATTGGGAGCCTACAGCCTGCCTGAAGTATGCTGGATTTAGCAAAGATCGTTTTTAAAAGGCAAGAAACAAAAGCCCAGCTTTATGTTGCCCAGGCACATCTTAAACTCGGAGAAGTTAGTGTTGAATCTGAAAACTATGTGCAAGCTGTGGAGGAGTTCCAGTCCTGCCTAAACCTGTAGGAACAGTACCTGGAAGCCCACGACCATCTCCTTGCAGAGACCCACTACCAGCTGGGCTTGGCTTATGGGTACAACCCTCAGTATGATGAGGCAGTGGCACAGTTCAGCAAATCTATTGAAGTCATTGAGAAGAGGATGGCTGTACTAAACGAGCAGGTGAAGGAGGCTGAAGGATCATCTGCTGAATACAAGAAAGAAATCGAGGAACTGAAGGAACTGCTACCCGAAATTAGAGAGAAGACAGAAGATGCAAAGGAGTCTCAGCATACTGGGAATGTAGCTGAACTGGCTCTGAAAGCTACTCTGGTGGAGAGCTGTACTTCAGGTTTCACCCCTAGTGGAAGAGGCTCTTCAGTCTCCATGATTGCCAGCAGAAAGCCAACAGATGGTGCTTCCTCATTAAATTGCGTGACTGATATTTCCCACCTTGTCAGAAAGAAGAGGAAACCAGAGGAACAGAGTCCCCAGAAAGATGATGCAAAGAAAGCCAAACAAGAGCTGGAGGTGAACAGAGGCAGTGGAGATGCTGTCCTCAGTGGAAATGAAGTTTTGGAAAACATGGAGGAGGAGGCTGAGAATAAGGCTGAAAGCTGGGTGGCAGTGGAGGGGACAGTGGAGGCTGGAGCGACAGTTGAAAGCACTGCATCTAAAGAGGGGGCACAGCCCTCCTCCCAAGGGAAAGTGTTTTTGTATATAACGTATTTTTTCACTTTTGGAGGATTCTTTTCGTATAACTTCAATAAAGATTGTAAGCAAAGGTTGAGGCTCTGATGATTTTTTTCTTAATTATTGGCTGAATCTGCCTTGGAGCACTCCTGGTTTTATATAGTAGCCAAAGGTTTTGTTTTGGCCTTCTGTACTGATCTGTGTTCCTGATCCTAATTCCTATCTGTCTAATGTGGAGGTGATCAAGTGTGGCTTTAGGCCTTTGTTTTCCAATGATGCTATATTCTGTTTTCAAATACTTCACTGAACCCAGCTATCTTGCAAACCTTCAGTGGTGCTGTCCTTGGATGAAGGCTACAAAAACGAGACTTGGTGAAGATCTTGCTCTTCGGTGCTGAAAATGGATGAGGGACTTTGGCTGTGATCCAGGCCTAGGATGGTACTTGTCCTATATCCATCTAGTCTTCAACTGGGGCTATAATCCTGTCCTGGAAAAAGAACTCTGAAGAAAACCCGGGTCGGGGGAATGATTCATAAGGAAAACGGTCTGCATTTAAGCTCTGGTTTGAAAGTAGCCAAGGGACTGATGGTGGACACTCCAGATGTGGTTGGAAGCATATGTGGGGAGACTGGCTGGTTGAGTTTTATTTGTTATTTTCTGTATAGAAAGGTTGAAATATATCAACACTTGGAACTGTTACCCATCTGCAGAATTGACTTCTCAAATAAAGATGCTAAAAATAAAAAAAAAGTAAAAAAGAAAGAAAGAAGCCAGTCCTAAAGGGCTACATGCTGGATGTTTGCATCTGTATGACATTCTGGAAATGGCAAAATTACAGGAACAAAACTCACATCACTCTTTGCCAGGGGCTGAGAGTAGAGGGGGAGATTTCATACAAGGGGGGATGAAGAGACTTTCTTGGGTGATAGAAGTATTAGATACCTCATTAATAATAGCAATTACATGACTGTATGCATTTGTTAAAATTTATAGAACTGTGTATCTTAAAAGAGTGAATATTACAATTTGTAAGTTAAACCTCAATAAACCTAAAACAAAACAAAAACAAAATAGGAGTGTTATGGTAGTGCAGTGGTTCTCAAACTTTAATGTGCATCAGAGTCACCTGAAGAGCTTGATAAAACAGATTGCTGAGCCTGATTGGGAATCATTGTGATTCAGTGAGTTTGGGTGAGGCCTGAGAACTTTCATTTCTAGCACATTCCCAAGGAATGCTGACACCACTGGTGCAGGGGCCATGCTTTGGAAACCAGTGCTCTAGTGAAATCCCTCCACATGGAAACAATTAGCAGGAAACAAAGAGCAAGAAACAAGCATTCCTCCCTAACCAGGCATTTGGGCCAGTCCAGGGCAAGTGGTGGATTGGTGAGGGAAATCAGCGCTTTCATGGACAATCCCACCAGTAAGGCAGGGGAAGTTTCCAAAAGGAAAAGGGGCTCATTTTCTAAAGGAGGAAGATCAGAAGATAAGTAGCTGTATTAGACTGGGTTCGCAGAGAAATAGAAATAATAGGATAGATACAAATGTAGATATAGGTATATAGAGAAAGAGAGGTTTACTATAAGGAACGGGCTCTTGTGATTATGGCAGCTGAAAAGTCCAAGATCTGCAGTCGGCAAGCTGGAGACCTGACAGAGCCAATGTTGTAATTCCAGACAAGGTCTGAGTCTGAAGGCAGAAGACAGATGTCCCAGCTTGAAGACAGGCACAGAGAGTGAATTCTCTCTTACTCGGCCTTTTATTCTGTGAAGGCCCTCAAAGGATTGGAGGACAAGCTGCTTTACTCAGTCCACTGATTCCAGTGCTACTCTCATCCAGAAACACCCTCACAGACACACCCAGAAATAATGTTTAACCAAATGTCTGGGCACCCCATGGCCCAGTCAGGCTGACCCATAAAATTAACCGTCACCGTAGTGTACTGGAAAGAGTCCTGATCCAGACCCCAAGAGAGGGTTCTTGGATCTCATGCAAGAAGGAATTCAAGGCAAGTCCATAGAGTAAAGTGAAAGCAAGTTTATTAAGAAAGTAAAGGAATGAAAAAGAATGGCTACTTCATAGGCAAAGCAGTGGCCTGGGCTGCTCAACTGAGCATCCTTATAGTTACTTCTTGGTTATATGCTAAACCAGGGGTGCATTATTTATGAGTTTTCTTGAAAAGGCATGGGCAACTCCCACAACTGAAGGTTCCTGCCCTTTTTCGACCATATAAGGTAACTTCCTGATGTTGCCATGGCATTTGTAAACTGTCATGGAACTGGAGGAAGTGTCTTTTAGCATGCTAATGTGTTATAATTAGCATATAATGAGCAGTGAGGACGACCAGAGGTCACTTTTTTCACCGTCTTGGTTTTGGTGGCTTTTGGCTGGCTTCTTTACCACAATCTGTTTTATCAGCAAGGTCTTTGTGACCTGTATCTTGTGCTGAGCTCCTGGCTCATCCTTTGACTTAGAATGCCTAACCTCCTGGGAATGCAGCCCAGTAGTCTCAGTCTCATTTTACCCAGCCCCTGTTCAAGATGGAGTCACTCCGGTTCAAATGCCTCTGACAGTAGCCCAAAACAATGCTGACTTTGGAGGAGCACCAGAGAAGGCAAAAGAAGTGTTTCTATAAGAAAGGAGTGGGAATGCTGTCAGATGCTCAGTTAGGCAAAGGAGATAAGGACTCAGGTGCATTCACTACATCTAGCAGCAAGGAGGCTACTGTGACCTTGGAAAGACCAGATTTAAAGGGGTAGCAGTGGTGGAGCCAGATTGCTAAGAAGTGGTGATGCAAGGTGGGAAGACAAATGCAGGAATTGACATGACCCATGCAGTAAGCGTAGAAGACACATATGTGGAGGTAGGCACAAGGGTTTGGGTGGAGCGTTGCATTTCCTTTTCAATATGACAGATACTTAACTTAGGAAAAGAGCTAGTAGATAACAAGAGGTTGAAATTATAGGAGAAAAAAATATGGTCATGGAGTGAGGTCCCTGAGAAAGCAGGCAAGGAGTGCAAAGAAAGAAGATGGGGTGCAGATGTAGGTAGGTTTGTAAGTTTAGTGGAGGGAAATTGAATGTGTTCTCATCTGCAGGCTTCTGTTTGTTCTGGGGAGGATGTCCTATGTCAATCAAGGGAGGCACTGAAACCCTGGATTGCAAAGTTAGTTTCCGGAGTCAGAGCTCAAATTTGCTGCATAACAGTGGACAAGTTTCTCCAGTGCTTGATCAATGTCTATGAAATGGGAATGTTATAGGACCTTTCCAAACATAAAATTTTTCCAGCTGTGCCTGAAACATAGCAAATGCTGTGTTTGCTCACTGCCAGTGAAGAGTTTAAGGAGTGAAGAGAATATCTGAAGTACAGACTTAACCATAGAACTTTGAATAGGTCACAGCTATCAGAGACAAACTCTACCAAAGGAAAGAGAACCTTTGTTAATCTAGTCAGCTGAGAGTCCAAGCAATCTGGGGAATATTACTAGCAACCCTCTTCAAATTCTTACAAGATAGTTAACCTCATTTGTAAAATTATGGGAGACAATGTGCATGCTGGGGAGGGATTAGAAAGTCCTAGATTCTACTACCCCCTGAACTACCACCAGCTATGGGAATGTGAGTGATTTGTAGGCAAGACCATTATTAAGGTCACCTGTAAAGTTGCATCAAAACCCAACAAGTTGGTGTTTCAGAGGTTCAGAAATTAGTCACCTTCTTATAATTGACATCATCAGATGGATTGATCATGTAAGATACTCTGGATAAAAAGAATCGGGGTAGTGGGACCTAAGCTAACCTGGAGAGACTGAAGGGGACTCCCCCACCCCCCAGCTCAGTTCACCAGCCACCAGCCAAGTCTGCTGGGTGAATGACGCTGCTTGCATTCTGCAAGGTAAGCAAAAAGATAACAGAGCTTTTTTTCCCCAAAAACATTCCATCTTCCATTCTGTGTGCCAAGCTGAGCTTGCATTTCCAAGAGTTTTTTCCCCTTGAATCCTTTGGACAGGAGTACATAAAAGTGCTGACCCAGAGGTGGTCCCAATTTAATCACAGGAAAAGCAGAACTGCTCCAGTTCCTTTGCTCCTTTTCCAAAAGGTGAGGCAGTTTCCAAGCTTCTGTTTTTCCCTGTATGGCCTTTTCCTTAGGAAGTCACCAAATGGCAGTTACCACATTTCATCAGTTCTAATGCATGTATTCGTCACCTTTTAACATCTCTGATATGGAGATGCATTTTATAGTCCACGGCACCTCAGCTTTGTGTAATAACTAAGTTGGCCCATCTTACAATTAATGTCTTTGTTTCGATGGACTATGGAAACTGTCCTTCAGCAAATGCTTTGGTACAGGGACTTTTGGTTTTGCCTAACTCCACTCACAGTTCCATGCATTTGATACGATATCCTCTATTTGATACGATATCCTCTACTATGGCAGAACACAAGGATTAGACAGATGTAGTGACCCCCTGAAGGCCACATGGTTAGTAAGTAGCAAGTGGGATAGTGCAAAGTCATGCTGCCTCCTGAAATATTTTAGCTGGACCAGCATCATCAACCAACTATTGAACCACCAACCTCCATGAAAAGCAGAGACGAGATGAACAAGATTCACAGGAGGATTAGACCTTAAACTGTATTTTACGGTAATGTACATCAAAACTTCAAAACCAGCTACGGGATGAAGCAACCATAGAACTGTTATGTTTTCTGGGCCGCGGCATCCTCATCTACAAATGTGGTCACAAAAACAACAATGGCTACCACTTGTTGAGGATTTCCCTGTAACAGGAACTGCGCCAAGCATTTTCCCACATTGTCTTATTTAATTCTCATGATAGCTTTTAAAAGTATATATAGTTTTTCTCGTTGGAAATGGTTGCTTTGAGTGTTTAGGTAACTCACCCAAGATTACAGATTGGAAGCAAGGGAGCTGGTACTCAGCCCTGCTTTTCTGGCACCAAGGAGTACCTAACCCTTGTCCTATTCAGCCCCATCAAGAGAGGTAACTGAACCTGATGACCTCTGATGTCCTGTCTCTAAGAGGAAATGGTGCTGCTTTCACAAATAAGTACACAATGCCCCTATGACTGGTGACCGTGCACTATGATGAGGTGTTTAAATCTAATCTGGTTTTGTAAGGACTTCAAAAAGTTAAACGTGGAATTACCATATGATCCAGAATTTTGACCTCTAAGTATATACCCCAAAGAATTAAATGCAAGGACTCAAACGGATACTCGTATACTAATGTTAATAGCAGCATTGTACATAGCCAAAAGATAGAAACAGTATCATTGATAGAAATGTCCATCAACAGATGAATGCATAAATGTATAGACATACAATGGAATGGTATTCAACCTTAAAAAGGAATGAAATTCTGACACATGGTATAATATGGATAAACCTTAAAAGCATTATGCTAAGTGAAATAAGCCAGTCACAAAAGGACAAATGTTCATGATTCCATTTATATGAGACAACTAGACTAAGCAAAGTCAGACACACAGAAAGTAGAATAGAAGCTCCTAAGGACTGGGGACGGAAGAATGAGGAGTTCATGTCTAACAGGCAGAGTTTCCATTTGGGATGACAGAAAATGTGTGCAGATGGATGGTGATGATGGTTGCACAACATTGTGAAAGTCCTTAATGCTACTGAAATGTACACTTAAAACTGGCTAAAATGGGCCAGGCATGGTGGCTCACACCAGTAATCCCAGCAGGTTGGGAGGCTGAGGTGTGAGGACCACTTGAGCACAGGAGCTCAAGACCAGCCTGGGCAACATAGTGCAACTTCATCTCTATCAAAAAATTTTAAAATTAGCCAGGCACGGTGGTGTAATACCCGTAGTTCCAGCTACTCAGGAGGCTGAAGTGGGAGGGTGGCTTGAGCCCAAGGGATCGAGGCTGCAGTGAGCCGTGATCATGCCATCACACTCCAGCCTGGGTGACAGAGCAAGACCCTGTCTCAAGAAAAAAAAGAGTGCTGATAGTGGGCGTCCTTGTCTTGTTCTGATTCTGAAGGGAAATGCTTCCAGGTTTTGCCCATCCAGTATGATGTTGGCTGTGGGTTTGTCATAGATGGCTCTCATTTTGAGGTATATTTCTTCAATGCTTAGTTTATTGAGAGTTTTTAACATGAAGGGATGTTGAATTTTATCAAAAGCCTTTTCTGCATCTATCGAGATGATCACGTGGCTTTTGTTTTTAGTTCTGTTTATGTGATGAATCACATATATTGATCTGTGTATGTTGAACCAACTCTGCGTCCCGGGGATGAGGGCTGCTTGATCGTGGTAGATTAGCTTTTTGATGTGCTGCTGGATTTGGATTTGTTGAGGATTTTTGCATCTATGTTTATCAAGGGTATTGGCCTGAAGCTTTCTTTTTTTGTCGTGTCTCTATCAGGTTTTGGTATCAGGATGATGTTGGCCTCATAGAATGAGTTGGGGAGGAGTCCCTCCTTCTCAATTTTTAAAAATCATTTGAGTAGGAATGGTACCAGCTCTTCTTTATACATCTGGTGGAATTCAGTTGTGAATCCATCTGGTCCTGGGCTTTTTCAGATTGGTAGGCTCTTTTTTTTTTTTTTTTTTTTTTTAAAGACACAGCCTCAGGCTGTCACCCAGGCTGGAGTGTAGTTTCACAATCTTGGCTCACTGCAACCTCCACCTCTCAGGTTCAAGCAATTCTTCTGCCTCAGCCTCCTGAGCAGCTGGGATTACAGACATGCACCACCGCGCGTGGCTAATTTTTGTATTTTTAGTAGAGACAGGGTTTCACCATGTTGGCCAGGCTGGCCTTGAACTCCCAACCTCAGGTGATCCACCTGCCTCGGCCTACCATAGTGTTGGGATTACAGGCGTGAGCCACAGCGCCTGGCCTGGTAGGCTTTTTATTACTGATTCAATTTCAGAACACATTATTGGCCTGTTCAG
Organism: Symphalangus syndactylus; assembly: GCF_028878055.3. NCBI lineage: Eukaryota > Metazoa > Chordata > Mammalia > Primates > Hylobatidae > Symphalangus > Symphalangus syndactylus. The sequence continues at coordinate 57,002,046 of NC_072429.2, forward strand.
GGATTCAATTTCTTCCTGCATGTTCTCACTTGTAAGTGGGAGCTAAATATTGAGTCCACATGGGCACAAAGAAGGAAACAGCAGACACCAGGGCCTACTTGAGTGTAAAGGGTGGGGGGAGGATGAGGATCAAAAAACTACCTATCATGTACTATGCTGGGTGATGAAATAATCTGCACACAAACTCCTGTGACACGCAATGTACCTATGTAACAAACCTGCACACGTACCCCTGAACCTAAAATAAAAGTTTAAAAAATAATGAATTAATTAATTAATTAAAATTCAATTTTAAAAATTAACAAAAGAAAACTAGGTTTGATGGACACAAAGATGGAAACAATAGATACGGAGGACTGCTTGAGGGTGGCGGGTGAGACAGTGTGTGTGTGGGAAGGCAAGGTACTCGGTACTATGCTCACTACACTGGTGGTGGGATCATTCGTACACCAAGCCTCGTAATTTACCCACATAACAACCTGCACATGTACATTATGAACCTAAAATAAAAGAATGGTTAAAATAGTGACTTTTGTGTTATGTACATTTTACCACAAATTTTAAAAATTGCTCCCGAAAAGTGATTTGGGATGAATTGTGCTATCCCAAATCAAAGAAAAGAAAAACTTTGAGACTTGCATAAACGTAGAAATAAGGAATTATGTTCTGGGAGTATGTCCTGGAGAAGCAGGTAAGGGCAAGAGGGGGAAAGTTGCATATTCCGAGAAGAGGGAAGAAATGGAAAAGGCGGAGGATATGAGTTCTGCTAGACAATCCTGGGCACAGACCCAGAGTGTCTCTGAGCAGATGGCAAGTTTGGTCTTGACAGCAAGGAACGGCTGAGGGATTCCATGTCATTGAGAAATAAACCATCTAGCTCAGGACTCAGGGGAATGACTTTAAAAACACACACACACTAGCTCTTCCACATATCAAACAATACTGTATCCTTCCTCATACCTATAAACAAACATCTGCATCCTAATGGTAGTTGCAACAAGGAAGCAGTTGACTTAGCAAGTCACTAGTTGGCCTTCAGGAGACATTCATGCAACCTGAGATGTTAATTCCCATCAGACTCCGAACAGAGAGTGTGGTGCTGCTCATGATAAATGCGTGCTGACGGGCCGTTCCTGTGTTGCAGGAAGTGTTTCCCAGGAGGGCTGTGGTGGAACAGTGGGAAGCCATGAAGGACCAGCTCATGCCACACCTGCCTCCTGTTGAAACAAGCAGCACCCAGATCTGGTGCTTTCACATTGTTTTTACAAAGAAAGGAATAAACTACTATATTCAGAGAATCAGGAAGGACTCGAGTACTCACCCCGTCTCAACTCCTGTTTGTGTGGGCGTTGTGGGCAGAGATGAGAAGGGAGATGAGACAATGCATGTCTCACCTGGGTATTGTGGAGGCTGCGGAAGAGTCTGCACTGGTTTCAAGATTTATCAGAAAAACAAACAAAGGAAAGTATTCTCTGAAACAGTAGCAAAAGTCCCAACTCCGGATCAGAGGATGATCATCTCATGTAAGAACTCCAGTCTATTTCCGTCAGCCTGTGTGAATCTAAGAACCAACCCAACTACATCCATGCAGTGAGGGGCTTTCACCTGCCCAGTGTGGGCAGATGGGGGCCAGGGGTTGGGGCCTGGTCATGGCCTTGGCAGCTCACTCTGTCTTTCTGTGTCTCAACTTCTTAAGCTAAAATGAAGAGGTAGAAATAAGTAGTTTCTAACGTGCAATGTCTCTATTCAGTCTGCACTGGCAACGTTTAATAATAAGGGTGATGTAATGCATACCAATAAAATTAATAAAATAGAAACAAATTTAATGACCCGAATTCTACCACCCTAACATAAATACTTTAGTTTTATACTTAGCTGTCTTTATTCTTCAGGATAAACAAAGCATAACTCGTTCTGAAAAGTACTAAAATGTTTTTGCTGTTTTTTCTTTCTTCCTTTTTTTTTTTTTTTTTTTTTTACAGGGTCTCGCCATATCACCCAGCCCAGAGTGAAGTGACGCGATCCTGGCTCACTGCAGCCTCGACCTCCCAGGGTGAAGCATTTCTTCTTTCCAGAAAAAAAAAAAAATCTTATTAATACATTTTACTTTTTTCATGGTTAAACCCCTATACCTTCTAAACGCCAAGAACCTGTTCTGCACCACGGTGACTCTTGATGTGTGTGGTATGGGCCGAATTGGGTCCCCCCCAAATTTATATGTTAATGTCCTGACCCCAGTACTTCCAAATGTGACTGCATTTGGCGATAAAGTTTTTAAAAGAGATGACTAAGTTAATCGTACTAATGGGGCCATTATAGTAGGCAGTAATCCAATGTGACTGATGTCCCTAAGGAAAGAGGAGATTGGGACACAGACAGATGTGTACACAGGAAGACCATGTAAGGACACAGGGAGAAGACAGTCATGTACAAGCCAAGGAGAGAGGCCCTGGAGAAGCCAACCGTGCTGACACCTTGATCTCTCACTTCCAGCCTCCAGCACTGTGAGAACATAACTTTCTGTTGTTTAAGCCACCTAGTCTCTGCTACTTTGTTACTGCAGCCCCAGAAAACTAACCCAGTGAGATATGATTGTCTTTCTGGGTAAACTATACCAATCACACTAACAGTCATTGACCACAGAAGTGTATTGTGACCAAGACCTTCCATATAATACCAAGGCAAACACCTACACACACACACACACACACACACACACACACACACACACACACACGCTGAGCTGTTTTAGTAGGTACACACCTATTAAATTGTAACATAAATGTGTTTTGCAACAATTTTTTTTGATCCTGTAACAGAACTAGGGTCTTGCAAAGTAACCACATCCTCTGCCTTCAGCTGCTTCTCCCTTCCTGCCAGCCAGCCACACTCACTAGATACTTTGAGAGGAGCCCGGGACAAGGGGTTAAGTGGACTGTGTCCTTCCAGCCCAGCCTGCCTCTTGAATTCTCTCTGAGAAGGTTTGGCCAACAGTTTATCTACTTTTCCAAAACAGAGACCAGAAACGCCCCTCACACTTTCTTCAGAGAGGGTGTAAGCATCTCCAGGGATCAGATGGCTCATTTCTACAGCCCTAAGATGATAAATGCTCCAGGGACTCACCAGCAGTAGCCAGAGCGGCCCCTTTACATTCCAGGAATGGGGAGGAGGGCTTCCCAGCAGCACTAAGGTTTGCTTTCGGATTCAAAGCACCAGCTTCCCCAGCAGAGACCTGGGTATGGAGAGTGGCAGCTGCACAGAGACTCATCTGTGTCGTGACCAATACAGCTTTAAACAGGGACAAAGAGAACAGGGAGAGCCAGGCAGTCTTATTTTAGGGAAACAGGTCACAAGGCTCTTCAATTTGGAATTGGTATAGCCAAGAACCCCCAAGAATTGAGAAGGTAAACAATGCACCTTCCCCTCCTTTCCTACATCATTCTGAGGAGAGCATGGAGGCTGAAAAGAGCGTTGCCCTCGCTGCTCATTTTAGCTACAGCCCAGCACCAGGGATGACCTCCAAAAAGTGGGCAGTATGAAGAAGCACTGGAACGGCATGCTGAGAAGCACCTGCTGCATGCCCAACAGGATGGGGCATGAACACCCCTGAGGATTTCTGGTCTACTAAACAACCAGCAACAGCAGCTAGGACGATTGCTAAAAGGCACAGCAACCGTAATGAATATAACAACCGGCTGCTGCTGCTGCTGCTGCTGCTGCTGCTGCTGCTGTTACAACCTAGTTTCAGCATTTGCCTCAGCCAGATAATTCATCCTCTTTCTCATGGGGAACTCTCCCCTGACCACTATTACCTCCTCTCATTAAAAATCAGTCTCTGCATTATCACTTCCTTTGCACTGTCACTGAGGCCACAGAAATGTAAGGGAGAGAGTGACACCCCGCCTAGTCCTGCCCATGGGTACTTTGTCCTACCTCCCCAGTGACATCATGTTTTTGCAGAGTTAGGGAAGAATGAGCCAGGCTTCCCACTGAGACTCTCCAACAAGCCAGGGCTGACCTAAAGAAGTGTGTAACAGGAAAAACGGCCACCAAAGCCGTCAGAGGAATGCTAACCTTGCATCTCTGTTCAGAGACGATTTTAGCGACCACAACTTCAGAAGAAGGCATTGACAAGACAAAGGCAAGTGGCTCTATCTTTATGTGCAGCTTTCCACACACATCTTCCCACTTACTCACAAGTGTGTGAAACATTAATACCCACATTCAACAGAGGAGGTCCTTTCCATCAGGCCTTTGCCCAATTTCAACTTCTCAGGGAAGCTTGCCCTGGTTATGCTATCTACAGTATTAACACTGGCCAAGTGCGGTGGCTCATGCCTGTAATCCCAGCGCTTTGGGAGGCCAGGGCGGGAGGACTGCTCGAGCCCAGGAGTTCAAGACCAGCGTGGGCAATAGAGAGGCCTCATCTTTACAAAACAACAACAAAAAATTTAATAGCTGGGCACAGTGGCATGTGCCTGTAGACCCAGCTACTCAGAGGGCTGAGGAAGTAGGATCACTTGGGCCTGGGAGGTTGAGGCTGCAGTGAACTATGATCACACCACTGCACTACAGCCTGAGTGACAGAGTGAGACTTTGTTTCAAAACAAAAACAAAATATCCATACCAACCCCTACGTAAACACATCGGACCCCATGTATCACCTTAGCACTTAATCACTCTCTAGTATGCCATCTTACTTCCCTTATTGCCTGTCTCCCAGGCTAAAATATATAATATCTATAATTACATATTCCAAAAACTCCATGAAGTCAGGACGATGTCTGTTTTGCTCAGTGCTGTGTCCCCAGCAGCTGGAACAGCGCCTAGCATGTAGTAAAGGCTCATACAGACGTGTCGCGTGAATAAATAAGGGAACTGAGGCTCCTAAGGTTGAATCCAGCAATGCAAGCTGTAAAAAGGCAGAACTCAAATTTGCCAATACCAAATTTTCCCCAGGCACTGGTGGAAGTGGAGAGAAACTGCTACATTCACTGGCATCATGGGAGACAGAGAGACCATCAAACAAAAGTAGGTACAATAGGACCCAAGGGGAAAAAACACAAGCTGTTTGCATTTCTTTGAGAAAGGCTAGAAAAGCAAAGGCAAGTGGTAGGACTCATGAGAAAATACAAAAGTGACAGCTAATTCCAGGCTGGTGAGGGAAGAAAAACATAGGAAGATGAGGCAATATGAAAATAGGAACAGAGCTCTGTGGTGGAGGAACCTACTCCATCCCCGGGGCTTTCTTTAACAGCAGATGGAAAAATAAAGAATTCATATAGTATGCTTGCTTCATGAAGAGTCAGGAAAAGAAAGGGAACAATATAAGAGTCTAGGTCGGGCACAGTGGCAGTGGCTCATGCCTGTAATCCCAGCACTTTGAGAGGCCAAGGCAGGCGGATTGCCTGAGCTCCGGAGTTCGAGATCAGCCTGGGCAGCAGGGCAAAACCCTGTCTCTACAAAACAAAAAAAAATACAACAATTAACCGGCTTATGTGGTGCGTGCCTGTAGTCCCAGCTACTTAGGGGCTGAGGTGGGAGGTTCGCTTGAGTCTGGGAGGTTGAGGCTGCAGTGAGCCAAATTCGCACCACTGCACTCCAGCCTGGGTGACACAGTTAAGTGAGACCCCATCTCTAAAAGTTTAAAAAATAAAAAAAAAGTCTAAACTTTGTAACAGCCCAAGAGACCTCTGAGGGTTGAGGTGGGGATAGGACTGGGAGGGGCTGGGATGAGAAAGTTGTGGAAGGAGCAGATGGTATCCTAAACCAGGATGGGAAGGGGACGGAAAGAAGGGAAGCTTGTTTCAGAGTGGCCCAAAGGAGAGGCAAGGAGACTAGGTAGAGGCTGCACACTTAGGACTAGCCAGGTGGAGTCTAAGAGAGCACTTGGCGCCTCTCTGGAACAGAAGCAACACAGATAGCCAGACTGAGCTGGGGCCCGACAATCAAGGGAGGTTATGACAGATGTCAGTGATGGCCATTCCCAGAAGCTATGCCTAGAAAGTCCCCTTTTCCAATCAGGAATTATAAGGAGGGTCAAGTAGCCCAGAGAAGCTCCCCGTGGGGTGTGAGTCCTGGACCTAACTGATGCAAATAATCCTATGGGCTTGCACTGTTGTGGGTACCACCCCATCCCTGGGCACTCAGAACTCCACCCTGGGGGGAAGACACCTTGTTAGGAAAATACCTCAGGGGAAACGATGGTCGTGGGAGTACATGATGACAGATTGGGGACAATGACCAGAAAATGAAAGATGGGGACCAGGTGGTGCCCTGACCAGGCCAGGCCAGCTTGCCAGCAGATCCAGTGGTGGTGTTTGGGCACGTGACAATCTTTGCCGGAAGGGAACTCCTGAAGGGTGGTCTCAGAACCAAGATATGGGCATGGCTTTCCCAGAGAGAGGTACAAGATTCTGCCCGAGTGTGAAATGACCACAAGGAAGCCTGAACTTCCTACCTCCCCAGCCTGCAGTCCTCTCAGCTTAAGTAACCACCGAATCAAAAATTATCTATGTAGGTGAAATGATAGGATGGCTGGGAATTGCTTTATAATTCTCCAGCAAACCAAACAAACTGTTGGAGGGGATAGAAGGAACAGGGTGGAGAGGTGTTGTACATATTGAAGGTGGAAGAGGGTACGCGGAGATTTATTGGACCAGTGGATGGCAAAGTGTCCTTTCCAAACCAGAAGCAGCACCACCTGAGGGTTCTAACAACTTGCAAATTCTCAGGAGGGAGCTGACCCCAGAGCTACTTAAAAATACACAACAAAAAACTCTAGGGCTAGGGCCCAGCAATCTGTGTTTTAACAAGCCCTCCAGAGGATTTCGCTCAGCGGTTGGGATGCTTGATCAAATTTGAGACCCACTGCACAATACCTTTCTCTCTCCTTTTGTGCATGTGCTCTTATTTCCATAATAAAGGGTTTAAAAAACCATCCCTACGGGCATTTTTGTTGTCGAGTTGTTTATTTCTTACATCACTTGTCTTCAATTGCTATTTAACTATTGTTTTGATCTTTTCCTGGAGCCAGAACAGAAAAGCCAGAAAGCAGAAGCCACTGCGTCTCTCTCTCTCTCGCCGCGCCCCCCCACCCCCACCCCGCCCAGTTTGCAAATGTAAACTTCCTGTAAGAGACGCCCCCGGCCGGCGCACACACCACTCACACCTGAAGGCTGTGTCTGCAAAGGGGCCCGGGAAAGACTCCCAGGGCTACGTGCAGGCTGCATTTCGGAACTGCCCAGTTTCCCCGGCCTTCACCGGGTGCCCTCAGCGCACGCCCAGGTCCTGGCCCCAGGCGCTCCCGCCTCCCGCACTCCGAGAGTCTGGGCCCAGGTGGCACTGCCACGCGTCGATCCTGTGTGGGCACCCGGGCCTCGCGAGAGACGACCCCTCTAGAACTGACTTTTCAGAACTGCAGCTCACGACATATGGGTCCCCTGATCTTTTCCATTCTCCCTTTCAGAAGTTCTTTTAAAAGACGGGGAAGGAGGCGAGGAGAGCTGGAGATCGAGTCACAGGGCGGGGCCCTCCACGCACTGTCGCCTCCTCCCCGCTGTTTCGGGTCCTGGATGAGGGTGCGGAGCTCGGGAGACCTGGGCGGTCTCAGGAGGTGAAGGGTTAAAAAGCGGCGGGCCTCCTCCCCCTCCGCGTATCCAGTGCCCCTTCCTCCTCCTCTCCCTGTTCCTCCCGCCACCCCCCTTGTGTGCTGTAAAACAATCCCTTTGTTTCCTCTTTAAGACATTAGCCTCAGGGGCCATTATAGGAAAGAAAGGTAGCCAGGCCCTTTTATCTGCAAGAATCCATTAAGCATGGCCTCTGTACAGCAGGCCGCTCGGTTATGGGCTGCTCCACGAGGGGTCCCAAAGTGGGAGAACCCCTCCCAAGCGAGGACCCAGACGCACCTGTAACCCATCTCACTACCTCCCCCTCGGGAACTGGAATCTAGGGGGAGTGGAACGCAGGCAGTTTTCAAACGAGAGTGAATATAGAGCCACGGTGGGTCTCCGGCAGAACCCCAGTTTCACACCTTCCTGCCCTCGCGCCATCTCTTCCTGCACACCCGGGAAATGGGGTAAACTTTCGACGGCAAGATGGGAAATGACCCTACCCTTCGTTTCCTCAGCGGGTCTTGGTGCGGGGCCGCCACCGTGCGCGGGAGAGGGGACCCAAGCAGCTGCTGGTCCGGGCGACCAGACGCGCACTTGTCTGTCCGCCCGACTGCGTGTGGGTCGGTCCTAGGGTACGCAAGGACCCCTCTGTCCTGCAGCCCCGCATGCATTTGATTGTGGTGCTGAGCGACAGCTGCTAATTTTGCCACTGGAAGACCGAAAGAGGGCCTTTTACCTTTCTCAGGAAGCTGTGATGCAAAATGCCTGCTGAAAGCACTGGAGGTTTCGTGTGTCTCATCAGAAAATAATCTAACACCGATTCATTATTTATATCTTCCCCCAAGAACAAGTCGCCCCAAATGCCCACTCTGCCCGTGCGCTCCGTCTCACCTAGCCGCCCAGTCACAACAACAAACACCGCCCGCAGGCCCAAGGCACAGGCTCGGTGGACTGCGGCTCCGCATTCTGGATTTGGGGACCAGGCGCGGGGGGAGGGGAGAAGGCGTGGCAGACTGGCCAGGGCGGGGAAGGGCCAGTGTGATACTTTTATCAAGTTTAGCGGGCGGAATCTTCTCTTTTTTAAATTGCCAATAATTTGGATTGTTGGGAGTAACGGTGGCAGGAAAGCCACAAAAGAAAACTCTTTCTTTAAATTCTCTGTTGTGTCCAGGTCAAAGACACAATATCAAGTCAGTGTCTCTTGCTTGAAATCTCTGTGGAATGACCTTCTTTGGATCTTCTCCTGCTCTTTCACCATGAATATAAATATTTTCTCCACTTACCATATGTTACCCACGCACTTCCACAGACCCCACCGCCACCGCCCTGCTGGGGTCCTTGCAAAAGGAAAGTCTGCCCTGCTCTCTCCTCTCAGCCAAGAGGGCAGGGGGAGGAGGGAGCAGTGTTGTTCAAGGGACAATGTCACTTTCCTCTTCATCAAGATTCTTTGTCAATTGCTGGGGAAATAATTGACCTCAAGCTACTTCAGTCACAACCAATAGAAAAATGGAACGGTGATGTGTCCAGCTGTTAAGGGGAGGCAGGCTGGAAAACAACGGTGGCAAGGAAGGGGGCTGACATGAAAAATATGTAAAGCTTCATGTGCAAATTCTTGGGAAACAGTGGAATTTCACTTTAAAATAAAACAAAAAACCAGAATTGTGTTCATTTGTCATATCTCCAAGGTTGCGGTTCTTGATTTGTGCCTTTGGATAGCTTAAAAGGAGAATCCCAGCACAGAAGCCCTTTCATACAGCTGCCGTCTTTTCGGTTCTCTGACCGTTTCCTTAACGCACACAATGGTACTTTTTCCCAACACCCTTCACTCAGTTAGCAGCCAGAATGATTCAGCTCCATCTGATTCAGGGGCCCAGGAAATAATTTGGTAGTTCTTTGAGTATTGTTTGGCATTTGTTGTTTTTGGTTTAGGTTTCGTTTTGTTTTGTTTTGTTTGTTTGTTTTTTGTTTGTTTTGTAACTAGTGAGAGAAAGCAGCCTGAAAGAGAAAAGGAAAAGTAGGAGGAGTGAGAGGGATAACCAGAGAGAAAGCCAAGAAGAAATTCAGCAATTGCCTTTCCTGGCTTCCCTTAAAGAGATGATGGTTAGGAGTGGTTTGTTAAAACAAATCTCATATTTCAGCCCACAAGATGTCCCATTTATGAAGCTGATCCTGTTCCAAGTTAGACCAATCAGGCAAAAATCAATAAGGGCATTCAATGCCACCAATGTGGTAAGAAGCAAGAACAATATCAAACAGCAACTCAGCGAGGCCTCAAACATGAGCTCTTAGCCTGAACTGTGTCTTCTCCAAAGAGGAGAAAAGAGGACTTGGGGTAGTGGAGGGGAGGGGGCAGTGGCAATCCAGATGCTACAAAAACAGCCCGATATCTTCCGTGGTACACATTTACCTTCCAGCGTGTGACTAAACTGGTGTAGTGGATGTGTGAGTGCTGATGAACAGTCACCGTGGAAGAGCCAAGGTCCCTGCCTTCTCCAGGCCCAGCACTGAAACACAAAAGGCGAAGAAGAAGAAGAACATTTACATGGCAGAAACCCCTGTCACCTGGGTGAAAGAGCTCATCAGACTCACAAATACATTTTTGACAGCTTATATCTTCTCCATGGAGTTGCAAGGAGTGGTGAGTGAGTGATCAGGCCATCCTTAAAAGCAAGCACATCAGCACACAGAAAGTAAATGCTATCAGCGCAGATTCTCAGTGACAAATATTTGGTATCATTGCAAAAATTTCCCCAAGAGCACGATGCATTTTTCTCTGATGGAATTTTTAAAATTTTTGTCTGTTCTAAGATGTCCCCAGGTAAATGCGATAATGTGTACTATGGTCAGAATATTTGTGTCCTCCCCAAATTCTTATGTGGAAATCTTATACCCCAAAGCCATTGTAGTAGGTGGTGGGACCTTTGAGGGGTAATTAGATCATGAGATTAGGACCTTATAAAAGAGGCCTGAAAGAGACTCCTCACCCCTTCCGCGTGATGACGCAGCTAGAAGATACCATCTATGAACCAGGAACCAGGGCCTCACCAGACATTGAAACTGCCTGCACCTTGATTGTGGAGTTCCCAGTCTCTAGAACTGTGAGTAATAAATGTATGTTGTTGATAAGCCCCTCAGTCTATGGGATTTGGTTATAGCAGGATGACTGGACTAAGACAGTCAGCATGTATCAATTTCTCCAACCTCTCACAAGTGCTTTCAAGATCTTCTCTAAGACTTATTCATGTCACAGAACAATCAGCAGGTATACTTTACTTCTCTCAGAATTACTAACTCCAACCAGCTGAGTGATATTTATTTAAGGAAAGACTTCACTGCTTAAGGAATTCTCTAGTGTTCATCACTGTTTAGAGCTGCTTAACCCTGTTTCATTTGAAGCTAGAGAGATTTTTACATGTAACATCCTTGAAAAGAGCTGGTTCTGGACTAGTTGTATTCTAGCTGTATCTAGAACGCACCTAATTGTTCACCTAATGGAACTTCACCTAATAGAAGTTCACCTAATGGTTCAAAGATGAAGCTGTTGAGTTACTGTCTAGTAATGGCAATGGATTTGCACTGAACTCTATATGTTCTCTTTCAGTCTTCCTTATGACCCCTGGCACTCATTTTCAAGGTGGGAAACCAGGATTGGGGTAAAATCTGTGGATATAGTAGTAAGTCTAATTGGCTCCTGTGAAAATGAAACCTATGGCTTGCCCTCATTAGTCTTGCATTAAATCTAACATCTCAAAGTGCAGTTGAATGGACAGAGTTCTCACCTAGAACATATTTGTAATTTGGTAGAATCCAATATGGTTCTCGCCAAATATTGCCCCATCCTGAGATGTTCTGGGTGAAACAGAGGAAATTACAATAAGATGTCAATTGATATTCTAGATTAATGAAAATCAAATGCTTTCAAAGTATGTTTTTCATTCTGCAAATAATTTAGGTTTAAACATCTTAAAACACATTTTATTATGTATAAATTATGATTATATTACGTAAAAATAAAAAAATGCCTAGAAGAAAAGCTAAAAAGAAATAAATCAAATGGTTTATGTTTTTATTTGGATGGCAGGATTATGAGTAAATGATTTTTTCTCATCTCAGTTTTCCAAGATGTTATTGAGTGGTTATAATTACTTGCTAATGGAATAAAATATATGATAATTCTATAAATATTAGTTAATGTTTATGCATAGGAATCACTCAAAAAAAGTGACTTGACAAGTACAATTTCTGTTTTCTGAAAAAACAGTGACTTGAACAAGCATAAGAAGAAGTAACAGGAGGAAAGGAGCAGTCATGAGTGCTTCCTACCATCTGTCGGGCATGTCACAGCGTTATCTCATTTAATTCCCTCTGCTGGTAAAGGAGACACTGATTTTACAGAGTAGGGAATCGAAGCTCTGGGAGTGCATGTAAATTGCTCGAGATCTCACTGGTAAAGGGGCCACTCACACTCAGTGTTTTATGCTTTCCTCCTGCTATGTGAAAGACGTAGTAGCAGCAGAAACATTTAATAGGTTAGACAAATAAATAAGCGTAACATCCTGTCCTACCAAAAATCACTCTATTGAACTGATCTGACCACACCCCTTACACAGAATCTGCCCCCCCGCCCTGCCATACACACACACTGCTGTCACTGATTGGACCAGAATGGTCACCTGACCCAAAGCTGCTGAGCCATTAACTTCTCAATGATTTACATAAGGAGATGTATAAATTGTGGTAAAGTCTAGCATAAGCTTTTCAATTCAGATCTTAGGCCAGTTGGGGGAGTAGAAATGATTGGTTCTGTAGAGAGCAAAGATAACAGAGGATGGAGGCCACATGGATAAGCAGAGAAGATGTGCCTACAAAGCAGGGAGGGAAGCAGAAATGGAGGAACAAGAGGCCAGATGGTCCTCCTGTGTACTTCAGAAGAGCTTTTCCCATTCTCACAGCTTCCCTGTGGACAATGTTTCCTATGGAGCCTTCTGTATTTGAACAATACCACATTTTATTTGAACTAGCTTGAGTGAATTTCTTTTCCTGCAATAAAAATATCTCAAACTACAAGCCAGGTGCAGTGGCTCATGCCTGTAATCCCAGCACTTTGGGAGGCCAAGGTGGGAGGACGGCTTGAGCTCAGGAGTTAGAGACCAGCCTGAGTAACATAGTGGGACCCCTGTCTCTACAAAAAAATTTTTTTAAAAATTACCCAAGTGTGGTGGTGTGCGCCTGTAGTTCCAGCTACTTGGGAGGCTTGTGGTGGGAAGATAGCGTGAGCCTGGGAAGTCAAGGCTGCAGTGAGCTATGATTGTACCACTGCACTACAGCCTGAACGACAGAGTGAGACCTTGTCTCAAAAAAAAAGAGAGAGAGAGAGAAAGACAAAGAAAGAAAGAAAGAAAGAAAGAAAGAAAGAAAGAAAGAAGAAAGAAAGAAAGAAAGAAAGAAAGAAAGAAAGAAAGAAAAAAAGAAAGAAAGAAAGAAGAAAGAAAGAAAGAAAGAAAGGAAAGAAGAAGAAAAAGAAAGAAAGAAAGAAGAAAGAAAGAAAGAAAGAAAGAAAGAAAGAAAGAAAGAAAGAAAGAAAGAAAGAAAAAGAAAGAAAGAAAGAAAGAAGAAAGAAAGATCTCAAACTACAGAAGCAATAAACAGACACTTTGTCAGAACCTCAAGTCACAAGTCTCTGCCTGGCTTTGCCAATCATGACCAGTGCTCCCAAACACATATCCTTGTGGATGTCTCTCAGGAACCTCAGACTCAGTATTCATTAAGTGAACCCATCCATTTCCCTCCACATGCTCCCAATGTTTCCAAACTCAATGAACGTCACTAATATCCTCCCAGGTTTCTGACCTGTGAGTTCCCCTCAACCCTCCCTTCTTAGCTTCCCATATCCAACCTATCTCAAATCCTCTCAAATACTGCCCCTATCCTTCTGCTTCTCTGCCCCACCCCAGTGCAGGCTCCACCACCTCCCGTGTTGCAGGCCGCAACCCCCTTGCTGGTTTCCCTGCCTTGGTCTTGCTCCTCTCCAACAGCCAATACTCAAGTCTGGTCAGTGTACACACAAACACATACACACACACACACTCACGTGCTCGCACGTGTGCGGCAGCATTTAAAACCCTCCCACGGCTTTCCTTTTAGGGTAAAATCAAAACTCATGTGCATGGTCTCCAGGGCACTGTTCATTGTAACATCTCCAGTCCTGTGTCTCAGCATCCTGCCCACACTCTGCCCAGGCTGAACCGCTTTCAGTTCCTCAAACATGTCATGCTTCTCTGCCTTAAGGACTTTTGTGTACCCTGTGCCTCTCAGTGTGGAACTCCTCCCCTACCTAGCAGGTCTTACTCTTCTCTTGTGCCTCAGCTTAGATTTCATGTCCTCCATAAAGTCTTATCTGATCTTCTGAGCTTAAGGTTAAGTATCCCTAGTATGTGGCCCTGTGACCTTCTGTGCCTGACCACCCAGAGTACTTGCCAACCTTCATTGTAATTACTTGATTGTCTTTCTCCCTGGTTTGACTATAAACTCCCTGCAGGCAGGGTATTGCTCTGTTTTATCTCCAATGCTGAGCCCATCCTGTGATCAGAGAAGAGAATGTGGAACCTGGGGGCCTGGTTATATAGCAACTAGAGCATCACAGCCATGAGGTGCTCAGGATCTAGGCGTATATGGTGGTCTTGGAAAAGAAATAACTGTAAGAAGGAGTCAGTAAGAAAAAAGAGGCTTTGGACCAGTCTCAGTAGAGGAGGACAGTGGTAGAGAAGAAGAGTATTCAGGAGAAGATGGAACCAGTATGGCTCCAAGACGTTTGGAAGTTGAGAGAGGATTTCTGGTTTAGCAGGAAGATGATGATTTGGTTTTGTGAGAGTCTGATTGGGTTTGTGATGGCACAAGAAGTCCAAGTGACACTTAGAGTGGCAGGACACCAGCTGCAGAGAGGCAAGGGCCAGAAATGACAATTTGGAGGTAACTTTTCTAGAGGTGATGGTGGAAGAATGAATGAAGGAGCTTCTACAGTGTGAGCCAAATATAGGGCCAACAGGAACTTGCCATTTAAGTCAAGAAGAGCAGAGACAAAGATGGAAGGAGGACTTCAAGGAGTGAGTGAGAAAGCAGAGACTAGAGTCCATCCTCAGATCATAACATGAGGTTATGAAGGCCAAGAGAGGAGAGAGATTAAGGAGGAGCTAGCTTGCAAGATTCAGTGCCGATTGTTGTAATGGCCAGCATGTATTTAAGCCCTTTGCATGAGCAAGGCATGTTTTGAGGAACTTTTCATCAATAACTTTGTTTATTCTCACAGCAAGTCTGTGAGAAGGGTGCCACTATTATTCTCACTCTACAAATGAGTTACCTGAGGCTCCAAGAAAGCCTACAGCTTATCGAGGTCATATGGCCAGAAAGCAGCAGAGCTAGGACTCAGACCCGTTGTCTTGGAACTCAGAGCTGGAACTTGGGAGATCAAGGGAAAGATGGAATGGCTGGGTTGGGGAAGGGGAATATCAGTTTTCTGTGACTCTAGATAGCTTGATGAAACAAAGCAGAAATCTCTATTGTGGAAGAGAATTGAAGTTGAAAAAGATAGGAAGCCTAGCTTCTCTTCTGATGAGTGGGGCCAGGAGAGGGTGACAGTCAGAGGCCAGGAGAGAAGGAGGCCCAAGGCCTCTAGACCCATGTCCCTGCCTCTGCCCAGCAGCTGCCTCTGCCCAAAAGAGTGAGCTAAGGTGGCTTCTCCAGAGCCTTCTCTGCTTCCTGACTGTAAACAGCCCCAGGGTTGCCATTCTGGGCGCTTTTCAACGGGCCAAGGCGCTGTTGAGAGCTGGCAGTGCAGAGATGAACTGCTAGCTTCCAATCAACTTCCCAGGGCCCATGTGTAAAGCTCCCTGCAGCCCTGGCAGGAGACAGAGGCCCTGAGAGAAACAGGAGGTGGGCAGACCCACCCATTTAGAGATCCCACTAGGGGACCTGCCTGAGGCAAACAGCTGGGGTGTCCACAGCACCCCATTTTAAAAGATGCCAAAAACAGTCAATCTCAGTGCGTGAGTTTACTTACACCTGCAACAATTCTTTCCCCAACGTGGAGACCTGGGGATGAAGGCGGAGGAGTCCTCCCACCCCCACCTCAGCCCCTAGTTCCTCTTTTTCCTGTTGCCTCATTTACTCTTCCTTTATTTCTTCCTCTCCCTCATATTTCTTCCCAAGGACTGGAAAACCCTTGTCCATCAAGAACCTAAATTTAGGAAAAAGAGAAGCAGGGACCGGGCGCGGTGGCTCACATCTGTGATCCCATCACTTTGGGAGGCCGAGGCAGGCAGATCATTTGAAGTCAGGAGTTCCAGGCCAGCCTGGCCAACATGGTGAAATCCCGTCTCTACCAAAAATACAAAAAAATTAGCAAGGCGTGGTGGCATGCGCCTGTAATCCCAGCTACTTGGGAGACTGAGGTAGGAGAATCACTTGAACCTGGGAGGTGGAGGTTGCAGTGAGCCAAGATGGCGCCACTGCACTCCAGCCTGGGTGACAGAGTGAGACTCTATCTAAAAAAAAGAAAGAAAAAAAAAAAAAGAAAGAGAAGTATGAAGGGAGGAGAGAAAACCTCTTTTCCCAGGAACTCCGAGTTGACTTGGTGCTTTTGTGGGGAGAACAATCAAATCTGTGGACTCACTACCCAGGCCAGGGAGTGTGAGTGAAGAGCCGCAGGCCTCCAGGAAGACATGTGGGGCAGATCTGGGGACTGAATTTCAGGCCTCTGGGACATATAGGCAGAAGGAGAATCAAAGGAAGAGGAGAAAGGAAGGCATGCCCACGTTAGAGGGGACTGCTTCCAGTGGGTACAAAATTCACCTGAGAGGAATATTGGTCCTCCATTGGATGAGTCATGGATCTCTCACCTCAAACCTTTGTAACCCAGCCTCTCCCACCAGTCTGCCAGCTCCCAAGACACACACTCCTTTGCACCTCCCTCCTGCACATCAGACACCATTTATTTGTCTTTGTTCTGCTGTTTCTGCTGCTTTCAATAAACATGGCTGGCTTTAAATTCAAGGCAAAGGAGATTTACAGATAAAAGGGATGGGGTCTGAACTGTCAGCTGTGTTGCTGGCTTGCAACTGGACCTGAATCACGGTAGATGCTGGTTACAGGCAGCCCACAGTAATGACAGCACCCCTGGGGTTGTGCAAATCACCAACTCTGGTAAGCACAGAGGAATCGGTGGGTGAAGGGACCCTGAGCCCCTTCTCCAGTCTATTTCTCCCCATCCCGGTGACAGGGGCCTCCACGCGGCCCATTTCAGCCTCAGGCCTTTATGTGGATCTCTGCCTGGACCATTTCTTCCAAGGGGCACTATGGTTGGCTCAAATATCAACTCCTCAGAGAAACCTCTCTATTCTGTTTTATTATCTTCAAGGCACTTATCTCTATCCAAAAGTTATTTTTAAAATTACTTCCTAGCCCCCACCGCCACCCCATAAAAGTTCCATGAGAGCATGGCTTTGGGGTACCCTGTTCTCACCTGCATCTGGGGCACACAGGAGATCACCTGGCTTTTACCAAGGCTGCTTTGTAAAAGTGTGTCAAATTGAATTCATTGAAATGGAAGCTTCCACCCACAAAAACCAGCCAAATGTTTAAAATGATTGTTTATCGGCAATTAAAATTTAGTTTCAAATCATTATTTTTGCCCATCTCTCAAAACAATAGTCCATCTTCTCCCTAATCGGTTGCCTCTTTCCTTTCATCTCACCAGATCCTACATTTAGAATGTCGAGAATATCTGTAGACTCCCGACAGTTAAAGGAAACCTATGGCTTTAAAAAGATGGTCATCACTGAAGATTGCATTAAACACGCTGTAAAAAGAAAATCTTCAAAGGAGATAAAGGGCCTCAGGGGTGGGTGGTGCCTGCCCAGCTGCCCCACCCCTGCAGGGAAACCTGCCCGCAGCCTCCTTAACCCTTCCGTGGCCCGCACCTCAGGAAGATGCTGGGAAAGATCAGAAGAATCCAAGCACTACTTGCTGACTGGAAGAAAACAGCAAAAAGGAAAAAAAAAAAAAAAAAGACCGATTCCAGTGTTGCTCCCCACCCCCATCCTTTCTTCTTCCAAAGAGGCTTCTGTTCAGAGAAATTAAAGGACTCTGATAGCAGATCACAAATTCAGGACAGAAAAGCTCCACTATGTAGCCAGAGACTGTATTGTGGGTAACCAGACGTTGGGCACTTTTTTTGCTTATGAACTTTTGGACACCATTCAAATAAAAGACTATTTGTTCCTGGACAAACACCAGCAAAGAAGCTTTTAAGAGGAGGGGATATTTTTGTTTTGCATTTTCTCTTTGTGAAAAAAAAAAAAATGAGAGAGTGAAAGAGATAGAGAGACAGAGACCAAGAGACACTTGCTCTACTTACTTTTCACATAAAAGAACTTAGACTAATTTGTTTACTATTGCTGGGGACTCATGTTTACAAGTTCCTGCAGCATTGTGGTAAAAGAAATGCTATTTTTAAAAAGTAAAAACCCACGCAAGCCTCCATATTCAGGGTTCTTCTTCCCCTTCCTGCTTTCCTCACTCCCCACTTTCATTTCACAGATGGCCACAAACACATGAGCCAAGTCGAAGCTCAGGAGGCCCTTGTCTTTCTCTCCCAGACCCCTTTGAGACTCCCCTGTGAAAGGGTCATACCTGAACTTGGAAGGCACTCTCTAGTTCAAGTTCAGTGGAATTCTACTTGCCACAAAAGTCACACCCCACCTGTGCTCCTTTTCAGAAAACCAAACTCCCGGCAGTCCTAAAAACACACCCTAGATTTCAATCCCCCACCCCTTGCAGTTTTCATTTTCCTTATATACAGGGACCATTTCTGAAATCAAGCAAGCAAGATGTTGAATAATGTCCTTTTTAAAAGAGGGTGTGCTGTAACTGGGTCACTAACTGTGTGACTAATCACGGGTGCCTGTAACCACAGTGACTGTGGCTTCAACCTGACTTGGTCATTTGTAAACCACAAAATGACCCAGCCATCTGCAGAGGCTGCTGGCTCTGGAGTTCGCAGCTCTTCCCACGCCTGTCCCCTCCTCACCCACAGGAGCAATGGGAGCAGCCCCTGGCTGGAACCACCCTCCCCTTGCCTCTGCACTGGCAGCATCTGGGAGGGAGCCACTCACTTCAAACCTCTTCTTACTCAAGTCTTTACAGGCCTGTGTTGCAGAGGCAACCACAGCAGGCATTTGCGACAGTTGCTCTGGCCTGAGTTCCACTTAGCAACACCAAGTCCAAAGGAGAAAAGGAAGGGGTCTAGAATAAATTTTTTTTCAAGAAAAAAGCAAAACAAAACTGGAAAAATGGCCTGAGAAAAACTTTCCCCAGCTAGTTTAGGGCTCTTTGTTGTGCCTAACATTTATTCATTGCACTAAAAGTTAATAAAATCCATAAAGTTTTCCCCAATCACTAAAGCAACTTAAGGAATTTTCAAGACAGGTGTGTCCTTTTGCCCAAGGGTCCCCAAGTGTATCCTAAGTTAGGAGCACTAAGGCTGCAGTGTCTCAATGCAGGTCCCTCCCAGGGATCAGCCCAGATTGGGAGCTGCAAGGAGGAACAATTAACCCCTTACCTTCTGGAGACCCAGGTTCATTTTGGGGCATCCTGCAGCACTGTAAGAAAAATCTCGGCCAGGCGCGGGGGCTCACGCCTGTAATCCCAGCGCTTTGGGAGGCCGAGGCGGGTGGATCACCTGAGGTCAGGAGTTCGAAAGCAGCCAGGCCAATGTGGCTAAACCCCATCTCTACTTAAAATACAAAAATTAGCCGGGCGCAGTAGTGGGCGCCCGAGGCTGAGGCAGGAGAATCACTTGAACCCGGGAGATGAAGGTTGCAGTGGGCCGAGATTGCGCCATTGCACTCCAGCCTGGGTGACAGAGAGAGACTCCGTCTCAAAAAAAAAAAAAAAAAAAAGGAGAAGAAGAAAAACAAAAAAGAAAAATCTTAGGGCCAAGGGGCTTATTTGTAATTGAAGAGGATGATTGGTGGTAGTGGTGAGGAAGATCTGCTCTCACTACCTCTCAGCATGAACCCTCCACCCCATCTCTCTGAAAATGGCCTTACTTTTTTCTTCACGGTCTGGGTAAAATTGGTCGAAGGTACACAAAGGACTAAGCAACCTCTCTTTCAGCCCCACCCCCTTACCTGTGTTCACCCATTCTCTTAACCATCAATCCCTTTTTTTTTTCTCCTTATCACATTAATTCAGTAGGGCAACTGCTTCTGTCCTGGGGGAGGGAAAGAGTTTTCTCCAAAAGGACAGACGGAAGCAACAAATGGGAAGGAAACTGACAAAGCTTGTGAAATCCCAAACCGGACTGGTAAGAACAACATCATAAATTATGGATCCCTCGAGCCGCCTCCGGCCTGTCACTGCGTGGTCTGTCTCCACGGCCCTGCCGGGCGCGGGCGACACTTGTCCATGAGCGCGGGTCTCTCGGGCCTCAGATGTCCCCTCCCGGCCCGGCCGCAGCGCCCCGCGAGGTGGCCCAACTTAGGGCCGCGTGGGGTGATGGGCGCTCAGCCTGGAGGGACGCGCCAGCTGCGGGGACGACGCCCCCCAGCCAGCAGAGCACAGGCTCACCATTGTTCCCGCAGACCCCCGCGGGAACACCCTGAGCTGGCCTGGGCGCTCCGGTCCGAGCGGCCAGGGCCGAAGAAGGGAATGCGAAGGGCGCCGGGGGCGGGCGGGCGGAGAGGGTGCGGGATGTGCCCGCCTGCCCCGGGCGCTCAGGGCCCGCGGCCTTGGTGGGCGGCGTGGCGGGACCCAGGGCAGCGTGCGACATCTGCGCGAGAGCGCGGGGGCAAGAGGGGACGTCGTCACACTCAGGACGCCCATCTGGACAGGCTTTCCCTCCGTGCCAGAAGCGAGAAGGGAGAAGTCAAGGTTAAACGCTGCGGCGGGGCTGCAGGCGGGCACTGGCGGGAGCGCACAAAGCCGCCGGCCTCTCCACTCGCGCCCAGCTCGGCGCACGCCGCCCCCGCCGCGCCAAGAGCCCCGCGCAGGCTACCGTGGCCCCACCTTGCCCTTTGTCTTTCCTCCGGAGCAGATGTGCTGTGACCCCTGTAGCATTCGGGCTGTCAAAATTAAAGGAGCCTCCACTCTGTTTCGAAACTGCAACTCTTGTCCCCCAGACCTCATCAACCCCACCTCTTGTTTTTGTTTTTGTTTTGTGTTTTTGGCCACAAGTCAACCACTCATCATAAGGTGGGCAAACCCCTCGGTCCATATTTAAATTTGTTTGTGTGACAAATTGTCCTGCAGTTCCACCCTCTTAGCTACTGTAACCAGCACCAGAGAAACAATGAATTACGAGATTCAAGTTACGGAAAAACGACTCATCCTGCAGATGTTGTCTGCTGAAGCCTGTTCTATGGACAAATATGTAAAGGGTCTTTGTGTGTGTGTGTGTGTGTGTGTGTGTGTGTGTGTGTGTGTGTGTAAAGCCAACAGCCTCACATTTGTTCTTTGGTAATTTGTCTTCAATATGCCTCCCCCCGACCCCCATGATGAAAGGTCAATTATCAGACTCAAAAATAAGCAACCTTATCTGGCAAGCCTGTACTCCCAGAAATGAATGGGAGAGCTGGGGTTTCTCATGGGGCAGAGAAAAGGGAACTCCAAATCAAGCTGAATTGTGTGTGAGTCAGACTCTGGAGAAAATCGTGGGTAAAGGAAATGTTGGGGGCGGTTTCCTGGATTTCTGCTGCAGGAAGAAACCACCGAAGGGAGGAGGGAGGGCTGTTAGGGGAAGAAGTGAGGGAGGGGTGGAGGAGGAGAGAGAGAGCGTGGGCCGGGAAGGGAGGGAGAAGGGCCTCCTTAAGGCCGAGGGAGAGGGGCGGGGTGGATCGGTAGGAAGGCCGGGGCTTTCTTTGTTTAGTTGGTGTGGGCTGGGGCTGGGCTCAGTGAATGCGCCTAAGTGTGCACCGCGCGGTCAGCTGCCCGGCGAGGTAACAGCTGGCACCTGTGCGCGAAGTGCAGCCTGCATTAGCAGCATCATTATTCAGCATTAGAGCATTACAAAGATAATTACTGCGAGTTAGAAAAGCAGAGGACAGAGGGAATTGAAACCCCAGACCCCTTGGCTTATCAAACTCCCAGGTTACGAGTGTAATTTCAAGCAGCATTGGGAAAGCCACCTCTCGCAGAGCTGTGAGTCTGCCACGTTAAAGGGGACGCTTGGAAGACCCCACGGCTGGAGCCAGTGGCCCAAGGGCTCTTTTCCAGGTTTCATCCTGGCTCAAGGATCAAATTAGTGTCATAGATAGGATGCTGAAGGTCATCACACTAACATTTTCTGGTCTCCAAAGCCGTTCTACTTAGACTATCAGAACCGGCCTTTTAAAATCTAGAATTAAATGGGTCAAATGGAGTAGAGCAGGTACTTTGGTCTTTGAGTAACAATGATAGCCTCAACAATTAACAACTGTCCAGCTCTTTTTGTGTCAGATCCAATGGAAACACATTTATGAATTCTCTCCCTCAATCCTCAGAGCAACCTTAAAAGGAGGGCATGATTATTACAGCCATTCGATAGATGGGAAAAAACGAGGCTTCGAGAAGAGTCAGCAAAGTTCTTCAGCATTTTGCTCCCACATTTACTCTGTGCTTTTTCTTGGTCTAGAGCAGTGATCCCCAACCTTTTCAGCACCAGGGACCATTTTGTGGAAAACAAATTTTCCACAGATGTGGGGGGATGGTTTTGGGATGATTCAAGTGCATTACATTTATTGTGCATTTTATATCTATTATTATTACGTGTAATATATAAGGAAATAATTGTACAACTCAGCATAATGTAGACTCAGCAAGACCCTTGAGTTTGTTTTCCTGCAATTAAATGGTCCCTTCTAGGGGTGATGGGAGACAGTGGCAGATTTTCAGGCATTAGATTCTCATAAGGAGCATGCAACCCAGATACCTCGCACGCACAGGTCACAATAGGGTTTGCACTCCTATGAGAATCTAGTGCCAACACTGATCTGAAAGGAGGTGGGGCTCAGGTGGTAATGGTAGCAATGGGGAGTGGCTATAAATGCCAATCCTGGTCTATGGCCCGGGGATTGGGGACCCCTGGTCTAGAGAAGACTCAGGCCTACTGTGCCTCCTATTTTCCATTGGTCAGACAGGAATACAATTCCGTCCTACTGCCTAGAGGTTGAGAAGTACATGCCTTTGCTTTTGGAGAGCCAGTAAATCCCTTTCCCAAAGCCTGAAATGTGCACGAACGCCAGCTCTCCAAACACACATTCTCTCTGCGTGTATCCTTGGTTGGGTCAGAAGTAAATCTCACAAAAGTAAGTACCGTACTGTATTGTGATTTCTGGAAAACAAAGTATTTTTAAGAAGTGCCTTCTTTTATAGATTGGTATAGTAATTAGTGAAAAGTGTTTCACAAACTGGTTCAGCAAAAAGTTTGCACTTGGCACATCCAGCTAACTATGTGGGCCATAATAAGGTGAAGAACTTGGGAATCAACATTAACTTGAGCTTCATCTAGGCCGGTAAACTCATTTCCCATCTCCTGACTCAGACACAGTAGGCTTGAGTCTTCTCTAAACCCGGGGTTCCCTAACCCCCAGGCCACAGACTGGGAATTTTTTCTAACAACTTTTTTTTCTGACGCTGTAGTGAATGAAATCAGAGAGGACATTTAGTTTCTGGTGTACACGTTGAGTTTATACAATCAGATTATGATACCAAGGAAGTACTCTTATTAATAATATAGATCATAATTATTAATAGAAATGACTAACATGAACTGGGAAATGATGGGTCAGTTATGACACTGAATGCTACACATTCATTATCTCATTTAATCCTTACAATGAAAGCCCTGGCTTCTACTCCTTTCCTACTCCCCTCTCCACCCTCTAGCTAGGGAGCTCTTTTTTTTTTTTTTTTTTTTCGGGAACACATGCACTTTATTGAATGCCATTGTAGAAAAGTGTGTGAGGATAAAGGGCTGATATAGGGTGAGGAATAGAAGGTGGAGTATGTGGGAGACAGGTCATAGTCAGAGCTCCTGGCCTGGATGCTGCCTCCTGTTCTATCGATAGACTTGGAAGATCAACACTGGGATGATGATAAACAGAATGATCATGAGGATGTACAGAACCAGGGCCCAGATGTTCAGGCACTTGGCAGAGGGGGCATAGGCCTGGGCCCTGATCAGGTCACCAACCATCTTCCTGTCCCTAGACTTCATGGAGTAAGCGAATGCTATGAAGCCCAAGCAGCAGGAGTTCATGAAGAGGTTGTTAAACAGGGACCAGATGACATGGTCGGGCACAGAGGTCTTGCTGCAGATGTGGGTCATGGTGGACGTTGAGGGAGGAGGGTTGCAGGGCACCCCCAGCACAGCCACCTGTTACTCTTCCTTGAGCATCATATAGTTGCAGGGTGGCCGGTGTTTGACGGAATGAAGAAGGTTTGGACCGTGTGGTTCATGATGTCCAGTGAAGACCAGCTGTCAGGAGCTCTTTTAAAAATGTGAATGAGGCATGACGGCTCACGCCTGTAATCCCAGCACTTTGGGAGGCCGAGGTCAGGAGATCAAAACCATCGTGGCTAACATGGCAAAACCCCTTCTCTACTAAAAAAAAAAAAAAAAAAAAAAAAAAAAAAAAAAAAAAAAATTAGCCAAGCATGGTGGTGGGCGCCTGTAATCCCACCTACTCTGGAGGCTGAGGCAGGAGAATCACTTGAACCCAGGAAGCGAAGGTTGCAGTGAGCCGAGATTGTACCACTGCACTCCAGGTGGGGTGACAGAGTGAGACTCTGTCTCAAAAAAAATAATTGTGAATGAGGTCAGGTCCTGCCCTTGTGTTAAAGGCTTCCAGTGGCTTCCCACTGAACTCAGGAAAACTCCAACTGCTTCTCTGGGCCTCCAAGCCAGCACCTCCTGGACCTGCCTACTGCCAGTTGACTCCATCAGCCCATAGCACATGCTTCCACCTGCCTGGGCTTCTTCAGCCTTTAAAGACATTCACACCTCAGGGCCTTTGCACGCACCCCTTCCTCTGCCTGCAATACCTAGCCCTTGCCTGGCTGATTTATTTTTTTAATTCTTCCATTTAAATGTCTCTACCTCAGGGAGGCCTTCCCTCAAATCAATCAAATCACCCTCGTAACCTATTCTTTTTCTTCTTAGCTTAACACCATGTAAAATTATCATTATCGTTATTATTATTATTATTATGCCTCCTTACACCTCTACTTTTCTCCTTGATCCCTAAGAGCCAGGAAGTCAGGGATAGGCATTGCTCTCCATGCATCTTCAATGCATAACACTTTTGGACCATGCAACAATGTTTGCTAAATTAATCGAGAAGCACCCTCAGAGGTAGATACTATTATTATTGTTATTATTATCATTATTATTATTATTTTGAGATAGATTCTCACTGTCACCCAGGCTGGAGTGCAGTGGCATGATCTTGGCTCAGTGCAACCTCCACCTCCCGAGTTCAAGCAATTCTCCTGCTTCAGCCTCCCAAGTAGCTGTGATTACAGGCACGTGCCACCACACCTGGCTAGTTTTTTATATTTTTGGTAGAGACAGGATTTTACCATGTTGACCAGGCTGGTCTCAAACTCCTGACCTCAAGTGATCTGCCTGCATCCGCCTCCCAAAGTGCTGGGATTACAGGCATGAGCCACCGTGCCCGGCTGTAGATACTATTATCCCCACTTTATAAATGAGGAAACTGAGGCATGAGGATGTTTAATAACTTGTTAGAAGTTATACAACTGGACCTGGGATGGGCGTGTGACTATCTCAGATTGCTACCATTGAATGAAACCAAAAACAAAATGATAAACTCACACGATCTTGAAAAAATGTTAAAATCAAATTGGACTCTGTAGAAAATGAAGTTATCTTGTGGACAGTTTAAATTATTTACATGAAGGAAGTATCTCCAAATACATCAGAGATTAACACATCAGCTTGCGCATTTATTCCGGCCACACGGGTTAACATTAACATATTCTGTGACTTCAGATGCAATGTTTCCTACTATTTCTGATTTCTTAAAAGGTTTCGAACTATTGAGCACTTGGACTGTTCTCTTCAAACTGTATGGGCAGGTGGGCATTCCGTCCAGTCATTTCTGCCCTCACCTAAGGGAACAAGCCGAATATGGTTTTATTGCACAAGAGTAAGAGCCAATGCCGCCACAAACCCAGTGACCTTCTAGCTACTTTCTAAATCTTTAAATAACTTAGAAACAGCCCTCACCCAAGGGAAGGGTGGAATTTAAATTAAAGAGAAGGCGCTGATTTTGTGCTTACATTGCTGAAGTCCCTTCAAAATCAAGTGTCCCTGGTTTCTCCAGACAGGAAGTAGACAGCTTTTTTGTAACAAGGAAAACACCACGGGTCTTATCTCTGTGTTGCTTTCACAGCTTAGATAAACCTGTGTGTCCTACAGAGGAAATGCAACAGGGTTCCAGCAAGAACCTGTATGCTGCGGGAGAAGCTCCCTCCAGAGAACTGAAGTCTTCCGTTTCCTTCCAGCGGGAACCACAGCTGCTTTGTAGGAAAATACAGGAATTTGATTCACATAGAACAAAAACCAACAACCCTGAGGGGTAAGGGGATTTTCCTGAAATATATGAGTTTCCCTGGTTTCACATGATACTGTGTATGGTTTATACTTCATGTACCACAGAAGGCTGAAAATGATCATTTCCTGGCCCCTCCGGTGGTGGTTTTCCAGCCAGGAAAGCATTCTGACTAACCAGTCAATGCTATTTTTTTTTTTTTTTTTTACTTTTTGAGTCTTCATGGTACTGAAAGAAAGCCAACTGGTCCTTGCAGGGGTTGGGGGAGAGGGTGGGGCTTCAGAGAAGCAACCTTGAGTTGGTCTTGTTATCAATCATCTCCGCCTATTGTGAGAGTTTGAACAGGCAAAACCTACCCACACACACTGGCGTGATATGCATTTTCAGTGTGTTACTTAAAGCATAAATGAGACGTCATCTGCTTTTCCATCAGATTAGGTTTGGTTTTTAAATATAAATATTCAGACCAAACTGAGATTTTTAGAACTTTGTAACATACAAACTTGATTGTGAAAATATAGACAAGAAAGATTAAACTATTTTTAGTGTTTTTAAGTACAAAACTCTGTTTTCACTGGTTCGCTTACTCTTTCATATGTTCAAATGTGTATACATGAGCACCAGTGTGTGTAGTGAGGGAGTGGAGCTTTCAAATCTTGAGATCTCTACACAACGTTTATTTGCTGTTACACTTAAACGAGGTTGAAGTTCAGCAAAGGCAGGCAAAGCAGGCCTTCAGTTTGCTTTGGTTTCATAGACACATCGATCATTTCTTCTCTTTTGTGTGGTCGTTGTCAAAATTGTACATGGAGGCACCAGCAGGGCCCATTCAGCCCTTCAGGAAGGGCCCCTTGACATGCAGAAACTCTTAGTATACTAGATGCAATCAACTGTCTGTAGAAATGATAGACTCTGGGTGATAGTCACTGAATGCATGGCTTAGAGAAATTTAAGAACCCCAGGCCCAGTGGGTGGTGAGCATACATTTCTAGGAAGGCAATATCATGTCACCAAATGGGTCCCTGGGCTGGTCACAGTGAATGAAAAGAACCAATCTCAAGAAAGACTCTTCCAAATTGAAATGATAAACATGGGGACTTTTAGAAAGATAATTTGATCCAGAAATTGTCACTCTCTCCCTAATACTGTTGGGGAGAAGAGAGGGAGGAGGATGGCCTGACCATAGCTAAAATTATTATGCGCCCTGAGATGGACCTCCCTGCAATGGAGATGGATACAGGAGGCTCTTATGGACAGACACCAGCAGCCACCAGTGTTACATGTATTCTTGACCATTTGGCTAGTATATTTTGCACTAAATATGCATGAACTGGACTTATGCTTCACATGTCAGTTTCTTGTGATTTTGATTAAGCAACAGGCAGTCCTAAGCTCAACACCTTCAGGTGCCCTAACAAATCATTTCTTGCCCTGAGAAGCCAGGACCAGACTAGAGACTCACTTTGGTAGTGCCCCTGGGAGACCAGTCTGACCAGCCAGGTGGCCCCCTGGATGACCTCTCTGGCTTCTCTCTAATTCAGACAAACAAACACACTGAAATGAAACCTCGTGACATCGCAGGAACCCATGAGGAACCACTGTGAACGATCACTTCTTCACAATACTCATATCAGAGTTGTAACTAGAACATCTGATGTTTTTTAACACGATTCATTACTATTCATCAAAAGGCAGTTATTTTTCAATACAATTTGGAAAAGATACACTCCTAAGTCGAAGTTTCTAAGGATTTTTTTCCTCCAGGAATAAATGTTTGAGAAAGAATCTTCCTGAATAGACATACATATTTTTAATAGAGCAAGAAGCCTGGAATATGTTCCAAGAAAATTAAAGGAAATGCCATGCTTCTCATTATAAGGTATGCTCACCATGGAGAGTAAGACCTCTTAGGAAGTAGAAGAATGAATAAATGAATGAGTGAATAGGGTGCCTCTCAGTGAGGGAATGAACGATGACCGCTCCCACTGTTTTCTGGGGAGATATCTGTTCTCAGGATTTTTTTCACTGCTGGAAGGAAAGTTGAGTGAGGTGATTATGCCAAGCAGCCCGCAGACAATTAACCCAGGTTTCCAGAGAACATCCTGGTCCTGTCTAGGCTGGTGCCTGCCTCAAAGGCTTCCTCATCAGCATAGAGTTACTCAGGTGATCCTTCAATTTCCCTGAAGGTGTTACACGAGTAATGTAAAAATCTAGAAGAACTGAGCTCATAATGTGATAAGTAACAAAACTTTGCAAGCCTATTAGAGGGGAAAATTGGAAAGGTTGCAGCCAATTATTAATAAGACAGATGAACATGAGCTGTCTAGAAACCACTTGGACTCTGGGAGACATTGCCAATGCAGAAATGCGTGGAGCAGAGGGGGGCACCAGGCAGCCCCGGACAAATCCAGCCAGGAGGAGTGTTTTGATCATTCATATTAAGTGAACTAACATAAAATCAAGATTTTTTTTTTTTTTTTTACATTTAGAAAAATTTGCATTTTTACCTCTGTCTCACACACATACGAATGAAATTCTTCATTTTTAGTTTGAATCTATTAATCTGGGTCAGAAAGAGAAGGATAAAGTGATTGACCTCATCTAAAACACCAAAAAGTTTTGCATTTACGAAAATGAAATCACCACACTTCCATTGCAGAGGGTCAGGAGCCCTGGGTGCAATATTTAAGGAGGACTTCACTTTCGGGCTCCTGCAAATGCAGTGCTGGCGCCTGGGTGAGGGTCTCCTTAAATTTTATGCTAGCCTCGTGCTTGTTCTGACTACCAGTAATCACAGTTGGGAGGGAGGAAGACAGCATGGTAGATAAAATGAAGATTCCTTTATTAAAATGAAATTAAAGAACTGTTGGGCTTCCCATTTTATTAAATTTTAGAACTCAAATTACAAAGCTTCTAAATTTCAATTACATTGAAGTAGTCACGAATCTATGCCATGGCCCTGTGTAAGACTATGCTTTTAGAAGCTTCTCTTACTACTCCCATCCGTGGTTTAATAAAATTGTTTTTTGCTACCTTTGAAACCCATCTGCCATGCTTTGTACTCCCTGTAGGTGTGGAATAGCTGAGCAACGTCTTTTTTAACCTTTGTTTTTCTTTTTTTTTTGGGACGGGGTTTCACTCTTGTTGTCCAGGCTGGAGTGCAATGGCGCGATCTCAGCTCACTGCAACCTCCGCCTCCCGGGTTCAAGCAATTCTCCTGCCTCAGCCTCCCAAGTACCTGGGATTACAGATGCCCGACACCATGCCTGGCTAATTTTTTTTTTCTGTATTTTTAATAGAGACGAGGTTTCACTTTGTTGGCCCAGCTGATTTCAAACTCCTGACCTCAGATGATCAGCCCACCTCAGCCTCCCAATGTGCTGGGATTACAGGCGTGAGCCACTGTGCCCAGCCAACCTTTGTTTTTCTAAAAGCATCTCTTGGTCACCTTTTAGCTTTTCTTACCCTCTCACTTTTTCTTATCCAACTCATCTTCCTTCAGTCACTGAGGTTGTTGGTTTCTAGAGTTTTCATCCAGCCATGCATCCACCAGCGGTATCACCTAGAGTATAAAAAAGCACATTGCATCTACTCTATAAAGATCTTTCTTTCAGCAAGTGTTATGTTAGGTTTATACAGCATAGACAGAGATAATGAAGGCTGGTCCTTTAGAAGAAATACCAAATGTGTTCTTTAGGCCATGAAGCTCTGATTGTTGTACTCTGAGCAAAGCCACCAATGGTCGTATCTTCTGTGTGGGTCCCTTAATTTATAACACAAGATGTGGCTCTATCATCCTGCTGGATCATCCTAGGCAAAGTTATCGGACCTGAAGGAAACAATCTGGAGGCTGGTTGGTGGCTCTGAGCTGGCTTCCCATGACCCTGCTGATTCATAGAGACACTCTGTCCTAGATGCTAACAGACCCAATTAGATACACTTCCAGGAAACTCAATGGGAGGCCGTAAAAGAGGAACAACAGCAGAGTAAGCAGAAATAGGAGGAGGCTCAGAAGAGAAAGTAAACAGGAGGCTTGAGGGCGTGGAAATTGGGAGGCAGTAAAAGGCAGAGTTAGTATAGTGAGGAGGTAGAGAAAAGGAAGCAAGAGAGACTGCATGGTAGTGACTGCAGAAATGGGGGCAAGAGAAATGGGAATGGAGAGGATCTGAGAAGCTGACGTAGGTCGTTTTTGCCTGTGAGCATCCACTGCCATTTCTTCGGCCACAGCAGCCTGGGGCTCCTTGGGTCCCCCACCCCGTCCCACTCTCAGGCCTTTTGTTTTTTCAGGGAGTGGATTGAACCCAGCATAGCCCCCTGCTCCAGGCCCAGGACTGGCCAATGAGAGCATCACACACACCTTCGTGGCCTGGCCTGGTGCTGGGATTAGCATATGACCCAAACCAGGGTAGCAACAGCCAATGGAACTGGCTTCCAGAATGCCCATTGTAACTGTCTGCAGAGGGACACTCTCTTTGTTGCAGTGGGCAAGCTAAAATTGCCAGGAGCTGACATATGGAGAAAGTGGGTCCCAAAGTGAAGTCAACCCAGAGAAAAGCAGAGCTGAGAGATGGAAAGAGAAAGGCTGAGTTGGCCGGGCGCGGTGGCTCACGCTTGTAATCCCAGCACTTTGGGAGGCCGAGGCGGGCGGATCACGAGGTCAGGAGATCGAGACCACGGTGAAATCCCGTCTCTACCAAAAATACAAAAAATTAGCCGGGCGTGGTGGCGGGCGCCTGTAGTCCCAGCTACTCGGAGAGGCTGAGGCAGGAGAATGGCGTGAACCCGGGAGGCGGAGCTTGCAGTGAGCCGAGATCGCGCCACTGCACTCCAGCCTGGGTGACAGAGCAAGACTCTGTCTCAAAAAAAAAAAAAAAAAAAAAAAAAAAAAAAAGAGAAAGGCTGAGTCACAAACGGGGACTACCTCTAGATGGCTCAGATACAAGAGGTGCCATCAAGGGACGCCAGTGGAATGAACATCGCCTGGCACTTGCTTCTGAGGACAACATAACTGGATACAGCAAGGAAGGAATCAGCCACCTTTATTCCTAGCATAGGTATATAATTCCAAAACAATGCCTGCTGAACACTGCTGTTCAGAACACAGTTGCTGCTTAGCCAGTGATGGTTATTTTTATGAGGACATGATACACTTATTATCACCCAGTGGTGTCATATCTCACACTCTCAGGGAACAGTCACAAATTTTCAAAATTACCCTTGAAAACCCCTTAGGAGGCTGCCACATTGCAAAGTGGGGATTCTCCAAAGCCCAAGACATCCAGATTTTCCTCACTGCCGGGCAGATCACTGCTTCTTGAGCAAATCACCAATTGGAGTTGTTGGTCACCATGTCGAGGCTTGCAGAGAAACCACCTCTTTCAATGCTAGGGTCCCTCAGCTCACACCATGGGAGGCCCTTGGGAACAGAGACCCACTGGGGGGATGACAGACTTCCAACTCACAGCTTAGCCTTCTTCCCTGGGTGTAGTTCATTGAGCAGCACCCAAATATTAACTGCCAGGAAAATCTATCTGGAAAGTAACCTGACACTTGGATTGTCTCTCCCCCAGCATGTTAAGAAACCTGCATTTTTGGAAAATAAAGTTTGTGGTAATTCTAAAACAGTTCTTGGATTCTTCAAAGTGTAAGAGTGTAGCAACACAAAGTTTGGCTTTCCCCAAAAAACTGTAATAGTTGATGACAAAACTAACATACGTACCATTTCCTCCCTGACCACCTCTGACCTTATTAAATGAGCATCTTTGTGAGAGCTCTGCCTGGGAGAAACAGTGTGGCTAAAATTCTTACCACTAGGACACACGAGGTAAAGGTATTGATTATGTCCTCCCAGAGCCAAAGATTCAGCTTAAAGGAAGAAGCTTGATTCAGTTAGCACACACATTACTTTCTGAACGCAGAATAGATGAAGATGGGATATGATTTGAGAGGGCACAGGGGGGCCTACAAAAATTGAGACCACAGAGTATTGGCAGGGCTCGGGGGTGGAAGGAAGGAGCTTGGAATGAAGAGTGAAAGTCACTGAAGGCAAATATTCCAATTGACTGGATCCACATCTGGCACCTTGGGAGGATTAAGAGGGTGGGGCAATGAGTAGAACCGAAGAATATTCCTTTTTTTTTTTTTTTTTTTTTTTTTCTGAGACAGGGGCTTGCTCTGTTGCCCAGGCTGGAGTGCAGTGGCATGATCACAGGTCAATGCAGCCTCAACCTCATGGGTTCAAGGGATCTTCCTGCCTTAGCCTCCCAAGTAACAGGGACTGCAGGTGTACGTGGCCCAGCTGATTTTTTTTGCTTTTTTTTTAGAAACAGGGTCTTACCATGCTGCCCAAGCTGGTCTTGAAATCCTGGGCTCAGGCAGTTCTCCTTCCTTGGCCTCCCAAAGTGCTGAGATTACAGGCATGAGACACCACGCTCAGCCCCAAGGAACATTCTTGACAGGCCAGAAATAATCATCCAGAAGGCATGGGACCCTATTATTTATTGGTTCCTGGTCTCTCTCTACTCCTCCTCCCTGCGAAATATAGCAGACGAATATAATTCTTAAGAATTCAGGGTCTGAGTCAGATAAATGTAGATTCAAATCCTGACTCTGTCACCTGGTAGTTGTATGCCTCGAAGCAAGTTATTTCACTTCTCTTTGCCTCAATTTCCTCATCCTGCCAATGAAGGTGATACTAATTCTTCATATCTCAGAGATTGTCATGAGGAATATGAGAAATAATGTCACATAGAAAGTGGTAAATATTTGCTGCTGTAATATTTTTACCGTCCTTAATTATTTATGCAGTGTCTGTGATAATTTACATGTGTATAGATTATTGAGAAGCCACCATTCTCCTCTGGGCATGCCAAGGCTGTATGGAATGCATAGGATGTTGCTTTGATCGTGTATGTGTTTGCAGTCAGCAGAAATTAATTCACATACTAGAATTGTCTTTTACTGCGGGCTTCTGTGTCTTGCTTAGGAAAGACCTTGAGCAAAGGAAGAAAGAAGCTTCAATGTCAAGAAGTGAATTTTAATCTTCATCAGAGAGGGCTCTTATTCAAATGAAGTCAAATGATACGTGAGACTTCTTGGACCAGCCACCCTTGATAGGCAGGTGGAAGCTTTGGTCTTTACATTCCACGAGTGAGTTTGTAAGGAACTGGCTTTTTCAAAGACCCCAAAATCACACCAGAAGGGAAACATCTGGAATATCTTCATAACAGCCTCCCTCACACACACACTTGTTGAGAAGTGGTTACTCATCTTTAGAATTTCATATTTCTATTTGAGGATGGATTTTCCCAATATTGGCCCCAATAGGGAACTTGCTCTTGTTTTTGAAGAATCAAGAGACATCTTTTGATAAGAATACCACATAGATTGTCTGACAAATATGTTTTCTGCTGAATACTCGATTAATGGTGGTTTGCTCTCGTCTGGGTTTTGCATAAGGAGATTAAGATCCATGAAATCATCTACTCATCTTTTAGAAAGTAAACCGGTTAGGCCGGGCACGGTGGCTCACGCCTGTAATCCCAGCACTTTGGGAGGCGGAGGCGGGTGGATCACGAGGTCAGGAGATCGAGACCACGGTGAAACCCCGTCTCTACTAAAAATACAAAAAATTAGCCGGGCGCAGTGGCGGGCGCCTGTAGTCCCAGCTACTCCGGAGGCTGAGGCAGGAGAATGGCGTGAACCCGGGAGGCGGAGCTTGCAGTGAGCCGAGATTGCGCCACTGCACTAGAGCCTGGGTGACAGAGCGAGACTCCATCTCAAAAAAAAAAAAAAAAAAAAAAAAAAAAGAGAAAGTAAATCAGTTAAGAAAGTAGGCTCTGGTAATAGGTAATATTCATTACCGTTTCAAACGACTCGTTTTTTTTCTGTTTCATCACAGTCATAATTAATTTCACGGCTCAGGTACACGAAGGGATTTAAAGCGATGTTTATAAAATGAATTAGCCTCTCCCTCATCTTATTTAGAGTCCTCCATTGTGAATATACTCAAATTGTAATGGAGAGGCAATTTATGAGAAAGCTCTCTGGTGTCCTTGATTCTGTATCCTCTAGGGGATTTATTATTTCAGCTCTCCTCCCTTGGGGCCAGAAGACAGACCATGTGGCTGAAAGACAGCAGCTTTGATGCTTTTCATTAAAAAAGAATTGTTCTGGAAACATCCCATTTGGGATATTTTGATGAGGCTGAACAGTGGGAGTATGGAGAAGAGAAATGGGGTACTTCTATATCTCATTGGTACCGATGCAGGTTTAACATGAATGAGGTTGCGAATCTAAGTGTGTGAGGCCGTATGCAGTCCTGCACAGCCCTGGAATGGGGCTGGGGAGACCTCGTTCTAGTTCTGCTTCTGCCCCTATCTCGCCCTTGACCCTGGAAAAATCACATATTCCCCTGGTCTCCTACTTTCTCAGCAGTAAATGAGGGGGGTTGAAACAGATGAGCTCTAAAGTATTTTCCAGCCATAAAATTCCATGATTCTGGGTACAATTGTAAAACTATTCATTTGGCTGCTTCTTATTTCCACATATCTTTGGGGTTTTGGTGGTTGATTACATATATACTCATCTTTGAAATTATTTCTCTTTGCTTATATTGATTCATATAATGATTTAAAAAAATATGGTTAAGCTAGTCCCTCGAGCTGTGTCCAATAGGCAGCCAGTGGTCACGTGACTATTTACATTTAAACTTGTCCTGCCATTACACTGGCTGCATTTCAGGTGCTCCATGGCGCATGTGGCTAGTGACAACTGTACAGAAAAGCACAGACACAAAAAATTTCTGTCATCACAGAAATTACTCCTGGAGAGCGTGGTGATGAGAAGGAAACCTGTTTCTAAATAAGAGACTGGCTCAGGGGCACAAGACTGGCCTCCTTCCCAGGGGGTATTCTTCATTCTAATCCCAGGTTGATAAATCATGATCTCTAAAGCCAGTCCCATAAGCAAATACTCAAATTTTTGGCAGAATTTAAGGCATCCCAAAGGCCTGTTTACAAATACCATCCCCCATCCCGCCCATGTTGCCCACTCTCTATCTCCCTTACCTCCCGCTCCTTTCTCTTCTCCCTCCACCAGTCATGTACAGGTAGTACCAGGGCCACATCCAGTATCTCTGATATATCAGCTCAGAAAAGCGGCAGCTGGAGAGGACAGAAATAGCATTTTCCCTCCATTCAAATGTGCCACTGGTTATAGGGCACAATATCCTTTGTTTGTGTGTTTCTTGTTGTTTTGTTTAATGAAATATTACTGTGAAATATTACTTTTAATGAAATTTTACTGTGAAATATTACTTTTCAGTAGTAATATTACTTTTCGGAGGCCCCTGTGTGGGTTGGTGAAAAAAGGAAAGTTGGCTGTCACACGGGTGATGAGCATAAGCAGCTCTTTGTGCCTTTTGACTTGGATTTGAAAAGAAATAACTTAATTTTCCCATCTTCCATGGCTCTTATACAGAGACTGCAGAGAGAGTTTTTGGCAGTATATTTAGGCAACAACTTCTGGTTTCAGTGATGAGGCAAACACCATATTCTGCCCCTCCTAAGCCTGGCGAGTGTCCCGGGTGAGCTGAGTGTTGCCTAGTCCCTGCTGCTCCCACCACCTTATGCTGCTCAACTGAGTTGAGGAAGAAGCAGCTTCACTCTGCAGCTTCATCTCAACTTTCCTTTTGGTCGCTGTGGCCTACAACTTCCCCGTGTCTTTGTTTCTGTCCCATGAAGGGAAAGAAAGTGGCTTTCAGGGTACAGTTCTGGAGGCAGGACAGTCTAAGGTCAAGGGGATGCGTCTGGTAAGAGCCTTCTTGCTGTGGGGACTCTCTGAAGAGTTCCAAGGCTGTGCAGGGCATCACATGGGGAAGGGGTTAAATCTCTGTTTTCTGGTTTTAACTTTCTATTTTGAGATAATTTTAGATGCAAAGATAAGTTGCCAAAATAGTACAAAGTGTTTCTGTATACTCCTCATACAGCTTCCCCTTTGTTAACCCTTACGTAACCATAATATAATTATAAAATGAAGAAAGTCCTATGATTCTGTTCGTCAAATTGCAGACTTTTATTTGGATTTCACCAGTTTTTTCACTAAGGTCCTTTTTCTGCTCCAGGACGGAATCCAGTGTCCCACCTTGCATGTAGGTGTCATGTCTCCTGCTCCCCGCCCATCTGTGACAGTCGCTCAGCTCAGTCCTTCCTTGTCTTTTGAAAAATGCTGCTCAGGTATTGTGTAAAATGCTCCTCAGTTTGGCTGTGCCTGATGTTTTCTCATGACTAGACAGAGGTGATGCATTACTGGGGAGATATTACAGAGGGGATGTGGTCTTCTCAGTGTATCATATTTTGAGGTACTTGATGCCAACATGTCTTATGACTGTTGATGTTAACCTTGGTCCCTTGGTCAGGGTGGAGTCTGCCAGGTTTCTCCATAGTAACATTATTACTTCTCCCTTTGTAATAACAAAGGAAGCAGGGAGCAAATGAGATAATTTGAGGCTATGTAAATGTCCTGTTTCTTTTCAAACTTTCTCTCACTAGTTTTATCATCCCTCAGTACTAAAATTGCCTGCAGCAATATGAATATCTGAGTTGTTCTACACTATTGGTTTAATAACAACCATGGGGCATTAGGAAAAGAGCACTATGTTTATATATATATATATATATATATATATATATATGCACACACATATTTGTGTATATAGACACAAATATATGTATATTTGTATCTATACACACACACACACACACACATATATATATTTATTTTATTTATTTATTTTTTTGTCTCGCTCTGTTGCCCAGGCTGGAATGCAGTGGTGCAATCTTGGCTCACTGCAACTTCTGCCTCCCTAGCTCAAGGGATCCTCCTGCTTCAGCCTCCCAAGTAGCTGGGACTACAGGCACACACCACCACCCTCAGCTAATTTTTGTAATTTTAGTAGAGACGGGGTTTTACCATGCTGGCCAGGCTGGTCTTAAACTCCTGACCTCAGGTGATCTACCCACTTCAGCCTCCCAAAGTGCTGGGATTACAGGCACGAGCCACCACACCCAGCCAAAAGCACTATATTAAATATATTTATCAATTATAAGGCCCACCTTGATTTCAGAAATATTGAAATATGAAAAAAGGAGAGACATTTCTGAACGGTTGCAATTCAGCCAGTTTGCTGATGCTAAAAGTCTTTGAGGCTCTCAGCGTGCCCCCGCCTTCTCAGGCCCCTGAGTCTACACTGCATTCTGACATAACCCTTTTATGGAAGCAACTGGGTACAGTGGATAAAACAGGATGATAGTTCTCCATAGGTGTCTTTTGAAACACCCATTTCAAGAAATGAGAACTCACGACCAAGGAACACGCAGGTTCTGAGAGTTTGTGTCTTCTCCAGCTTGTAGAGATTCTCAATGCACATTAAACAGTCTTACATTCCCTGAGGCATCTGGCAGTAAAAAAGCATGTTCAACTTTCTTTAACTTAGAGTCCAAACCTGGTTCTCAGCAGGACCCCCTTTATCATGTGCAAACATTGGCCAGCAGGGACTGTGTGCCAGCAATGTGTTTGGGGAGCCCTAGAGGAGTGTGTGGGTCTGGAGTCAGATATCAGGAGTCTGGCTCCTGCTCAGCTCTTAGTCATGAAACCGTGCTTCCCCTCGGCTCCCCTTCTTTGCTTCGCTTCCAAGACTCACTGATGTTTGGGTCCTGCTGCTAGTATTCCACTGACATGCTCAAAAAAGGAGCTGAGTGCCCCATTATAACCCCTGATTCTCATAACTCCTTTTCCTTCCCTCTCCTCTCTTTTATTTATAAAAATGTGTTCTCTCCTGCTTTTCCTCTACCTCTCCACCCACTTCTCCAGTCCTTTCCTATTTAAAAATTTAGTGTTGCTGGTCCTAGGAGTCTGCAGTTCTGTCCACTATCCCTAGCTAACCTGGTTGGCTCTCAGGCCAGCAACCACCCCTTCTGTGCCTATGAATCCCAAATCTGTATATCCAGGCCAGACCCACTCTCTTGGTCTGTAGATCCAACTTTCCAACCCAAATACCTTTCAAAACAGACCTTATGGTAATGAGGAGAATCTGGGTTTGGTTATCATGCCTAGTTGGGGCAGACAGCAGGAATGCCTCAAATGCCCCAAACTCTGAAAGTCCATAACCAAACAGTGTATTTTCTTCCTGCACCTGTCACTTCCTCCTGTGTTTCAACCTCAGTCAATGGCTTTCCAGCTCAGACATTCAAACTAGAAACATTAGGGTTATCTTTAATTCTTCCCTTTTCTTTGTACTTCATATTCATTTTATCACCAATATTAATAAACTGTGCTTCCAAAATATTCTCGGGCCAATCCCATCCATCGTCATGACCTTCATGTTTCTTCTGACCCTTGTAATCTCTCGCCATTGGCAATAACTCACTTAACTTTCCTCCTGATTATGGCCTCCTCCCACTTAAAACCATCTTCCAAAGTTCTCTTTCTAAAACAGAAGTTTTGTATTTTTTTCTTGCTTGCTTAAATGTCTTTACTGGTTCCCCTTAGAAGATAAATATCCAGCCTAGTTTTCAAGATCTTGAAATCTATTCTCTACGTCCCTTTTTCGCTAGGTTATCCTACTAACTTTGGACTATTTGACATTCCCTGACTATGCCATCAAGTTTAATAAATACTTACACTCTAGAATTCTCTCTTTATGTGTCCCTCATCCTACTCGTCACTTTTTCTTTAATAGGCCCTTATTTAGCCTTCAAGACCCAATGCAAATATCGTTCTTTCTACTAAGTCTTCCTCAGTTATCCAAGTTGAAATGAATGATCTCCTCCTCTGTGCTCTCAGGGCCTCATACTTATTTAGATGAGTTTCTCATACAAGTCTCTAAGCTGTATAGTCTTAGGGACTTTATTTTATTCATCTATCTATTCCCAAGGCAATAGCTACTCAATGAGAATTTTTTTGAATTGTTGATGTATCCCATGACATGGTGTAGTATATAGGAATCAAAGTTTTGGACAATCCCCTTCCTAGTTTTAGGGAATTCCCACCTCACAAGTTTTTTGAAAAGCAGAGCCCAGTTCCCATTATCAGAGCTGAAAATGCCAGGTTTCCTTGGCCTCCCTGATTGCTAGGGCAAAGGCATGACTCAGCTCCACCACTAAATTCTCGTGCCCTGCACTAGGAGTCAGAGTGTGGCACAAGGAGGTGGCACCACAAGAAGTTCTCCCTGGTGTAGTAATGGTTGTAGCAACTCAAGATCCCAGGATAACAGATCCCATAGTGTTGGTTCTTGTGTCTCACGAACAAGGTGTCAGACGTGGGAGACAAGAGCCATAATCTTCATTGGACACGTTCTGTGATCTGATTTGGGGGAATTATTCCTCGTTCTCTCACCCTTCTAGAAATTCTCTGAGATTCGTGGTATCTTGTTTAATGAGTTTCTTTTCTGTTTAAATGGACCACAGTAAGTTTCTGCTGCTTACAACTAAAAACGCCCACAGATGGGGAAATTGGAACCGGGAGTGGTTATCAGAAACAGACCTTATGGTAATGAGGAGAATCTGGGTTTTGTTATCATGCCTAGTTGGGGCAGACAGCAGGAAAAAAATGCTGGATGTGACTCTGTCAGGTCTTATGGCATGGTGGCAAAACGGTGCATCATGACC
The DNA here is from genome assembly GCF_028878055.3 of Symphalangus syndactylus. Taxonomy (NCBI): domain Eukaryota; kingdom Metazoa; phylum Chordata; class Mammalia; order Primates; family Hylobatidae; genus Symphalangus; species Symphalangus syndactylus. The sequence goes on from NC_072429.2 coordinate 57,041,934, forward strand.
TGTCATCCTTCAAAAAATTCCCGTTCCCTCACAGCAGGCTTCAGCGGGGAAACAGGTCCCTGCTAACAGTGCTATGAAGGTTATGAGGAATTAAAGATCTAAGGGTGGGGTGGTTGTCTCTACAGAGGGGGACGACTTAAAAAAAAAAAAGCTCAAATATCTAAATTCTTGACTCAAAGCATCATCTTTAAACTTGGAATTTTTATAGGAAACTCTTATTTCTTGCAGCCATAGATATGAGGAGGTCAAAAACTAAACTCAAAGTTGGATACTGTATGCTTGTGGATTCACAGCTTTCCTAGGTCTCTTATGCAAAATGTAGCACATTGATTAGGAATGAGTAAAAGCCTGCGATTGAAATGGGGACTTGCAGGGATCCAGTGGACTCAGAGTGCGAGGATCCCCTGGCTCCCCCTGAGTTCTCCATGCAGACAAGGAAAGTCCATCCTCTCTTTTGCGACAAATCTATTACTATCTTCTGGAAGAACCTCCCCAACTACTTCATCTGGGCAAAAATTATCCTTATGACCCACATCTACAACATTCTTAGACATCTAATTAGCTTTTTAAGTAGAGTCAGGTCTCAGAATGTTCTGGAAGGCCAAGTAGAATACCAAATCTTAGCCCCCAAAAAATTGCACACCAAAGAAGTAATTTAGTTTAACACAAATCTGGCAAATACATATGAAGATGTACTGTGAAGAGCCACATCAAGGTGGGGAGTATACACTTGTAGATTCAACTGAATTTCATGGGTATAGGTGTATTTTCCAGAGAGTCTGGATTCTTTGAGCTAGCCCAGACAGCTAGGAACAGATTCAGTTGTTTACTTGTTTAGTCAGCAGAAACCTGTACTCAATGATAGTCCCTGCTGAATGAGATTGAGATGCCAGGCATTAGTTGATAAAATATAGTTGAAGGACTCCAAAGATGTGGGGGTTGGAGAGCAAGAAAGGATGGGAGCAGATTTATCATGAGCAAGTAAGTGAAACACATTCCCTCAAACCTTACTTCATCTCCAAAGAGGGTCCCAAGAAAACACTCCCTTCACCAAAGCATTGAGAGATGCATGGATCAGGTGAAGGCTAATGCTTTTTATAGCATCATGCTTCCCATTTTCTGTAGGGTAGATTGCTGATGCTCTTAGCAAGCACCACCTCCTGGAGACCCAGAACACCACTGTGGTCCTCTCATCAAAGAGGGAGCTTTTGGGGAGTGAGGTAAGAAATAGAGTTTTGACCAAAGTCCTCTCCCAGGAGATTCAGTGGAATCCTGAACCCTGAACCCTGAACCCCCACTGACTGCACGTGTCTTCTCAATAATCAGTCCGGTCCTCACTTTAGCTCTCCCTTAGAGGTGGAGTAAAGGCTACAGTGGTGGAAGAAATGAATGGAAGTCCTTGACACATGCTCTCCCTAGCAAATAGTAAGTAAAAAACTATGTTCTACCCTTGGGGAAACTGCAGAGATAAGTTTTTTTTTTTTTTTTTTTTTTTTTTTTTTTGAGACACAGTCTCGCTCTGTTGCCCAGGCTGGAGTGCAGTGGCACGATCTCGGCTCACTTCAACCTCCGCCTCCCGGGTTCAAGCAATTCTCCTGCCTCAGCCTCCTGAGTAGCTGGGATTACAGGCACCCGCCACCACGCCCAGCTAATTTTTTTTTTGTATTTTTAGTAGAGACAGGGTTTCACCATGTTGGTCAAGCTGGTCTGGAACCCCTGACCTGGTGATCCACCTGCCTTGGCTTCCCAAAATGCTGGGATTACAGGCATGAGGCACCGCGCCCGGCCCAGAGATAAATTCTTTTACCAAAGACTTGAAAGACAGAGGGGCTATACCATACATAAATCAGCCAGAGCCAGTTTCTGTTGCTTCTGACTAAGGATGTTCATTGATAAAGGAACTGGAAACAGAAGTAGTTATAAGCAACAGAGCTCAGGGTGATGCAGAGGATAAAAGGGTTTTGGAGAAGGAATGGCATTGCATTATCATAAGGCTAATAAAATGGTTGCTCTAATTGCCACCACTGTTTCAGATGTGGTCTCTTTCTACTGAAATAAACCAGCTCAGCCCCTGGTATTTTCCATGTAAGTACTGATCTCAAAAATGCTTTTTTCCTATCCTAATAAATACAAAACATCAGAAGATTGTTTTTGGCAGGCTGGGCACCAGAACCTTTTCATCCTCTTGCTTTAGGGCTCTGTGCTAAAGGAAAACTGATCATTTTGCTTTCCCAAAAGACATCAAATTGGTCTACCACATTGATAACATCAGTACGATAGGACTCAGAGAGCAGAAAATAGCAGGTGCCATGGATTTCTTGGTAAGATAGCGTAAGCCAGAGGTATCCCATGAAAATAAAATGAAAGACACATCAGTAAACTTTCTGGGAGATCCATGGGGGTACTGAAAGCATATCTTCTCAAAAGTAAAGAACTAATTGTTTCACCTTGCAGCCCCTAAGAAAGAAGTACAACACTTTGTGAACCTCTTTGGGGTTTGGAGGCAACATATGCCACATTTGGCTGTGCTTTCTCCCCCATGCACCAGGTAACTGAAAGGTTACTAGCTTTAAGAAGGGCCCCACCAGTCTCCAACTGCACAAGTCTGTGGCAGCAAGAGCTCTTCCATTTGAGCCTTAAGATTGGATCCACGGGTGTTCAAAGTGCAAGTAGCAAATGAGGCAACTATAAGAAGCCTCTGCCAAGGTTTCAGAAGTAAAGCCACAACCTCTTGGCAAGAATTATTTTTCTATTGAGAAAAGATTGCTACTGGACCCTGATGGATGTTGCGAATTTAATCGTAGAATACCAGGTGAACCTGAGCTCCGCATTATGAAGTAGGTTTTATCTCATCCTCCCAGCCACAAATTCAGGCATTCCCCAAAACACCATCACTCAGGCTGTGCAGATCCTGATGGCATAAGAAAATTGTATGGGCAGATGGTTCGCACACCCAGGTACATTGCCTACTATGTTATGACCCTTCCCTCAACCTACACCTGAGCCTCATGGGGAATCCTCCTATCAGTTGACTGAAAAAGGAAAAAAAAATCTGTGTGTATATGACTTTGCACAGTGTGTAGGTGTTTGCTGGGAGAGACTGCGAAAGAGTGACACGGACTCTTGAAAAATAGTAAAGAAAGGCAATCATCCCAGCATAACTAATTGGTTCTTCTCATTCTCTGTTTTACCAAGAAGGAGATAGGAGCTGAGGTCAGGCTGTGTGGACAGTGATTAATTGTTTGGCCACCTAGTAAAAAATTAGTAAAGAGCAAGATTTAAGAGTTGGTGACCAGATCAGGGAAAGAATATAGACTGACCTCTGAGAACAGGCACCAAGAATGCCATGATAATGCTCGCCAAAATTCTTCCCAGTGAAGGAGGCACTCTTTAATAAGGTGGACATGACCATCCTCTCGGGATATCAGTCAGCCACTATCCTCAGAAACCCGATGCCACCCAATAGCTACATGAAGTGAGAGGCCATGGAGGGAGGAAACTATGCATGGGCTCAGAGACAAACAAGGGCCCTCACCTGGCTGCATATCCACCTCACCTGGCTGCGTATCCACCTCACCTGGCTGCATATCCACCTCACCTGGCTGCATATCCACCTCACCTGGCTGCGTATCCACCTCACCTGGCTGCGTATCCCACTTGCCTACTTCAGTGATGAACCCTGAGTGTCAATGTGGCACCATATTCAGGAGCAGCAGCTTGCCTTCTGGTAGCCTGTTGATTACACTGTATCTTTTCCATAACTGTAGAGGTAGCAATTTGTTGTTGTCACTGGAATGAACACTTATTATGAACCTGGATTGCATTGGCATTCCTTCCTAACAAGTTTCTTCCTTCATGACACGCGTGGCCTTCATGAATGCCTTATTAATCATGATGGTATCTCATACTCACATAGAATTGCTTCTCACTAAAGCACTTTTTTTTTTTTTTTAGAGATGGAGTCTCACTCTGTCGCCCAGGCTGGAGTGCAGTGGCGTGATCTCGGCTCACTGCAACCTCTGCCTCCTGGGTTCAAGCGATTCCCCTGCCTCAGCCTCCCAAGTAACTGGGACTACAGGTGCATGCCACCATGCCTGGCTAATTGTTTGTATTTTTAGTAGAGATGGGGTTTCACCATGTTAGTCAGGCTGGTCTTGAACTCCTGACCTCAGGTAATTAGCCTGCCTCTGCCTCCCAAAGTGCTGGGATTACAGGCGTGAGCCACCGCACCTGGCCTAAAGTATTCATTTTTGAGTGAAAGAAGACAGGCAATGGGCTGAAGTCTATGGGATTCTCCAAGCTTGCCTTGTAGCCCACATCTCAGCAGCAGCTGCCCTTGTAGAGCAGCAGCATAACCAAATGAAGACTCAGTTCTAGAAACAGCAAATGTAGGGGGAAATCCTTGCTCTTAAACTAAGTGATATTGCCAGTGAACCATCATTTTTGACCTGCAAACATGGTGAGTTCATGCCACTCGATGTAATGGTTTGGGACATACAGAGAGTGGGAACCAGTGATCCACATGCAGTGGATCCTTCCTGTGAATAGGGATGGTTGGAGGAATAGTAAAGCCTCACAGCCACTTGCAGCTATTTTGTTTTCTGACCCCAGGGCTCTGGACTTTGTTAGAGGTCTTAATAAATAAGGGAAGAATGCTTACAGCAGGCGAGGCAGCAATGGTTCCATTGTAAATTTGAAGCTGAGACTCACACCTGGGCATTTCAAAGTCCTCTTGCCACTGGATTGAAAAAAGAAAGTGTAGACCGAGGCAGGTGACCTAAGGCCAGGAGTTGGAGACCAGCCTGGCCAACATGGTGAAAACTCATCTCTACCAAAAATACAAAAATTAGCCAGGCATGGTGGTGTGTACCTGTAGACCCAGTTACTCGGGAGGCTGAAGCAGGAGAATTGCTTGATCCCAGGAGGCAGAGGCTGCAGCGAGCTGAGATAATGCCGCTGCACTCCAGCCTGGGTGACAGAGTGAGACTCTGTCTCAAAAAAAAAAAAAAAGAAAGAAAGAAAACGAAAAAAGAAAGTGTGTGGTGTGTGGGGGATGGTATGGGTTTTGACTGAAGTAATCCGTCTGCTAAGAAAGAGGAAATGGAGTTCTGCTCTGCAGTGGACAATAGGAGCATAGATGGGGCGCCTCAGAGAACTGCGAGGTTCTTGCAATCTGGAGTTGGTGAGCTTTGCTAGGTTTCCTCTTCCTGCATAAATGGACAACTCTCTTTCTGTGTAAGTGAACCAGAGTTGGTTGCCATAACTTGTATCTAAGAACTCTGCCACATTGGGCTATGCCAGGTCCATAGCTATAAAATGGAGGTAAGAAAATTGCCCATGGATAGGCTGATGGTTAAGGACATGGATTTATGTATCAGAGAGTTCTTGATTTGAGTACTTTCTCTGCCACTGTCTAGTGGCATCATAGGGAAGTTACTTGACATTTTGAAGGCCGTTTTCTCATCTATAAAATAGGAATGACAATAACACCCATATCATAGGCTTTTGCAGGGATTAAATGAGATGATCCATGTAAAATGCATATAGCAAGGATTAATAGTGTTAGCTATTATAATCTATGATTTTTTTGAACTGATACGAGTCTTAAGAAAAAAGTACCCAACAGACAGTGTTACTTATTATCTAGGCTGTATCTGCCCCTTTCGTTTTCCTTCCACACCATCCTAGTTCTTGATGATTAACTACATTTCACCCTTGTGACGGTGGGAACAAGGGCATTTTGTGTGCTAGTGGAAGAACTGGGGTGAGAGAAAGCATACCTGAGTGTTAGTACCTGCTTCTCACCAGCTGGGTGGGCTGAAGAGAGTTGGTTCTTCCTCATAACTTGAATGGGTTGGATTCCTCCAGCTTTTTTCCAGCTCCAGCATGTGAATGCATAAGGGGAAGGCTGCACTTATGCTGGATCATCACATCTCTGCAGTATGTCCCGTGATGGGGAAGTTGATAGGTGACAGATAAAATAAAAAATTATTCAGATCCCAATTTTCCCCAGTACCAGACCCAATGACATTTTCCCCCAGATATTTCAGTCAAAAGGATCAGACCTTTCTGAGTTAAGACCTTAATGAGTTAAGACATAACAAATACTTAGAACAACTTTAGGGTAACTATATAAGTATAAACCATGATACTACACACTTCCTAGATGGGTAAAGCTTAAAAAAATGTTCCCGGCCAGGCATAGTGGCTCACACCTGTAATCCCAGCACTTTGGGAGGCCGAGGCGGGCAGATCATGAGGTCAGGAGATCAAGAACATCCTGGCTAACACGGTGAAACCCCGTCTCTACTAAAAATACAAAAAAATTAGCCGGGCGTGGCAGCGGGCGCCTGTAGTCCCAGCTGCTGGGGAGGCCAAGGCAGGAGAATGGCGTGAACCCGGGAGGCAGAGCTTGCAATGAGCCAAGATTGCGCCACTGCACTCCAGCCTGGGTGACAGAGCAAGCAAGACTCCATCTCAAAAAAAAAAAAAAAAAAAAAAAAAGTTCCAAGTTATTATTTGTTTCCTTTAAAAAACAGGATGTGTAATTGACTTGGAAAAAAATGACCCAACCTTTATAGAGTAGGCTAGATCTGAGTAATCTACTGCGTAAACAAGTGGTAACTTGAGAAAGGAAAAGATCCAGTAATCCTCAGAATGTTGACTGAGGGATAATTACTTGGGATATGATGTCATTACTTTACACATTTTATCTTTAATTCTGATTAAGGTTTTCTGAATTTTATTCCCCTAACTAAATTTATTCTTCTAACTAAGTATATTTTAAAGTGTTGACTAAACAAAGCATTCTAAAGAGAAAGGCCCAGCAGGGAGTATATATATTTAATAATTCACAGTGACTTTATCCTTGTAAATTACAACTCTCCTGTTCTTGTCTTTCTCCTGTTCTTGTCTTTCTCACAAAAAGAGAGTGATCATTAAGTACCTTTCAAATGTTATTATACTTAACAAGAAAAGTCGCGATGTCTTGAATGACAGGCTCTTAATTTAGGTAATGACGCTTTCACAGGATTATGGGAAAAATGTTTTCTAAAGCAATATAACTGGCATGGTTTCAGAAAATATGATCATCTACTTAGAGAAAAGAAGGATCAACAACACACCATTAGAACTAATCAAGAGTTTAGAAAGGTTGTCAGTGTGATCAACCTACTAAAATGAGTAACAGTTTTTATGCCAGAAAATACCCAACAGGAAATTTTAAAATAAGATCCTTCATTCATAATAGTACCAAAATCTATGAACTGGTCAAGAATCCTGAATTCATCTGTGGAGAAAACTAAATTTGATTAAAAACATAAAAGATGATCTGAAAAAAATGGGGAGCTATTCCATGCCCTTAGATGGCTAACTTGTTACTGTAAGGATGTAAATGTTTTTAAATTAATCCATGATTTCAATGCTATTATAATCATGACTATGAAGTAAATTTTTGAGGAACTCAAATTTTATTACCATGTATATGGAAGAATAAAACACCTAAATCCATATTGAAAATAGTAGAGTGGATCTTTCACACTATAAAAAAAAGCATAGCATAAAGCCATAGTAATAAAAAAGGTGTGATATTGATGCAAGAACAAAGAAGCTAATAGAATATTACACACACACACACACACGAACTTAATATATAATAATAGTAGTACTACAAACCAATAAGGGACAGAATTTTTAGTAGCTGATAATGGAAAAATTGTCTCACTATGGAGAAAAGTACGATTGCGTGTTGACATAACACAGACGAAGGTGACACCAGATAGATGAAAACCTAAACTTGAAAGGTAAAACTATAAAGTTAAGAAAACCTAGGATAAGACTTTTCTGATAAAGGGCCAGAGACTGACTTTCTAAATAAAACCAACTTGGAAAACAGTAACACCAATAGAAAAATGGGCAAAAGGGCTGAACAGGCAGTTTATAAAGATGAAATCAAAAGGTTAACAAACATGAAGAGATACACAAAACTCACTGGTAATTACAGCAATGCAAAACACAACCATAGGCAACAATTAAGAAGATAAGTGATAGGAAATGTTGGCGAGAAACTGGAGACAGAAAAGTTCATATGAGGCTGGTGAGGTGGATTGACGAGCACAGCCTTTCTGGAGAGCAACCAGTCATTTCCCAGCTGTAATCACCACAGGAACGCATCAATGATCCTTCAGTGCAATTTCATTTCTGGGCACAAATCCTAAGAAAGTTTGCACTTGGCTGGGCATGGTGGCTCATGCCTGTAATCCCGGCACTTTGGGAGGCCGAGGTGAGTGGATCACGTAGGTCAGGAGTTCGAGACCAGCCTGGCCAACCTGGTGAAGCCCCATCTCTACTAAAAATACAAAAATTAGCCAGGCATTGTCATGGGTGCCTTGTAATCCCAGCTCCTTGGGAGGCTGAGGCTGGAGAATCATTTGAACCTGGGAGGCAGAGGTTGCAGTGAGCTGAGACCATGCCATTGCACTCCAGCCTGAGTGACAAGAGACTCTGTCTCAAAAATAAAAACAAAAAACCAAAAAAACAAAAATACACACATCTGAATACAGAGGAACTGGAATAGCTAAAATAACTTTGAAAAACTTGATTAATGTAGATTATAAGAGCTAACACAATTGAAAAAGAAAAATAAAGTTGGAGGGCTTATATAACTTGACTTCAAGACTTGTTCTAAAGCTACAATAATCACCATTGCACTCCAGCCTAGGAAACAGAGCGAGGAGACTCCATCTCAAAAAAAAAAAAAAAAAAAAGAAAGTTTGCACACAAGTTCATAAAAAGATATGAAATGCAAATGCTCTTTGCAACATTCTTTGTAGTGGTAAGGAGCTGGGGTCAACCTGATGCCTGCTACAGGGAAAGTGGGTCTAAAATGTGGACACAGGCACTGTGCAGTAGGCTGAACAAGGGTCCCCAGAGATGCCCTGCCCTAACCCCTAGAACTTGTGAATGTTACTTTATATGGCAAAACCTACTTTGCAGATGCGATAAAATTAAGAATCTTGAGATGGGGAGATTATCCTGGGTCACCCAGGTGGCCTGATGTAATGACACCAGTCTATAAGAAGTTCTCAGGAGGAGTCGGAGGAGAAGGCAGGGTGATGATGGAAGCAGAGATTGGAGCAACAGGCTTTGAAGATGGAGGAAGGGGTGACAGCCAAAGAATACAAGGGGCCACTAGAAACAGAAAAAGGCAAGGAAGCAGATTCTCCTCCTAGCACTTTCAGAAGGAACCAGTCTTTCCGATACCTTGACTATAGCCTAGTAAAATAAATTTCAGACTTCTAACCTCCAGAACTGTAAGATAATACATTTGCATTGTTTTTAGCCATTAAGTTTGTGATAATTTGTCATAGTAGCAATAGTAAACTAAGACATGCTGAGTTCATGCAAGAGTTAGAAGCAATGTAGTATATACACATAGAAACACAAATTAATCTTAAAAATGTCAATGTTACAAGAAAAAGGTTTTTTAAAAATCAGATGTGTGAGTTGGAAAACTCAATATTTTTAAGATGTCATTCTGCCCAAATTGATACATAGATTCAACATAATCTCAAACAAATTCTTAGGAAGCTTTTTTTGCAGAAATTGACAACTTGATTTTAACATTTATATGGAAATACAGAGGAACTGGGATAGCTAAAATAACTTTGAAAAAGAAGAATAAAGTTGGAGGGCTTGTATAACTTGACTTCAAGACTTGTTGTAAAGCTACAGTAATCAAGATAGTGTGGTATTTGGCTTCAACATAGATTAATAGATCAAGGGAATGGACTCTGAAGTCCAGATGCAACACCAAAAATATGATTCATAGAAGAACAAATTGATAAAATGTGCTTTATCAAAACTCAAAACTTCTGCTTTTCAAAAGACTTTAAAGGGAGTGCAAAGAAGTCACATAGTTGGAGAAAATATTTGCAAATTAAAGTGTATATATGATAAAGCACTTGTATCCAGATTATAAAAATAACTCCCAAAACTTGATAATAAGAAAACAAGCACTCTGCCCTACAAATTGGCAAAAGATTTTGAACAGACACATCACCAAGAAGACAGATGAATGGCAAATAAACACATGAAAAGATACTCAACTTCATTAATCATTAGAGAAATAGAAATTAGAACCATTATAAGATGCCATGGGCCAAGTGCAGTTGCTCATGCCTGCAATCCCAGTGCTTTGGGAGGCTCAGGCAGGAAGATTGCTTGAGCTCAGGAGTTTAAGACCAGCCTAGGCAAGATGGTGAGCTCCTACCTCTAAAAAAAAAAAAAAAAAAAAAAAAAGAAGAAGAAGAAAAAGAAAAAGAAGAAAGAAGGGAAGGGAAGGGAAAGGGGAAGCAGAAGGGAAAGTTAGCCAAGCTACAGGTAGCATGTACCTGTAGTCCAAGGTACTGGGAAGGCTGAGGCAGGAGGATCGCTTGAGCCCAGGAGGTTGAGGCTGCAGTGAGCTGTGTTAGTGCCACTGCACTCCAGCCTGGGTGACAGAGCAAGACTCTGCCTCAAAAAAAAAAAAAAAAAAAAAAAGAAAGAAAGAAAGAAAAGAAAAGAAAAGAAAAAAAGAAAAAAAGCCACTATGTGCTTTTTAGAATGTCTAAAATTAAAAGAACTGCCCATACCAAGTGCTGGCAAGTATGTGGAGAAACTAAAACACGAACACTTCTGATAGGAAAGTATAAGGCTACAACCGCTTTGGCAGAAAAGTATGACAATTTCTTAAAAAGTTAAACATAGGCTGGGCACAGTGGCTCACGCCTGTAATCCCAGCACTTTGAAAGGCCGAAATGGGCGGATCACCTGAGGTCAGGAGTTCAAGACCAGCCTGGCCAGTGTGGTGAAACTCCCATCTCTACGAAAATACAAAAATTAGCTGGACATGATGGCAGGTGCCTGTAATCCCAGCTACTTGGGAGGCTGAGGCAGGAGAATCTTTTGAGCCTGGGAGGCAGAGGTTGCAGTGAGCCAAGATTGTGCCACTGCACTCCAGCCTGGGTGACAGAGTGAGACTCCATCTCAAAAAAAAAAAAAAAGTTAAACCTACCATGTAATCCAGACATTCCACTGTCATATATTTATCTAAAAGAAACAAAAGCATATGTGTATTAAAATACTTGTACATGGCCATTCATGGTGGCCTTATTTATAATAGCCAGAAACCAGACATAACCCAAATGTCCATCCACAGGCGACTAGATAAATAAACGGGTATATTCGTACAATGGAATACTCCTCAGCCACAAAAAGAAATGAACTATTGATGCATATAACATGAATGAATCTGAAGAACGATTATGCTTTGTGGAAGAAGTCAGATAAAAAGTATATACCATATAATTCCATTTATGTAAAATTCTTGAAAATACAAACTAACCCACTGAAAGCAGATTAGTGGTTGCCTGGGTATAAGAGGTTGGGGAGGGTAGAGGGTAACAGTAACAGAGAAACATGAGGAAACCTTCGTGGGAGACAGGTATGTTCGTTATCTTGATTGTTGTGACGCTTCACAGGTGTCAAAAGTTATCTAAACCGGTCAGTATAATGTATGCCAATTAGACTTCAATAGAGTGTTAAGACAAACTCGCACAAGTTTGAAAAATAGAATGAGATGCATAACAAGATACCATTTACATAATTAAATATATGTATGCATACAAACACTACACATTTTGAAAAAATGCTAGGAAAAATACATGCATACATATGTAATAAGCACACTAGAAATCTGGCTTCTGGGTGGCTGAGTGAGTGGGTGCTGAGGAACTACATCTGGGGTAAAAAAGAAGAAAGAAGGGAAACAGGAGAGAGATGTCATGCATGTAGACCAATGATGAGTGAGGAGCACAATGAACTAAACTCTGTATGAAAAAAAAAGTTTTCTCTTTATTACAAAAAAAAGTTTCCTAGGTCAACAGGACGTATTTTTGTCTCAACTTTAAAAGGGAACATTTCTGAGATTTTAATGAAACTGATGCAATAATTTTGTCTCCAAAGAAAGGCAGCTTCCATGTTAGTGCTTTTGAAGATAAGCTTGTGGCTTGTATGTACCACATCTCTGAAAATCCTGTTAGAAATTCTGCTAGTGGCAAAATGCTGCAATTCAGTGAGGGCATAATTAGCTCGATGTTTATAAAGCTCCATCATACCTTCTACGTAGGCCCATTGCACAGATGTTTAAGTACCGTCAAGCTGTGTTTTCATATGTACAGCTAATAATTCCTACCTGTGGTTTCCCGTTAAATGAAGCCAACAGTAACCGGAAGATGCGCTTACCAGAGGTTTCCCTATGCAAAACATCATTTACTTTTAGTTTATTGCAGAAAAATGTAGGCGGGGGGCAGTTAGAAAATAATTAAAAGTGTGTGCTTCCTTATAACATGCTATCTCTACTAACTGAACTTCTAACCTGACATAAATACATTGCATACTGTAACCTGTTTCTCCTGATTATTAACCTTGAGCATGGCAACCTATAAATCATGCCTGAAACAGCTGGCGCTCAGCATTGCCCCAAAGGTACATGATTACGATCGTTTTATATATATCTTGGTATGCAGACATGAAAAATTCATTGAAGAGGTTGGTATTGTAAGACTTATTGTAATGAATTTCCTCAAAAACATAGATCATGCTTAAAATAGGTGTCTGCTTATTATAATGCAGCCATTTATATCTTCTTGAATTACCTTGCCCATAGCTCAGCCATTTTCTTAAAGTCAAACATGATGATACCTAAATAGATTTACTGCAGTCACTTTGCACTGCTTAAAAGTAGAAGTTTGCCTTTTTTCCCCTTTTTTGTTAATACTTACAGAATCCAAGGGTACAGATTTTTTTTTTTAAGGGGGAATTATCTGGAAAGACATTCCCTAAAGTCATCCCTATTTACTGGGTTTGTCAACCATGAACACATAGGGTAGAAAAAAACCCAAAATGTTATGCTTCTCACAACTCACCAAAATGTTGCCCTACTCCTTGCAAAGAATGGCTCTTCATATCAACACTTATTAGAATGATAAAACGTTAAAGCCAAAAGGGCCCCCAAGTGTCACTGAGATCCTCACTATGCAAATGGAGCAACCCCAGGGAACTGGTGACTTTCAAACAAGGTCGCACATCTGGAAAGGAGGAGGTCCCAGATATGGCCCCCGTTCTCAGGTTTGTAATACTAATAGCTGGGAGAGTGTTTATCAGGTGCAGTTCAGGGCTCAGTGCCTGATGCATGTGAACTAGTGGAATCCTCACTGCAGGCTTCTGAAATGGGCTCTAGCCTCCCCACCGCCATCTGCCTTGTCGTCATTATTGCGACCAGCCATCTGGGGAAACAGGTCCAGAGAAATGAAGTAGCTCGCCAGTGGCACACAACCTGCCATTGGCTGAGCAGGACTCAACCGGACTCCCGTCAGCGCGAGCCCATCTGGTGGATCACAGCACAGCGCTGAGTGAACGGCCGCACCACACGGAACTGCTTTCACTTCGCCTGGTGGTTTCTTTTTCGTTTTCTGATGGGGTTGGCCCGGCTTGTAAACTGTTGCTATATGAATTCATGAAAGACACAGTTTATTAGTTTGCAGGGGCTGCCATAACCAGGTACCACAGACTGGGTGGCTGAAACAACAGACATCTCTTTTCTCACCGTTCTGGAGGCTGGAAGTCCAAGATCAAGGGGTTAGCAGGGTTGGCTTCTTGGGGGCCTCTCTCCCGGGCTTGTAGATGGCTGCCTTCTTCCCGTGCCCTCAGGAAGTCTTCCCTCCGTCTCTGCCTGTGTCCTTATCTCCTCTTCCTACAGACACCAGTCAGGTTGGAGCAGGACCCACCCATACGAACTCATTTTCCCTTAATCCCCTCTTAAAGGCTCTGTCTCTAAATGCAGTCCCATCTTGAGGCGCTGGGGGCTGTGATTCCAGCACGTTCATCTGGGAAGGACACAGTCCTGCTGGTCACACATGTGCCTTCTTCTGGTGAGAACCCTACTTATAAAAACACCAATTAGAAACAAACAGGCTCAGTCGCTGTACGTGTACGTTCATTCTTTACCTGATGGGAACTGTTAAAACCAGCAGCACCTCACTTGCTGTGCCCTTTAAAACTGAGTTTGGGAAGGAAGAGGCGGTTTCCGGCAGAGGCCCTCCGTGCCCACCGTGCAGCCCCATCCATTGCCCACCTGTGCCCAGCGCGGCCGCAGTCCGCCCTTTCCACCCACCGCGGGACCCAGAGGCATCACTCTGTGTGGGGCCCTGGCCTTCACGACTGAACAGCATAGCAGCAAATAATATTAATAAAATAAGAGGGCAGAAATTCAGACTCCCCAAAGGTGGGCACCTTATGCAGAAACCCTTTTTCCTTTCACCCTTGCTTCCTCCTGGGAAGGAGGAAAGCTGAGGACAGCTCTCCAGGGCCCACTGTGTTTTGTTTGATTTTTTGACTGAAGGCTGAGTAGCAAAAAGAGCGTGGTCCTGAGTGTGCTGGGGTGGAGGGTGTGGCAGCCATGGGCACTGCCTGCCATCTGGCAGGGGCGGGCACACTTTGGGCACCCAGGAACCTGTGTTAGCTTGGCAGAGATGCCGTTCAGGCCCTATGGCCAGCCTCCAGAAGCCAGACAGGGAGAAAGGACTCATTTCTGTCTTCTGGCTTTGTGTGAGGGCCCAGGGGAGGGACCTCGAGGTAGATCAGATTGCCTGGAATTTCTATCAGCCTCTATGCTCATGAATGAGGAAAAGAATTCATTCCACTAAAAACAAACACACACTCACAAAGCACTGGACAGATACAATGGGGACAACACTCTCTGTGGTACTGTCACCACGCAGGGACAGCACGCACAATAGTTGACATTGTGAACGTGTTTATTTTGTACCAGTCTAAGTAGTTCTACAGGCATTATCTCATTCAGTCTTCAAAACTGGCCTGCATGGAAGGTGGTATTACCGTCCCCACTTGGTGCAGGAGAAAAAGGAGGCTGTCCCAACTGCTGGCTGTCACACAAGCGGGAGGAGAGTCCCCTGGGCAGGAGGCATTTTTGGGGGAATGTTCCATTTGCCTGTGGTTTTTCCTCTTCAGGGACTGGTTTTTCATCAGTTTTCCATTTCTGAAGTGGCATTAAAAGTAATCCCCAATCACTCAAAGCTGCTTTTCTGGCTCTCTTATTACCCTCTCATAGAGGAAGTCACAGGTGCTTTGAGGTCCAAACGAAATTTAGGGACCCTCGCTCTAGAAAAATACACGCACACATAACTATGCATCCAAATTCAGGGGACTTAGGGCCACCCACACCCCCTCCCACAAAGCCCATCCACGGACCCAGGTTAAGAATCCTTGTTTTACAGCAGGATTTTTCAAAGTGCAGGCCACTAACCACTACTGCATCACTAAGTCAGTTTAGAGGGGAATGATCTCTTATTTATTTATTCTAATGAAATAGAATACAACCGAAAATATTAGAATGTATTGGAATAAGAGTATTGTGCAGCTTTAAAAACAACTTTCATCCAAATCTGGAAGTGTACGAGGCCCAGGGCTACTTGTATTGCTCGCTGGTGTTTGAGAACCGACTTTCTAGAAGCCTTACCTCCTCCTACCCACTCCAAGCTCAAGTCTGCACTGCTGTCTTCAGCCAAGAACTGCCTGTGTTTCAGGAAAGGCAGAAGGCTCGTTTCTATAGAACACTCCTCACAGGCCAAAACCACCCTGGCCATTTGCTCAGTGTTCTGAGGCTTCATTCTCCTGTACCACTTCTTTAGAATTTGTCAAACGATGTGAAGTTTTTAAAGTGATCATTTATTGAGTGCCAGTTCAGTGCCAGATGCTAAGAACTTTGCATATTCAGGATTTCTTTTCTTTTTTTACTTTTTCAAGACAGAGTCTTGCTCTATTGCTCAGGCTGGAGTACAGTGGCACAATCTCAGCTCACTGCAACCTCCACCTCCCGGGTTCAAGCAATTATTCCACCTTAGCCTCCCAAGTAGTTAGGATTACAAGTGGCTGCCACCACGCCTGGCTAATTTTTTGTATTTTTAGTAGAATTGGGGTTTCACCATGTTGGCCAAGCTGGTCTCAAACTCCTGGCCTCAAGTGATCCATCTGGCTCAGCCTCCCAAAGTGTTAGGATTACAGGTGTGAGCCACTGTGCCCAGCCATATTCAGGATTTCTAATCCTCACACAACACTAGAAGGAAGGCATTATCATTATTATGCTTCCAAATTTACAAATGAGGAAGGTGAGGCTCAGAGATGAACTTGCTCTACAGGGCTGCCACTGTGTGTGTGTGTGGCAGGAGTCACCTGGTTGCTGTCATTATGTGGTAGAGAAACCACACTATGTGATTTGGAGTCTGAAGACCTGCCTGCAAGATTCAACTAAACCACTTGCTAACCTTGCATCATGGAACCTTAATTTCTTTAATCTCTAAAGTCACAACTGGCCTATTTCTAAGTTGCATCCATTGAGGCAATGCATGGATAAATGTCCTGAAATCTGCAAAGCATGGGCAGATCTGTTGTTTATATTACCTACCTCAGCAACACTCTTAGGCACTGGAAGAACCCAACTATATGATTTTTCTCTCACCCCTACCCTCCAACACACCCTCCAATTGCACATTAAATACTTCCCAATTGGTTGCTACTTAAGGACAAGGATGATGCCTATTATTCCCTTTGTTTAGCATAACCCTGGCATGGCTTTCAAAAGAAAGTGTCCTTAATACACAAAAAGACTCCGTAACATTTGTCCCTAAGAGAGCAGAGACTTAATGTGGAAAGGCCAAAAGCAAAACATGGCTGCATTTAGTCCATCAAGAAAGAATGTCCAGATCCAGAAGGATATCACCTTGTGGACACCAGCAACAGGATGCCATCCTCCAGGCATTGCTGCCTCCGTTTTTAGGTCACCGTTGGTGGCACCTCTAAGAGAAGGGGAATATCATGATCATGTTGATGCAGGAGAGATGTGAGTCTTAGAGATTTAACTGAAGTTACTAAACTTTTTTCTTTTTTGCACTAATACAGAAGCCTAGATGGTTTATACTTAAAGCAAAACAAGATTAGTTTAAAGCTGTTCCTGCTCTGGATAAAGTGATCAGGTGCAGGAAGCGAAAATTACAAGGAGCAAGGACAACCGATCAAATCCACATGTCCTCTCCCAGGGTCTCTGGGCTCAGTAGCTTCCTCATTATTCAACACATTTAGCCACAACTGACAATCAAGTGGCTAGGATAATTTGTGCCTGTAACAGCTATTAAAACAGTAAGTTTGTCTAACCCTTCAAGTTGTTGTCGATTTCAGCATCTCCTTGAAGGCAGGGAGCACATCGTGCCCCGTACATACAATCCGTGAGAATAAATGTGCCAGATCAGCATGCACCTAAAATCTGCAGACGCGTGTCCAGTAGCAGGTATATTGTAGTACAAAATAAAATTGTAAATTACTTTGGGTAAGCTTTCTGACCAGAACAGGCATGCTGGAAGCATGTCAGCTGGAGATGACATTTTGGCCATTTAGTCATTTGAGCTCCAAATACAAGAAACACCAAGTGATTCTCAAAGTTGCTTTTCTTCTTGCATATATTTTACAGCATGTTCTCCTAGGCCTATGCACCTTGGAAGGTCACTGTTGTTTTGCTCTTTTGGCCTACCCCCAAACCACATAAGAAAGCAACATAAATACAAAAAGCTTTGGTTTCCCCGACATCATAAACAGTATTCAGGTTTTTGTAGTAACTATCCCCAACAGCAAGATTTTAATGATCATAAACAATTGATACCTGCACAGTCCTCAGCAACAGGTGGTTTTATGGTTGAAATGTAAAGGGACATTTTCTGCTTTAATTTTATCCCCCACTGCCACCACCACATATTCTGATGGTCAATGAAATTCTTTTCGCAAAGCGGGCTAGGGGCTGGGGGCCGAGGGGCGAGCCAGCACTTTGTCATTGAGTTGCCACAGTTGTGTTACTATCAGAACACACAGGTTCTATACAAACTGGGACTCCCAAGAAAAGGAGTTTGGGAGGTAGTTTGTAACTTACATTTTGGAGAGTAAAATTTTTTTTCATGGTTTTAAGTAACCCTTGGGGCAATTCTGAGTTAGTCCAGCTGCTCCTCAGAAGCTAGCCATGGCTGGAGGAGCAGAAACCGGGAGCTGAGAAACAGGCCAGCCTCCTCTGGGGAAGAACAATGCCTCCGCAGTCAGACACAATGGCCGCCTCTCATTTTCCACCAACTCTTACAATAAAATGGAAAGGACCATGGAGCTGCCTTGCAGGGCCCCCTGAGCCTAGAGACAGAACATTAGCTCTGCAGCTACAGATATGCAAATCCGCTGTGAGAGCTACAATAGCCTAGGAAAGCCCCGTGGGTGGGGACAGATGAAGCAACACTATTCTGCTGGGGCTATTTTCCATCCTTGCAGGAACCATAGGTTCCAGACTTTGTCATCTCGATTTCTACAAGCTGGGGCTGGCTTTTAGGGCCATTCAGATACAAGGTAGAAGAAAGGGCAATATTCACTATCCAGAAATCCTAGTGAATATCCTCAGTAACATGCAGAAATATTTAGACTGTCGGTTGCATAGATCATATCATTAACTCAGCATGGATATAAAGCCCACTCGTTAATTGCTTTTTTTTTTTACTTGAACATCTTTCAGCCATTCTTCAATAATCACTTCTGTAATGCAGCATGAGATTCTGGAACTTTCTGATTTGCTCTTCGGCTCACACCATCAGTTGCTTATTAAAATACCTTGTAGCTTGATCTATTTTAGGTTTTTAAGATCCTAGACCTGAATTAACATTGATGGTGGGTTTATCCTAAGACAGATGGCCCACAGCTAGCCATCACGTCCCCTGGAAAAGTCCAAATTCTAGCTCTGGCCACCACACTTGTGTACCACTTGGCCTTGGGCAAATGACCCTGCCTCACCTGGTAAAGGGCTGGTGGCAACAAGACTGGCCTAACTTAATAGGGTGTGGTGTGGATTAACTCACCAGTGCCTATTAACAAACATAAATGCTGAATTCTGAAATGTTGAGCTTCCCGACTCCTAGGGAAACATGGTGAAACATGTTAAACAGGAAGAGTTTTCCAAACTGTCATGCGCACTCCCCAAAACTATTAAATTTACAGCCTGCTTAGGTTTCAGTCATCCAGCCTATATCCCAGTTGAAGTCTCTTGAACTGAGGCTGACAATTATGAGGTTTTGGATTGCAAACCATTGCAGTACCTGGCTCCTGTCACAGAAGAGAATCAGGTTTCTCTCATTTGTGATCCTGAAATCGAGCTTTCAGATCCAAATGCAGAGGCGGCGAGGGGACAGTGGAGGAAGCCACCTGGAGTATAGAGTGATTCCTAAGCAGTATTTTGACTTAGTGCTACTATTTATTATATATTAGAAATCTATTAGGCTGCCCTTTAGCTACAACTCCAAATTTATCATATTTGTCTTGGAGCCCAGGAAGGACCTCATGAGAAGGGAAGGCTCACAGCAGGATCCTACTGTGGAGAGGCACCAGCACACTTAAATAGCATGCCTGCAAACATGTGAAATGGGAATCTGTCATCTTTACTCAAGTGAAGAAAATTTCAACCTGCTTAGGAGCTAAACAAATTTTAAGAGTAAATCATTCTGCCGGGCGTGGTGGCTCACGCCTGTAATCCCAGCACTTTGGGAGGCCAAGGCAGGCAGATCACTTGATGTCAGGAGTTCGAGACCAGTCTGGCCAACATGGTGAAATCCCATCTCTACTAAACATACAAAAATTAGCCAGGCATGGTGGCAGATGCCTATGGGCCCAGCTACTCAGGAAGCTGAAGCAGGAGAATCTTGAACCTGGAAGGCAAATGTTGCAGTGAGCTGAGGTTGTGCCACTGCACTCCAGCCTGGGTGACAAAGTGAGACTCCATCTCAAAAAAAGAAAAAGAGTAAATCGTTCGGAAGGTTAAGATATTAGATGTAAAAATATTTGAAATGTTGTCACTACCTTATTTAATTTCATTTAAATTACATAGTACACATTTGATTAAGGAGATCCAAATTAAAATTCAACTCTACATCTGTAGATCCAAAACAAGGTTTATAGACCAATAGACCTATCGGGAGGCTGGCGCTATGTGGCACTGCATAAAATAACTTAAATAGTCCAAAATACTTAGAAAACGATCATCCTAACCTTTACCAGAAAATCTTCAAATTAAGTGACTCCCCTACCAAAAATCTCAATGATGAAATGCTTAGAGTCTTATATTAGGTAAAATATTCCTGAAGGTAATTTATTCATCTATTTTGCCAAATGTAGCTTATTTTACTATGTCTGTAAAACTGTGGTAAATCTTACCTGTACTTAAGAAAACATAAAATTGCTCATTAGAGAGCCAAGTTGAATGAATAAGATGTATTCTAACTTTTAAGTGCTTGTTAGCAGAAGTCATTTACATTGTTTTGCTTCGTAATTTAAATTTATTGATGGCCCTAGAGACACAGAGATGTTTGCTGTAACACACATTGCTTCAACAACGCTCACTCTCACCTCCTCTACCTGTCAGAATTAATTTCTAAAACTCTTCCCACAGACAATTAACAAATAATTTTCATTGAACTAAAAAGAAAATTTTATAATGGACACGATGGAAAAATTTCTTTTCCCAGTATCTTCTTCTAATACTAATCACAACATTCTTATTTTAAAAAATTGGCAGGGTGAACATTCTTTATCTGTTAGTTTTTAGTAGTAGTCCTGAAGAATTAATACAAATCATTCACTGCAAAGTTCATTTAAATTGGAGGGTCTACCTTTTCAAAACATATACCAAGTCCATCCACGGCTTTCCTTCTCCATTACTGCCCACTACCTTGACCCAAGGCTGCTACAGCCATCTCCCAACTCCCCTTTACAAGGGAGTTTTTTGAACTGCAGATATACTGATCTTTTAAAAACATGAAAATGACCATTTTTTCTGCATAAAACCTTCAGAAGACTTTCTACAGCACTTAGCATGAAACCCAAATCCTCCACCAGAGCCATCCAGGCCCTATGTAATCTGACCATGCCTCCCAACTTTTCAAGGCAGATGGCCTCTCCACTCCTTATTCCAAGCTCATTACCAACTCAAGGTCTTTGCATTTGTCATTCCTTTTGTCTGGACAATTCTCCAACTAGATCTTAGTCTGCCTACTGCTTCTCATCACTCAGTTGTGAGCTGTCTCCTCCATACAGAGCTTTTTCCTGGCCATCCTATCACCTTATTTAAGAGGCTTCCTTGCTCTGCAAACATTTTATTTGTATTCTATTATGCATCTCTTCGTACTAGGATGTAAGCTGCATGACAGCAGGGGACTAGTCTGTTTGCTTTCATTTCTATATTCCCAGCACAGCCTCTAGCACACAGCACCCAATGTTGCTGATGAATGTTAATTACACTAGCACAGTGGTTAGGAGCCTGGGCTTTGGAGTTACATCAATCGGGGTTCAAATACCAGGCTGGCAATTTACTATCTCTGTAACTTATTTGGACAAATTCTTTTTAAAGATTTGATTTCTTTATAAAATAGAAATACTTGTGGGGCAAAATAAATCCAAATTTAAATGAGGTAGTTGGGATTCATTTCCTTAGCCAGAGCTAAGGCTCTAATTCAAGACTTTCTCTTAATTCCCAAACTCAAACTTAAGATGTTATGAAGGGGAAAAAACAGCAAACTTCAGTTATCCTTATGTCATAATTTTCTTTCAGAGACCTAAAAGCGCAGTATTTTAGGAGCACATACACAGGCTTCTGCAGTCAGATCATGAGTTCAAGTCCTGTTCCTGCACTTACTGCTGAGGATGATGCCAACTCCAGGGCCTCAGCCTCCTCAGGGAAGAACAGAACTTCCATCAGGGAGCAATGCCAGGAGAACCCTTGGCACCTCGGTGCTTCCTCCATGCTAGGCACACGATCATACCCATTAGTATCTGACTGAATTGAAAACACTTTACTTACGCCTGTAATCCCAGCATTTTGGGAGGCAGAGGCAGAGGCAGGTGAATCACAAGCGTCAGGAGATCAAGACCATCCTAGCTAACACGATGAAACCCCATCTCTACTAAAAATACAAAAAAAATTAGCTGGGTGTAGTGGCAGGCACCTGTAGTCCCAGCTACTAGGGACGCTGAGGCAGGAGAATGGCGTGAATGCGGGAGGCGAAGCTTGCAGTGAGCTGAGATCGCGCCACTGCACTCCAGCCTGGGCGACAGCGAGACTCCGTCTCAACAACAACAACAACAACAAAATAAAAAAAAAAAAAAAAAAGAAAATACTTAGGTAGCTTCAAGATCTACTACCAAGAAGGAATTTCACTGGAAGAAAAAAAATGCATTTTCCCAATATGAAAATGTGAATGACATTAAAGCCACGTCAACAGATGAATACCAGATGGTGCACATAACAAGCCAGTGAGCCCCAACAACTCAGGGGACCTCTGGCCATGAGCAACTGATGGCTTGGCTTTGAAGATCATCATTGCTCTTAGAATTTTATTCTAACAGTGTCACATTATATTCTCTATTTACAGAGGCTCATAGGAAAATTTCCAATACCACAAAGAACTTTTTAAAAAAACACCCTTCAATGACTCATTTTATTAAGCAAATTCTCCCTGCTAACATCTTTGTTACTTACTTAAATTCCCTATAATTTATGCAGACCTAGTTTTACTTTTCCGTGTTCAAATAATTCCCTTTCAAAAAATATTCTCTTCAAGGCACTTTCCTCCAACGTGCACGGCCCATTCACCTTCAGCAGACAACGGCGATGATAAATAAAAGCAATCACAGGATCTGTAAGGTGGAGGGTTCAGGTTGTTTCTTTCCCAGAATCATTAAGGGGCATATTTTCATCTTGGGGCATAAACGAACTGAATCTCATTGTCTGGGAGGAATTTAGACCACCTGTCTGGCAGCACACTGGCTGGGGGTGGACTGTGTGCAGACGTCCTAGGGGGAGGGTGTGGAGGAAGGCAACACACACGAAACACTCGTCCACATATCTTCCTCTGCTTTTTAACTGGATGGAAATATGGCTTTGTGTTGGTTCAGGTGACATAAAAAGGTGAAAACAGTAGATCTCAAATTATATTTTACTTTAAATACCAAAGGTCAAAAAGGGGTCCACAAATCAGTAGCTCCTGAGACCGTGCGTGCACGCGTGCGTGCTTAAGTGGGTCTGTTTCAATTCCACATGGCTTTTTCCACACACTGGTTTCTGGCATCGAGCGCTGGTCTGCAGGACACCAGAGTGCCTTTGTGTCCCTTGCTGACACTACTGCATTGTGTTTTTCTACCCATTAACCAAGGATAAATGACCTAGATATTGTGCCTATTAAAGCCTCATTTTTCTTTTGCCCTTCTGTTCTTCAGCGTACCACATTATCACATGCTGCACACATTTCTAAGTATTCTCGGTCTCAGATGCCCTTTTGAGGGAGTAATAGCAGTTTTTTGTATGCATTTCTGTTGAGATATCTGGAGTGGAATTATGTGAGAGTAATTCAAGGTTTTCCTTCCTGTCTAGTCTTGGAGACAGTTTAGTGTATTACTAAAAGCTAATCTAGTATAAGAGGATATATCAAGAAACTGTACAAAAGCCAGAATGCTGTATTTGCATCTATTGCGAATACAAAAAATAGAGTGAACACCAGTTTCCCTATATACTACATTCTATAATTACATCTCTGCATATCATGGGTCACTTTTATTAAAAGCATCATTACTACAGTTGGCAGCAATTTACATTTTATCTTACATGATAGCAGTTTTCAAAGAAAAAAATAAAAGGACATCACAACAAAGAAAAACAATACATTTACAAAGTCATGTCTGTAAACTTCAAGGCTAGTTTAGAGCTGAGGTAATGCTGTTTTAGCTTTGTGGCTAAAGTAACAAAGTCCTTTAATTTAAAAAAGGTACCTGATTCTCTCTTCTCTCACTCTTTATTTATTCATCTATTTATTTTGTTTTTACCAGTGCATTACAAGACCACGAGACAATGGAACTGTAGTTCTGTCTGGCAAGAACCCTCCCAGTAGGTTAATTTTCCAAAGGGACCCTTCACATTCAACAGCTGCCTTATTATTGCTGCGCCTCGGGACAGAGGCGTTCACACTAGCGTGGAGATTGTCAGAGTGTATGGATGTGTGTGTGTATGCACGAGTGTGGGAACCCCCATACAGTCAAAAAGGGAAACAAATGAGCAAGTATGATATGTATGGTAAATTTCAGCTTGACCTTCACAGCAAAAAAATTAAAAATTAAAATTAAAAAATTAAATATATAACTTCATACTTCCTTTGAGCAGCACTTTCTTCCGTTAGTGCCACTCAGTTACAAATTGCTCTTTATTATAATACCAATGGTACCAAGAGAAAAAAAAAAAGCAGAGCATTATGTAAGTTTCCTTAAAAAGACATGATCACCTCTCAAATTTCATCTCTCCTAGGGATAATAAATAATGCACTGCACAATACTTAATGACCAAGATACCTTTTGACACACCTGTATAACATGACTTGAACTTTTTTTTTTTTTGCTACACTATGTTACAGAACAGCTTATAAAACTAGGTATGAACATTAACTGTGAGTGTAAACAGTAGGACTACCACTTGTCAAAAGTTTTCAACACTTGAACTGGAACTGGTACTGGTTACTCATCATTTTCATTGTTTTCTATTTCATCCCCCCCATCAATTGAGTCTAGCTCTTCACCCTGTGCTATTTCATCTTCTAAGAGGGAGGACTCTGCAGTCTTATCCAGGCTCTCCTCAGCATCGCTCCCTTCAAGGGTCTCTCCATCTTTAAAGGGTCCTCCCTCAGCCTTCTCAGCAGCCTTTTCTTCGCTGGAGCCCACGGCATTCTGAAGTCCTGCCAATGCTGGGAACCCAGGCAGCGTCAATCCCCCCAGTCCTGGAGGTAGAAACATGGATGGGTAGAAGAGGCCCGGGGCCATTGTGGACAGGAGGAAAGGGTTGAAGGCTAGCGGGTTTGAGGGCAATCCAGCCGGGGCAGTAGCAGCACCAACAGATCCATTTGCAGAGTCAGCAGCCGAAACAGCATCTGTGCTTTTCTCAGAGTCTTTGTTCTCATCTTCATTCTCATTTCCTTTCTCCTCTCCTTTTGAAGTGCTGTCTTCCGGTTCTCCTTGACTAGAAGCAGTAGTGGTGTTTCCAGTAGCAGCTGACAGAGGGTTATTCAACAGCCCGCCCAAGCCAAACACGTTGGGCAGGCCCGCCATTCCTGGCAGCATCAGGGGCAGCACAGCAGCAGGGTTCTTCGCATCGCCTCCGGCGGTGGCAGCTGTTGCCAGTCCTGGAGGGAAGCCCATGAGGCCTGCCAGCTGGAGCGACTGGAGATTCTGGAGATTCTGAAGGCTCGTCAGGTCCATTCCA
Source organism: Symphalangus syndactylus (assembly GCF_028878055.3). Lineage (NCBI taxonomy): Eukaryota > Metazoa > Chordata > Mammalia > Primates > Hylobatidae > Symphalangus > Symphalangus syndactylus. Next base: position 57,067,360 of record NC_072429.2, read on the forward strand.
GCAAACAGGCTGTTCACCAGCAAAGGGTTGATCCCTGACGTGGAAGCCACAGCAGCAGCAGCCGCGGCTGCCCTGGCGATCTCACTTTTGGGCCTTCTTCCTCTTCTGCTCGCTCCCTCTCCCCGCACCACAGGCCCAGTGAGAAGGCGGTCAAACATCGACTCAGGAACAAAACCCTGGAGGACAGGGGAGGCAAACAGTGGCTATAAAGACTGTCAAAGACAACTTGATCTCAATGTGAGCCTCTGTGGTGAACCTGCCATTCCAAATGGAAATACCTAAGTAATTCTTCCCTCCTAACAGCTCAATGATAAAACTTAATGACAGCAAAACTTGTTTTTATTATTATGTTAGCTTGCCGAACTGCAGAAAATTTGCTCAAGGCTACTCATCAGTGAGGTAAATGTCAAGTTAGCTGCATCCATAACTAACTCAAGAAATCATACAGGGTACAAAAATAGAGTTAGGATGAGTAAGATCTAGTTTTTGATAACACAACAGGGTGACTACACAGTCAACAATAATTTATGGCATATTTTAAAATAAGTAAAAGAGTATAATCACACTGTTTGTAATACAAAGGGTAAATGCTTGAGGTGATGCATACCTCATCTACCCAACGTGATTATTATGCACTGTGTGCTTGTACAAAAATATCTCATGTACCCTATATATATACCTACTATGTACCCATAACAATTTTTTAAAAAGGAAAGTACATAATGTATAATTATATCAAATTATCACTTTGAAGCCAGGTGCTGTGGTTCATGCTTGTAATCCCAACACTTTGGGAGGCCAAGACTAGAGGATTTCTTGAGCCCAGGAGTCTGAGACCAGCCTGGGGCACACAGCAAGACCCTACCTCTACAAAATAAAAAAAAAGTTATCCAGGTGTGGTGGCATATGCTTGTCATCCCAGCTACTTGGCTAATCAGGAGGCTGAGGTGGGAGGACTGCTTGAGCCCAGGAGTTTGAGGCTGCAGTGAGCTATGATTGCACCATTGCACTCCAGCCTGGGTGACACAGCAAGACCCTGTCTCTTAAAAGAAAAAAACACCTTGCATATACATTTGATTCATCAATTAATTTTTGTCAATTAAATATCTGTCAATTAAAACAAATTTTTGACTGGGCACAGTGGCTCACACCTGTAATCTCAGCACTTTGGGAGGTCAGGGCAGGCAGATTGCTTGAGGTGAGTTCGAGATCAGCCTGGGCAACACGGCAAAATGCCTTCTCTACAAAAAATACAAAAACTAGCCAAGCTTGGTGATGTGTGCCTGTAGTCCCAGCTGCTTGGGAGGCTGAGGTGGGAGGATTGCTTGAGCCTGGGAGATTGAGGCTGTAGTGAGCTGTGATTTCGCCACTGCACTCCAGCCTGGGTGACAAAGATCTTGTCTCAAAAAAAAAAAAAAAAAAAAAAAAGAATAAAAGATACTGCATGGGAGAAAAATTATAAAATAGTATAACATAATATAAACCCAGGATGTTTTATCCCCTCTATAATGTGTTATTTTGGATATTTCAAATATATGTAAAAGTATTTTTGAAATATGGAAAATGTAATTATATTTTAGTATCTGCCCTAGAAAAATGAAAACTTATGTTCACACCAAAACCTGTACACAATTGCTTATAGCAGCTCTAATCAGTTTCAGAAATCAGGAAATAACCCAGATGTCCTTCAGTGTGTGAGGGCTAAGCCATGCAGTGTCACATCTATGCAATGGAGACAGCTACTTGGCAACAGAAAGGAGAGAACTGTGACACATGCGACCATCGATGACCTTCCATACGATGAGCGAAAGAAATCGCTTCAAGACTTATGTCCTTCATGCTTCCATTTTAGGACATTCTCAAAAAGACAGGGATGGACAACAGGTCAGCGGCAGCCGGGGTTAGAGTGGGGACAGGACGGTGTGAGGGAACTTGGGGTGGGGGGTGGGGGGATGGAACCCTATTCTGACTATGGTGTCAGTTCACAAACTCACATGTGTGTTAAGATCAACAGAATGTTACACCGAAAGAAAAGTCATTTTTCATGTATAATTAAAACAAAGAACCAGCATGTCCTGAACGAATTTTTTAAAACCTAATGATAACAAATCTTTTAGACAGAACTGTTGTATTTTTTTTTTTAAATCAGAAATCACAGTTAATCTTAATGATCTCAACCACCATACATCCTATTCCACAGGTGAGCTGTTAAGTAGGCTTACCTGGGGCAATCCTCCCTGGAGAAGTCTACCTCCAAGACTGTGAAGGTATGTTTCCATACAAACCTTTTAAATTGGAGCTGACAAATGAATTCACTTTGGATTAATGATGTATTGATGTAAGAAATGATGTATTAATGACGTATGAAATGATGTATGAAAATGATGTATTATGTCAATTCTGTTAAGCTAAGAATAAGTTACAACTGAATAATTAATGGCCAACAGAAAATAAGAAAGACTAAGGAAAACAGTTTTGTATAGCTACCTTTCTTGATAGAAATGCAGTTTGTACTTACAGACTGCTTAACTATATCAGTCCAGTCTGGAGCAACTGCAAATTCAGGATTTTCTTCCAGCCACCTGGGTAGATCCTTCATTGGAGGCGCCATAGCTCCACCCATCTGGGTAGAGGCATTTGACAAATGATTAAAAACACAGTCTTCCCTCCCCTTTCTGTTAATCTACTCCCTCCCCCTTCTATAATACACGCACACACATACACACACGCACACACTCACACATGCATTCAGGCAGACGGGATTCTTTTCCCCTATAGAAGAAGGCAGGATAAAACACTTCCTTCTGGGCTAAAAAATCGCATAGTGATCAATTCCCTTTCCCAGCGTTTACCTTCTTTCCATTTCGTTTATTGACAACAGGCACCCTTTCTTCTCCTGTCAAAGTGTTTATATCCAATTTATTAGGGTTTCGACATCTATGTCGTTTCTGTTTCGGTTTCTGAAATGAGGAAAATAGCATATCTGCATTCTTCTGCAAAAGAAAAAACATATTTAGTAAAACTGGTATTTAGTACTTAGTCTTCTCTATATAAATCCCAAAGAGAACTGTCAGATCATCTTCAATTATTATGGAAGTTTTAAGAATCATTTTAATTATTAATATTAGAAGCCATATTTTTCTCTTTGAAAGAAAAAACTCCTATTTTACCCCTGTCCATTAAGGAACACATAAGTGAGAATTGGCTTTTCCTTTTGTCTATCAATAACCTCACTTAAATTTTTCTTTAAATGTTTAACCAAGTCATGATACTTTTAAAGGAGGCTTTCTGTAGTACTTTTACTGATTTCTAGTTAGTGGCTTGAATGAACACAGAGATGATACCCCATCAACAACATGAGACTGTCTGTAATGAGAACTAACCAACAGACAGATCTTGTAGGGGGTGGGAGTACATTCTGAGTTGCAAGAACATTAGGCTGAACCCAACAAAATAAAATGTAAAACTCTACGTTTAAGTTTTAAAAAATCAATCACATAAATATAGAAAGCAAAAGACTTGCATTGCTAGCTAGCAAACAGTTTGTGTGACAAACCATTTGGAGATATGAATTGTCTAACATTTAATATAAGGCACCAGCATTAGTTGCCATAAAAGCAGCTAATACAACCTTGGGCTGCAATAACTGGTCAAATCTCTGGAAGTAATGGCTTCATAGCACTCTGGGATGGCGGAGCCTTGTCTGGAGACTAGAGAAAGTGCATTCAAGAGTGTCACCCCAATACTAAGACCGCCTGGAAACGATGCCATCGAAAGAATAACTGAAGAAGTCACATGAGTTTGATGGGAGAAGCAAACAGTAAGGAAATGCGTAACGCACATCTTCAAATAACTGTAAGGCTGCCTTCAGTAAGACAGACCTGAAGCTAGTATCTGTAATGAAGAAGATTCAACAACAAAGACCTGGGAAATGTTTGAGACCAGGAAACATTCCAGGAAAAGGCAGAGGGACCAGCTGTCAGGGATTTCTATGTTGTAAGGGAATGAAGTGGACCGGCCTGCAAGATTCCTTCCAACTCTAAACTCTGAAATACTCACTGGTACATAACTTGGCATATCAACAGTGTAAGTAGGATGCAGCTTCAGCCATTCAACTAAATCCTTATTTTTAGGAGCATCTTCCCCCACCAGCCTAGTCCCATCTTCGAGATTGATAACAGGGATCCGTGTGTCTGGGTCCAGCTGTCCGGGAGAAGGAATGTTTCTTGTTGGTGGGGTCTCTATATCTTCTTCAAAAGCTTTGGTCACCTCAGCATCCTCCTGCAGAAAGTTCACAATGGTATGAATTCTCACACGAAGAGAGAGCCTCTGACAATGTCCTATTTCAAGAAAATGCTATCCTAGAATGGATCTTTGATCAAAAAGGGGAAATAGCTACTAGAAACAATGTCTAGTTGTTTGGGAACCGCTATTAAAAGAAAACGAGGCTGGGCACGGTGGCTCATGCCTGTAATCCCAGCACTCTGGGAGGCCAAGGTGGGAGGATCACCTGAGGTCAGGAGCTCGAGACCAGCCTGGCCAACATGGTGAAACCCCATCTTTAGAAAAAATACAAAAATTAGCCAGGCATGGTGGTGCTTGCCTGTAATCCCAGCTACCTGGGAGGCTGGGGCAGGAGAATCACTTGAAATCAGGAGGCAGAGGTTGCAGTGAGCAGAGACTGTGCCACTGCACTCCAGCCTAGGCAATGGAGTGAGACTTCATCTCAAAAAAAAATAAATAAATAAATAAAAGAAGACGAAACTTTTATATCATTCTTCACACTGTAGAACTAGTAATTAGGTAAAAAATTTATAGTCCACTAAGGTTCCATACTTTGAAATCCTAAGCCAGCCACTGGGAATACAACATGCGGGGTACAGTCTGGGCTGATATGCATGAAAGGCAGCCTCTCAGTCTCTCTTGGAGATCTCCGGATAATGACATTAAAGATAATTTACTAAAGGAATTTCTGAAAGCCAGTCTATATGTAACTTATTGGCACTCTGTGCACAATATAATTTTGTTGGTAGTGGGACATTTTGTCTCAGACATGTGTGGCAACATTGGAAAGAACAACGCTAACTGAAGTCTACAGTTATTTCAACCTCCAGACACCCACTTCTCCTTCCCCACAGCTCTACCATGGCGCAGGCCTTCGTCACTTCCCACCCAGGTTATTGCAATATTCCCAAATGGTCTCCCTGATTCTAACCCCACCTATCTTCAATCCAACCTCCACACTGCTACGCTGGAGTCAGTTTTCTAAAATGCAGCTTTTCCCAGTTCAAAAAATTATGTCACATCACTCTCCTATTTTTTTCAATAATTGCATCCCTATTACCTCCAGGACAAAATCCAGGTTCTTCCGAATGGCATCAAGGCCCTCCATGATTTGCATCCTGCCTTCTCTCCAAGCTCATCTCTGCTGAAGCTCACTTCCTCAGCAAATTCCTCAGTTCTTCAAACCCAAGAGGCTCTCTCCTCTTACACATGTTCTCTGCCAACCCTTTTAAAATGACCAACTACTACATGATCTTCAAAACTTAACTGAAGTACAGCCATCCATAGGGAAACTTCCTCATCTGTTTCTCCCCATATCCTCTTCCCTCCACTCCTAGGCTTCCTTTGGGCTCACAAAGTACCCTAGACATCCCTTGGTCATGGCACACATGAACAACCAGGACACATTATGATTTATCTGCTACCCCATCCTAAACACTGCATTCTCCAGTGCAAGCACTTGACAGGACTGTATTTTTTGACTCTCAGTGCTGGCACAGGGAATAGTGCCAGCTTGTCCACTGTTGCTGAATGCACTCTTACTTTTTCATGGCAGCACAGTTAGAGTGCTGACAAAATACTAAGACAGATCTAGGATCTGTCTTCTTTCATCCAGGTAATACTGCTGGCCTTTACATCTTTTCCTACTTGGTTTATTTACAGATTGATCAGTGCTTTCCTTGTATTTTATGTGCATGCACATCACCCCCGACAACACCAAATGAGGAATTCCTACATTTCAAAATGTGACAGCTAAAAAAAGAAAAAGTTTTAAAAATACATTCTCTAACTTCAATTAGGAATTCTCTCAGGCTTTCTAAATGTGACTTTAGAAAAAGAAAAATATCAACAAATTCTTAACAATGGCTTAAAATAGTGAAATGAATAAAATCAGTCTCAGATTTAAAATAGGATGTGTACTTGCAATAGGAAAAAAGCATGTGTGTTGCATTATTAATTCCTAACACCTGGTCCAGAGACAAAGCTGTGTCGTGATCCAAATATTGAACATGATTGCCTGTAAACCCAGTACTTCAGGAGGCTGAGGTGGGTGGATTACTTGAGCCCAGAAGTTTGAGACCAGCCTGGGCAACATGGTGAAACCCTGTCCCCACCAAAAATACAAAACAATTAGCCGGGTATGGTGGTGCATGCCTGTAGTCCCATCTACTCAGGAGGCTAAGGTGGGAGAATCGATTGAGCCCGGAAGTTGGAGGCTGCAGTGAGCCCAGATTGCACCATTGTGCTCCAGCCTGGGCGAAACAGTGAGACCCTGTCTCAAAAACAAACCCTGTTTCAAAAACAAAAAACCCTACAAACATTGAACATGATAATAAACAAAAAGAAGTGTCAGCTGCAGAAACTTCCCAATTTGTTAAAGTTTATGGAGAAAGAATTTATCAGTCAACAAAATCTACCAAAGTAGTAGTTTCAAACAGGAAGGCTAACCACTAGTGCTACAACTCTGTCTAAGGGCCATAACCCTAGAAATGGCATTTTAACTTACGGAAAACATGTAAGTCACAGCTAGTCCATTACAAAGTGTACTTTTACAGGATTCTGAAAACAATCATACCATCAACAAATATGACCATTATGATGACTGGTGCATTGGTAATCAATTTTGAAAAAAATTTTATTTATTTTTTTTGAGACAGAGTCTCACTCTGTCGTCCAGGCTGGAGTGCAGTGATGCGATCTCGGTTCACTGCAACCTCTGCCTCCCGGGTTCAAGCAATTCTCCTGCCTCAGCAACCTGAGTAGCTGGGATCACAGGCACGTGCCACCAGGCCAGGCTAATTTTTATAATTTTAGTAGACACAAGGTTTTGCCATGTTGGCCAGGCTGGTCTTGAACTGCTGATCTCAAGTGATCCATCTGCCTTGGCCTCCCAGAGTGCTGGGATTACAGGCGTGAGCCACTGTGCCTGGCCCAATGTTGAAAATTTACTCTTAGCCACCTGAATGCTTCTGTTTTTTTTTTTTTTTTTTTTTTGAGATGGAGTCTCGCTCTGTCACCCAGGCTGGAGTGCAGTGGCGCGATCTTGGCTCACTGCAAGCTCCGCCTCCCGGGTTCACGCCATTCTCCTGCCTCAGCCTCTCTGAGTAGCTGGGACTACAGGCGCCCGCCACCACGCCTGGCTAATTTTTTGTATTTTTAGTAGAGACGGGGTTTCACCATGGTCTCGATCTCCTGACCTCGTGATCTGCCCGCCTCGGCCTCCCAAAGTGCTGGGATTACAAGCGTGAGCCACCGCGCCCGGCCTAATGCTTCTGTTTTAATTAGACCCCACCAGAGGGCAAACAAATTTCAGTGAATGTTATTTTTCATTTCTGAACTTTAACTCAACTATGTCTTTTCCTGCCTTCTTATTAAGCTTTCTCTGAGTTCAAGAAATAGAAAATGGGCAAATAATAATAGGGATGGTGTAAGAAAAAACATGTTGAAACAGACAACTGTCTTCCCCCAATCTCAAATTTCAGTTTCCCAAAGTGTGTCCCACTGCTTGAGGAAGGGTCCAGGATGGCCCAGTACCTGGAAGGCTTCCTGGAGCACCCACTCCTCACAACACAGACAAAGAGCTCCAGCCACTATGATGACTGGGGCTTCTGGTCAATAGGTTCAAGATACATAGTGCTAAACCATTTTTTAAAAAAGCACATGTAATTGTGCTCTTTGGGATAAAATTCTGGTCATCAGTGAGTCAGGCACCACATTTTTGGGTGAGATGTAGTTGAAGTGGATTAAGAAAAAAAATCATTTTGATTATACTGCATTCATTTATTTCCTCTGAATTGAGAAAGGAAAAGTCAAAATCCACTGGTTCATACATTCTATTCAAACCTATTCTAGCCAAGGCACAGCTCAAATTTTTAAAATATCTACTTACGGAGATAGGAGAATTTGCAGTCACTAGCTTTTTATGTTAACACAAATCTTAGGTCCAAAATGAAACATTTATACTAATTTTAATAAATGCCAGGCCTAAAACATAACATTGAAACTTGTTCCACCTCGAGAATTCAGAGATAACAATTCTAGACTCAGAAGAACATGTTTCTAGGTTGGGCTGTTCTTCTGAGAGCAATCAACACATCAGAACTTGGGAAGAATACACCCTCAAGCTACACTTCGTTCAGGCCAAGTGATCTGTATCAATGATCAGAATCATGACTGTTTATTGTAAAACTATTTCTTTAGTGGAGGAAGCTGGCTGTCATACCATGCTGCTGAGAGAAACACAGCCCAGCATTGTGAGCATCGCGGGACCCTCAGCTGTCAACATGTGCAATCACCATGCAGGCGAGCTCCCCAACTTACTGCACTCAATGACGTCCGTTTGTGGCTCATGAAAAGCAGATCAAGGCCCTCCACATTTTTCCTCCGTCCCCGCCTCCTCTTCATGGGAGGCTCTCCATCCACTAGGGAGCCATTAAGGAGATGCCTTGTGGGTGTGCGCGAAAGCCCTGCTTGGAGCAGTTCCATTTGAGTCTTAAAGGCATCAGACACTGGTGTTGAGACATTAGGCAAGATAAACTTTGAAGAAAGAGATGAAAAATTTGAGGTAGAGCTTGTTGCCTCTCTTGAGGCCTTTGATAAATCTACAACTTTTTCTTGTCCATTTTCTGAGACCACCTGAGACTCTCGAAGCTGGGCAACCATCTCCATGAGATTTCGCCTCTTGGCAGCTCTTTCGGCCTCAATTTCGATTTTTCTCCTCCTCCTCCTCCGCTGGCGAGGGACAGAGAGGTTGAGGGCATCTTCCTATTGAAAAATTCCAACAGAATAGAGTTGCAGTGAGCCAAAACAGTATTGGCTATATGGGCTGGCTTTTAGAAATAAGGAACAAGAAGCTTAAGGAATTAAGCTTTCATGACTGGTGCACAGAGCTGAGGAAACAGCAGCTATCTTATTTCTAAGCAGGGCCAGTGAAATATAAGCTCGCAAACTCAGTTAAGGCTTAGAGAGCTCCCTTTTAAGCTGCAGAAACAAACCATTCTAATTCACCTTTGACAACTGAGGAGAAGTAGTGATGTCCTCACTCCCACTAATGCTGGCTTGGCCGACCATGGAGAGCTCAGCAAAGCTCCTCTTCTGCAAGGGGCTGTCCACTGTGGTGGGTGTGTAACCTGGGATGAGGCCTTGGAAATCAAACATCTGGCGCCTATTTACTGGCCATTTGCCTTTCAACACTGCTTCACAGATGTTGTCTAATCGGTTTATCATTACTCTATCCTGGAGGGAGAAGAAAAGTCACAAGAAATTTTAACAAAGCCCTGGTTAAAATTACTAGATAAATACATCCATCAAGATGCAAAAGAGCATAAAATGTTTAAAAGTCAACTGGAGGACAAAAAGTAAAAGAAAACAAGGCAAGAAACCAAACAAGAAAGTAAATAAACAAAATCTCCTATAATGGCATTGCTCTGGCAGAAGGTCCTAGGTGGCTTCAACACAGAAAAACATGCTATTTTTTAATCACGAACACTGAACTACATAAAACAGAAAAACGTACTACATAATCACCACCTTCAAAATATCTTCGTATTTAAAAAGTAACTCTTGTACAAGCTCCACAGAGCTCTGCTGGTGGATGTCAGTAGATGACAATGGAAACCCTGCATTAGCTTCTTGCCGCCCTGGCCCTTCAGATCTACAGGCTGGATTGCAGTCCCAGGAAGTGGGACATCATTAGCGTCACTATTAATAAAGTTCAGCATTATGAAATGGGCACCAACCTAGGAACACCTAATGAATGTCAATTTGCATTCCCTACCTATTATCACTTCAAATTTCATTGAAGCGTGTACATTAAAAATTTCTAATTACAGCTTTAGACTGAGTTTCCATAGATTAAAAGTGCCTGCTACTATAACCTTTGACTGATCTGGGAAACTCCCTCCTACACTCAATAAAGGAGGTTAGCATAACAGGGGAACTAAAGGGATAGACAGAGGAAACAAAATGTCTTTGACAGTACATTCTTTGGTCAAAATTTTCACCTTGTTTCTTAAACAACAGTAATACTGGGAAAGACCAGCCTGGAGGTAGGCTGACTGAAGCTCATTTTTTGTGTTGTTTTAAACCAGACAGCCCTGTTATGGTGATTAGGATGATTATTTCCTCACCCTGAAAAACAGACCTAAATTACACAGGGAATTATTATAAAATTATACTATTTAGCCAAAAAAGTAATTTCCATTTTGCTTTTGGTTACAGATAACTACATTTGGAATCATCTCATAATGCGTTAAGAGCAAATGGGTCAACAGTACACCCTCTCCCAAGTCAAGAAGCTGGTAGGTTTCCAAATATACAAAGCTGTCTTAAATCTGGAGGCTTTATTTCACAAAAAAATTTTAAAACACAGTGATAATCCATAGATTATAGTAATGAGCCATAGATTATACTAGACAACAGGGGTAAGTAACCTAAAAGCCACATGGAGCCAAAGATCAACCCATATAATCACTTCTATTTCTTCTTATCTTTCTTTCACGTTACATTTCCCATCCTATTAGAAAAGTGTTCTACAATTTTTTTCTTTGGGCTTTTTCAGATCATTCTTTAAAAGCGTAAGAAAAATCTATAGTCTTCATATACTGTGTCAAAAGTTTACCTTAAAATTATTTGAAAAATCAAGCTAGAAAGATTTCCTCTACCCTAATCCTTTTTGGTCAGCAAAACAACAGCAACAAAAACCTGCCAACCTTAGGCCAAAACGAGAAGGCAAATGTTCTTTCATGAAGGAGCTGAGCTACTGAAGGATCTCCGTCCTCCATGTAGAATCCATCTCGGGTTTCATCTCTAGCAGTGCTCATGGAAGCATTGCTTTCTTCATCAAAATTCTTCCCTCTAGAGACAGCTCCTGCTGAGAAATGAGTTAATGTGCATTACTCACAACCACAGTATCAGGGAAACTGAAGTTTAGAAAGGACATGACTAAAAATGTGAATACTAATCAGCTCCATTTTATTGAGTACCTACTACATGGCTAGAACGGTACTGGGCACTGTTGTCTAAAGCTTGCAACAGCCCTTTAACATAGATGGTGTTATTTCCATCTTGCAGATGATGACACAGAGGCTTAGAGAGGTTAGTCACTAGCCACCTAGCACTGTGCAAGTAAACCTTACAAGAGGCTGACAGCCAACCAAGTCATTGACTCAAGAGCCTATGTTCTTCCACACAGAAAAAAAGGCTGACCTTCTGGCAAAAGCTGAAGGTTCCAGCTACAGCACAGTACGTGCCCTATTTTTACTTTGGGCCAGTTTCAGCAACCTTATTGTGACTTAAAAAATTGGTTATTTTTAGATTCTATTCCTACTCTTTACTTCTGAATCAAAACATAATAAGCACCAATTGTTTCAAAATGATTAACAATATTTACTCACTGAATGACCACCTTCCCTCACATTTGTCGAAATTAAAATCACATCGAATTCTTAAAACACTGTCACTACAAGTTAACTTCCATCCTTAAACCAAAAGTTGCTAATGTGTCCATGCAACTCTTCTTAGAGTTTATGTTGTTCAAAATACCATGGTTAGGTGCTATAAGGTGCGAGGGCAAAACACAGGTATAAGCGTAACCTGAAATTATCCCTTCACAGAAGAAAATGTACACTAAGTACTCGTGAAAAAGAAAAGATCAGGTGCTGTGCTGCCAGAAAGCAACGCATCTCACAACCAGCTGCTGCGGAGTCAGGAGAGGGGCCAGTGGTAAGGCCTTACCTTCAGGCTGGGAAGACTCTTCCGACTTATCGTCATCCTCCAGCTTTTCCTCTTCATCCTCTTCGGAACCTTTCTCTGAAAGAGATTTGGACCCAGTGTCTGCGCCGACCTCGACACCTTTCAGTTCATTTTTCACAGAGCTGGCCTCCGCCTCACATTCCTGCTTGCTCTCCTTCCCACTGCCATCAGTTTCTTCTTCCTCTTCTTTGCCCTCACATTTCTCCTTGGCAGCTGGGTTTTCAGACTCCTCCACTTTGCCTTCGGCTTGTTCCAGTACCTTCTCATCTTGAATGTGAGCAGATGAGATGACTGGAGGAGTCTGGACAAATCCAACTGCCAGTGGGTTCAAGGAAGATGTATTACCTGCCCCTCTGTTTTGAGCAAAGTTTTTATGTGCATCCAAGAAGGATAACTCAGGGTCATTGAGGATGTGATAATCCGTCCGACTGACCCCGTGTTTAGCAGCACCAACCAGCAAGTCTCGGTCATGCCGTCCGCACTCCCACCACTCCGGCAGATCCAAGCTTGGTTGGCAGAGCTTAAGCCTCTCTCCCAGCTGGGGGTGATGGAGAACCTGCTCGCGGATCTTCCGTAGCAGCTCAATGCGGTACAGAGTTCGAGAGGCTCGCTCCTCTGTGATCGGCTCAATTATGGAGGAGAGGTCGGGCGGTTCTGTAACACAGAAGGGCTCATATTTACTTGGGAAGAACTCAAGGGCACTCTACATTGTACACTTTATTTTTCACTTTACTGGTCTGTTTGTATAGAACTTTGTTGTTAAATGTACCTACCATCATCTGGCTTGACGGGCATTCGACATACTCGCCTACACATGGCCACAAAACAACTGAAGTATTTCTCCAAACTCTCATCAGATTTTTTGTCAAGCCTGGCAAAGGCTCGAAATTGGTTCCAGTCAAATTGCTGTTTCACAGGGTCAAAAATAACCCCAAAGGTGGATACCACACGGTAAAAATCAGCCTCTTCTCTTCTTGTCCACCTGTTAGAAAGATTGTATTAGCTTGCATCATACTTCAGGAAAAGACTTAATATTTACTGTTTCTTTTCCTCTTTCCCCCAGACTTTATACACAGTAGTTATTTGGGGGTGGGGAAACAGACTGCTTTGCTGGAGTGAGCCTTTCTTTGGTGGTCGCTACTGTTGATATGAGTCCTGTCTCTTGTGGGTCTACAGGAGCAGGGCAGAGGGGAATGTACCGGGAGCTGAGTGGAAACCCTGAAGAAACTCACTTTTGCCGCTTCTCAGATATAATAGCTTCCCTTTCCGCTTCCAGAGCTCTCACTTCCTCTCGAGGCCGCCGTCTGCGCCGGTCAGTCTTCATTAGGGCCTCTTGCCTCATCTGTTGCCTTTTATAGCTGCGCTGATAGGCAGTAATGAGCCGGCGCAGACGTGTAGTCAGGGTTGAAGTGTTAGGCCAGTAAAGTTGGCCTAACTCAGCATTACTCTCACTGTGCTTGCCTGGGGAAGTGGAAAAACATTTTTGAAATGTGTAGCTGCAATCTTGCAATACACAGAGTATTCCAACAAAACAGGATGACCCATTAAGATTCAAATGACAGTGTGGGAAAGGGCATCTCAGTGCCCTCATTTTTAATATATAAATAAGTAATAACATTCGCTTGGAACATATACACTTATTTCTTTTTTAACTCCTTAGAGGGGATGAAAACATTATTTATTAGTTCTACATAAAGAAACACACTTTACAGCATAAACTTCTTATAAGGTACTCTCCTCTAATGTATGTGCAATAATCATCTTGAGTATAAAAAATAACTGCATAATTGTTGTGTAATGATTTTATATTCGGTAAAATGTCAATATTCTAAATAAACTGAAAATATTTTAGGTGAATACTTAGCAAATACTCTATTCCCAAGAGCTATAGTTTAGATGCTTAAAATTTTTCACTAATTAGTGTAAAATATAAATCAGCTAATTATCATCAAAGAAACAGTTATCCTATCTAAGAAATTCAATGTCATGAAAACACAGCCATTAACAAGAATTAAAATGATTCACAAAACAGGTCAATGTAGAAGAAATAAGGTGTTAAGACACTGCCATCATGAAGCAGGACAGTCCCTACCACGTGAACAATGACTGCTCAGCGCATGTCTGCTCGCCTACACGAGCTTTTCTGGGGCCTTACCTGTGGCATGTATTTCCATGGATTCTTCCTTATCCTCTGGAGGAGAATTTGCAAATTCCTTGAAAGCAAAGCAAGAAACAGAATTATTTTAATTTGGGGTCTCATTTTTCTTTGTCTTTTAAAGAAAAGGTCATTATCTATAAAGTTTAAAAAGTCTTATGTGGGCATATAATATTTTAATGGAGCTATAAAAGCCAATATACTCAAGTCCATACATCTATTTCATCTTTGAATGGTGTTCTGGTTGGTTTATATTCTGGGTCTTCATCTTCTCTATCAAATTCTCCCCTATGTAAAACAAACACAAAAATTATTTGAATCATACTGATAAGCAAGAGAAGGAAGGGGGTGGGTAGGACAGAGTAACAATCTGCCCAGTGCTACTTTTAATTATGGGTTTGACATCAAAAGCAACTCTATCAGTATTTAAAATACACAGCCATGGCAGTGTGGTGGAGGGGGTCCGGGGAGATTGGGGGAAATGACATTTGGAAAAGAAAAACAAGTTTCAGATTATCAAGATAATGTATATTGTTTAAACAGTCATTACACGACATACAAATAGAGTAGACTGGTAAACATCGCTTGAACTTCAAATCAGACGCAATATAGTGTGTAGTGCAGGGTAAGAACTGAACCCTGCCAATAGATGTGAAACTGACATAAAGTTTATTCAAATTTTAAAATGTCCTTCTTACCCGTCACCACCATCTGCTAGCATGTCTGTTCCTCTTTGCTCGGCAGCTATGGCCTTGGCATCAGGCATACCAACTCGTTCCAGAAAGCACAGCGCGGGGTCAGCTCGCATGGAGTTGTACTTCTCATAGCCTGTGCCGTGCCCATCCGTGCACAGAAAACACACAGAAACAAAGAAAGGCCTCGTCACTGGCAAAATCACATCACTGGCAAAATCACAGCACTGCCACAAGTTTGTTTCTCAGTCAAGGTTAGCGTCTATGTTGAATCCAAGTGGACCTTGTTTTAGTAGAGCATTCTATGGAACGCTCCTTCTAGGGAAGCTACTGGGGACCAAGTTACACTTCAGGGATATTATCAGAATTACCACAAACACTAATAGAAAAACAGGTTCAGAATAACTGCAAGATGCCTGGGAGGATTTCTGACCCTATTTTTCCCCAGATCTAATTTTGCTTGACATTTAGAAGGCTTCGCAATGTTCCTTTATGACCTCTGCAGGGGTGCGCTGAGTCTACCCCCATCCACCCTGTGAATAGCATCAGTCCTACAGGAACTCGCATGGCTGGCTGAAAAATCCCCATATACGTAAGGCCAGCGAACCTGTCTTATTAGGTTTAGGATGATGCATGTCAGTAAGATGACACTGTTCCCTCTATGGTTTTCAAACTGCAATTTGCTTTTTGACTGCCCAAGTTGACTAGATGGAAAATGGCAGATCCCAACAGTGCACTGCGGGAAAATGATTTTGAGGCTGAGCTCACAAAACGCGGCTGCAGTACATAGGCAGAACAGCACAATTCAATTAGGATGTGTACTACAACACACCGCTCCTAACTGCTGTAGAGCCGCAAGCCAAACTGTAATCATGAAAGGTTTTATAAGCCATCATTCTCCCCTTTAGTCAGGCTGGGCTGCTGAGAATACCTCCGCGACCTCCAGAGAATTGGGATTATAATCAGGAATCGCTCACTGTATATATCATGCCAGTTCTGCATCCCCAGCCTTTCAAAGTTAACAAGGCTGCATCCCACTCAGGGGAGCCGCGAGTTCTCAGCACTGACATTTGTGAAATATTGCTTGGAACAAAGCCCAGGAGGCACTTGTACAGATTAATAGCAGAGGTTAAGCCCACCGTCCACTTTGACACTGGTTGGCAGAGTTAGCAAGGGAAGCCACGCTGGAAGCAAAGTTTAGGGAGAGCTATAGTACAACTTGGCTATTATTAAAACAAATATGGTTTGGGTTTTATTTACAGCCAAGAAAGAAATGTTTTCTTCTCAAATGTTCAACAAACATTCAAAAACAGCATCTGATATTTACAGTTCATATTAGATTTTTAGTACAGAAAAATGGTAGACGCCAAGAGTCCTTTGGAACTATCCTCATTAATATTATGACTTTGGAAAAGAGGATGTAAAGAGTTCTAAATAAAGACCAAGCCATACAGTCGAGATGTATTCAAACAGAAACGTCACTTACCATGTTTGAACACTCCAATTAAGAGGGATTTGTCTGCTTCCTTATCCCACCAATCTGCAGGAACTTCAGCATGGAAAGGTTCAGGGATCCACACGTCGGCTTCACTGAAAGACAACATTTATAAGAAATATTAGTATTAAAAAAGAATTCCAAGTAATGAATGTGATACGTAGCTCACGTGCCCTCTCTCCCATGATAAACATCTGAGCATGGTAGGGAGGTATCAGCAAGGTTAAAAGAAAGGGCATGAGTCAGTAGCCCTCTGCCATGACCAGAAATGAACTTTATCACATGGTATCCCATTTTAAGGGTCATCTCAGAACACCAGTGCTTTAGTTCACACCTCTTTACACTACAAACATAAATACAAACAGCCTTTTCCTGATTCTCATCACATCCCCAAGCACGAAGGACGAATACCGCATTCAAGATGCAAAAAAGGAGATGGGTTACTAGTGGTTTATGAAGGTTCTGAAACACACTCCATGATGTTTTCTGGCTACCCAGATTATCTCACTGAGGTTGAGAACAAACGTGAGCTCACACTAACCTTGAGTCAGCACCCTCTAAGATCTTATCTGCCTGGTCTCCTATCACTTCTTGTCTTAGGTAGTACAGCATGCGGACACGCAGCAGGACCCTGGAGAGGAAGACAGAGGGGGGAAAAAGTTCTTAACTTCAGGACTGTTTGCCAACAGTGGCTTTTGGCAGCTGCTGCTGTTCATCCATCATCCTGCCAAGGCTGATTAGCCATGCTGTATGGTAGGCTTGAAGCGTGACAGATGGTGGCACATAATCACCTCTGTGTGGTGCTTTCTGCTGGCTTCCAACAGGCCTGCCTGGCAACCGCTCACACTGCACAGAGAGGGCCCGAGCTCAGCCCAGCCTAGGCGCACTTCATTTAGTTCTACCTAGTGCAGCTTGTGAAGTTTAGACACGTACCCTACCACTGCCTCTGAAGTATTGAAGCAAGTTTGTAAACAACTGAGCAGATGGCTTTCAGTAACTGTTCTGCTTCATTATCTCGTAAAATTTCCTCAGCTGCTGCCTTAATACCATTTTTGGAAGCACATCAGAAGTTGTAGGAATAAACGAGATATAAAATCTGGTTTTACTACCTTACAATAAACCCTCAATATGGAATGTCAGGTTTTTCAGATTATACAACTTTGCTTCCGAGAAAGGAAGATGGCGACAGGGTAGGGTAGAAGGTGTGTCCTTGCTCTTCTCCTGTATGAAATACTGTGTTAGACATTTTTATTCCTTCTAGTTTATTGTACCTGGGAACCTAAGTTGTAGTAGCTTGAAAAAAAATAAAACATTAGAAAATTAAAATATGTCCAATTCACTGACATTCTTAATCATTCTCAAGAAATCAATTTTTTAAAACTTGGAATTCTAGGAACTAGAGTTTCAATCCTGCTTGGAGTTTCTCAATGGCTAAAACATAATTCTTTCAATAAAGTCCACCTGATAAGTCCCAAAAGCCAGTGTCTACCAAAGCTAGCATCCCCTGCTGGACAGCCCTGGTGTGCATTCGGGACTGATAACGTGAATCATAGCCTTCTTGGCCATGAGTACATGATAATACAAATGCTATTTCCCCAGCTGAATAATCCCATCATGTACTTGTACAGCACTTTACAACCAATGTCTCACACTTATACTAGCCCTTTTGATCTACACGACAGCCCTATGATGAAGCAGGGCAAGTTATAATTTCCATTTTCAAATGAGAAAACTGATGATAGCAGAAGATAAGTGACAAATCTAAGGCCACAGAGTTACCTTGCACATGGCACAACTGGAACTAGGTCTTCAGGCTCTACTACAGCATGCTGTTCTCAGGGTGTGGAAACTGTCCCTAAAACTTCAAAATAACAACTAGGATTCACCACAACAGACAACTCCCAATCACACATCAACAGATGCTCCTCAACAGGCCCTCCCTCAACCATGAGCCTACTCACGGCCAGCATGGGTTCTGGATAGGCCAAGCGTGAGCTTACAAATCCCCGAGGAGACTCACTTTGGATAACTCCTTTCTATTTCTTTAGATTTTTTTTCTCTTGTTAACTCATGAGATTAAACATTGACTGTACCATACTGAACAGACATTTTCTAAGAGTGTAAGTGGGGTCGGATTTTAGGGAACACTCTTATGCCACAGCAGTAACCACCAAGTTTCTGAGATATCAAAAGGGTTGGAGGTAATGGTTCTGAAGACGCCTCAGAGCCTCACCACAGCCCCAAGGAGCGGGGAAGACTTCCGAGCTGAGGCTGCCCTCATCTACTTGGGTTCAAACCTGGTTCTGCCCCCTAACTGGCTGAGGGTCCTTGAGGAGGTTACTCAACTTTAGTCTGTTTTCTTGTCAGTTAAATGGGGATAAAAATCATACTAATCTTAGACAACTCAAACAGATAATCCATATAAAGCGTTTGGCATGCTGCCAGTATTATGTGCTCAGACTTTGTTGCTGCTACTTTTACAAAGAGAAATGCATACTTATTTACATCCTGCCTTATCCAGCTGAGATCTTGCTGCCAAGGTCTACTGGACTCACCAGGAAAGTGAGTCCTCAAGAGGCTGAATAACTTGCTCAAGGTCACACGAAGCTAGGACATAGAGCTGATCAGTAGCATTGTTGCCTGAACTAGTGATACGGAAAAATGCATATTCAGAATAAGGAAACAACATATGCAGATGTTAGTTTAATAGGAACTGTTAACAGAACTCCACGCAATGAAATAAATTTAGGTTCAATATTATTCAATTATCTATAATCAGTTTTTTTGGAAATAAAGGTAAGAAATACGATTCTAAGCTCATAGGCAGAAAAAATGGACCCGGCAACTGAGATAATATTAAGCAAAAAATAATACATGAACTCCCCAGTCTTCCCTCCACTGTACGCAGTTAGTTGAAGGTGGGATCATATAATGCTGACTACTATTCTCTAACCTATACTGGTTAAAAGCCAGTCCTCTACAATGTTCATAGTACCATTATTCACAACAGCCACGATAACCAGCCCAAGCGTCCGTCAACAGATGACTGGGACAAACAAAACATGGCGTATACACACAATGGAATACTATTCAGCCATAAACAGGAATGAAATTCTGACACCGTAACACAAGTGAACCTTGAAAATATTAAGTGAAGTAAGCCAGGCACAGAAGGACAAATAATCTGTGATTCCCCTAGGAGATACACAGTATAGACAAACTAATAGAAACAGAAAGTAGAATGGTGATTGCCAGGGGCCAGGCAAGTTACTGTTTAATTGATACAGTTTTTATATTTGGGAAGATGGAAACATTTCGGGTACAGATAGTGAGTATACAGCACTGTGAGTGTAATTAATGCCAATGAATTGTTCACTTATAAATGGCAAAAAATGGTAAATGTTGTGTTGTGTATCTTATCATGTTAAAAAATAATCAGTCACCTAAAGGTATGCTATCCTGTAACTTGACACCACATTTCAAGAAACATGGTAAGGCTGTGCAAAGGCAATAACTACACCATTTAAAAGTCTTAATAACAGAGCTGTCCCTCCATATCCGCAGGAGTATGGTTCCAGGACCCCCCTCAGACACCAAGATCCGCAGATGCTCAGGTCCCTCAGTTGACCCTTCAAATCTGCAAGTTCTGCATCTGCAGACGTGAAGGGCCGACTGCATGCATTTTTTAAAGAATAAAAAGGAAATTAAGCTCTCCAGGTCCACCCTCTAATAACATACTTGTTACAGTGATGCTTCAGGTGTTTCTTGTAGCTGTCCTCCTGGAACAGGGCATCCGGGTTGCAGCTGGCCAGCCAGTCGGCATCCTGCACCACTGGCTGTGTGCTCTGGGCTTTCACCTTCTTTCCCTTCCTTCCCCTTGGCACAGGGGCTGACAAACCTAGAATCACCATCATAATAATAATAAAAGTCTTTTACATTCCAATTATAATGTCAATGGCAGAGAGCTTAATGCACGAGGCAGGGAAATACAGGGTGTATGTCACATCTCTTTATCAACAGTGTGTCACAAAGGTTCCTGGTGGCTTTGTGACCCTGTAGCACAAACAGCATGGTGGAGACCTACCAGAATGGTTGACCAAGGCTCGAGTCTGGCCATCTGCTGTGGGTGTGATCAGATCCCAGATGAAGCTTTTGATATTCTCATCCCCTTTGTAATGATTAAGACAGTACACCAGGATGGTTCTGCAGATGGTTTCTACATCTTGCTCAGTGAGTTGGCGTTTATAGCGTCCGTGGGAAAGAATGTCTGTCCACCGTCCCCAACTGCAAAGCAAATATCCAGCATGCAGAGGTGCCTGTGAGTTTCAATTTATGGCTTTACTTTAACAGTCAGGTACCAGTGTTGGGAAATCCTGGGTCAAAACTAGCAACAATTCACACTGGGTGATAGGAAAGCAATCCAGGGTGTAAGAATTAAAAACACTCCCTTACACAGTAAGCTGCCCCTCAGTTCACTGCTCCTAAGCGCATGAGTTGAACTGCCACAAGAATAATGCCTACAAAGCTAACCCTGGCCTTTCCAGGTACATGCAGGCTGTAGCAGCAATTTTCAGGACATGAGTGCAATCGAGGGCCTGGAAATTATGGACTTTGCTTCACACTGTCACGATTAGTACATTTTGATGTTGACCAACCATCTGAGATAAAAAGCAACTCAAGATAAAAGGTGTGACTACCCCAAAATCAAGGATGCGATGCTGAGCAGTATGGCTGCATCGACCCACCTCTAAAGGGATGCTACAGTCACTGGTGAAAGGTTCTGGAAAGCTCTGAGGTTCCTTTTGAAACAGGGAGTAATAACTCCAGGCATAAGAACTATCACAGGCAAGATGTTCTGCCCACCCTCAGGTCCTCATGAGAAATGAGTGGGAGAAAGGAGTATGGACAGAAGACAGAAGCAAACGGACAACACGCCATGGGGCCTGACTGCCTGTTTCATATGTTATAATCCCAGGCTAAACAGTGCCGTGCTGTTTCATCAGGGAGCCATGGAGTAAGACCACACGACAAATAGGTACAGGGGCAGGCAGCAGCATGTGCTGTCTGAGCCATGTCTTCTCCCAGGTGACAGCAGACTGAGCCACCAAGGCAGTGCTCATGGTATGAACGGCCCCTCTGCTGCAGACTGAGAGTTGTGTTTGGAGCAGAGAGCAGCACACATCCTCCCTCAGGCCCTGCCTGTCACTTGGTCTCTTGTGACAGGTGCTCTCTGGTCCTCTCTGGCTCCTGTGAACTTCTTGAAGTTTCTCCAACCACAAGGCTAGCTCTCACTGCTAGGCCTTGGAACACACCGCTCTATCTGCTGGGACCTCACTTCCCTTCCCTACCCAAACCCCAGCACTCCCTCTTACCCTGGCTGATTTGTGATATCCACCAAGTCACAGGCTGTACATGCCACCTTTTGTGGAATTCCTTCTTTCACTCCTCCTAACCCCAGAAGTGGGGAGACAACACCGGTGCTGTGTCTTAACAGCGAGCTGACAGGCTCTATGCTCCACAGCAGAGTGCTTCCCTGTCACAGCACTGTCACAGTCTGCACCACTTCTGCTTGCTCACCTGCCTGCCTGAGCCATGACTGTCTTGCTAAGAGCTCCACCCCTAGTGACTGAGAGGATCCTAGACAGTGCCCAGCACATAGGTGTTCAGAACATAGTGACAACTATGGGAAGAGGGAAGGGCCTGACTGAAAGACAATCTGCGCTAAGCCCACTTCTTAGCTGTAGGAGTTATTTATGTGTTCCATTCCTAAAGTTACCCAGAGAATTCTCAAATTTGATGATTGTGCTGAAACATGGCAGCAGGCATGGGTAGGCAAAGGGCTTTTGGGGGGCAGGGCTTTTGGGACGCAGGGGGTGAGTCTCTGCCCCATGTAAGAAGAGACAAGAGAGGATGTCCAGCTTCACAGATAATGAGGATGGACTTCTGTTGAACAAGCATTTATCAGCACTGTGTGTCTGCTCACACTGCACTACGCACTGAGAGCACAAAGAAGGAGCTTCCATCCTCAAGGAGCTGCAAACCAAAAGAGGGAGGCGACTCAAAAATTGTAAACAACATTATGAGTGTGATGGGAAGTGCAGGCCGGCCAGACTCGGTTGCAGAGCACAAGCTGATGCCTGCGTCGGACACCCACGGAGAGCAGAAGGGACGTAGGTCACCTCTCAGTGGAGGTGCACGTTGGGGGGTCCTCTAGGCAGTGGGAACAGCTTGTGCAAAGACACAGATGAGATGGAGCGTGGCGCACTGAAGGAGATGAAGCCGTCTGTCCTAACAGAGGCTTGGACTGCCCATGGGAAAGAACCAACAGAAGATAAGGGCCCAGAAGAGCTCTGGATGCCATGTCAGCATATGTTTGTATTTACTCTGAAACTAATGGTAATTCTTTGGAAGAAATCATCCAAGACAGGATGTCATCAGATCTGTAGAAAGGTTACTCTAGTAGCAGTTTTTTTGTTTTTTTTTTTTAACAGGAGTTGCCTATAGTCCCACAATCTGCTAGACAACTCTTATTGACCAATTCAGATATTTACTGAGCACCCTGCCATTCGAAGTACTGCTTCAGGCATCACAGTGATTCAGAGATAAATTAGACATGGATCCTGCCTTTCAGAAACCTGTAGTCCAGCAGGAAAAATACAACACTTTCACAAAATTCAAATGACCATTCATGTTTCATATGAGTTGCAAGGAAGAATTTAACAAGTGAGATTACTGCCTTTGACAATTTTTTATGAGAAATATTAAAAGCTTATGACAGTCCTAAATTTTATGCAAAGCTTGTAAAGTGAGAAAAGATTACGTAATTTTGACACTTTGTTCTTAATTATTAATAATCAACATGTAATCTGGATCTGGCATAATTCCTTAAGGTACACACAAGCACCTTAACTTCAGGTGACCTCTGAACCAGAAGCATCTGAACAACTTAGATTATGTTAACCAAACGGTTCCAAAGCCCTGTAAAGTTACTGCAGAAGCATTCATTTGACTGCGCAAACGGATGTCACACAAATTCAAACACAAATATAGCTTTTCTCTACCAGTCTGGAATTCTAACTACTGTTACAATAAAATTCCATCTTATGTAGTGAGTCCTACTTACCCATAGACAAGCAGATTCTTCTCCACTCTGAAACACTCACTCCTTGCATAGCCCTGTGACTTATCCTGGGGGCGCCGTGGCTTTGCACAGGGCTTTTCTTCAGAATCACTTTCCAAGTCTGAGAACTCCATCAGCTCATCTTCCTTCACTGCACTGTAGAGCCTGGTCTGCTTTCTCACTCTTGGAGTATCAATAACCAGGTTGTTCTAACAAAAGGGGAGATACATTTGAAATTTCTCGAAGAGTGGCTCTTGGTTTAGATCAGATAGGTGTTCGAATGGGACTTCTTACTCACCCTCCCATTTAAGGCATCAATATCCAATTCAGCCTTCTTAGCCCACTTTTGCCAGAAATTTGGATCATCCAAGGAAATATCTGTCCTATTTCCAGATGCAACAAAACTGGCCTAAAGAGAAAAAAGAAACGCATTACTTTGAGAGGCTTTTCTCAGAAGTAGAATGTAAAGCAGCTTTTGTTTATGTATTTGCTCCAATATTGTGCATTCCTTCACTTGTGCCAGACACTACAGTAGATGGGACTAGAATGACAGACTGGCCCTCAGGCAGCTCACTGACCAGGGCCTGAGACCAAACCAAAGAATTACACTGCAGCGTGATAAATGACAGGAAGCAAGGGTACAGACCAGTGTAAGTGATATATAGACGAGGGGCCCCTAACCTGGTTCAGGCAGGGTGTTGCTGGAAACTGAGAAGAAATGGCTCTTCCATAAAATGATGCCTGAACCATTTTAAAACATTCATAAAACAGGAAAGCATGTGGAAATGTTCACAGCAGAGCATGTGCCAAGGCACAGAGAGTAAAGGGGATAAGGGTAGTCAGGGAAGAAGAGCCAGAGGTCGAGCTGGTGAGGGAGAGAGAAGCCAAGTCAAGCAGTGTCTTGTATGTGTTATTAACAGAGTTTGAACTCTATCCCGAGGGAACCAGGAACTATTTGAAAATAGGAATAATCTCATTATGGACACAATCATATCCAGAGTCACAAGTTGGAAAGGTCATACCAATGCTTGGAGCATGGAGGTCAGAACACAGCAGAAGAGGCCACTGTAATAATTTACAGAAGAAATAACAAAATGGAGAAAAGAAGGTGGTTTAGAAACATATTCTTTAGGCCAGGCATGGTGGCTCACACCTGTAATCCCAGCACTTTGGGAGGCCGAGGTGGGTAGATGGCCTGAGGTCAGGAGTTTGAGACCAGCCTGGCTAACATGGTGAAACCCTGTCTCTACAAAAAATGCAAATATTAGCCAGGCATGGTGGTGCACTCCTGTAATCCCAGCTACTCGGGAAGCTGAGGCAAGAGAATCGCTTGAACCCAAGAGGTGGAGGTTGCAGTGAGCCGAGATTGTGCCACTGCACTCCAACCTGTGCAACAGAGCAAGACTGTCAAAAAAAAAAAAGAAAGAAAGAAAGAAAGAAAGAAAGAAAGAAAGAAAGAAAGAAAGAAATAAATAAATATATTCTTTAAAAGGTAAAATTCTTGGGAAGCTGAAGGTGGAAGGTCACTTGAGCCATGTGTTCAAGTCTGGCCTGGGAAACACAGTGAGACATCATCCCAAAAATAAAATAAAACAAAAGGCAAAATTAATGGAGTCAGGATCTGGGTACATGTGAAATATGAAAGAAGAGGAAGCCAGGAAAAACCTGAGCAGCCATCTCAGGCATCTGAATGATGTCAGTCAGGTGGACAAACAGAGATAGGGCAGGAGGAGAGACAGGGGTGATAAGTTTGGCTGTGCACATATTGAATACACAGTGCCTGTGAGCTCTGAGAAAATAATCTGACACAAGGCTGAAAGATGTAAGGGAGAAGATGTGGGTCTCAAAACCCACAGGAGAAGAGCCTTTCCAGATTGGAGCAGCTAGGACAACTGGATAGCCACATGCAAAATGAAGGTTGGACCCCTACCTCACACCATACACAAAACTCTATCCAAATGGGATCACAGACCAAAATGTAAGAGTTAAAAACTATAAATCTTGGAATCTAAGTTACGCTAGTGAATAACATTATGCTAACTGAATGAAGCCAGACACAAAAGATCATATACCATATGATTCCATTTATATGAACTGCCCACTGTCCAGAGTAGGCAAATCTGTAGAAAACATAAATCTTTGTGAGCTTGGGTTTGACAATGCACTAGAAACACAAGCAATAAAATAAAAAATTGGTAAACTGGGCTTCATTAAAATTACATGCTATTAAAAAGAGAGTAGGAGAAAATATCTGCAATCATATTAATACAGAACTTTCATACAGAACATATTTTAAGTCTGAAACATTAATAAAAAGAAACTCAAAAAATGAACAAAGAACTTGAATAGAATTTTTTCCAAAGATGATCTACATCTGGCCAATAAGCACATGAAAAGATGCTCAATATCATCAGAGAAATGCAAATAAAAACCAGAGTGGGATATGACCTCACACCCATTAGGATGGCTAAAACTAAAAACTCAGATAATAAAAAGTATTGAGGAAGATATGGAGTTCCATTTCCTCCATATCCTCATCTATACCTCTTACTATCTGACTTGGAAGGAAAATAGTACAGTCACTTTAGAAAACAGTCTGGCAGTTCCTCAAAGGGTCAAACATGAAGTTAACATAGGACCCAGCAATTCCATTCCTGGTATATACCCAAGAGAAATGAAAACAAGTCCATACAAAAACTTGTACACAAATATCCGTAACAACATTCTTGATAATAACCAATAGTAAAAACAACCCAGATGTCCATTATCAACAAGTAAATGTGGTATACCCATAAAATGGAATATTGTTCAGCAATAAAAAGGAATAAATTACTGATCCATGCTACAACATGGATGAACCTCAAAAACATTATGCTAAGTGAATGAAGTCAGACACAAAAGTTCATACATCATATGATTCCATTTATATGAACTGTCCACTGTCCAGAGAAGGCAAATCTGTAGAAAAAGAAAGTAGATTCATGCTTTCCAGATATGGCAGACTGGTATGGATAGGAATAGGGAATGACTGCTAATGAGCATGAGGACCTTTCTGGGGTAATGGAAATGTTCCAAACTTAGATTGTGGCAATATTTGCTCAAGTCTGTAATATGGTAAAGGCGTTGAACTGTACACGAAAGACAGGTTAATTGTATGGTCAGTTAATTACACTTCAATAAAGTTGTTAAAAATAAAAGTACAGAGTGGGCCTCAGTGAGATGGCTAGAACAAAATGCAGGTGAAATCTCAGAAGGGGCTCTCAAGTGGAACCATCCGGTGTACTCAGTGGTGACCCTGGCCAGAGCAGCTCTGATAGAGAGGCAGGGAACAGGTGCAAGCTGGAAGCTGAAAAAGCTGAAAAATAAGTAGAAAGGGAGACAGTAGAGGCTCCAGTAGATTACGTTTGTGTGGATTTTAGCTCTGAAGAGTTTATGTATGGAGATATAGCTAAAGGAGAAAACAGAGGAGAAGTGTTTTTAAAGGAGTGACTTGATCATTCTTATAGGTTGTTTCAGAAACCAGGATCTGGGGAGAGAAGGAAGATGCCAGTGGAGCAGTATCTCAGAAGTGGAGAGGATAGAGTCAAGAACACAAGTGAGGGATTAGCCTCAGGAGCTGGGAAGCAGAAACAAGGATGACAAGGTGAGGGCAAATACCAGTGGCAGGTACAGAGAAGAGAAACCAAAGCATACAGAAAGCTTCATGTGCCAGCGGTTCCACAGGGAGTTAATGATTAATTTGATTAATTCCCAATGCATCTTGTAAGCACTTTTACAAGGTACTTTCCACATGAACTCCGCCATGCTTCTATGGAAAACCTGGCCTCTTTAGATCGATTCATACCTTAGCAAATGTGGAACCTTTCCCTTCTGACTCAATGGTAATGGTGTGGGTTCGACGTAGGAGGATCTGATCAATATCTTCTTCACAGAATTTAGACCCTTCATCCTCCTCATCCATGAGTGCACCATAGGCCCCTTTTCGTAGAAGATCCTCTATTTCTTTCTTGGAAAGCTGTTGTACCTGTTTTAGAGAAATATTTAAAATACTCAAAATAATTTAGAATTAAGAGGTTTGCAGACTAAACAAATGCTGCATTTTTCTCAAAGAGAGTAAACCTAAATTATAACAAAGGAAAGTGTTACAAAATACACTTAAAATATTGAGGTTGAAAAATAATCAAAGGCTGAGTAATTTCTTACTATTAGTTAAATAAAGGAAGGTGCCAGAATAAATGAATGGTTTGGGCAAGGGTGGTTTTACCCCATTGGTAGCATTTTCTCTTCCACTCATAGACTGCAGCACAGCTTTATCCAGGCCCAGTTTCAAACTAGCCTTGTCGAACATTTCCCTTTCATAGGAATTTCTTGTAATCAGCCTGTAGATTTTCACAGATTTGCTCTGTCCTATTCTATGACATCTAGCCTGAGCCTGGAAGAAAAATGAAATTAATAGTTACTGCAATGAACCGAATGTTTGTGTCTCCCCACCAAATTCATATGCCGAAACCTTCATTCCAGTGTGAAGGCATTTGGAGGTGGGGCCTTAGGGAAGTAATTAGGTCATGAGGGTGGAGTCCTCACCAACAGGATTAGTGCTCATATACAGAGGCGAGAGAGCTGGCTGCCTTTAAGCTGGGTGAGGACACAGCAAGACGATAACTGTCCACAAACCAGGAAGAGGGCCCTCACCAAGAACCTGACTCTGCTGGCACTCTGATTTTGGACTTCTAACCTCCAGAACTATGAGAAATAAATGTCTGCTGTTTAAACCACCCAATTTATGGTATTTTGTTAAGGAGACCTGAGCTATGACAGCTACCAAAGAATGACAAGACTCAACTGCCAGTTCTAATACCCTATGTGCCAATAAATAGAGGTGCAGTTTAGAAGAAGGTTAAAACTAAAAAATTTCTTCTCCCATTATTAATCAACAGGTTACTGGTTGGTTACTTGCTCTGAATCATAGGACACAGCCTGAGTGATGATGCAACATTAATTTATGGGTCTGACTGCGACTCTCAGTCATAGTAAGCAGAATGACGTCTTTTTTAAAGCCATTAGGACTTTCTTGTGCATTTACCTGGAGGTCATTTTGGGGATTCCAGTCTGAATCAAAGATGATGCAGGTATCAGCAGCAGTGAGGTTAATGCCTAAACCTCCTGCCCTTGTACACAGGAGGAAAACAAACCTATCAGAATCAGGTTTGGAGAATCTGTCGATAGCTGCCTGGCGGAGGTTGCCTCTTACTCGGCCGTCGATTCTTTCATATGGGTACCTAGAAAACATCAGTGTGAACAAGGAGGCCTGACACATAGCGACAACATACTTGTTCCATTTTTAAATGTTTAATTATTACAATATGGAATATATATTAAAAAGACTAATATGACTTAACTAATCTCAGAGCAAATAGCGTTTATTGGCATTTTTTATATAATTGATTGAATGACCAAGGATTAAATTTTATTTTACTTCCTCTCCAGGGAAATAGTTAAATTCTAAAAACAGCTGATACCTGTAACAGTAAGATAACAAATAATTTCAATTTTAAGTAAGAACTATTCTCCCCTACTCAAATAAAGGCAATGGGGAAATAAAATTGCCTAAAAATGTATGCAGTGTCCTCCTGTAGTCATCATATAAAATAATCATCATGTACATCTATAGTTTTAAAAATGACATGTGATGCATTTTCCCCATTCTAGCCCCTTTATCATAGATTCCACCTTTAGGTGGACTGCTTGGAGCCCTGTGAAGGTAATTTTAGATTTCCTTTTTATTATTCTGATATGGTGGTCCTCACCGTCTTTGAATGAGGTAGTCTTCCAGTATGTCCAAGCAGCGCACCATCTGGGAAAAGATAAGCACCCTGTGGCCACCAGCCTTCAGTTTTGGCAGCAGCTTGTCAATCAGCACTAGCTTGCCAGCAGCCTGGATCATTGCCTGGAGCTGAAAATCTGGAGACTCTGCATTGTGTGTTTCTTTAAACTCTTCCAAAATTTTCTCTTCAGCACCTGCAGAGATTGGACAGCATAACGTGAATACTGTAAAAGGTTTTTATTACTAAAAACAATGAACTTGCTTTCAAAACCCATTGCAAACTGTAGGAACCAGAACACCAAACTCCTGCTTATGAACAAGAATCCATCCACTTACTCATAGTTGGGTCTATACAAAACTGTGGATGTACAAAAGGGATAAAAGTTTTAAGCACAACACATTGAGGCATTTAGGGGGGAAACCACATTTTTCAACAAACAAATATTTGCTGTCTGTAAAAACGGAATTTCAACAACAGACTGTCAAGCCAGAAGTGGCAGAAACAAGCCAAGGGCCAGATACCTACAGAAAATTTGGAACCTAAATTGCTAAAGAAATGAAGAAATGTTTACTAGCTGAACATAAACACAACAAAATCTGTTCCGAAATGAAAAAACAAAGGAATGGAGTCCTAACAATCACAGTGTAAGAGCAATAGTAGTTTGGGTCTATAATTGCATATTAATATAGGCAAAGGAACTACAAAAAGAGGAATTTATTTCCAGGACAATTTCTTGGAATATTTGTGGGGGACCTAAGCATACATCTATTGTAATCTCTAAATCTCCCTCCACATTCGTTCCCATCTGGAAATTTTTCCTAAGATACAAAAATTCTATCTTGAACTATCCAAATCTTTTAAAATTAAAAACAAACAAACCTTTAAGTGTTTGACACAAGACTTCTATGCTCAAACCCTTCTTTTCCCCCTCATAGCCCCACATGGATTTTTGCTGGTCCAAAGACTTGGGTACATTGGAAAGAGGCCTCAAGAAGATGACATCTTCCTAAGGAAAGATGGCCCAGGATATCCCTGCCTGACACACGCTTATTTAGGAAGCAGCAGGCTAAGCTTCCTTCAACTGCTCAGGTGGCTTAACTAGAATTACGCAGCATTGGTCTGGCCTCCTCCTGCCTCTGGGGTTAATCAGGACATAGTTGTTGTGTTCAGCTCCTTTCCCTGAAGGTGGAGGATGTGCTCAACTATTCTTCAGAAAATACAAACACACACTTTCATCTTAATGGAATTGTTTCCCAGAATTTAACTGTGCCAGAAACTTAAAACTACCTTCCTACCACTGGTTTTTAACATGTGAACTAACTATACACAAGATGGGGATACACAAACCTCAAAGAGGCTTTAAAGGTTGGGTCAGTGGGACAGACAACCACAGCCTCTCACATGGTACTGCTGCAATAAGCACAGATGTAACAAAAGTGCAATCCTATCTGTACTTTAAGGCTGCATGTAGAAATTACCTTATGGCACAGTCAAATGCAGAAATACAGCCTGTTAATTATTAATCAACAAATAATTTACTGAGAACAGATTAAAGTCACTTAATGTCTTCCCAAGCACTAAGGCCTTCCACAAAATACACTGACTTCTTATGAAGGGAGACTGGCCCTCACTCCTTTTTCCAAGTGAATGAAAAGCTAATATTCAGAATGTTTCTTTAAGTATGGAAAATAAATGCAAGAGTAAAGAGCAAAATGCTGTTTAAGAGCATTAGCAAGAATGTTCTTGAATAAAGTTAAATATTTTTTAAAACATGAAATTTAGAAACCCAGATTCTAGATTCAGGACAAGCCCCTCAAAAGACGGGGGAAACAGATTTAAGTGCACATGTTACATCAGGTCTCTTTCAAGTGTATTCTTGTTGTACAATACATCATAAGCTCTGAAATTCAGAAATAAATTTTACTCTTATGATATTTGGTTAATTATTTTTTGTCCATACTAAGTTAAAATCCACAATATATAGTATTTTAGCCATTTAAAACAAATTAATGGCCAATATTTTTCAAAAAGGAAATAACCATTTTGACAAAATAAACATCAGATGTTTGGGTTTCAGTTGAATTTTTTTAACATAAATAATTCAGTAAAATTTGCAGAGAATTTTAATTTTAAATTTATTCAGAGATTAAAAAATAATTTTTGCCTTTTTTATACTATCAAAAAGAATAGTCAGAAAAAATGCATTCTTTCTTACCTGACAAAAGCTACTGCTGAATTAATTAATTCAGCTCTCTGTTATGAATTCAGGTTCTTACAACTGGCAGCCAGTTTATACTAATAATATTTCATTTAAAAATAGTATCAGCAAATATCTTTCCTATATGATTGTCTTGACATTTTATTGTGGCAACATGGAAGGAAAGAGGGTGGGAAGAGTGTTGGGGAGGAAAGCATCTGCTACCTTGTGGTGTCACAGCTAAATTTTTAAGATTACCAATTAATGTTTGATACCCAATTTGTTAAACATCAATCCAAAAATTAACTGGAAATAGGTCATGACAACCCAAAACACTTTGTTGGTTCCGCCCTAAATTAATGTATGGCTGGTACTACACTGGAAAGTGTGTATATCAAAGACAACTTGAAACAAGCGTGCACTCACTTACAGCTTGAAGTCTTTTCACTTCAACAGATGGTCACTGTTGGGACAGTAACTGTAATGTCCTCTAGCTATATCAAAGCCATGAACAAACAAGAAAATATTTTGTTCTTGACGAATACCAGAAAGAAAAAGTTACTATTTTCTCTCTGAAATTCACTCCATCATGTAAGCCTCATTCTTGTTTTCTTTTTTGACCACTCTTCTCTACACACCCCCTGCCTCAAACAATAACCAGCAACAACTCTTAAGTCAGCACTAACCAGCAGGGTACCTTGGACATGTTTTCAACATTATTCTTAACTTCACATTACAAAACCTAAAAATTGGAAATTCCATTGAAATAAAGCTTGAGCCAATAACTCATACATAAGCTTTCAACTCATACATATAAAATTGCTTCTATTTTTCATAATCCTGGAAATGTTGTGTTTTGTTGAATGCTGATTGAGGCTTCTTTACTCTGCCACAACCAATTCAAATTTCAATGCAATCTCCCAAATTAAAGAATTTCCTTTTACATTTCTCTGATGGCCAGTGATGATGAGCATTTCTTCATGTGTTTTTTGGCTGCATAAATGTCTTCTTTTGAGAAATGTCTGTTCATGTCCTTTGCCCACTTTTTGATGGGGTTGTTTGTTTTTTTCTTGTAAATATGTTTGAGTTCATTGTAGATTCTGGATATTAGCCCTTTGTCAGATGAGTAGGTTGCAAAAATTTTCTCCCACTCTGTAGGTTGCCTGTTCACTCTGATGGTAGTTTCTTTTGCTGTGCAGAAGCTCTTTAGTTTAATTAGATCCCATTTGTCAATTTTGGCTTTTGTAACCACAGTGAGATACCATCTCACACCAGTTAGAATGGCCATCATGAAAAAATCAGGAAACAACAGGTGCTGGAGAGGATGTGGAGAAATAGGAACACTTTTACACTGTTGGTGGGACTGTAAACTAGTTCAACCATTGTGGAAGTCAGTGTGGCGATTCCTCAGGGATCTAGAACTAGAAATACCATTTGACCCAGCCTTCCCATTACTGGGTATATACCCAAAGGACTATAAATCATGCTGCTATAAAGACACATGCACACATATGTTTACTGCGGCACTATTCACAATAGCAAAGAGTTGGAACCAACCCAAATGTTCAACAATGATAGACTGGATTAAGAAAATGTGGCACATATACACCATGGAATACTATGCAGCCATAAAAAAGGATGAGTTCATATCCTTTGTAGGGACATGGATGAAACTGGAAAACATCATTCTCAGTAAACTATCGCAAGAACAAAAAACCAAACACCGCATGTTCTCACTCATAGGTGGGAATTGAACAATGAGAACTCATGGACACAGGAAGGGGAACATCACACTCTGGAGACTGTTGTGGGGTTGGGGGAGGGGGGAGGGACAGCATTAGGAGATATACCTACTGCTAAATGACGAGTTAATAGGTGCAGGAAATCAACGTGGCACATGGATACATATGTAACAAACCTGCACATTGTGCACATGTACCCTAAAACCTAAAGTATAATAAAAAAATAAATAAATAAATAAATAAAAAAGAATTTCCTTTTAAATGCTGGATATATGTTTTTACTCCAGACTGTGGATGAGAATGAACAGTACTGGCCCTGGAGCAACCTCTACGCGATACAATGTCTACGTAAGTTATCTGGGCAGCTGCGTGCGCTTAGTTTGTATGTTATCTGTACTTTTTCACTATAACTTCCCCAAATTTAAGGACAAAGACACCTGCTTAACAGACACTTCTTGTCAGGACAGAAAAGCTAACTTCAAGGTGTGACCAATTAGGACAACTGCCACATCTGCCAAGCCTTAGGGAGTCCTAAGAGGCTCCTGGCGAACAAATATGCTATAGAGGATGACCCTGGAAAGCAATCAGCAAAGGAAGAGACACACCAGGTGTGTTTTGGGGGAAAACAACCCACAATGTTCAATGTATATAATTAACATACGACCAAACAGGGTAAACTTGATGGAACTGGGGGTGGCAATCTAACTACCATTGCTGAGATCTCCCCTTTCACACACATCCTGCTGGTAGCATTCAAACCCTTTTGTATCTTCTTTTCTTTTCTTTCCCCTTGGAGGCTATTATTTATTTTCTTTTGTACCAGCTATTAAATGCAAACCCATGTATGTGCACAGTGCATGCACACACGTGTCCTCATCTCGCTCCATCAGTTGCCCTAAGCTCTGTCTCGCCAACTCACGACCTGGCTAGTTAACACTCACCATAACGGCTGCACAAGCTCCTAAACATGCTGTGATTAGCAGGTTGGCAGTATCAGACACATAATCATCACACATGATACTCTCTTTAGAAGACAAAACTAAAAGCACAAAAAGAAATTCACTGGCCAGGTGCAGTGGCTCACACCTGTAATCCCAGCACTTTGGGAGGCTGAGGTAGGCAGATCACTTGAGCTCAGGAGTTCGATACCAGCCTGGGCAACATGGAGAAACCCCGTCTCTACAAAAAATACAAAAAAAATTAGCTGGGCATTGTGGCGCATGCCTGTAGTCCCAGCTACTCAGGAGGCTGAGGTGGGAGGGATGCATGAGCCTGGGAGGTCGAGGCTGCAGTAAGCCGAGATCGTGCCACTGCACTACAGCCTGGGTGCCAGAGTGAGACCCTATCTCAAGAAAAAAAAAAATGTGTATATATACAAGAAATACACTGATTCATGGCATCACACCAATGATCCCAGGTGCAACACTCTGACTGTCTTCCAGGAGTGGACTACTCTGTCCATTAGTAATGGAGACTTCTGAATCTAGGGTGGCTGATGAGTTATATGTTATTAAAAGGGGAAAGATTAGAAATTCTTTAAATTAGCTGTCCTTGAACATCATAGACTGTGAAAAGACAGACCAGGTTGTGCTCCCTCTTCCTTGGAAAGGAATCTAATTGCACTGCTAGCCAACTATCATCGTGTACAAGTCTCCCAAATTAGCCTGCCACCACCTTTCTTTAACCCACATTAACTTCTGCCCAGAATATAATAGCCTCTGAGCTGGTCCTTCTGCTTGTCTGTCTTTCCTCCTCCCATCCTTTTTATGCAATGTTGCCTGACGCATCACCCTGAATCATATTTCTAATCAATGCTCAGCTCAAACGCTAGTCGTGGTTCTTCGCTGCCTGCAGAGTAGAGTGGAGGTTCCATGCACTAGCGTTTAAGGAATTCTGCAGCAGGATCCAAGCATGTCTAAGGTGCATTTCTTATGTGTGCCTTTTACTTTGGGCAAGTTCCTCATTGTTTCCCTGATCCCCTCCTCTTTGCTTGTATCATTACTTCAGCCTAAACATCTTTTCTTTTTCTAACTCTGCCTTGCAAAATCCTTTCTACCCCTGCAGACTTGCCTTAAAAGGCCATCTCCTTCTAAAGACTCCCCCAATCTCAATCTCTCAGCTAACTGAAGACTGCTTGTGGCGAATGCTCCCTTCTTATTTACCTTTGCATTCTCCAGAGTATCTTATACAACATAAGCATGAAGTATTTATCACCTTAATGATTTCCAAAAATACATAATCAAGGTTTTAAGCCACGAGTTATATAACACTATGAATTTAGTTAAGAAAAGAGGGGGGCCATAAATTATCAAAGCTTTAAGTTAATTTTTTTGTTCTCAGAGGATAGAGGTGCTAGATGACTCTGGACTGAGGAAGATGAGGACATTTTCTATCAAAGGCTTGAGACAGCTGATAGTTGTCTGCCCACACCTAAGTTCCTCTTTAACATCTCTGATTTAAATACACACACCCCAAGAAAACCTCCATTAGGGGCTCATTTCTCTTTGGCTGTTAGCACTTCAGATGACTTCTAGCCATGGAACACTAATGCCTCTTTTCAAGCACAGGGATGTAGGAGACAGGCAAGGTGAGATTCCACTTCAGGGATTGCTGGGGCAATGGTCACTCACCTTCAGCAATCACAGGAGGAGGCATCACAGAAAGTGGGAAGCTGGTGAAACCCATGCTGAGTGGACAGGAGACAGGAATGACTATACACCATGAAATCCCCAGTCTGGGGGCAGAAAGGGATTTCTGGTGCTTCAATCGTCACTTAAGCAAGTTCGCCAGCAGGGCAGGCTTACCATTGATAAGGTACGGATGATTGCAGCACTTCCGCAATTCCATCATAGTGTTTAACAGGTTAGGTACATTAGCTTGCCCACCGCCTTTGGAAAGAAATGTGAAATTCTTCTCAAGGATGGCTCGGTAATATTTCTTCTGAATGTTTGTTAGCTCAACTTCAATAATAGTTTCTTCTTTGGGGGCCAAGTTCTTTTCTACATCCTCTTTGAGACGTCTCAACATCATTGGCTTTAGAATAGCTTGAAGTTTTTGCACCTAAAAAAGGACCTTAAGTAAATACTGGTGTCATGATTTGCTTGCAAGTTAAAACATATTCTAACATGAAACATCAGGATTATCTCATTCATTAACCATCCATTTTCATTTTTCAAAGCCCAGTGAGAGTATGAAGGAGCTCATCTCTCAGCTTTCATAAGAGCAGTGCATGAAGGTTGGATGATTCTATGTCAAATGAACTATTTCACCCATCCAGGAGCCCTAAACAGCCAGAAGGCTTGAAAAGTACCCAGCAGGAGAAATCCAACTGATTCATGTAGCTTTCCCTTCTGTTTGTCCTAAGCCATAGGGAAGATAGAGAAGAGGGACAAGACAATGTCATGGCAATGCTCTTTCTAGGGAGAGCTAAAGAATGAGAGGAAGTGAGCCAGGAGCAATATAGTCCCTGCAGGAAGAAGCCAGCAGAGATGTCTCTCCCTGGTTCTCTTTTCTATTGATTGGCAATAGAACTGAGTAATCCATACAGTTTTTATTTTAGAAAAGAAAAACAAAACAGACCTTACTCTGAACTGATCTAAGAGGTTTTAGACAGTAAGTCAGGGGAGGGGGCACATAAAAACCAAGATTTCAAGTCTATCTCCGTATTTATTTCAAATACAGTACACAAATTATAACTAATACCCACATAACTCTTACAGCATATAAAATAGCCAAGCACTTTTCTTTCCTTTTCCTTTTTTTTTTTTGAGACGAAGTCTCACTCTGTCGCCCAGGCTGGAGTGCAGTGGTGCGATATCGGCTCACTGCAACCTCTGCCTCTCGGGTTCAAGTGATTCTCCTGCCTCAGCCTCCAGAGTAGCTGGAGCTACAGGTGTGTGCCACCACGCCCGGCTAATTTTTGTATTTTTTTTAGTAGAGAAGGGGTTTCATCATATTGGCCAGGCTGGTCTCAAACTCCCGACCTCGTGATCTGCCCGCCTCAGCCTCTCAAAGTGCTGGGATTACAGGCATGAGCCACCGCGCCTGGCCAAAGCACTTTTTATACACAATGCTTCATTTATTTCTCACAGAAATACTGTGCAGTGGTTATGCCCTAAGTTTCTAAAGTGAAAATATGTAGGCTTGAAGAAGTAAGCAGTGTGGCTGAGTACAGATGCTTCACAAAGAAGAACAGAGACTCAAAACTGCAGTAGGCAAACAGGTCTACCAACGTCAGTGGCATCTGACATCATCCCCAAAATTACACATACATAGCAAAACTACCAACCTGCACAGCACAGCTATCTCTGAAAATTACATCAACAAGTATGTAACCTCTCTATAAATCTCAACAGCTCTTCACAAGAGCAAAAAGACAAATAAAGAAGAAAACCTTTAAGATGATGACCTGGAAAGTCCAAGGAAAGGGTATCTAAGGTTCTGTGTACTAGGTGGGAAAAACTGTAATATAATCACACTTTAAAATAACTTAATACTTTGCCATCTCATGGGCTAATCTTCAATTTTGTAACTGAAATACAAAGTGGAGCTGATAAATACCTGCTCTTCTGTTTTTAGATCACCAAATTCTTGCATAAATGTGGTTTCTGAAGGGAAGCGACTTGGTTCCAAGAAATGAAGCAAGCTGAAGAGTTCTTCCACAGTGTTCTGGAGTGGGGTTCCCGTCAGCAGCACTTTGTGTTCCTGAGGTAACACAAGGAAAGCCACTAACCAAATCGTAACAAAAACACTTTCTTAAAACCAGAGCCTCTCACTAGACACTCACTGTTCTACTCCTACTCATCTACCCTATGCAAAGTATAGGAATCAGGCATGAAAACAGAGATATTAGGACACGGTTTCTGTGTCAGGTAAACAGATCCGTGGACAGTCCTCTCCAGAACTCTACAGGGTCCTTAAATGTGTCTTGCCATTTTGTTTCTTCCTGGGATTATAGGTCAGTATTTTAGTATCACGGCTTTTTAAGTCCCCCAAGTCTCAATGCTTTTATCCCCACCAGTTAAGATTTTTTCCTAGAATCCCTAGACTCAGATGAAACATGCATGCTTCTTTCTGCTCTCTACATCAACAGTGCTCTCATCTCTCCATCCGCTTCCTGCATGACTCACTTCATAGAGACAAAAGAAGTTCTACATGCAACAGCATAGGAAAAACTATTTTGTTCCGCAAAAATTTCCAACTAGCAAAGAGGTCATCTTGGTTGTAAATACCACAATCACTTTTTTTTAATCAGATGCTATTTATGTCTCTTTGAACCAAGTTAGGTATTTCTTTAATTAATTCTTCCTGTTTACGAACTCTTTCCCCAGCTTTCCTCATGCAGTTGTACCCTGTCCTCCTATTTTCATATATGCAATACAGAAGAGCTGTTTTACAATGGCCAGTCTTAACAATAGTGAGATATTAATCTTAAGAACCCTATTATTTTCTACTTTGGCCATGTGGTAGACAGCACAGCTAACAAAACTATTTCAGAAAGTAATTATACCTCCCAGTAGTTGAGAAAGCAATATTCTGACTTAACTTGGAATCTGACAAGTCTTGGTTGCCAAGCAGAGTATACGCTCAGTAAATACTAGATAAATGGGGTACGAACATGCTAATTTTCTTAATATCTACCATGTCATATCTGTTAATGAAGCTCTTTGAAAGTAGGTGAAGGAGTTCAATATGCTTGTATTCCTCCTTCTCTTCCCTTTGAATAAAGTCTTTGAGGAAGTTTCATGGACCACCATCATCTTCAGACTCAGTAAATTCATAAACAGTAAGGATCAATCCATCAATTTTTTTCTAATGTATCACCACACTTGTGGATAGCCTGGGACACAACCACTGACATACCCAAGTCCTGGTTTACAGTATGTAAGAACTTTATTTTTAAGTCCCATCACACATCAGGAAAGAGTTACTGCAGTAGATGAGCTGTATTGATATCATGTCTCCCAGTTTTTTCATATCCTTTATTACTACATTAAATTAAATCTTAACTGCTTAACCAAATATTTTAAAAGTTAAAGACTTTTTAACTTATTAATTTCAAAATAAACTTATTCATAAAAGGAAAGAACTCCTTTCTTATGCAGCTTCCCTTCAATTAGTTACACCAAATGATTATACACAAAATCCTTTCATACAGTTACCTACAAATAGTGGAATAAAACTAGGTATCAATTTGAAAGTGGGTAACAATTAAAAAATACACGATTACTATGCACAGTCTCACAAAACATCATGTAAGAAACTCAGGTGATGGAGCTTATCACCTCCACCTATGCCAGCAGATGTGCTTTTGCCTTGACAACGTTACCATTCTTTTTAGCTCTGATGAAGTGATGTCCATTTAATTTCATTTTAAGCAGACTCTTTGTGTCAGGTTTCCTGACAATGAAAGAGATACTAGAATCAATGAAGAACTACCATGATCTCCAAAGCATCCCCTCTTCGTGGATGGGGGACAACAAGATGGTTGCTTTCCCAGAGCTCCTGTGGAGGACTGTGATGACAGTGACTGCCCCTCAATGTATCATCTTCACAAACATTTCCTTGGTGTCTGCAGAGCTGAAGACACTCATTGGTCATCCTTTCTGGGAATGCACTTGCAGATAATCCCCATCAAGCGCATTTTCATCACAACTAAGTCTAGTGCAGGTAACAGCAGTTCCCTATGGCCTGTGCTGTAGTTGGATATAGTTACGACCCACTATTTTGACTGTGACTTATTCTGGGAAAGAATAAAAAGTAGAAAGTGGCTAAGTTCTCAAGATGCTTATTTTAAGTAAGGATTTAAAGACCAGACAACGAGCTGTTCAGAACTGGACAAATATAATTATATTCTGAACAACAGTAATGTGTAAAAACATTTCTTCTCAAATAAAAATTCTTCATCATTAGATAAATAAATATTTTGTTCATGTGCTAATCAGAGCTTCCCAGTTGGTGAGCCAAGGATGACTACAGGTTATAAGTCCTTGGGGAAGGTCAGGACACCCAGGACTAGTGGTGTCCCGTGGCAGTGGGCAGCCTTCTCTTTTTACCCAAGTGTGGCATTCAACTACTATCATTTTCTATATGTGCCATTATGTGAAAAAGCTTAAGAACACTGCAATATGTAATAGGAAAATTATTTGGATAACAGATTCTAATCCATTAATCAAATGTTA
Organism: Symphalangus syndactylus; assembly: GCF_028878055.3. Taxonomy (NCBI): domain Eukaryota; kingdom Metazoa; phylum Chordata; class Mammalia; order Primates; family Hylobatidae; genus Symphalangus; species Symphalangus syndactylus. The sequence continues at coordinate 57,107,803 of NC_072429.2, forward strand.
GTATAAATAATAGAAAACTCTTTGAAATAGCCCAAAGATTGTGGGGGGCTGGGGGAGGGATAGCATTAGGAGAAATACCTAATGTAAATGACAAGTTGATGGGTGCAGCAAACCAACATGGCACATGTATACCTATGTAACAAACCTGCACATTCTGCACGTGTACCCTGGAACTTAAATTAAAAAAAAAATAGCCCAATGACAATCAGACTGTTTGATGTTGGTGGAGTTAAATTAATGTGTACTCACCAATGAAATAATGTTTTACAGTAAGAATCTACTATCTGGGAACACATGAACTAATAATAGAACACAACTCAGATAAGTTCAGTCAGATGACTGTTTAAGCCTTCAGGAAATGGTGACATAACTGTCTCTTAGTAGAAAACTATGAAGGTGGATCCCTACTGAGAAGATATATTTAGATTATATCACAAGCATTAGTGTTTACCTGCAAATACAAATTTACTTCATTTTAATTCCTAAGTATCACCTGGAGTGAACAAACACAAACACAGAGTTTCCCTTTTCCATATGCTTACCAAGGTCCCTGAGTCTATTCACTGTTTCTAAGTGCTCTCACCTGTTTTGTGGATTGGCCACCAAATAATAGTCAACTGCTTTGAGACAGATCTTAGGATAGCTTTAATAATAATTCATTAGGAAGAAAAATGGGAAATCCCATCCTAAATAGGATAATTCAGTCAGACTTTTTCCTTTAAGCAAAACTAGATTTTGTTTGTTTTAAACTAAAAGCATAGCTGGCAAATCTAATCTCTTTAAGAATAAAATAAGCTGCTTCAGAGAATCAGCTGCAACAAAAAGCTTTTAGGTGTTTTTTGGTAATACCAGTCTTCAGCTAAAAACATATGGCCATGAATACACAGAACACTCCTTCTCATCTCAAACTCTCAGTTAACAAAAGATCAAATTAGCCTACAGAAATTAGCATTAAAAATACTTTAAAACCCTTTTTGTACTTCCATGAAACTCATCAAATCATCCAAGGCATACTAAATGACAGTAGCTTTGCTTTCAAAATGTACATTAAAAATAAAATATGTGATCATAACCACTATATAAACTATGGAGTGAAAAGAAGCCTGAGGATGACAGGTCATGTTGCAATTCCCACTAGGAAATCACACACAGCAGTATCAGACAGAAAATAAATCAAATCCTTCTACTCCCACGATATGTTATTCCATGATGCTCCCACTGAAAAAAATCTAGAAAATCTAATCAAGAAGACCTGATCATCTCTTGGGAAGCTGGAAGACTATGGGATAAGTGTGGTGTAAAACTCCAGATCAAATCTGAGGCACTGTAATGCCCCAAACGTCTAAGCATCTGTGTGAACTAAACCAACCCCAGATATCCTACCCAACTCATTGAGAACTTGCATCTACAAGTCCTGCTGGCCACAGTATGGCAAAACTTATGAGCACTGGAAAATAACTGGACTATCATCACTGAAGTAAAGCTTGGCCCAACAGTTAATGAAATGGCAGCACAGGTTATGTATCCCTTATCCAAAATTCTTGGGACCAGAGTGTTGCAGATTTCAGATATCTTTAGATTTTGGAATATCTGCATTTATACTTACGGGCTGAACATCCCAAATGAGAAAATCCAAAATCCAAAATGCTCCAATGAGCATTTCCTTTTAGCATTATGTGGCTACTCAAAACGTTTTGGATTCTGGGATTTTTGTATTTGGTATGATCAACCTGTGTTTATGAACAAAGGGTAAAACAAATACTTGAAACTCACTTTAGTGAAGATATCATGATTACACTCTGCTATAATACAACTGTTTAACAGACACTAGCCAACAATGGAAGAATCCAAAAGGCAACAACTTTTGAATAACTGAAAGTTCCAGAGAATATATCACAATATTTGACAAGCTTTTCAAATACTGTTCACAGGCATAAAATTCTGAGCAATGGGACTATCAAGTCACCAACAATTCTATTCAGGTTCAGTGCAATCACCAATATGATCACTGACCAAGTCCATCATCTTGAGTCCCTCCAACAGCTTGCAGTTCCTGTTCTTCAGTCTGTGGGCTTCATCAATGACTACACAGCGCCATGGAATATTCCGCAGCTCAGGACAATCAGTCAAAATCATCTCAAATGTAGTGATGATGGCATGAAACTTATAGGACCCCTTTATCACTCGACCCTATAAGAACAACCCTGAATTATTATTAAGCATTAATGATTACATAAATAACTTTAAGGATGAATAAATAGCATAAAACATACATGTTTATCCCTTTGGAGACCTCTTTATTTTAGGTGACATACATTCTGTTTTCAAGTTATTTTGGCGGTTTTAAATGATATGGTAAAACAGAATTGTAAAACAAATGAGAAAACTGTCAGTAAATTTTGGATCTAATTTCCTAATAGAGCACGTGCATCAATTACCACTAAGTGTACCCATTCTAGTCACACATTCACGTAGGACAGAATTTATAATTTCCCAAATTTAAAGATAAACACAGATTTGAATATTTTTTCTCCTTTAGTTATTTAACTGTAGGTCAGATTTTATACTTAGAACACACACACACACACACACACACCTATATATATAGATGTGTTTGATATATATATAGCAAAGATCCTATTTACAGGACTTCCATTTACTACCCACAACATAAAACTATTTTAGTACATATTATTCTTCCTTATCATGTCATTTATAACGCTTCACTGTTGATACACACTAATGGCATACAGGTAACTAGAGTAAGAAAAAATTAAAGCAATTGCTACTAACAGCCAAAGCATAAATTTCTCCCTTGGGATGTGCTTCATTCAATGTGTCATATATTTCAAGGACTTTTTACATGCTTACTGTTTTTCACTTCTAGCAATAGCATAATAAAATATTCTTTCTTTTCACATTTAATATTACCATTTCTTGTTTAGTTTTCTCTTAGGCTTGCAAAATAAAACTAATTAACATATCAAAGCATTAAATGGATTTCAGTGATCATTCAAGGCAAAAAATTTCATTCCTTCTAATCTAATAATCAGAAAAACCAAAGCTATAAAAATAAAGAGCTGTTTTCATAGACACAGAAAGATAATACAAATGTAAATTGAGTCAGATATCTAAAGCAAATTTCTCAATTTGGCAAAATTTAGACCTTCCTAAGTCACCAAGACTTTGATTTTTTTTAACACCTTAAAATGCACAGAATAAGTACAAAGAATACAACCTGTGAAGGTTTACCTGGGGATCTTTGAAGTACATTTCATACAACTGAATGGTCCGACGACTAGCTTGACTCCCATGATACACAACCACGTTCAACTCTGTCCAGGTTCGGAATTCCCTTTCCCAGTTGGGGATTGTGGACAATGGGGCAATTACTAAAAAAGGGCCATGGATTCCTTTCAAATATATCTCATAGAGAAATGTAATGGACTGGATAGTTTTTCCCAAACCCATTTCATCTGCTAAAATGCAGTTTCGCCTTTAGGAGGAAAATGAAGTACAAAAGTTTAATGAGTATGGATATGAGACATTGCTGTCATTTCACAAAATATATACCATTGTACCCACAAATGCATACCCAAAGGCTTTAGATGTTCTCTTAGATTCAACAAAATATATTTTCAAACAAAATTCTCAAAGAATAAAAATTATTTTTACATACTTATATCTCTGTATTAATATTTATTAAATATTACATATATTTTCAACGCTTGTTTTTTAAAAAAGCTCTTATTAGAGTTAAAGCATTAAGTTCTTTTTTATTATTTTCAATAACTAAAGGAAAGGAACTACAGATACATTTAAAAGTGAAGAAAAACTTGTTTTACATACATGTTGTACCAATTGAAAAGTAGCCAGTTTACTCCCTCCAACTGGTATTCCCTGAGTTTGTTATTGTTTCTATACTCCCTGGAACTCTCCGATTTCTTCCAATCATCAGCAGGAGGTCGCTCCTGTTTCAAATATAGTAAATCCCATTAGTGGTTTCCCAAAGACTACACCACTATGCTATTTTCAAATTAAATTCTCTACCATCTTACCACACGCTCTGTTTCCGGCTCCCTGGACATTAGTTTCTCAAACTCCTCGATCTTTGCTTGATCTATGTCCTGCCTCCGCTCCCACGTGCTGTCTTCATAAGGAAGTGAACACCACTTCACCAGATAGTGAGTCACAGGCTGGACCAGATTTAAATAAATCAGAATTGAATTCATTTGACCACATACATACATATACATATATATGTGTATATATATGTTTATACATATACATATGTATGTGTATATATGTGTTTATACATATACATATGTGTGTGTATATATATGCTTATACATATACATATGTGTATATATGTTTATACATATGCATGTGTATATATATGCTTATACATACACATATGTATCTGTATATACATGCTTATGTATATTTACATATACATTAAGGAAAAGCATGCTCTACTTCATTTATCAATAGACATTATCCTAGCATGAGTAAGACTGAATTGACAGAAATTTAAAAACTATGGCCATAAACAGCTGTTCCTAGTTAAGAGTCTCAAGTCTAAACTGGAAACTGTATTATTGGGCGTTATCAGAACAAATTAGCCTTTTGTCAAAATCATTGGTAAGTGATGTTCGAAAGCCAAGAAGTATAAAGAACTAGCTAGTAAATAGCAAGGCTGAATTTGAGATTTTTTTTATCTGTACGAATCATTCATCAGGAGTTTGATTCAGACTTACATGGTAAATCATCTTAGCATATTTAAATGTTTACATAATTGGCTGGTTTCTTAAAAAATGAGACATAGACTTAAATTTATTAGGATCTCTACCTTTTCCTTAAAAAGAGTGATACTGTTTGTACCCAATCATATTAAAGTAACATATTTGAGCTTTATAAGGGTGGAGGGCAAAATATTTCAGGTAATGCAGATCAACAGGATTTCCTTTGTCTTTCCTCTAGAAAACACTTGGGTTTGTTGACCTTCATTTCAGGACCAAGGTACACTGACCTAGTCGTGATGTGAAAAATATTTGCTGTACAATGTAAATATGCTATGAAACAATTTTTTGAAGTATAACTAACGAAAATTAGAAAAGTAAAGATCATGTTACAGATATGGTCTTGGAAACATCATAGAGTGTCATGACACAGAATTTGGAAGAAAATGAGAGTTCTTTGCAGACCCTCCCTAGAAAAGCAAGATCCAAACACTGTATATATAAAATTCAGTTTACATGGAGAAGCCAGGAGGGATACAACTCATGGTGGGTGGGCACATCATTATCAAGACACAATACTCAGAAGTCACTACACTTGTCTTCATTCTTACTTCCCTATCAAATATCCCTTATAATCTCACAGAGTTTTACAAAGCAAAATAAGAGTGTTGAGACTAGGATCTTTTAAGAGAAATAATGTTTATTAGCCTCTGTGTAGCACATTAAATGAATTCATCAACTTCACTAATGATGCCCAATTCTAAATAACCTTAAACTCCATTCTGCCACAAGAGACACTCAATTATATAAGGATACTTTGTGCTACATGACAGATTTATACCAAAATGTACTGAATTCTTTATCATACTGTGGAATTGTGCAAAATGTCAATGTATTTCTTTCATATTGAAAATCAATTTTTTAAAAAAGTTCTCAGACTAAACATAAAACGTATTTAGCACTATTAAGTCATAAAACTAATAATAAATCATTAAGTTTCAGTTAAATTTAGACCAAGTGTGTCACAGTCCAAGGCTCTGACCAAGACCAGGTCTAGGATTCTACCATCTTCTCTATAAACATGTAGGGGTTGCCTGAATCACCACTTTGTAATACAAATGATCTCCTGTTACCTCTCCCCGGTCATCTGTGCTACGTGCAAAGTCCATTATCCGGTCAACCTCCACATAATCTGGATTAAAAAGCTCATCCTCAATCTACACCAAAGGGGAAAAAAAAAGTTAAAGGTTTATTTATTTCCCAAGATGAAATACTATTCCACTTTTCACCAAGCAATAATATTTTGGGTCACAGCAATACAAAACTTATATTTGGCAAATTCTATTATATTAATTGAAATGCTACAATTTAGCAAAATCATTCCCCATGAGGAAATCAGACTTCTCAGACTTCGTTAACTGGGTCTTTTAATTACCGTGTGAAACCTTTTACTGTGAGAGAATGTTTAAGAATATTTTAAATGAAGTGTGAAATTACAATTCACTAATGAGCAATCCAAAAGGCTTATGGCATGCGATGCATTTAGCATTCTCAAAACTACAGTTTGCAATGAAGAATCAGAGTCATGCAAAGTAAGTGTTACTTGGAATCTCATAACTCCCGGAGTTGTCCGATGCCTTACAGCATATTTACAAAATGTTATTCAAAAGCCAAATACACTGAAACCAGCTAATTTCATATTTTAGCATGATCAGAGTTTATAATGTTTGGTAGTATTTGTCAATCAATATTAGTACCTCATTTAGAATCACAGTCTTATCATTAATCTGTTTTCTAATGATTTACACTGAATATAGTGTGTTTAGGCAAAAGTATTAAGGATAAAGAAATGAGGCCTAAATAATTGGCTCATTTAACCAATATATTAAACAATCTTTACAAAAGTAAAGTAATACTGCTGCTTGCAAAGGTATCTCATATAAAAGACTAGAATATGGCTGGAAAAAAAGTATACGGTGGGCACAGTGACTCACGCCTGTAATCTCAGCACTTTGGGAGGCCAAGGCGGGTGGATCACGAGGTCAGGAGTTCAAGACCAGCCTGGCCAACATGGTGAAACCCCATCTCTACTAAAAATACAAAAAATAAGCTGGGCGTGATGGCGGGTGCCTGTAATCTCAGCTACTCGGTAGGCTGAGGCAGGAGAGTCACTTGAACCTGGGAGGTGGAGGTTGCAGTGAGCTGAGAGCACACCACTGCACTCCAGCCCGGGTGACAGAGGGCGACACTCCATCTAAAAAAAAAAAGGTACAGACTAAGCCATACCCAAAAGAAGTTAGGGTCAGACAAGTTTCAGATGTTAGAAAAAACGCATTTTATTATGTGCACTTCTCAACTTATCAATAATATAACTGCATTAAAATATTTTGCAAAAGGCAAACTAGAAGTCACTTAGACACCATTCTTATCCCTTGAATTGCAGGTGGAAAAGATAAGCAGTTCAGTCATCATCTGCTCAGGAACAACAAACTTTCCCTGGCTACTCGGCCCTCTTAAAACGCCCAGTTGGGAAGCTTTGAACTGTGAATTGTGAAACAAAAAGCAGAAACACAAACATATGTCTCAACTACCTCAGGCTTTTACACGGAGGTGATTAGGACGGCAAAAAAAAATCCATTGAAATGTTCAATTAATATAAAGTATATTAATGCACTGGCTTTTCAAAAGCTTCTAGACTTAGGTAAACACACGTGTTATCCATGTACAGTAGAAACACCTAAACTTTCCCAAAACTAGGTTTTGATGGCAAAAATTCTCTTTAGGAAAACTTGTTCTTAAACATGAGCTTTCATAGTCAGTGCTGAATTAAAATCCTTAACTTTTCCTAAACATTTCTACCCTTTAAGTGAGTAATCTGCGGCATCACACGTGATGAAATTTCCAGTCTAAATGATGTTTTTGAATAGAGATTTTTAGTTGCAGCAGGCTTGTAAGGCAGCCTAAGGAGAAAGAAAGAATGTAAAAGCAGCTGAAACTGAAAATCTCAAAGCAGTACAGCCATGGAACACCTGAAGCCATGATAATGTATGGGATGAAACAAATGGGGGCGTGTGCATTTTCATGTATAAAAGAGAGGGAGGAAGGGGATTGCTATCCTTCTCTGCTAACTCCCACTCAGGACAGAAACTAAGATTTCTAGCTGCCAAGTTACCAGGTAAATAATATACATTCAACCTTGGTATGTGTAGCTAGGGCTAGGCACAATTTCCTAAAGACAGTGTGACTACAGGAGACAATACAAATAAACGTAATAAACAGGACCAGGATTTAGGGATGGGGGGAAAGCTACCATTGTGCTTTGCCTGTCTCCCTCCCCCTGGCCCACAGAAAAGGTCAGCAGAACACAGGGTGTCTCTTTCTAAAAGGAGGCTAATGATTTCAGCTCATCCAATGTCACAAAAATTTAACTCTGGTTTCATTAAGAAGGGCATAAAAAATAGAACTTCATAGCATTGTCCTCAAAATCAAATATTAAGATTCTTTCTTCAAAAGAATTTTCCTCCAAGTTCTTCTGAAGAATCTTCTTAAGATTCTCCAAGATCTATGAATTGAGTCACATTCAAGTAACTCCATTCCACTCACTCCTAACCACTGCACTGCCAAAAATGCTGCACACTCAGAGTGCCAGAAGTAGTGATGCAGACATGCGTCCAGTAAAAGAACAACCACATGATCTCCCATCGAATGCAGACTTTACCATAGGCCAGTTGGGATCACGGAAATCAGAACCCAGAAGAACACAGACTTGTTACCTGATAGTATAAGGATTTTATGACATAAAAGTACTAAGTGCTCTTCTGTCCCACTTTCCTCCATCTCCAAAAAGGGGTGGCAGTATAAAGTAGGTTGTTAAACAGATACTATTTTGCATCAAATTGTACGCTTCTTTTACATAAAGTCTACATTCTGTCAACTCTTTTATGAAAAGAGGAACTAATAAATCAGCAAGTCTTATCTTTCAATGTTAGGGTTTTTCTTTTATCTACTTGAGGCTGTAAGTGAAACCAAATTGGCGATCAAAAGTCCAGAGACCCTAGTAAGCAGCCTGTGAAAGCACTTTTTAAAAAATGTAATTGACTATACTGCGGAGGCAGAGGGCAGAACTGGCACTTCTAGTAAATGCAGATGTTCTTCCCTGCCTTAGGTATTGCTCTATTTCTATACTGATACCTGGGATAAAGGGACACAGGCAAAGATATTATTACCAGTTTCTATACTACAGCACAGCATTTGCGAAAATGAATTTAGTGAACTCTCTGTGATTAGGCATTGACTTGAACAAAAGAAATTTGCCACGTACTTTCCTCAATGGAAGTTAAGCTTTTGTATCTTAGAACTTGTACTTAACATTTACTGTAGATTTCTTAACCTGCTAAATCTCAATAGAACTTCTGTCCACTTAATTTCATCATCTACTAACTGTACTTTCATTACAAGATTTTTATCATACCATCACCACTATTTCCACATAATATCATAAGGACCCATATCTTCTAGCCTAAGCAACAGGAAGAATGAGAAATTTCCTGTTTACAAATTTGTTAGCAAGAACCAGTTACCAATTTGCAAGTTAACAGCACCAAATGAGACTAACTAGTTTTTCTTAATTCGTGGAACTAAAATTTTAAATTTAGAACATTTTAACAAAGTAAATACTTTGGAAAAGTAAGCAGGTATTTCATACCTCTGAAAGGAACTTGTTCTGGCCCTGCTTTGCCTTAAATCGTTTAATTTTTTGCTGAATTCTCTTATCTTTTTCCAGATCTTCTATAGATGCCCACTGACAATGAAGATAAGAGCTGAAAGAACAAAATAATATCCCTGAAATATGTAGAATAAAATTAATCCTTTATTATGTCTTATTCAAAAAAGTCAACTAAACAGATAATTAAAATAACCTGCTTAATTACTCATTAAGGCTGCTGAGCAACATTTAATATACCCACTACTGTTTAGAATAAGAAGAGAAAATCAATATTAGCGCCTAAAATTTGCCTTCTGTCCTAAGCCTCCAGCTCTCTTACCTGCTACCAACAGAGAGAGAGAGAGACAGAGACAGAGACAGAGACAGAGACAGAGACAGACAAAAGAGAGAAGAGAGAGAATGGCCTAATAACAAGCTGTTTCCATAAGTGAATGGATTATACTTCAATATAAAATTAGCACTACAGGGTGGCCTTAATTCTGAATTTATACTTTGAACCTTTTATCATTGAGAAATAGGTTTTTATCAAGTTAAAATAATTCAAATTTAAAATAGCAGTTTCTTTGGAGATAAGAGGTGTAGGGTGCCCTAGAGTCATCCAAGGCCTATCATACTGGTCCCAAAGGGAAACCTAACCTGGTCCTTCTAGAAAAATCTAGTAGGAAAGAACCACTGCCTGCTCCTGGAACACTGGGCCATGCCCCTCACCAGCTCCCTTATCAGTTCCTGGTCTCCCAGGCTGTGTTCCTCCAGGCTTTCTGCAATGATATCCCTTGGTCCCCTGTGAATGTTTCACTTGCTATGATCTCCACCTGCACTGGGCAAACCCCCTCCCCTCAAGACTCCCCACCTCCACCTCTGAGCATGTATGGTGTCTTCCCTCACCTGAACTGGAATAAATTTGCATTTCCCTTTTCTTCTCCAACACTCACAGGTACACAGTTAATGTTTTATGGCAACTCTGACACTCTTTTGCTTAGTTCTTCAATATTCTTATGTCCCATCACCCTCTCCCTGCCCCTCAAATAGCCTTGAAAGCCTCTTATTTCTCTTTCTGGTGACAACATTAAAAAAAAATTATATCTTGAATATATATACCCCTTTCAGAATCAACATACTACTACTCTTAGAAATTGTGCTTTAGTTCACAGAAGTCAGAAGTTTAAAACAAGAAAAAGTAAAAACAAAAATTACACAACCATTAAGAATTTTTCAAAAATGATTCATGATATAGGAAATGCTTATGATATTAAGTAGCACATAACTGATAATCATGTCTAATATAATTTGCAAAGATAGAACTCATTTAGTCCTTCTATAATTGAGGGAGAAAAGGATTTTAAATACATATGATTTATATAGCTATGAACTGATAGAAATGCTGTACACACACACACACAGAAAACAGACTAGATGAAATTGCATCAAAATGCTAATACAGGTTCCAAATCTGAAAATCCGAAATTCAAAATGCTCTAAAACTCGAAACTTTTTGAGCACCAACATGATACTTGAAGGAAATGCTCAATGGAGCATTTTGGATTTCAGATTTGGGATGCTTAACCACTAAAGCATAATGCAAATATTCTAAATTTGAAAAAATCCAAAACCCAAAACACTTCTGATCTCAATCATTCCAGATAATGGATACTCAACCTGTATTTATTATTTCTGGGTGCTAGGACTGTAAGTATTTTATTTTCTACTTTCAACTTGTAGTTTCCAAATTTCCAATAAATAATATGCAATACTGTCATAATCAGAAACACATATTATACGAGGCAGGCAGATCACCTGAGGCCAGTAGTTTGAGACCAGCCTGAAAAATATGGTGAAACCCCAACTCTATTAAAAATACAAAAATCAGCTAGGCCATGGTGGCATGTGCCTGTAATCCCAGCTACTCAGGAGGCTGAGGCGGGAGAACTGCTTGAACCCCAGAGGTGGAGGTTGCAGTGAGCTGAGATTGTGCCACTGCATTCAAGCCTGGGCAACAGAGGGAGACCCTGTTCACCCTGCCACACACACACAAAAAGAAACACATATTATAAAAATAATCTGCTCTAGTCTCCAAATTATTTGACAGAAGAAAGCACAGGTGCAGTCAGTCAGTTAGTATTCTTGTCTTGGCTGAGGTGCAAAAGCCTTCAAAGCACCACCTGTGTAGCCTTGAACTGGACACAAGCATATAAGCAAGTGGCTCCAGCCCTGCTTTCTCTGCTATAAACTGGGATGAAATTTTCAGTGAGACTCTGCTTTCTAGACTCTGATGATAACCCATTCTGGAGGCTTAGTCAGGAAGAAGAGGAAGGAAGAATAAAGGGTCAAAAATAGACTGCTTTGTCTTAATAGATAATTAAGGCAAGAAAAAGTTCTAACTGCACTAGAACTAAAATATTTTTTAAAAGTTATGAAGAAGTAAATGTAAGAAAAATATTATGAAGCTAGTAAGAAATAATCTGAACTAGGCCCTACAGATAATACAGTTTATGGTCACTTTGGAAAACAAAATTTCATTTAAAAATGTAACTACTCTTTATGAAACAGATATACATTTATACCTAATCTTGACAGTTAAAAAAAAAGAAAGAGCATATCCCTTACCCATATCAGTGCAAAGTAGTAAATATTTATATTTATAATACTTGTAAATATTTATAGTTATAAATAAATACAAGTAAAATATTAACAAACACAACTCCATGTCACATTAAGAAAATAATATGTCATGACCAAGTAGTTACTTATTTCAGGAATGCAAGGTTGGTTCAATATTAGGAAATTCACTAAAAATATACAATATTAATATATCTAAGGAGAAAAACCACACAATTATTTCTACTGACACTGAAAAAACGTTTGACAAAATTTAACGCCCATAATGGATTTTTTAAAACTTAGGAAGATAGGAATTGATAGGTATTTTGTTAACACATATTTGAAGATTTTAGTTCTAAAGACAGGATCTTACTAAATGAAGAAACATCACAGTTTTCCATAAAAATCAGAAAGGATGGATACCTACTATCTCCACTATTATTCAATATTGTATTTGAGGTTATTAGCCAATGTCACTGACAAGTCAAAACAATAAGAGACATAATAATTAGAAAATAATAAGTAAAGCTATCTCTGTTTGCAGATTATATGATCAGGTACCTGGAAAACCCTAGAGAATCAATTAGAAAACTAATTCAAATAATAAAATAATCCAGCAACGTAGCAGAATATAAAATTAGCATACAGAAGCCAACAAATTGTCTTCATTCACAACAACAATTACCAATAAGGAGATATGTTAGAGAAAACCTCTTTGACAATACCAACAAAGATAAAATACTTAGCAATAAATTTAATTAAAAATGTGTACAATTTGTATAGGAAAATATTTAAAACTCTTACAAGACACAAAAGTAGAACTGGATCAACTGAAAAGACATCATTTTCACACTGTGTAACTCAACATCACACATTTGTAAATTTAATACAATGTAAATAAATAAAATGCAAACAGGCATTTATATGGGGCTAAACAATACTAAATTTTATATATAAAAATAAACATGCAAGAATATCCCGGAAAACATTAAAACAGAAAAGCTACTAGAGAAATAGATCTACCAGATATTAAAATACACTATAAAGCCTCCCTAAGCAAACAGTGTGGTACTGGCTTATAAATAGACAAGCAGCTCAAAGGCATAAAGTACAGATAAAGAAAAATAAAAAATAAATAAAATAAAAAAAACTTTAGGACATAATAAAGTTTGTATCTCAAATCACTGAGTCAAAAATGGACTCTTTTTTTTTTGAGATGTAGTCTCACACTGTCGCCCAGCTGGAGTGCAATGGTGCAATCTCGGCTCACTGCAACCTCTGCCTCCCGGGTTCAAGCGATTCTCCTGCCTCAGCCTCCCAAGTAGCTGGGATTACAGGCACCCGCCACGATGCTCAGCTAATTTTTTGTATTTTTAGTAGAGATGGGGTTTCACTATGTTGGCCAGGCTGGTCTCAAGCTCCTGACCTTGTGATCAGCCCACCTCAGCCTCCCAAAGGGCTAGGATTACAGGCATGAGCCACTGTGCCTGGCCAAAAATGACTCTTTAATAATGGTGCTAGAACAACAATTGAAAAAGAATTAAATTAGAGCCATGACTTACACAATACACAAGAATAAACATCAAATGGATCAGGCACCTAAATAGATAAAATGAAATCACAAGGAAAGCATGGACAAATTCCTCTGTAATCTGGATATAGGGAAAGGCTTTCTAGCTATGACACTAAAGCTAGAAACAATAAAAGAAAAAATGGATAAATCTGACTGTACAAAAAATTTTAATGGGCAATGCAATAAACACCATGAAGTCAAAGGACAATTGAAACTGAGAAAAGACAGTTGCAACATATAACCCAAGATAAAGACCTAACATCCCTTATACATAAAGAGCTCTTAAAAGTTGAGAAGAGCATGACAGAAAATGAGCAGAAGACACAGACAACCGACAAAGCAAGATGTAAAAAGTGGCCATTAATCTTATGAAAAGGTGTTCTTATTCACAGTAAGAGAAAATGCTAATTAAAACCTCAACTGAAATACAATTTCTCACAAAAATTAAAAAGTAAAACAGCACACTATATTAGAAAGGTTGTGGGGAAATAGGTGTTTGCATACGTTGTTGACAGGAACATAAATTCATACAACCTGAAGGAAGGAAATTTGGCAATATCTCTCAAAAATACATACACGTTTGCCTTTTGTATCTAGCAAACCCACTTCTGGGAATTCACCTGGAAGCCATGCCCCCAACAATTTGAAAATATATAGATACGTATGAGAATATATATTGTGGCATTATCTGTAATTGGAAAACATCAGAAGCCACTTACACACCCACATACACAGGAGGCTGGTTGAATGGTTATGGCAGTCATGCAATGGAATACTATACAGCTGAAACAAAGAATGAGGAGGATCCCTATGAACAGATGTAGAGTGATTTCCAGGATGTAGTGTGACAAAAATGTACTAACAGTATACCAATTTCTTTTTTTGTAAGAAGGAAGAGGAAATTATACCTGCATGCTCATGCCAAAAATTACAGAAGGGATAAACCTGGGATTAGTAAGGAAGTAAGCAGGAATGGGGTGGAAAGGAAGGGAGGACTACACTTTTTTGTGTATAGTTCTGACTTTTGTAACATATTAATATTTCACAAACTTGAAAAACAATTAATAAAAATCAACAAGCAGGGGCTAAAATAGAATACAAATACAAACCAAAACTAAAGAAACACACTGTGTATCAAATAAATCATGAGGCCCCAACCTTTTTGGCACCAGGGACCAGTTTTGTGGGAGACAATTTTTCCACGGACTGGGGCGGGTCCTCGGTGGAGGGCAGTTTGGAATGAAACTGTTGCACCTCAGTTCAGGCATTAGTTAGATTCTCATAAGGAGCACAAAACCTAGATCCTTCGCATGCACAGTTCACAACAGGGTTCACGTTCCTATGAGAATCTAATGTCACGCTGATCTGACAAGAGGCAGAGCTCAGGTGGTAATGCTCAGTCGCCTGCCGCTCACCTCCTGCTGTGCGGCCAGGTTCCTAACAGGACACTGACCAGTACTGATCGATGGCCTGGGGACTGGGGACCCCTGAAATAAATAACAAACCACACTGGTGGGGTAGGAAAAGAGAATAACCAACCCAAGGAAATTCTGGATAAAGTTTTAGTCCCTATGTCCTCAAACTAAAGACAAAAAGCTAACCAAATATAGGCTTCTTTTTCACAGAAATATGGGCTAGTAACTCTGAAATCACTTCCTATATACGTTAGGACTGACAAAAAAGCAAATATAAAAAATAAGAGAGCCAGGTTTATTCTGGTTGAAGAAGGGAATTACTAATATTAAAAGGGAAAGGAGAGAATGAACCCTGAGCTGCTGGAATAGTACTGGAAGTATCAATATATAGGCATTGTTTTTGCTGTTGTGTTGGAGAGGTGGGTAAATATGTGTGTGTATATAATAAACGGATAAGTGTGTGTGTAACTCGATATACACAAACACACACACACACACACACACACTCCCAGTCCTAGAAGCAACAATTCCTCAGCAACAAGGAGCACACCTAAAGCCCAAATCTTGGTTTCTCAATGCCCCCGCTTCACTGAAAACAATCAAGCCTTCTTGGAGAAGTAACTGATTCCATAACTAAAACAGGGAAGTTACGAGATGAGCCTGGAACATCCTCTGGTGCCAGAAAGCAAGAAAGTGTTCAAAGAAAAATGGGGACAAGGCAAAAAGATGGAAGAGCCAGTCTGAAGGGGCTCCCACTGGCCAAATCTGGGATAATGTGGGCAAAGGAAATACTACAACAGTAAAGAGTTATAATCCCTTGAATAAAATGAGAAGCCACAAGTCTGCTCAGCTATAAATTAACAAATGGACAAGAGGGTAAAGCTCTTCCTTACCGTAAAAACCCAACCAACCAATGTAGAAGAAATGATGGAATTAGTAAATCACCCGTTAGCAACCATTACCATATTTAAGTCTTAAAGTATCTTTCCAGAAGATACATATTAACTACAAAAACAGAAATTCTTTGTACCGTTTTTACAATTTTTCTATAAATGTGAAATTGCGTCCAAATATAAGGCTAACAAAAATTCTTAGTTTTATAGAAATCTTAATTTCTCTTAGCTCTCAATAATGACAGTCAGAAAAGCTATTTTTTTTTTTTTTTTTTTTTTTTCAAAACTCCCTTTACCTCATCTCAAATGACTTTTGAGGAGGGCTAGAGTCTCCTGGTCTGGCACTGGCACCTGGTCAGGAACTTGGAGCCCATCTCTGGGGTCACTAACAGGCTGACTGGAAGGAGGCAGCTCAGGCCTCACTGTTAAACATTGATCTGGAGGTCTCTCTGGTAGTGCCATTATTTTGGTGATTGATATTTGAACTCTTTTGCTCTTGTTTCAATTTGGTAAATCTACAAGGGAACTCTCTCCCTCTGGTTTACTAAGTTTACCTCCTCCTTACCATAGGAAATCGTGTTGTAGGCATAATTTCCACATGTGTAAACTGATATGCTCTGAGGACAAAAGAATGACGACAGTTAACATTTTCCGAGCATTTTTAAAATTGTCAGACTGTATTTCATTGAACGCTCATGATAAAACTGATAGAGACTTCTTTATCTTTTTACTTGATAAAAGGTTTTACTCACAACTTCTTCAGAAGTGCATCAATTTATTAACAGTGCCAACTACAACAAGAGAAATGACAGAAAACCCATGGCACCTGATGCTTTCATTTTCTAGAGTGGGGTAAATTTTCTGAGGCTGTTTGCACAGCAACTCACAAAAGCCTCTCTTTAAAGCCCTAAGAATGTATTAATATGGTGGTTTAGTTCTTTGTCTTAAAAGGGGCAAAAAAAAATTTAATGTTTACATTATCAATGAACATTTTTGTCCTTGTTCTGTGATTGTTTATTTAGGTTACAAAACGGCCTCAGTGGTCTTCAGCAGAATGATTACTGACTCTGAAAACATCCTGGCTCATCACAATGTCTGTCTGGGCCAGGTGTACTGCTTACAACAGAATCTACAAGGACAACAACTCACTGTGTTTGTCAATTCAGATTTTTAAGTTATGAATTCAAATCTACTAAATAAAGATCAGAAACAAAGAAAAATAGATAAAGCTATAGCTCACTGCATTTTAGAACCTGAGTGATGTCATGGTTCTCTAGAGCTTTCATTCCACAGGAGAGTTCTTGTGTCTAGGGCCTCGCACACTATGCACAGGTGAAGGAACGAAGTGTAGCCCCACAGGGCAGAATTCATGATCAGAGGACAGGGAAATACTGCTTTATTCATTTTTCTATTATTGTAGAAGTTCTTATCCTCTCTAAAAAAATACTTATTGGTTATACACAGAAGTTAGTCAACTTTTACACCAATTACACATTTTCCAGAAAAATTCATAAAATATCAAACATACAAAAGTTGGTTAAAAAATGGCCTCCTAGGCCATGATGACTAAAGAAATCATACCAGTTTCCTAATTTCCCAACTTAATAAAAAATGGTCATTTACTACTTGGAAAATATAGCCCCCCATTAAAAACAAAATCACAATTTACTTACAAGTTTTTGTATTTCACATAGAATTCCTCAATTTCTACCTCCTCTCCAGATTCCTTCTGCAACAAAAGAAAATTTCAGGCACATATTTAAAACCATCTACTAGAATATTTTAAAAGTAATGATTTACTCCCATATGAGCACAAAACAGGACTGAAAAGAGCAGCATAGGACCTTCACGTAAGATGAGCACGCTGTGCCAGGAGGCGGCCAGGGCCACGAAGACTGCCACGCTCAGGCCCATGCATGCACCTCTGCTCAACGTGCGAGAGCTTCTAAGACATGAATCACTTTAACTCCTCCCTAACCACATGCAGCTTCATTCACAACAACCTGACCCCAAATTTGGCCTTCTGCCAAACCCACAGTGTTAAGTAGACGCCAAGTGTACCATTTTCTCAGGCAGCAGCCAATTAGCAACTGCTCTCCTGAATGCCATATGTATTATTTTTGGCTGCCTCATGGCAACTTTACATTGTGGGTTTTGTAATGTTTTAAAATATTTAAAAGACATTTATTTCTCCATATACTTAATAACTCTAAACAAGAAACCATATAAAAGTAAACCTTGTTCTTATGCTGTAATTTCAGTGCATCACTATTCATAGTCTTAGTTTCACTCAATGGTACAATTAAAATCTCTCAGACAAGATGTCTCACACACATAGCAGCCAAATAAAATTAACACTCCAAATACTACATTTAGGTAAGGTTAAAATTGTGATACATGTCAGCCAAATCAAGAGTTTTCAGTAGTAAGATTATCTATAATATCTCCCTTGATCCTACCTGCTGTAGTGTATGCAGAAGATAACGTTCAGATGATATTTTAGGCATTTCTTTTTATTCCCCTTTTGGTTTTAGGCTCTTAAACAAGTCATAATATGTAATTTCCTTCTGGAACATTTGATCAGATAAATCAGGGATCTAAAATATAAACACCACTTACAGATGTTTGGGGATTGCTTTTACACTCTTACAAGAGACCCCAAGCCTGCCTCGAGGGTCATGTATAGCTGTTCAGCCACCTCCAAAATGCTTCGAAGAAAATCAAGGCAAGTAGGAACATGGCAAAGAACAAACAAAAGAGCAAAGGCTTCTACTGGATAACAGACTGGCACAGATCTGTTCAAAGGTATTAGTCCCCTCAATCTCTAACCTTCAAACTATTTTCAAAGATTGTGAACTTAAACTTTTCTTTGAAACTCACTTATGACAGTTAAACCTAATTTTTTTTCTTTCTTTTCTGAGATAGGATATGCTTTGTCACCCAGGCTTGAGTGGAGTGGTGCAAACATGGCTCACTGCAACCTCAACCTCCCAGGCTCAAGCAATCCTCCTGCCTCAGCAACCTCTGCCCCTCCCTACCACCTCCCCAAGTAGCTGGGACTACGGGCACACACTACCATGCTCAGCTAATTCTGTATTTTCTGTAGGCTGGGTTTTACACCATGTTGCCCAGGCTGGTCTCAAACTCTTAGGCTCAAGCAATCCCCCCGTCTCAGCCTCCCAAAGTAATGGGATTACAGGCATGAGCCACCACACCCAGGTAAACTTGTATTTTAAACAGTTTTGGCCTGTCTAGAAATCATCAAGAAGGAGTCTGGATATGCAGGAGTGGTCAATATCTATTAATATCTGGTTGTGCCATAATGGATCTATGAAAGGTGATAACTATAAAGCATTATTTTAAACCAATGTATTCAGAACACCTTCTATGTCATAAACTTTTAGTTATCCAAAATAAAAAGAAATGTTTGTTGGATGGCTTCAAGAACCAGCAACATAAATCGAATATGGAATTAATTTATAAATAAATACTATCAAGTTCAACTGGCAATCCATCCAAGACCCACCCTACTTTTTTCTCTCTAGCCTTAATATTTCCCCATTCTACTCCCTTTTCTTTTTTTTTTTTTGAGACGGAGTCTTGCTCTGTCCCCCAGGCTGGAGTGCAGTGGCCCGATCTCGGCTCACTGCAAGCTCCGCCTCCCAGGTTCACGCCATTCTCCTGCCTCAGCCTCCTGAGTAGCTGGGACTACAGGCCCCGCCACCATGCCCGGCTAATTTTTTTTGTATTTTTAGTAGAGATGGGGTTTCACCGTGTTAGACAGGATGGTCTTGATCTCCTGACCTCATAATCTGCCAACCTCAGCTTCCCAAAGTGCTGGGATTACAGGCTTGAACCACTGCGCCCAGCCTCCCATTTCAAGATATATTATCTTTATATAGAACCAGACATTCCAGCAGAAAGACAAAAAGATGGTAGATGATCAGGGTAAAAGAGAAGCAAGGATGAAACTAGATCCTTTGATTCTTCACACAGCATCATGAAATTCAAATCAAGAATGGAACTCAAACGTCTGAGCTTTTGCCCTTCTGATAATAATTATATTTTTTCAATTTTGAAGGCATTTTCAAAACTATGTATCATTTATATAACTGATATATGTTATAAATCATAAACAAGATTTATCATGTCTATGCTCATATTATTTCTCCTGATTCTTCTATCTGATCTTTTCTCCCATACTGTCCCTTTTCTTCTCATTCTAAATGGTCTCATCATCCCATAATTCTAAGTGGGCACCAAAACATACAGGATCAAATCTTGAACAGTAAAGACAGTTTTTATTTTGTCTCAAGTCTGTTCCCAGAAAGCTCTGACTCTTACAGCCATCTGTCCCCAACTCTCACTACCCATTTTCTTGTCATGATCAGCTATTCCTCTGGGAACCTGCTGTGAAGATGCCTGACAAGAGAGTCTACGGCTGCCCAGGAAGAACCAACTAGGTTCTGAAACTTCATTTAGCAGCACCTGGAGCTGGTACAGAATTGTCCCAGGGCCTGTTATCTTTTGGATGTTTCAGAATACAACACTTTGTTCTGTTTAATGGACCACACACATTGGATCACCACCTTCTTGCCCCTAGAACCATAAATAGAGCTGTTTTCCACCATTCCTTTCATATAAATATGATTATGCTGACCTCTTTTCTTTTACTGGAGAGTAAAACAATTTAACAAAAGTGTCTGAATTCATAAGCCCTCAGAAACATCATTTCAATTATTTACTAAATGGGAGGCAGTCTGACCAGCCTCTGTTGACAGCTTCAAACAGCCCCTACCCCAAAACCTCTCACCTCTAAGCCCCGTTTTCAGAAGCCATTCTACAACGGGCATAGGCAATGAATAACTCAGTCAAAGCACTATTTCCATACATACACATAACACTCAGATTTATTTCTTGAGCAGCTACCATTAAATTTGAGAACCCAGTAATATTATGAATTAAATAGAATTTTTCTGAGAAATGTATATCTTTTCATTAGATCCAAAATTAGTCTATGGAAATCCTTATTATTCATATGACATTTAAAGTTTCAAACATATTAAGCCATACTTGTCCCACTGTTCAAACAAACCAGAAACTTTGAGAAGGCAATAAATGAGTTCTCCAGTCACCTGGATTCTAAATAGCCACCCAGAGTCTAGGCCTAACTTAGGCCTTTCCTATGCATCCTACTACTAAATTAAGTAGTCACAGTCAAGAAACTAAAATACAGAGCAAAAAACCAGAACATTTTGTCAAATAATACACAAAAGAATGAAAAAGCACCTCAATAAAGTTATCAATAAGGCATGGGTATGAATCCCTTTTCACTTTTGGCCCAATCTACTCTGTATACTTTACTAGAGACACCAAATCACAGTTCACTTAGGGAAAAAATAAGGATATGATAATGGATGAGATTAAGAGTTTTGCCTTCTTTACACTCTAGGAGGCTCAACTAAATAGCTAAAACACACACTCTGAAAATACGTCCTGTAGTTAAAGAAAAATAAAGAATTTTAGGGAACACAGTCACAATTGACTTTTAAAACTACTTTTGGCCTTCTGATACAAAAAAAAAAGGATTTGAATTATTCTCCGAAGATGAATGGCTCAAAGCAGAAACAGCTACAGGCTGACTAAACAAGGAAAACAAAATAATTAGCCTTTATACAATCCAAGTATCTACTCATATATCTACCTCAAAATTCAAATAGGCACCAACTATCTCATGCAACTAGGTATCATAGACATTAACCTGGGTTTAGAACAACATAAATGCTTGAGCCACCCCTATTTAACATGAGATGCTGACTTAGGGTGCCTCTGCCAGGTGAGTTTTATGTTTGCACAACTCCATCATAATGGATCATGATGCTTCTCAGGCCATAGTGATGAGGTCAACTGACAGAAAATCATGGAGTTTCCACTCTGGATCAACACCATGCAGGGGCAGGTTCTGAGAGCTCATAGCCAGTTTCTACAGTGCTGCCTGGCAGAGATAAAGACACCTTCTCACAGCCAATTATTAAATTATTCATGGTAATAAGAAACAGACCAGCAGGCATAGATCGAATCCACAAAAAATCTCAAATTTCCTTTTGTTTCTATTTGCAACACTTTCTTCCAATGTTATTAAAGGTGATAACTAAAGTACCTACTTTGAGAATATTAGCAGTTTAAAAAGTTAGCACCTGTTAATGTTTAGAACCTTCTAATGGATTTTTTATTGCCCTTTAAGAAATACCAGTAACTGACAAGCAATTCCATGAGCTCCACATCTCTTCTTTATTTTAAATCATACCTCAAAGCATATCTCCCTTCCAGAAGAATTTTTTCCATTAATTTTCTCCAGCTTCAAATTCACCAACTTAACAAATGTCCACCCTCCTGTACAGTGATTTTTAATCTCCTATGATAAGACAAACCCAGTCATCGGTAAATGGTTAACAGTATCTATTCCTAAACCATGGGTACCTATCTTTAAAGGGTAGCTAAAGAGGAAAAGAAAACAAAAACCCTAAAGTGGGCAAAACAGAAAGAAAAAGCAATGTTCTACATAATGTATAGTCTAAATAGCTCTGAATAATAGAGCTAATTATAATTTGCAACCCCTAAACCTGCTGAGTATGCCTGCTGAAGCACTATCAATTGAATGAAAATTAATATATCCCATCTAAACGACATGCTATTTACTCAAACAAGTCACTTCAATTCAGTGAAGGGGATTGTTCTTCAAAGCATGTCAAGTATTTAAATTTTACCATATATCTACAATTCATAAATTAGCAGTTCTACAGTCATTAGTAGGACAAAAATGCAACCTTCTAATGAGTTAAATAGTGCTTGTTTCCTACTTGAGCAGGTGGGAAATTTAATTCATCAGGAAATCTTCACATTCAAAGAGTCACCAAGATAGCCAGTCACTCCATACCCCGTATCCCCTATACTCAACTGGAAAACATCTTGACATATTGCTCTAAATTATTTTCTTATAAACTAGAGACATATATTCCGATAAAAATTCATACCTTGAATCACACAATAGCAAAACAAACTATTGAAATGAAAGTAAAGAGAAGTTTACTGCTGGTGCAATAACATGTTCAAGGATCACTCAATAGCAGTATTTGAATAGTAATGGTTTCCTATTTGATAAGCCTGGGATCTCACTTTATTATAGGAGTCTCACTGAGTCCTATAAATCCTCCATTCCTCAACTGTCTTACTGGGAGATACTTTGTATACATTTTACTAAAAATAAACAACTTCAGGCAGGATGGCTCACACCTGTAATCCCAGCAGTTTGGGAGGCCAAGGCAGGAGAATTGTTTGAGCCCAGGAGTTCGTAGCTAGACCATGTCTTTATTATATATTATTTTTTAATTTTTTAAAGTTTGTTTTACATGCTGAAACATGAAGTTGTAGTTCCACCCTTCTTGAAAGCAAATAAAAAGAAAAGAACTGTGTGGAACTGATAATGACTGAAGCTGCGACACAGACACCTATGTCTAAAGGAGACACTTCCTAGAGACACGAAAAACTGCATGTTGTACTACCTAATGCACCCGCAGGTTTACGTAATTATTCAAACAAAGCAAAGCATTTTCTCAAAGTGGGCTGTAAGAAGGGAGTTAGCTAAAATAGGGAATTTTCATCAGGAAAAGAAAACACGGTATGTCACTGGCATTTTTTGTTAAAGAGCATATGGGTACCTCAGTGACAAAGCTATCAGGCTAGTGACAGATACTTAGAGCTCACCTTTGCAGATGAACAGAAACTTTGAATAACTCTGAAGTACTAAGTCAAAACTATTTTTTAAAATTACACTGAAAATAGACCTGTATTTCACCTTTGCACTGGCAAGAAAGACACTAATGAATAATTCAGTTGTATATGAGAAAATGTTACAAAACACAAGAGAAAACACCTACTTGCTAAAATGACAAACAGAATTTCCATCCTAACATGAAAGAGGGGGGAACCTTCCTAAGAGAGATTAGAAGTAAATTCATGTTTTGATTTTTATGAATATTTATGAAAAAGGCAGTCTACAACTCTGAAAGTCCCATACATTTATTTGGAGACTTTTGAGTTTCTAGTCCACTCTGAATGGTGTAATAAAGCACTGACTGCTTGATATATTTTAATTTCATCTGGGGTCAAATATCCCAAAGATTCATATTGGGTTAATAAATTAGACAGGATTAGAAATATTACTAGAAGTTTTATTTTACGATATTAGAATTTTAAAAGAAAATTACAAAGCCAACAATCCTGTAAGAGTCACATACACCTCACAGATTTTAATCGCTCCAATGGCACTCACCTGCTTTTTTACTGAACGACTGCTCATAATTTTTTCTACCACTGGGCCTTCTGCATCAACAGATTCCTAAAAAAAAAAGTCATGTGAATCAATCCAAATAGAAAACATCTCATCCTAAGCTATAAGAGCAAGAAATCATTCCCCTTTGCTACCACCTCCACACCTTTTAAGTCACTGGGTACAAAGTTATCAGTGAGAAACACAACTGAAAGGAACAAAAATCTCACTCTACTGAAAGGCAAAAGGAAGATTTGTGCTTATTATTACTTCATGATTATACAGTTTAATTACATGGACCAGCCTAGGTTCCTAAAGCTAGAGAGCAATCCGAAATTCTAGCCACCAAGACAAAATAATCTCTGACGTTAGCAGTCAAAAATATAACTTTTCTTCATCTATACCCGTGGGGTAAATATACTCATCATTCTGCTATAGTAGGCATCATTTATCTATGGAGGTCACATAAAACATTATGTAACAACTTAACATAGAACAAATTACCAAATAAAACGCAAAGGTGCATTTAATATACTTTTCAATGGGTTACCAGTTTGTTAACTAAAGTACAGTAATGGTAAGAAAAAAGCATTATTTTTTTAAAAAAGATCTTTACAATAATCAATCCTACACTACCCATATTTTATACAAACTGTTTTATCCACCATTTACATTGCACAGAGAATAAAGTACACCCTGCTGGGTACTACAAGGCAGTAATTTCATAAAGGGGTTCTCACAGTGCCTAACAGCAGGAGACAAGCTTGAGTGGTTTATTAAAGTCCCAGAAGCCAGGGCACTGAATTCTCAGAGGTATATTCAGCCTCCTTATATTCTAACTCTGACTCTTCCTCAGCATAGACCATTAATTCTCCAAAATTGTGTCAAATTACATATCACAGGCTTATATAAAAATAAATTGCAGTGAACAGGGCTTTTTAAAAGATACTGCTAAACAACGAATTTCCCATAGCACATTATCCAACATTAGGTAGATGTTCCCCTGCTGAAAGTCCAATGCTTCCATTGCACTTCTCAGATTGCAGCAATGAAATTTTCGGTCCATCTTTAAAATGCATCCATAAATCCCACAGATTTGGTACTAACCTGCTGTTCTGACTGCGAGGTGTTGGAGGGGGAATCCCTCCCAGCAGCATCTGCATCATCTGCCTCCTCATCAGAAATCTTGAACTCCAGGTCTTCAGTGTAGCGCTTTCTCTTCACCTGTCTGCTGGACCGTCTCTTCTAAAACAAAAACCCAACACAGTGGCCTTGAAATTAATGATTAAGAAGAAAAATGTGGCCAGGCGCGGTAGCTCACGCCTGTAATCCCAGCACTTTGGGAGGCCGAGGCGGGCGGATCACAAGGTCAGGAGATCGAGACCATCCTGGCTAACATGGTGAAACACCGTCTCTACTAAAAATACAAAAAAATTTAGCCGGGAGTGGTGGCAGGCGCCTGTAGTCCCAGCTATTTGGGAGGCTGAGGCAGGAGAATGGTGCGAACCCAGGAGGTGGAGCTTGCAGTGAGCCGAGATTGCGCCACTGCACTCCAGTCTGGGCGACAGAGCAAGACTGCATCTCAAAAAAAAAAAAGAAAAATGTTCTTTATAATGGCGCAGAGTGGAAGGATGAATTTTTTTTAATTAATCTTAAGGAAAAGGTGATAATGTTAATCCTATAAATGATGCGAAAAGATCACAGTGGTAACAAATACAATAGAAATGGGTGGAAATCTGGGGTCAGATGCCTGGGACAGCTGTAGCCCTGCCACTCCCAGCTACGTGCCCTTCAACTGGGAAAATGGAAATAACAACAAATCTGGTTCCTCAGTCAGTCAGTATGTCCATCAAAAGTGGCAGCAATACTGGAGCTGGCTAATGAATCTATAGGGGTTCATTATACTACTCCCTCTACCTTTGTACATTTTAACATTTTTCCCATATAAAAAGTCCAAAAAAAAAATCAGTGCATTAGAAGATAATCTGTAAATTATGAAGTTCTATAAAAATATTGTTATAATACTATCCAAGGTGCCCCAGATATTTCAGGCCATTTTAAATAAAAGGTTTTTGTATTTTTATCTCGATCCTAAAAGAAATACTCTGAAAATTTCTGAAGAGATGAAGGGTTAAATGGCAAAATTCATAATGAATGACTATGAAAAGTAATTTTACTTTTTAAAATATAATATTTTTACCATAGTGGTTAGAATTAAAAAGATTGGTAATAGCCAGTATTAGTAGGATTACTGGCAAACTGGGTATTCTCACAATCCTGTGGTCAAAATGCAACCCACACAGTCCTTGCAGGACAATGTGGTCCTATCTATCAAAACTTAAACATGCAGACCTTTGACTCACTACTTTCACTTCCAGGAAGTTTGGGAATATCTGCAAGATAAATTGCAAAATAAGAAGAAAAACAAGCCACATAACAAGAAGTAGCTTAAGATTCTATTTAAGATAAATAAAAAATGTTGTGTATCTATTTAGATGTGCAGTTCATCGATATATTAACTTCTTAAGACAAAAAGACTGTATATCTTGTTTACTTCTCTATGCCTCAATGAGTATTTGCTAAAAAATGAATGTATATGTGTATGGCGTTAAATAAGAAATCTGAAAAGACACACAACAGATTATTAATAGCTATAAAGACGGGGAGAGAAGCAAATGGAACAGAACAAGAGGTTCTGAACTCTATTCAGAATAATTCTATATTATTTAACTGTTTTGTCAAAGAATTCATTTTGGAAGCTAATTAAAAATAAAGAGAAATAACCTTTTTATTCATATATGTATATGAAATCTAAATTTGAAAATGATACATGTAAAGTTTTAAGCTGCTAATGAATTCAAGAATATTACAACCTATGGAATGAGTTTGCAAAGCACATAGAAGAAATAAAAATATTGAGGAAAATTTTGACACAATTTTTTCTAAGAATTATGAAATAAAACTTTTTAAAGAGTCTCATGAATGTTAAAGTTGAGACAGGCAGAGAGAGGCAAAATATCCATTGTGTGCACCTAAGGCAAGACAGGCACTACCATCTCTCAAGTCAGGATAAACACAGTCCCAGTACTTTTCCCCAAAGAGTGGGACTGATTGATTTTAATCTTATGTTCTCCCTGCTCTTAAAAAGTGATTTGAGACAGTTCACAATACGAACTCCGTATAATATGATCATCAACGGATTGTTAGAGACTGTTAGCTCCAAGCCACACACAGCTGTGGCCGCAGAGGTGCAAAGTACTTTTCTGATGTGAGACCATTCTAGAAAAAGTTTATTAAGAGACTTCCTTGTGGCTTACATGGAGGGAGTAGTGACATGGGCCAGAGGTTCCTCCTGGGACCCTCCTCTACAGGACAAAGCTTTGGCACTGCCCAGATCAATCCCAGGTGGAGGAAACAGAGATTCCAGCAGAGTATTCTGCCATCCTGCATCTGCCGTCTGCAATCCTTCCATCCTGCCATCTGCAATCCTTCCCCACATCTCAGGTGGCAATTTGACCTTGTAAGTCCTAGAGCTAAGTGCTCTTGTTTGAACTTGCTCCGACTCTTAACATGTGACCTTGGACAAGTAATTTTGTGGACCTTGGACTCCTGGTCTGTAGAATGGGGTTAATGACAGTAACTATCTCATATGAATACCGTGAAGATCGCATAAGGGAATTCATTCAAAACTTTTAGAACAGTACATGGTACATAATGTGAGATGTAATTAGTAGGACTAAAGTCATCATTAATCAGCTCCAGCTTTCTAAAGAAAAATGGCCCAGTTACCTTGTACAGCTTCCCTTTTCTTTCCAAAGCTGACCTACTTACTCCTGCTCTCATGCCCACTTTACCATTCCTCACTTCTGGACCACCAATTTCTTCAAGATATAAAAGGCCATTATCAAGAACAATTTTAATATTGCAAAATTTAGCATAATATGTTGTATTTCATTTGATATGTCAATTTAACTCAATTTAAATGGATTCATTTACATTTCCATCTTTATGCCATTCCAGTAAGAAGCAATGTGCTCCTAGTGGTCTACCTGCAATGTTTCATCAGGTTTCCCTGCTTAAGACCCCACTGTCACAGTGTTGTAACTGGATAGGGTCTAAGACAAATCCACTTTATGCTAAATCTCACCCTGATGTTAAAGAAGGGTTCCATCCAGTACAATAAGACAGGGTGCTTTCTTCTTTTTAAATAGAAATTTATGAGTCAGTAAGTATAACTTTTAAAATGTAAGTTCCTCCTCATATCAACTTTGTGATATAAATCTGTGCAATAGTGATGGGGTTAGTTAGCAGTGGATACGAGGTCACTTCATATGTAAAAACACCCCAAAATACAATTATAACTGAATTTTATAAAAATTTTTAATGTTACGTGGCTTCTCTAGTTTTAAAATAATAATTGATCTTAACGTTTATTTTGAGTATCAAGGTTCCTTTTACAATTCCCCAATGTAAAATTAAATTATTTAATACATAATATGTTTTTATTGTGATCTGGTAAACTATTATTATCTGAAAGATTTTTGTGAGTCAAAATGAAATGTAAGAACTGCCTTTAAACCATAATTCAAAACTTTTGAATTGACACTAAAATAATAGATCAACTTTTTAAACTTGGATTGCTTTAGAAAAGATACTTAAAACAGGTATAACAAATAGAACATTTAAATGTTTCCATGATCTCACTGTTGCAGTACCTTGTGACACAATTTTGAGTTAAAAATTATATGAAATGTACCTTAGTAAATCAATCACAAAACTCAAGAATTTTAACGCTAAGCCCTTCATGCATGTGTTACAGGAAGAAACATAATAAACAACCAGTCAGCATCACTTCCTGTGTCAGACATACCAAGAAAACACAGCTTTCAAAGTCAGATCTTGTGTGGTTGCTCATATTAGCTATTGAACACATAACGGGCCCTAGCCAATTAGAAAGGATACACCAATGTTCACTTGAATTCATTAGCAGTTTTCTATATTTGAAATGCAGCAGGAAAAAAAAACCCTAAAGCTAGTATTTCATAAGGTTCATCTGAGTCTGAATTAATATAAACAGACTTTTTAAAAAACAACAGCAGTATTTGTGAAAGAATAACATAACAGAATTTTCTCTACTGATGTGAACAAATTCTTAACGTTGTCCAAATACTATTGACATAAAGGTCCTACTTTAAGCAAACATAAATCAGGAGAAAATACCCTTAAGGATAAAAATAAAACTCAAAATCATTAAAACACTTGATTCGGTAAGACCAGATCTCAGTAAAAAAACAAAAATCATTAAAACGCTTTAGTTGTAAAACAGCCTACGCAATTAAAAAATGATATCTACTTACCTTCCCAATATCTTTCCGTTGATGTATAAAATAAAATTACATAATAACCCACACTGCCAAAGGTATCACTTTGTTAGTTACACAACCAAACCAAACTAAACCAAAACATATTCATTCACTTCATCTCTCTCTCCCTCCCTTTCAGGTCTAGCTTAAGGCTATTCTGTGAAGTTGTAGATATCAGGGAGTTCTACTCTAACAAACAAAAAGCCAAAGCCAAAAATATCTGAAATTCTTTGGAACAGAGCTGCACACTACAAATACTTTGTTTCTGACTGGTGGGGGTACAGGTGGAAAGTCCTGAGTGTGTACTAAATAAGAAAAAGTCCAGTAAGCTTCTAGAGGCTGGCTTCCTACTCCAGGACAACTCTTCAGTAACTGCTCCTTGACAACTTAGATGTCATTCACATAAGTTACATTCCCAGCCATCCCAGTGGACCACACTGGCATGCTTCCAGGGAACCTAACAAGGAAATAATTTTTAACTGTCACGTGTAAGGGTCCTTCTCAGTCCAATCAGTGAAGGCAGTGTGCTTTACACACAAGAACCTACATTCCTCATGTTTACTTCAGGGTTAGCATTTCAACTCATTCCTATAAAACTCTCCTGAAGTCGGGAAAATATTCTGCAGAGTTGCTATTTGGAAAGTCACTGGCTTGTACATAGAAACTTTAGTATTACATGAATTAGATTACATGACTATATCTCAACTTTGAGTGTCAGATGTCAGAAACTTTAGACAGGCTACTACAAATTATATCTTGATTTTTAATTCTGCAAAATTAAAAAAAGTGACAATCAACCAAACTTCAGAGAAATTTAAAAATGTGAATGAAGCTTTATATGAGCCAGTATATTAACAATATGTTAACCAATATGTTAATAACATAAACAGCAAAATATACATTTACAGAAATAAATGAAGAATCTTTGCCTTATTAATTATAGAGTCAAAGATAGCAAAACGAACCCACTCTTGTCAGGAGTATAATTTCTTGTTCCATGCCCGCTCCCCCTCCCCAAATCGCTATGGAGATAATGTTCCAGACTACAATAAAGACATCTCAAGAGCATCTCTATAACAAGATAGGGGAGGTCTTATGTACTTCATACATGGCTAGAGTTACCCATGCTAAATAACCAAGGCTTGGGGATCACAATAATTGTATTACCTGAACACCTGGGTCCTCATCTTCTTCAGGAGGAGGAGATGGTGGGGGTGTTTTGTCTAAGTCTGAATTTTCAGAACCTTCTGTTTTTCCCTTGTTGACCTTTTTCTTCAAAGCACTTGCTTCTGAGTCAGGTTTCTTATTACTAGAATTCAAAGTGGATCGCTTAGTGTTCACTTTTAATGTGTTTCTGCATGTCTCTTATATTTCCCACATTAATATCCCAAAAGTATCAATGACAATTGATAAATCCATACATATTGGGTATTTACAGTTAAATGCAACTCCCAATTAAGTTTTCCTGGCAAAACTCTGTATTAATGACTTTCAGCAAATATATGACCTAATTAGAAATAAACTGCATGCAAAAACTAATACCACACATAGTACATTTGTGCAAAATGCCTGCCAGTATATCAAGCCATAATAAAAAATCAGATTAAGAAGTAGTTTTGCTATCAAATTTTTAAGGTACAGAACACTTTTTTTTAATTGTCATGAAAAATGATATCATGATCTTCTCTTTGTGTCTTTTGTGGACAGTTTTACACACTTAAGTATTCTTTTGACCAGTACTAGAAAGTATCCTCTTTTATACCATCCAGTTACATTTTTGTTCAACTTATAATCTTTTAGAATATAATCAAAATACATAGCAATTTCCTGTTGTACATAATTTTAGTTAGTGCTGTGTTCTTAATTAAATATAAGCTTTATTTTGGTGCTATATGTTTTTTGAGATAATTACAATTCGCCCTTTTTTTGAAAGACAGTTCTCTGAAATATAAAAATACAGTAAAGCAACCCTAATAAAGTGCATGTTTCATAGTATGCTGCTGACAAATGTTATTAGAATTTGAATATTATGTAAGACAAAAGATATAAACTTCAAGAAAAAAATGTTTTACATTTGCCATTACCTCTAGAACCTTTACCTGACTTTATTTAGCGCTACCTTCCATTTCTATTTCCAAATCAGCTCCAATTTTTTTTTTATTTTTTGAGACAGAGTTTCGCTCTTGTTGCCCAGGCTATTAGAGTGCAACAGCATGATCTCGGCTCACTGCAACCTCCGCCTCCCAGGTTCAAGCGATTCTCCTGCCTCAGCCTCTCAAGTGGCTGGGATTACAGGGATGCACCACCATGCTCAGCTAATTTTGTATTTTTAGTAGAGACAGGCTTTCACCATGTTGGTCAGGCTGGTCTTGAACTCCTGACCTCAGGTGATCCACCTGCCTCGGCCTCCCAAAGTGCTGAGATTTCAGGCGTTGAGTCACTGTGCCCGGCCATCAGCTCCAAATTTTCTAACACCAATTACTATTTGTTATCCAACACTGAAAATAATCCAACCTCAGTAATGATTTTTTAAAAAATATTTCTAGGGAGCCTCAAATTCCAATAAATTGTGAAAAACAAAAGCTGTATTTCAAAAACCTTCAAAAATTTTATTTCTTGAAGTTTGTAAGTTCTCAGGAAAAAGTGCTGACAGAATGCATTAAACAGCATGTTTTTACCCTCAGCTACTACAAAAGGAAGAAGCCAAGATATCTATAGGCTTTTAGAATAAAGCATACGTCATGTAAAATATTTCAAAAGTATTGTTAATAAAGTACCCATCACACACCTAAAATGTATTTTTTCAACTAAATAAAATATTTGATCATCTTACACTAGTTATTCTTAATACTCAGAGTTTTATTTAATTTTGTTAACATTTTAGCATAGTAAATAGCTACATAAGAAAATAACAATTCAAGATTATAGCAAATGGCAGTTAGGTTTAAAAAGTTATTTTTATTTAAAAGAAAAGAAAAAGGCAGTGCTCTAAAAACTTTGTCTCCAAAAGATCCACAGAAAGTACAATATTTTTAAAATTAAAAAAGAAATCCATACAACCGTTCCTCATCCAACTGTCCTAGTGTTTACGCTACACATGGACAGAAGTCTCCCCTACTATGAGGTTCCATTTCCAGCATTTATTTCCGCTCTAACTGCCACAAATTATACAATACTACAGCTGAACACTGGGCCCCTTTCCTTTCATCTGCACGCCAAGAGCAATCAGATTACCCTGGTAACCAGCGGTCACATGACCAGCACCTGCTCTTTTGGCTGGATGCCACTGACTAAAGCCATCTGCTTCCCTCAATCAGCTTTCAAACATTCTCAACACCTGCGCTGCAGTGTTTTGTGGTTTCTTTTATCAAATCAGTGCAAAACTGCTTCCAAAACTTTACATATTTCTCAAATTTGTTTAAATCAGAGGTAGGCCTGTCAAAGAGTTGAACCACTGCCAGGTAAAGTGAGTTGGCAGCTCGCGCTTTTCATGGTGACCTCTCCATACCAGAGCGAAGAACACGGTTTAATTTAGAGGGCTGCCGGGCCCTGCATGCATGGTCCTACAGGAGTAAAAGACTTACTATCTGGAAACCGACCAGAGCCCAGGTTTGAGGAAACATCAATTTGCTGAAAGAGAGAAGTGCTAATGATTTTCCATCTGCCCTTCCCAAGAATGAACTGCATGGAACCTCTAAGATAGCTGAAAGTCAGACAGGCCCTCTCCAAATGTTTAGACAAAAAGCCTGTAGACAAGGGAAGCACTTATCCCAGATCTGAGTATGGAAAGATTTCTAAACTGATCAGACCTTGCACTATTCATGTTGTTAACGGTCAGCTAAGCATTTCCATCCATCAATATACAAATCAAAGAACACTCTAGGAAGTCAAAAAAGCAACAAAATCTTCAGTGTCCATCCTACAACATTTCCATCAAGGACAAAATTAAGTTATGTAAATTAAATTGCCTTTGCTACTATTCTGCAATAAGCTAATTGAGATTTTCAACTAAGTGTTGTATTAATACTGCTTTGCCCAAAAATATCCAAGTCAAGATTTTTCTTTTAACAAACAAAGGTAATCTAGAATGGTGGATATGAGCACTGATTTGAGTCAAGACAAACCTTAGTTCCAGTTCGAACTGTCATTTATAGGCTGTGACCGTGGATAAGTTACTTAATTTGTCTGAGCCTCAGTTTCCTCATCTGTAAAATAAGGTTAATATTTATACAGTCTTCTAAGATTTATTATGAGGTTTAAATGAGAAAATGGCACAGATAGTTAACATCCACACCCATGTGAAAAACAAGCAGCTGAGTCTGGAAAGTATTCTCTGGTCATGGCTCAGACCCATTTGAGCAGATTCAACTGCAGAGACTTACAGACAGGACCCCACCTTCACTGAGGATGACTTCATCCAAGCAACATACATAGAAGGAAGAGCCTTCATCAACATTCCTAAGCACTAGCTAAAAGAATAAGCAAGCAAACAGACTCACAGTGCACTCCTCCCCATGCCCATGACCACTGCTTTAGTTCAGACACATATCATTTCCCACCCAGGCTATTAATCACAACAGCTGCCCACTGCCTCATCACCCTCACACCCCATATGCAGGGCTATACAACATCAGACCGGTGGAGAAAGGACATAGAGTCCACCTGCATAGTTAATCATTTATATCTGTAAGGGTCAAAACTAGTCTTTTATAATGTCAAACCCAAAACACAGACATATATTCCTCTCCCAAATTACAACAGAAGCTGGAATGTATGAAAAGAGCCACTGTTCTAGGTAGGGTGGATGAGAATGTCTTTAAGAAGTAATATCCCTTAAACCAACATTGCAATATTGAAGACAAGGCCACTGAGCTGCCTGACGCAGATACAGAACCACAAGACTCCTCTAACAGCTGCAGTGATGGCTACTCATGGGCCTAGCTCAGGCCGACAGCCACATGGCAGCCTGTGAGTTGGAAGAATAACTAGGCCATGTGCAGGGAACACCTGTAAATTCCAGCCCTGAATGGCACCAGCACTGAAGAAATCATGTCTGCCCTTATTCCTCTCCTAAACCTGCTCTGTCTCCTGTATTTCCCACCTCAGCATCATGGTAATGCCACCAAAACATCACCTGAAAACTCATCTCAAGTCACCAGAGTAACCAGCTGAAATGCAAATCTGACTGGGGCATTCCTCTGTTTCAAACCT
Source organism: Symphalangus syndactylus (assembly GCF_028878055.3). Classification (NCBI taxonomy): domain Eukaryota; kingdom Metazoa; phylum Chordata; class Mammalia; order Primates; family Hylobatidae; genus Symphalangus; species Symphalangus syndactylus. The sequence continues at coordinate 57,142,650 of NC_072429.2, forward strand.
CTACATATAATGTCTGAGATTCTCCATATGGGTGTACCAGACCCTTTGCCTCTTATGCTTCCAGGAATACAGAACTATTCCCCAAAACACACATGTATCTCTTCTACTTACACTTTTATCCCAACCTACTCATCTGCAAGACCCAGCGTGGACACCACTCATTCCAAGAAGCATTTTCTAATCACCACGGTCTGATTCAGACATGATCTCCTCACTCCACCCACATGTCACAAGATGTACCCCATGCAAGGGATACATAAAATACACAAAAGTTGGTGGTAACATTACTGCAATGTATTAAAATCAAAGCACTACACGTGTGTCTTTCTCCAACGATCATGTAAGCTCGAGCAGAGAAGAAACTGTGTCTTATTATGTTTGCATTTCTAGAGCCTACTCTGGTAGGTTACTTATAATTGTTAACTGGTCTAGTTACAACAGTACAAGTAATAGCAATAACAACAGCGGAAACGTACATAGCCCTGGGTATGTACCAGGTACTACTCTAAGTATTTTTCTCATTAACTCATATAAGAAGCCCCCATATTCTTGATGAAACGCCTATAAAGCTCAGTAAAATCGGGCTAAAGTTCAAAAACATAGTGAAACCTAGCATTTTTTAAAAAACCAATAGAAAAGAATACCATCTACATACCTTGCCTCCATACTCACAAACTTCTTTTGTGATCCTTATCTCACATCATTACTGATAATGACCAAAAAGCAGGCCATCCCTCCTGAGGCTAGAGAAGCTAGAGAGACACGCAGCCATCCACTCACGAGGCTAGAGAGATGTGGAGTCATCCACTAATGAGGCTAGAGAGACGCGGAGCCAACCTCTCCCGAGGCCAGAGAGATGCAGAGCCATCCACTTGTGAGGCTAGAGAGACTCGGAGCCATCTATTCATGAGTCTAGAGAGACGGGGAACCATTCACTCACGAGGCTGGAGAGACGGGGAACCATTCACTCATGAGGCTAGAGAGACGTAGAGCCATCCACTTGTGAGGCTAGAGAGACGTAGAGCCATCCACTCATGAGGCTAGAGACTGAGACACAGAGCCATCCGCTCATGAAGCAAGACAATGAGATACACAGCCATCTACTCCTCATTTTAGACAAGCCCTTGTAATCAGATGGAGAACATTTTCTGAGGATGCTGCTGGAGGTGTGAGGGGCCACTGCTCCTCCTCCAGCCTTACTTACATTTCACATTTCATCATGAGAATTGGGTTACACTGGTGGGTAGTTGGATGTGCTCAGGGTCCATAGCTAAGTGACCAAGGTCTTAAGTTCTGCAGTCACCCCCAATGGCACCAAGGCATACACCAACTTAATGCAAACTCTTAGAAGCAGGCATTAGAAGAACACAAACTTTATATTCAGAGAGCAATATCTGTCGCATGGAGAGATAGTCTAGGCAATCTACCTTTATGCAGGGAGTCATGTTCAGCTTACAACTCTAAGTTCGTAAGGACGGCCTAGTGCTATTACCTGAAATGGGATTGGATGGATTCAGTATAGATAACCAATTCCTTCCGTTGGCTTTCTAAACAAAGCTTGATACAAACGGCCATAATTTACTGGAAAGCCAGGTAGCTGCCCTGATTTATTACAAAAGAGAACACAGTTAAACATTGATTAGTGTCGGCCTAATAGATCTAAGTCCTGAACAGAAAGAAAACTTGAAAAAGAACCACATTGTGGACCCAAATGTGATGGGAATATGGTCAGCTAATGAGAATGTCTGGACAATGGGAAGGAGTTCTTAATCAAACGGTCTCTTCAGATGGGATAAGTTAGTGAAGTTTCTCACCATATTGGGAAAAATTAACCTTGAGGCTTAGCTCACGAGAATTAACCAGATTTGTTTTCAGAGACTCAAGCTTCTCCAAAATGTTACATTATAATCTTTTTGAAGAGTGAAAGGTATTAAAGCATATTCTTACACTTTATATCCTGAAAAGACTTTTGAATAAAGAAATGAACCTAATGCGTAAGAAGTAAAAGAGATGTTTTTGTGGCATGGGATGCCACACAGAATATGATGCAGGGTGTTTGTGACAAAATACAACTCTAAAATGATCTGAGCTGCCACACTAAAATACACAGCTAGATGGTAGAGGCTAAGGGCTCAATACCGGCACAGCAGAGTGTCTAGCCTCTCAACTTAAGAGCAGAGGATTTCCTTTAAGCCCTGTCTACTATCTGGTTAAGTTTTTTAGACAATGAAAAATAAAATTAAAAGACAAAAAGGCAAACTAAAAAAAGATAAAGTATGAAGTTCTAAAAAGCCAATTAAAGCAGCATAAAATCTGGTACATCATAGAGTAAAATCAACCCCACAAAATAAAAATTTTAAAGAAAGTTCTAAGACTAAAATTTAACAGCTAAACTAGAATGTAATAAAATGCAGACGACAGAATAAACTAATGAGGAAGGGGGCAAATCAAACTCTGAATGGCAGATAATGAACCCAGAGGTCAACAACTTCACACCAAGACATCCAGCAACCTTTTGGCGAAGGCCCCACTAGTGCTCAGTGCGCTGCCCAGAGGTCTGCAATCCTGCACCCAGCAGCCTCAGGCACTCTCGGTTCTCAGGCGTCTGGCCTGGCACCCACATGCTTCACTCCAAGCAGGTGCCTCGCCACCCTCAACTCCTAAGCCCCAGCCACAAATTCTTTACCCTACTCTTCTAGGTGAAAAAGAAAGAGGAGAGCTATTAGCAGGAAAGGAAGAGGGAAGAATTCTGTTTTACTGATGGACAATAAATGTGCAAGTTCAATGAAGAATTATTAATAAATGTTTTAAGTTCTTTAAAATTAGTCACTGGCTGGGTACATTGGCTCACGCCTGTAAACCCAGCACTTTGGGAAGCCAAGGCAGGTGGACCGCTTGAGGTCAGGAGTTCGAGACCCGCCTGGGTAACACGACAAAACCTCATCTCTATAAAAAATACAAAAAAGCCTCTGTAGGTCTGGATCTGAAAGAATCAAAAAATAAAAATAAAAAAAAGAGAGACTGAGGTGGGAGGAGGGAGGACTGCTTGAGCCCAGGAGGCCAAGGCTGCAGTGAGCTGAGACTGTGTTACTGCACTTTGGCCTAGATGACAGAGCAAGACCCTGTCTCAAAAAAAAAGTCACCTGGGGCTGGGTGCAGTGACTCACACCTGTAATCCCAGCACTTTGTGAGACCAAGGTAGGCAGATCACTTGAGGATAGGCATTTGAGACCAAACTGGCCAACATGGTGAAACCCCCAACTCTACTAAAAATACAAACATTAGCGGGGCGTGGTGGTGCACGTCTGTAGACCCAAGCTACTAGGGAGGCTGAGGCAGTAGAATCGCTTGAACCTGAGGTTGCAGTGAGCCGAGATCATGCCACTGCCCTCCAGCCTGAGCAACAGAGCGAGTCTGTCTCGAAAGAAAGAAAGAAAGAAAGAAAGAAAGAAAGAAAGAAAGAAAGAAAGAAAGAAAGAAAGAAAGAAAAGAAAATCTACAAGTTACCGAGTTTTATGGATTAAATTCAGATCTGCCAGAAGTAACATGGAAAAGATGTCTAGTTAGCTAATGTGTTATCTGATCACAGAAGCTTAATACAGACATTAACACTTTGGCTATGTGGCATCACCTGGCATTATAATGGAAGCCAAACTCCCACGAAATTATATTGCTCCTATAGAAGTCAAGGCTACAAATAAAAATTAGTATTCTAATGGAAGTTTAAAGGTATTGTCTTACTTAAAAAAAAGTGCCTTTTTTCTTGATTCACACTCTCCATTTCCTAGATATAACATAAAGAATTAAACCAATCACACACTACAAAACATACGAAAAATAGGCCTTTCAATGGCCTTTTATCATAGTGTATCCTTCCAAGTGCCAAACTATAGGGCACGCATTTGACTCCCTGTGCCACATTTTAAGATCCGCTCTTATTCATGCACAGCAATCCTATGAAGTAGGAAGGGGGACTCTGGCAGTCAGAACCCCCTCCCTAGATTCATCATTATGGTCTCTAATCTGCCAGGGAGGCTAACACAACAAATGAGCCATGCTGCCCACCTACATGTCAATCAGGTGCCTCAGGTGAGATGAGACTTCGGCAGATTAAATAAATGGTAAAAACAACAAAGAAGAAAATATCACCATCCACCCCAACAGAAGAAACCAAACTCCCACAAAATTATATTATTCCTACAGAAGTCAGGGCTACACATAAAATTAGTATTCTATGGAAGTTTAAGGGTGTTGTCTAACTTAAAAAAAAAAAAGAACAGTGTCTTTTTTCTTGATTTGCACTCTCCATTTCCTATGTAACGTCTGAATGCTAAGTCACATAGACTTCCACATAAATGTGGCTGAATTCAGGGCTGGCATTTCAGATGACTGATGCTCTGCACAGTATCTTTGCACAAGCACCCGAAGACTGCCTTCGTCCAGGCAGAAGACAACTAACATAAAGATCTTTACATATCAGGTGCAAACTGCATTTGTACAGAATTTCATTTTTCAACAGCATTTCATTTTCACATATATAGACTTATTTAAATAAAAGATAAAATCAGCCTATGATTCCTTCTGCTCTTTACCTGCCAGCCCTAACATCATAACCACATCTACTGTATGGCAACATATGCTCCACCCGAAAATTCCACTTAGGACTTTCAAGGAATGTGTCTCCAGAAAAATCTCCCTTTAACATCCCACTGTGGCTCACGGCCTCCTCACATCTGAACTTCCATTTGATAGGTGCAGTGGAAGTTGAAAGTGGGATCTACACCACCTTCTCCCATATAAACCAAAGTGGCAACAAGGCCACTGCTTTGGAGTCCACTGTAGTTCACCGGATGGGCAGAAACAAATTTCCAGCAGGCCCAATGTAGCCCACCCTGCATCTGGCACAGACCATGAGTTGGCAAACTTGCTTTCAAGGTCAGTATTATTAGGCAATCTCTTCCCTTGGTGGATATGAACCGAACCACACATGTCAAAGACACCGGGGTCTGTACTAAAAGCGGCTGTTGACTCTCTCACCCTGCTTACTCAGTCGGTTTAAGATGAAATTAAATAGAGGAAGGGCCACAATGGGGCAACTGATGCTGGCTGGCAAAAGGAACGCCTTGAGGTGGTTACCCTAAAGGAAAGGAGGATTCGGGATTGAAAAGATCGTATGGTCCTTTTGTTGAAGAAAAGACAGCCTTTGAGACAGCAGGAAAGGGAGCACAAGCTTGGATTTAATGAACCAGTAGGACAGGTCGGGAGACAGAGCCACACTATGTTCATGGGCACCAACACTGAAAGGGCTCAAAGATTCATTTATCATCACACATATAAGAAATCTCTACCCTCTTCCACAGGCACAGGGTGCAAAACATTTAGTTCTGTCTTTCCAAATGTCCAATGTCTTGCGTCAAGAGTAAATCATAGCATGTGAGTAAAATAAAGAATAAAAAAATCATCAGGACAGCTACAAAAAAAAAAAAAAAATCAAAGAAAGGCTGAGGATTTAATTTATTTTATTACCCATGTACCTGACAGGAAGATATCTGACTATCTAGGTTTTTGTACTTGCTACCAAAACTAGCATAATGGGTTACTTTTGTGCCTGATCTCTATTAAGATATTTTACATATACAAGAGTACACCATAAAATATGTATTAGTTTATAAAAATACACCACCATTGGACTTGGTGGCTGAGTAAAGTATTTCTCAGGTAAACGTTGCTACTCTGTAAGCTCGTAACTGAGAAAACAATATTTGAAAAGCTGAGTTTCTCAGAGAAAGCTGCTACATAAATACTATTACTATTAATGATAATGATAGTATGATTTGCAAAAAGCACCCTCACATGTTTCTGGTACTATATGTATTTTTTAAAAATAAGAGTAGTATGTAAAAATAAAACTTCACTCTTAATTGAAAAATAACATTTTAGTTTTCTACTAAGTTTAATACTAGGGACAGAGTATAGAGCAAGGAATGAAAGGCATTCTTAGAAACTGCATTAGCAGCAAGTGTGTGTTGTTTCATTTAACTTAAGCTTCAGTAGTCAAGTCACAATCTTTGGCCAAGTTCCCTTCTTTCTGTACATTCAAAGAATCTTTATATAGCTAAATGGACCATTAAATCCTTCAAGAGTCATTCAAAGGAAGCACTTCCTCCAAATTCTTTCTCATCTCACAAGGCACATGCATGCACAACAGAAAATGCATTGAAAAGGATGCAAATCCTCATATTCCAGCTCCATGAATCCTTCCATATGCAAAATGGCATCCTCTCCAACCCACAAATGTTTTCGCTGTGATTTTCAATATTAACAACGAATATTTGAAAGCTGTAAGGACAACTGGGGAGAACACTAGAAAAATCGATAGAAAAAATATATATTTAACATAAAACGGGAAAGGGAAAAAAGATACAGCCTGATTAGAGAATAGGAATGTGGCCCGTTTTTCTCATCAAGGTTTTACATGTCTTTTTCTGTGATGCTGTACATCTTTTCCTGCTTCACCACCACTCTATGTAACAGTTTCTGGGCAGATTCTTTTAGGTCCTCCTGCAGAGGAAAGACATGTATGATCATATTTTAGTTGTCAAAAAGGCCAGTTCTCTGGGAATGGTCACAAATTCAAGCTTCTGCCATTTAACAGAACAAGATGGGGTGCCAGGCAGTGAGGAGACACACAAGGAAAATCAGCTCCTGACAACAGCCAGCCTTCACATGTCCTTTACCATGGTGAGTGTAAATGATGCAGACCAAGCTCTCTCCCTGACAGTGACACAGCACAGAGAAAGCCAGAGCACCCTCGGGCCGCTTCCTTTACCTCCAGCTCAAAGAACAGCACACTTGTTTGTACAACACAGCAATGATATGGCACACAGGGCTGCAGAGTAAAGATGTGAGCAGTTCTGTGCTAAATTTTTCATTTCAGTTCTGTTTATTCCCTCTATTTTAGCTCTCTGTAGGAAAATTATTTTCTGTATAAACAAATTCATCAAGTTAACTTATTCAAGGATGGAAATAACTGGTATCACATAACATTTTGCAAAACAAAATTGCCACTGTTGTATTCCAGTGCTTAAAAGCAAACTGCTACGGCAATTCAAACCCAGTACTAACATAACCCAAACCCCCTATTACCTTCATCACTGCATATTCAATTTACATAATTATTCTACTATGCTATTTAGAATTTACATGTAGTTGTATGCACTCTAGTTATCCTTGCTCCAGGGATGCTGCTTCCTTTCTACACTTAGTAGAACAACGAGACCACAATGCAACAAACTCAATTTATCAGATCAAGAGAAACAATGAGGTTCAACAAAATAATGGTCTGGTTTGTTAATTTACTTAAAACCTCAATTCAACTACCGTATGCTTGGACAACCATCCCTGTTTGACTGTCAACAACAGGGAAGTTCAGGAATGTCCTTACCACACTTCATTGTAAATCAGAGTGGCCCTATAAGTGGTCAAGTGACCAGGGCCAACAGAGGTGCCAACACTCTTTGTGCCCCGCCCCCCAGTGTGGCATCCTAAGTCTTTGGGCCACACTGCAGCAGCTCCCGTTTAACCTGTAAATCCGTAGGCTCATCAGACATGTTTCATCCAATTATTTTCACACCACTTAGGGTAAAAATAACTGTTGCCTATAGCAGGCATTGACTGAGACTATTAATCAAAAGCGGCAGGAGCGGGGAAGGTACTAGACACTTTTTCAAAGAAAATACACCCTTTTCTTCCTACCAAAAGCTTGTGACTCTGGTGCAAAGCCAACACTCAGATCAGCAATGCCAAACACTCTGCACAGACTCTGATTCATACTACAGGGTGGATAGCAAGCCTACGAGGCTTGCACTGAATGTTTCTCTAGTGGATAAACACAGGGTCTATATTTGCACCAAGAAGACATGGCATGCCTGGGACTAACTAGATTTGGTGCTCCAACTTTCAAACAGTTTCTTACAGTTGTTGGGGAAATTTTAACAAATTTCATTGTTAAATACAGCATTTTAATATCTGCCCCAAAGGACTCTACAAGAGGTAAGGGTATGCTAAGTAAGTTTTTAAACATAGAGCCAGTCTGATGTAGATTCAGAACTTAAAAAGATATACTCGGAAATTCATAACAATATCCAATATGGAGTGTTATTTTTTTAATCCATTTTTACCATTAGGTGATAAATTTAAAAATTAAGATGAAAGCTGGAATCAGATATATATCTTGACGCTAAGATGAATACTGATGATGTATTTCCTGAGCTTCAAAAAGCTTCTTTAGAACACAGACTCCTATGTTTTAAGTTAAAGAAAAAAGATTATATTCTTTTTAAGATTTTTGCTTTGATTTCTTTCTCCTGGGAGAAATAAGCTTATGCTTTCTCCTACCAAAAGCATATACTTAGATTTAGGTAATTACTTATTTTTTAAACTACCTCATAAAGTCACATTAAAATTCTACCCATGTCTTTCTTCCTCATCCTTACATCCCTAACTCTTAAAACAGTACCTGCAAATAATAAGCACTTAATATTTCTTAAATAAAAACAGATTTTATAATGTGATAAGTTTAAAAACATGTTCACAAAGAGGGGGAAAAAAGTGATGGTTTTGAATTAGGAGACCACACACTGAGGCATCAAAGAAAATTCACAAGTAAATGCAAATATTAAGTTATCTGTAAGATTGAGCTACTGAATGTAATTCAGTTACTCTGACACCATAAAAGGTGTTGAGGGCAAAATTTCCTAAACGGCTATGATCCAAACTTTTAAAACATCGCATAATAATGTATTTGGAGTTGTTTAGATTATTTTTAGCAGGAAGTTGCAAGTCCAAGTTTGTCCTTTCACTTCAAGGCAACATCTTTCTAGCCACAAAATTAATCTCCTCTGTTTGTGTACTTGGGCATGCACACATAGGGCAGCAATCTCAAAAAGTTCACAGCAAATGCAGAACTGACTGTGTGCATGCACAGGTGTGTGTTTGCACGTGCACATGAGGGTATGGGGTGGGCGTGTTTTCTAATGGAGTTTGCAAACAGATTCGGATTAACCAAGGCTGACCATAGTTCCATCTGGAAACTATATTTTCTAACATGAGCCACATTCTGAAAAATAGATTCAGATGTCTGGAACTGGTTCAGAACAGTTGTAAGAAACATTCACTACAAATGAAAAAAATTAGTCTTCAATGTCTTCTCCTCTCAGTTTTTCTTATTGAATAAATATGCTTTTTGGGGGAGTGGTCAGAGAATTGATGGGCGGAATATGGAGTGAAAGAAGGTCTTCCCTAGAACCTAAAATTCATGCTACTCTTGAATGCATATCCAATGGACAAGTACTATTTGATTTCTCTTGCGCTGCTCACTAGGATTTCAACCCTGCTCCTGGAAGGCTTACTCCGCCAAGCGGAGAGAATTAACAATCCTGGTTCAACCTCTAGGAAGAAGGGCTAGAATGCTTAGTGAAATATAGTGACCTTTCTTCTATAATCCTTCTTATCCAGTTTTATATCATCACTGAAAATGAGGTTGCTGGTCTATTCTTACAAATAATTATACTGTTAACTTCATTCCATTTGCTAAATTGTAAGTTTTCATAAAAATATAAAAAATTTTTAATTTGTATCCAGTAAGGTCTGTAAATCAACAGTTCACAACAATAAGTCCTAACTTTCAGAATGCATAAAAGCCTTAGCTTTTTAGTTTGGATACTAGGGAAAGAAGCTCAACGATGACAAAAATCATTGTGTCCCCTCCCACCCCTCATTTCACAGGCTGTAACTATTTGGCGCTAATTTCTGTACTCTCAATGTTTTGCAGTTGTTTTTTCTGCCCACAGCCTACCTTGACTTTTTGCTGGATTTGGGTTTTGGTGTGGCAGTTTTTGCTTTCTTTTCCTTTGGCTCTTTGGGAATCTTAGGGGCTTTCGGGGTCTTGGGCTCCTTGGGCTCTTTTTTCTCCTTGGGTTCTTTCGGTTCCTTCGGGTCTTTTTTTGCCTTTGACCTTTTCTTTTTCTTTTTTTCTTCTTGGGACCCATCCAGTGAGTTCCTATTTAGTTCTTGGTTATCTACCCCACCAGGGAAGTCATCTTTACCAAAACCTTTACCGGGATCCTCTGCTACAATGTGGTTGTTTTTCTTTTTCTTCTTCTTTTGTTGTGGCTGCTGTTCTATTGATGGCAGGTAATCATCACTCTTCACTAGCTGAGCATTCGGTCCACTAACCTGAGTCATATCCGGCACTGGTTTCTCTAGAAAGGGCTCCGACGGGGAATGCTAAGAGATACAAATAGGAATTGAAATTAGTTTATCATTCTTCACAGTAAAGAAAAAGAACTGAAAGTTAGTGGCTGATGTTTCTGAAACTTATTCTATACTCAAGTAGCAAATATTTTTCCAACTGTACAATTGTAGAATCTATCACCTTTCTCATCCAAAAAAAAATGTATGTTTAAGAGACAATCTTTTAAGAAAGTAAGTTTTAAAATAGCACTTTAGTTAATACAGTAAAAAAAATCAGTTCAGGAAGTAAAAACTCACTCAACTGAAGACACTGTCCGTTTTTTAAACAGCCTACATGAAAATGGGGAATGGCAAAACAGCAGCAAGACTAAGCCACAAAGAATACATCTAAGTTGAGTTCTAGCCCCATGTGGGAATGGGAGCTCAAATAAAAGGTATATAATTTAGCCATTTTTAAAATGAGCAAGTGTGCTGAACATTGCAAGATTCTAGTACTGTGAAAGTCTGAAATAAAAGTGTAAACATAACACATAAATCTTATACAAGTCATTTCTGGTTTAAACAACATTAAAATATCAAATTAAAAGCACGTACCCAAACTTGATGATCTTGGATTGGTGAAATTTCTTGCATTGACATGAAAGGTGGAACATGTTTTTCTTAACCTCTTAAGCTTTATATTTCAAAATTTCACCAGGGGAGAGATAACCCAAATAAATTAATGTGACATGCCTTTGGGAGGTTCTTGACATTCACTAGGGATACACCCAGAGACTATCTTAAATAGAGTAGAAAAATAACCACATTTAGGATGGGATTCTGAGTGGTCAGCCAAGATCAGAGGAAGTGACTCCTGCACACAACAGCCTCCCTCATAGCTCACCATCCAAATCAGAGCAGGGCTGCCTGGATTATCATCTATACCATAAATTATGACATCTAACGAACATTTATATTTCAACAAAATACTTGAAAATATTAAATCTACATATGTCTCTCATTTCCTGCCTTTCTCATATGCTTCTTCTGGCATGTAACACTAACTATAATATAAATGATCTACTATGTGCCAGGCATATATGCTTTACACCGTGGTACTATTCAATCCTCACACCAGCCCTAAGCGTTAGGTGATTCTTCTAATTTTATAGTTGAAGACACCGCCACTCTAAGATGAAGTAACTTGTCTGAGGAGGTACACATGTTAAGTGACAGAACTGAGAGTGACATCAGAGCCAACAGCTCCAGAGTCCTCACTCCTCAGCACATGTGACCTACAGAAGAGGAGCAGGTAGGTGAGCCCAGTCCCACACCTCCAGAGCCTCGTGACTACTGTGCACGCCAAGGCTTACAAGAAAAGGAGGAAGGTTAGAATCAAACATCAAAATACAGGTACTGTAAATTCGATTCCAATACACCTAATATTGATTGAGCAGCTATTTGATGCTATGCACCAAGCTAGGTTATGTTTGCTAGATGTGTTAATTCCCTTGAATCTCACAACAAAAAAGTGATAATTTACCCCCATCTTTCAGAAAGGAAAAGTCCAAGAAGGTGATGTGGCCACCTCAGGTCACACAGTTAGTGACGGAGCTAAGATTTGAATCTAGTTTCCTAACTCTAGTACTTTCTGATTCTGTCCACCTCTTCCTAACATCTTCTATACAGCATCTTTCTGGGAAAGGCTCACAGGTTTCACTCAATTGCACTGGTGTAAGAGAAAGAGCCCAGAACTCTGAATTAAGAGATTAAAATTCAAGGCCAGGCCCTACCATCAGCTATATCATCTGGGAAAAAATCACTTCACCCATCTGGGTTTAGTTTCTTTTTCTGCAAAATGAAGGTTTTGGGTTAGGTGATTGATAGGTGATTTCCAAAGTTCCTTCCAAAATCCTGTGGCATTAAAAAGTCTTAAAATACTTATTGCCCTTTCCTGGTCATAGCTAAGGGAGAATGAGGCTGAAAAAAGAGTAACAATATATAGGAAACACAGAGGCAAGGTCAAAGTTTGAAGAAGAATACACAGATGTAGATCTACATGAGCAGATTTCCATGCCGGAATAACACAACTAACTAAACACTGCCAAAGTTACCCTCTGCACCTCTATCCTTTTCTCACAAACACTCTTACACATCAACAGAGGCACTGTCCAAATTATCATTACCTAAGTATCAATGGGACCTGATTTAACTGTTTTATATTTAGTTTGCATAAGTTGAGTTAGTTTGTACATATTATTTCCTAATGTAATTAAAAAGGAAAAAGCCCTATCTTTTTTGCACAGGACACGGAGATCAAACTTATTTAGGACAAGCTATTTTTCAGGAAATGAAAGAAAAAGCTGTTTCTGGAAAGAGAGGAAAAGAGGAAAGTCTAAACAATGATTAAAACTTAGAATGGAGAATTAATACCAGGTATGTTTACCTTTCTTTAATCTGCATGGCATTTGCTCCAGTAACAGAACACCAGCTTCTAATGAGAGATTCCCCGGCACACAGTAATGAATTAGAAAAAGCATAAAACATATAACACAAAAAGATTTAAAGTTTACACACTTTAGCATACAAATCATGTTAGATGCTCCTTTTAGTAATAAATGAAGCAATAAATTAGTAACTCAGTAAAAAATTTAATCTTGCATAAGGAGGAAAAAAGTGAAGATCAAATACAAAAAAGTATTAATTCTGTTTGATATGCAGCAGAATTATGTTTTGGTACTATCTGAAATAGGGTGAAAAAGGTGCTCAGAAATATTACAGTGTTTACCAGACCCACATCTCCTTAAATCTTTTAGAGAAAAGCTGTTTTTGTAAACATTTAACAAAGAACAGATGGCCTGCCTTAATCATGTGGGGAAAAAAACCTGGAGCTCCCAGTAATACCCTGACAAAGTCTCCCAGGCCCAGCCATGTCCCCCCCTCCACCCCCCACCCCACCAGATGCATGGTACAGTCTTCTCTAATGCTATTTAATTTTACAGCAGACATTTTCCCATCAATTCCCACTGCCTGACAGGTAATCAATGCCATTAACATCTGATATTACCATGTAGGGCATTCCTAAAACCTCTCATTTATTAGAGCAAACATGGAGAATGTTAGATACCAAAGGTATTTTTAAATAACATCCTGTCAAACTTTCTGCTTGACATATATTCTACTATAATTCCATATCCCATTTGGAACATTATGGAATACATAAAGACTGCCATGAACTTTTGGAACTTAAACAGCATAACTGATACTACTTAAAACTATAAATAAAAACAATCTGAGGTGAGTGTGTTTTGTTGAAAACATTACCATAAGCTAAAGACAATTGTTCTTTTCCTTAACTCCACTGTTCACAACATAAATTAGAAAAGACATACAACTAAATTATCGTATATAAAACAGCAGAATGGACAAGATGCAAATTTAACCAAAGGAGACCCGATGGGGGAAGTGAGGGCAATCCCTCTGCTTCTTTTAAGCAAATCCAACCCAAAATGCATAGAAGAATCATCAAAGAAAATGAAAAGATATGTAAAAAAAGCAACTTTTTATTCATCTCAATGTGCTTTTCTTCCACAATTCATCAGCATTTTCTGGCTTAAAAAGCTATCTAATTTCATCATGTTTTGCCTTAATTACACTGCTGAAGCCTCAGCCTGTTAGCAATTTTGAGTATAGCATGAGCAAGTGATGCAATGTTAACAGTGTGTGCAATGCTTCCACAAGCATGATCTCTGCAAACCAACATTTTGTAATACAGGGCACCCAAGGATAAACATTTTATTTACAGACAAATGTATTTATTTACATGTTTATTTACATACAAACAAGTCTAAAATCAAAACAATGCTTTATAGAAAAAGAAAAGACAGTACCAAGTGGACCAGAATAACATGGTACTTATGAAAACAAAAGCCTCCCCACAAATTAAGCTAAAGGGAGGCAATGAGGAGGAGGCACTTGTGCTCTCAGAGAAAATAAGATTCTGGTGAAGAAGAGGCAGGCCAATTAAGTCCCAAGTAACACAAATACAAGCTTTAAGAACACTAAACTATTGCTTAAATGGCTCATGAAAATACAAATATCAAGTAGTCATTTAAGATTGAAACATACTAAAAATGGCTTTGGAGACACATTTTTATTACATACATTCTTATCTTTTATTTTTTCCAGTATTCCCCAGGTTCTTGACCCCTCTACACTCTTCAAAAAAGGAATTCTGGTATGAAAACTGAAGCTCAATCTTCAGCCAGAAGAGTGTGCAATAATTCAAAAGAGCATTTAGCAAAGTTTCGGCAAGTACTATTGAGATTGTAACAACGGCACTGATAAAAAAGAAGATGCATTTGGTATCTAGTACCCAATTCATATATTTATTCAACAAATATTTGAGGCTCTAACAGTAAACAAGGCAGCCATAGTACCTGCTGGGAAAGAGTGCAGAGCACCTAGCCCAGGCTGAGACCAGGGAGGCTTTCTAAAAACTGTCCCAGGCTGAGAGAGAGGGGGAGGCAGAGGAACCAGCTTTAACAACAAATCCTGCCTGAGACTGGGTGGCTGCAGACATGCAAATGCTTCACAAGCAAGCTTTTAAAATCTACTTTGTAAGGGAGGAGATCAAGATGAGCGGACAGTAGTTTGAATGGTCAACTGGGATAATAAACTTTAATTATATGATACAAAATAAAAAGCACAAAAATATTCTTAAGAGAATCACGGACTGAAATATTTTCTGCTTGATTAAAATCAGTATTAATGAATTCAGGGCCCTGAGTTCAAGTCTTTGATATGCCAGTTAGTTTTATTCAGCTCATTCTTAACAATTTCCAGGAAAACATATTTATATTGAATGACTATATGAATTAATTGAGAAGGCAAAAAGTATAGAACAAGTTAAGGATATTCAAATGTGTCACATAAAAACAGGTCTCAGGTAACACGAGTTTAAAGAGTTCTGTGATAGGCTAAACACAGTGGATCACGCTTGTAATACCAGCACTTTGGGAGGCCAAGGCAGGCAGATCACCTGAGGTCAGGAGTTGGAGACCAGCCTGGACAACATAGTGAAACCCCGTCTGCACTAAAAAATACAAAAAATTAGCCGGGCGTGGTGGTATGCACCTGTAATCCCAGCTACTTGGGAGGCTGATGCAGGAGAATTGCTTGAACCTGGGAGTTGGAGGTTGCAGTGAGCTGAGATCGCGCCACTGCACTCGAGCCTAGGCAACAGAGCAAGACTCCATTTCAAAAATAAAGAATTCTGTGCTAATCAAAATTCAGTTTTCTTCACTGCAGGACTTTCTAAGCCCTTAATAGACTGAGGAAAGACGGCACTGGAGACAGTACAGAGAGTGTTCTAAGCGTGTTTAGCTATGGCTTCCCTTCTTTCCATGAAGATCTTGAATTAAAATGTCCTTCAAAATATACTTTTGATTATACTGATATAGTGATAGCATGGCAAATTCATCACCTTCTCTAGCACAGGGGTACATAAGTGTGTGTATCTGTCCATCTGTCTTTCTCAAAACATTGATTATCAAATGTTTTAAAAGATAGCATATTACACTATGCACAAATATAACTTTATATAAAATGCACTGAAACAGCTCATTGAATTGGCTGAGTTTATTTTATTCTCAATTTAAGTTACTGGTAGGAATAAAGTAGTATAATCATATAAGAATGACTTGTATAATTTTTGTTACATATACAGTCAAGATAATTACAAAGTAAAATAAAATGAATTTTGAAATAGCATAATGAAATAATTTATCTTAGCATGTACCTCAGAATCATTAAATTTTATAAATAAAAATTTTAAATTACTATTGAAATATCTAGTTGAAAAATTATCTGAAGGCATTTTTGAACCTTTGGCTTTCTGCTTGTGTTTTAAAGCTGTCCTTAGAACAGATTCCCCATACGAACAAAATCTTAAATGGCTACAAATTAACATGAGCCACCTCTGTGGCATCTAAATTATAAACACATTCTGAATTAGTAGCATCCGAAACAATGGAAATAATGAACCAAGCAGTCATGTTAGATTTAATGTTGAAAAGTTTCACATCAGAAACAGAATACTAAGCATGTTCTCCATATTTAGGAGTGGAGTGATACCACAGGAACTGTCCAACAGCATTTATAATGTGTAAAACACTACGCTGTGGTGTTTCTATAGTCAGATTGACTGGGATAACACAAGCAGTGAAACTCTGCCAATGCTAAACCCTTTTCTAAATGTCTGAGAAATTCTAACTGAAACAAGGCTCCCGACAAGTGGAGGAGAGCAAGGTGTTTGCCCCCAGCTCCTTCACCCTCCGCCATACCCACCACTGCCCTTCCATCCAGCCATCTCCCCTTTCCTGTCTCTCTGTTCTCCATCAACATGACTCTGACTAGTTGTCCACCCTTGGCTGGGTGCTGCCCTGCAGGCCCAGCGGTACCAGTGGGTGAGGGTCAGCTCTGCAAGCACAGAGCCATGCTGCTGGGCCAGCAAAGCTGCCCCAGCCTGGCCCTTCTAGGGCAATGGGAAGAGGGTGCTGAGCGAAGAGACAGCACCAAAGTACCAGTCCTAAAGCCATCCTGCAACACTGTACTGAATGGAATTTCCTTTAATCATCTGTTGTATAGTTACATGTGGCATGTGCTCTGCTAAACATTTTACATACCTCTTGTCTTCAGTTCCTGTAATAACCCTATGAGGCTGGTGAGGTGAGTTATATTATTGCTGCTTTATAAATGATGGAACTGAAATCTTAAGATTAATTTACCCAAAGTTACACAGCTAGAAAATGGCAAAACTGGAATCCTAACATAGGAGCTACTGCTACAAAATCCACATACTTTACCAAGCCTCTTGTGAGAAGGTCTGGAATGTGACCAGGACCCCCAACAGTGGTATCCTCAGCCAGAGGGAGTGGCTGTGGAGTTCTCCAACCCTAGTTGTAGCCACAGCACAAGCCTAGAGAGTAGACTGCTGTCCTTCTCCAAAACCATAAAGGCCTTACTTCTATTTAAGATCCTAACCCTAATCTGCAGGTTAAGATGGCTAAAAAATTTAATACAAATTTGAGGTTTTTGCCTTCAAACGGTCAGGGAAGAACTCTAGTTTAGTTCCGAACTAAAGCTGTAGAGAATCACTAACCTTTTACCCAAAGATAAAAATGTAGGTAAGAACTGGCATTCTTATTGTGTTTTGCAGCCAACAAACATTATCCACTATAATTCTCAAAAATCACTCCACTAGCATAATTCAATGCAATCAATATCGAGGCCTACTTTGTCCCAGGGACTGAACCAATTCCTCAAGAATCACAAAAAACTAAGCCCGCTCCTTGCCCTGCCTTGAAAACTCTCCACCCCAAATCACCATCTACTATATTTCAAAGACTGTAACTTAGCCAGTTTTCTCCATCTTTGTCACAGATTCATTGCTACTTCTTAGGAAAAGTACCAGATGAAGTCACAGGCTTGCATTTAGGGGCCATATAGTTGAAACAGCCTGTTTATCTACACACACACCCCTAGGGCATAGAGTTGAGCTAATGCTAAATTGAACATGCTTTTGATGTGTCTCTGTTGCTTCATAAATGCTTGCAAAAATTAGCTTGTTTATATGAGACTTCAATGATGTTTTTACATGTGCTAGCCTTCTAAAAAGGGTATGCCAGTATTTAGACTATGTTCCTGATCTTACATCTCCTATCCCTGAAGTAATTTTGAGAGAAAAAAGAGGGCCAACAGAAACCATCACTTCTCTGGGCAGGGAAGAAACAAAAACCACCACAAATGCAACACAATGCAAAGTTTATTGCAGTAAGAGTGAGTAACTTCCTAGATCTCCCAGGCCACAAGCAGAGGGGTAGCCCCCTGAGGCAGCAGGCCTGCCCACCTATTCTCTCTGCTGAACATTTTACGTACCTCTTCTCTTGGATTCCTATAATAACCCTATGAGGTTGGTGAGGTGGGTGATATTGTTGCTGCTTTATAAATGATGGAATGGAAATGACAGAACAAGAGCAATAACCCAAGAAAAGGCAGGGTCTCCAGTGTGAACATCATGGTGCCTCTGACTAATCATAAGCAAACCAAAATATGAGCCCATTAGAGGAATCTGAGACATAGTCATACTTTCACTCTCTTGTTCTAAATTCCTGAGCTCCTTAGGGCAGTAAATCAGCAAATGTTCTTCTACTGGACATTGTTTCCTAGAAGTAAAAATGACAAAGACAGTATGTTCATGGGCCTTAACAAAGTAAATTTCATTCTCTCCCTTCTCTCTTTTCTTCACCACCTTGCATATTGCCCTTCCCTTAGTGGGCCCACCTTAGTAACTATACATGAATGAGAATCTATAGAACCTATTTCAGTCTCAAGGCATCTACCTTGTTTATTTCAAGTTAGCCCTAAGGTCCATAGTGTTCTCAAAGAGGTGTCTGGAAGTTTGAATTTGGCAGTGGACACCCACACCTGAAGCTACCCAGCTTACTAAGGATCCAACTTGGCAAAACAAAAGACAACAGCAGTGCTTCCTGGCTGGTCAAAACCCTTTGCATGTTTAATCTTTAAACTGGAAAGAAGAAATGCAGAATTTGGTTCTGGAAAAGCAATTTTTACCAAATTTGCATTTAAGTTTCTACTACCTTAAAAGGGTCAATATTAAAAGTAACTTACTATGCTGTTCCTAAGAATTTTAAAAGTCAAACTTCAAAGACTGTCAAAGGTGTGTCTGCAACACTGAACAATCCCAGGGGTTTGTGCAGAATTGGGAACAGAACAATTTTTGAAGGGAAAAAAAATCAATTTAGAAGGAGCACAGTGATAAAGTTAATTTACACACTCTAGGCAAGTTCTCCAGGATTCAAAGATTGAGAGTCTGGCAAATTTAGTTTTCAATAATTGCTTAATGACAGACTACTCTTGTCCTATAAAAACTCACGTACATCTTGCGGGGAGGCAGAATTCCAAGATGGCCCCATTATCTCTATCTTCTGACTATGGAGGGACCTGTGACCCTCAAGCCAACAGAATACAGTGAAGGTAAAAGGATTTCACATGTGTAATCAAGATTTCCAAATCAATTGGTTTGGAGTTACTTAAAGGGCAATTATTCTGGCTAGGTCTGACTGGGGGACACTTTTCAAGAGGGTGGGGACCCTTCTTAAGGGTGGGAATTCTACGTTGCTGGGGAACGCAACATGGTGCAAAACTTCAGGCAGACTTCAGGAGCTGAAGGTGGCCCCAGGCAACAGCCAGCAATTACTGAAGCTCCGCCCAAGTCATATAGCATAGGAAATGAATTCTGTGGACAACCTGAATGAATATGAACGTGGATTCCTCCCCAGTCAAGACTCCAGATGAGAACACAGTCCTAATGACTTCTGACTACAGCCTTGTGAGGCTTGAGTAGAGGACCCAGCTAAATCATGCCCAAACTCTGATCTATGGAAACTGAGAGAGGAAATAGATACTGTTTTAAGCCATAAAGTTTGTGGTACAGAGTGAGTATCCCTAATCTAAAAATCTGAAATCCAAATGCTCCGAAATCTGAAACTTTCTGAGTACTGAAATATCACTCAAAGGATATGCTCAATGGAGCATTTTCAATTTCAGATATTCAAATTAGGGATGATCAACAAAGAAGCATAATGCAAATATTCCAAAATCTGAAACAAATCTGAAATCCAAAACACTTCTCAATCCAAGCACTTTGAATGAGAGATAGTCAACCTGTAAAGTGTCACATAACAATAAATAACTAATGTATACTTTAAAATCTTCTGCAACTCTCATCTGAAATTGTTTTTCTACCTAGCATTCCCCTTTCCTAGTGAGATATTTATCCTTTCACATAAAGACAGCACAGCAGGACTTCCTTTATTAAGCCTTTGTAAAGAGGCCACTGCTGTGGTATCACTGAGCACCTCTGTGCCCAGCATTGTTCCAGACAATCAATGAAGTTATCACCATTTTACAGATGGGGAAATGAAGGCATTCAAAGAGGTTAAGAAATTTGCTGCACATCACAAAAAGCTGGTTATAAGAAGAATCAAGATTCAACCCAGGCAACCTCTGGCAAAGCCCACATTCTCAACCATTATGCCTACTACCTAATCGTTGTAGCTCACACAATTCTGCTTAAGTTTCTCCAAAGAAGTGGAAGACGTAATGGCAAAGAGAACTGGGTGTAAGGTAATAGCTGGGCAGAGGTAGGACCCGTTCAGACAGGAAGAGTCCAGGTGAGATAAAGGGAGTGCCCATGATAAGCAAAAGAGCATTTTAAAAAGCTAGAGTCTAACAAGTTAGATAGTTAACTACCATGTAAATCATCACAGGGAGATTAAAAGAGAAAAAAAAATTTAAAAACCTCTGCATTTTCAAGCAAAAAAATCTAAGCAGCTGTGTTATAAGCAATATTAAAGGTTCCTGATACTTACTTGGAAAGAAAGTTTGCTGCATATTACAAACAGTCAGTTTAACACTTAGGGGGGACTGTGTCCCCATGACTCCTTCCAGCTGGAACTACACACAAAACAGAAGACACCAAAGCAATTAAGTGTTTTATAAACACTGCTGAGGGGTCAAAAAGAGGGAGGTTCATTCACCAACTAATAACGCAATAATAAACAAACAGCAGTGTTGTGCAAGTGAGAAAATTATTATAATTGAATCTACACAGCTGGGTAAGAATAGAAGCCTGGTTATGTATATCAGCTCACAAATGTTTTGTGTGGGTAGGTTTTAGTTTTAGAACTGTTCAGATTTGAGTCCCTTTTACAGTCAGATTTTCTCTCTTATCTGAATACAATCCCACAATTACAACTGCAGAACAGAATAACTTAATAAACTGTCCCACCAATTATTTGCTAATTTATTTTCACAACAGAGAAAGCAATGTGTATGTACACAGTGGTTAGGCAGTTAAGCTTTCCTGAGATGTACTCATTTTAGAACTCTTCTAGAGTCACTGCACCTTGTTTGCGTAGCACAATATGAATAATGAATGGCTGTGATATGCCCAAACACTGGAAGGAAAAGTCCAGAAAGAACTAGCTTTTCACGTCTTAACATTTAGTTTCCAGTGTGTTCTTCGAGTTTCCTTCACACTTTGATATTTTCCCCTTTGCAGGGCTTTATTTTTGTCTACAAGTATACACCAAAATACAGCCACAGAAACATCTCCAATTACCACACTTAAACAGATGTGTCGAATAGGGACAGAAGAGTGATTCAAGTACTTCCTTGAATCATTGAAGTCACAGTATTAGAATCACAGAAACACTATTCTCTTTCAAGAAAGAGACTAGTAAAAATTCACCATCGTTCCGTCAATTAAATGTAGTTAAAAGGCACACCAAAACAAAATAAGTTTCATCTTGGAAGACATTCCAGTTAGATATTGCCCTTACTACTACATGGATTTTTTTTCTTAATTAAATGACTAAACCTGAACAAATTTGTAATCTATGTCATGTTCTCATCTGCATAAAACCTAACTAACTTCAAACTCAAATGGTTGATTAGCTAACTATAAGGGCAGAGGTACACATGTATCTTCAATAGGCACACATTTTACATCAATGATATCTATTTTTATGAGATAAAAGTACTAAAGCTTTAATGGTGGCAATTAAAACAGCCAAGAGTTTGAGTAGCTCGATGGCTGAGTCACAGACCTTTTACCTATAATGGGATCCATTATATCCCTGAACCCAGTTTGAGGGAGTAAAAGAGGAACACATTTTTAAATATGGTTATAAAACAGCAGTACCCTCTGAACTGAGCTGTTTCAGTTTAAACAGCTGTGTGATTTAGCCTGGCCTTAGCGTCAACATCTATTCAGCAGTCTTAGAGTTCTTAAACACGAGTTTATTTGGAAATACTTGAACGTTTTGAAAAATGCTACAGAGACGCTATTACAAAAGGATTTGTATTTGAGGTTTGTTTCTATTTCAACTTGTTTATATCAAAGATTCATCCCTACTTTGAAAACATATTACTTTAGATGACTTATGACAGAATATCTTCATTTCAGCCTAAAATAGAAATACTTAATGTTCTGATATTCTCATTTAAAATACAATTGGGATGATGAATAAGAATGTACTTAGTCACATAAGATGGGGTGTTTTAGCAGTATTTATGTATGAATTATTGCAAACAAACGAGTGCAGGTTTTTTTTTTCATGGTAGCTTAAAGTTATTATTCAAAATTATTTGAATAAGCTCTGTAGTACCAAAATGTAATAGTCGTCTGATATCTAGTCCAGTACTGACCAAGAGCCTAAAGATTTTCTCTTCAGTTTCTACTATAGCGAATTCAGAAATGTAAATAGCAATTACATGAGGAGCAATCTCACAGGTTTTTGAATCTGTCACCACCCCCACAATCCCCAGGGACAAATGGCAAACAGGAAACAACATGCAGAACGAATTTATCTCAGTGAGGAAGGACCAAACTAATACAAGTTGGAGGACAGGGTCTGAGCAGCGCTGGCCCAGATGGCCCTAACACTGGGCAGCCCATGGTATTGTAGGGCGGCAGCCACCCCATCCAAGTACACCAGCCACTGCCTGTGGGTGGCTCCTTTTAGAGAAGTTGTTAGAAGGAAGGATAGTAAAACTTGAAGGATTTAATATTAGGTTTGGTTTCTGACCATAATAATCAAATGGGAAAACAACTCAAGATGCCTCAGCTTCCTCATCTAGAATGGAATTGGATGAACTGATCTCTATAAAGTCTCTTCCAACTCTCAGACCATCTGGGGGTCTCTGCTCTGGTCCTGCTTCAGTGGTAACTATCTCCACACTTCGAAAATGAAAATGGAGTAAGGAATGAAGTATTTGTAAGAGGGGGTGGGGGAAGTAAAAATGATTTCAGAGGGGAGTATTAAGGAAGTTTCTCAGACACACACAGAAAAATAAAATTGATTTGAAAAACCATGAAACACCAGAATAAAATAAAATATACTAGAATTACAAATCTAAATGAAACCTTCAAATACAATTTACTTTTCCCATAAAAAAACTTTCAGAACAACATACCTATAATACACCATCTCATTTCAGAAACCTAACTAACATCTGTGAGGTTTTCTCACAGTAACTTTAGTCTATGCTGAATATATGTCATAAAATAATAATTATTAGACAGTTCACCATGCACAGAATAATTATGCTTAAGTATAAAAACTTCATTCATGTTTGTGAACCTCTGAAGTCCTAGATCCACAGCAAATAAACCACAAAGAGAGAGGGGAGAAGAAAGGGAAAGCAGAAAGGACAAGAACCAGCAGTTACTCAGAGTGAGTCCCAGCACTGTGAGGAGTCCCGCACAGAGCTGCTGGGCCGGGAGACAGCATTGACTTCAGGGAGTTAAGGATAGGAAGCCTCTGGGGACCCAAATTCTTCCCAGCACAGCTGAGCATGTGGCTGCAACAGCACAGATATCCACCACCAGAGTGCCATGAGCTTCGGCAGCCACTGAGCACCAGGCAAGGCAAGCTCTGCACTGGCTTTCAGTCACTCTAACACAGAACACCCTTGTAGCAACATTCTTTCAAACAGTCATTTAAAACAAGTCTGCCTCAAGGACTAATTTAAATAGATATCTCCTCCAAAGTGATCTACCAACCTACTTTTGAATTTGCCTCCTACCTGACCTTCCTTCCCACTGCACATCCTTCTACCTCACCTTCTTCACTTCTTCAAGCATCTACTGAGCCTCTCAACACATCTTCCTCCAGCACTGCTCCTCTTTAGAGCAGAATCCTTGAAAGAACAACATTTGCTGTTTTCACTTCCTCTCCTCCCATTCATTCTTGAACTTGCTCTGACTGACTGCACACTAATATTCCACAAAAGTTGCTCTCACCAAGGTGCCCTCCAAGGCTCTCCTTTCTCATCCCACCTGACCTATCAGCAGCACCTGTCACAGCTGCTCACTCCTTGCTTCTTCGCATGACATGCAGGACAGCCCTCTCTCCTCCTGTCTTCCGGGTTCTTCCTGGTTCTCATCAGCTTCTCGACCTATAATTTCTGGGGCGCTCCAGGCCTCCGAGTTTGGATCTCAACTCTATCTGTGCTTTTTTTCTCTCCCAGCGAGAGAATCTACCTTTTGCTTTAAATACTACCTATATGTCAATGATTCTTAAAGTCCTTTCTCTAAACCACACCACTTCCTTCAACTCTAGACTTCTCTGTCCAGCTGTCTAGTCCATATACCCATGCAGATATCCCAGCAGGCACCTCAAATTTAATGCATTCCAAAACAGGTTCTTGATTTCTCCACAAACTGTTACTGCACCAGTAGCAGAAGCCAAAAACTTGAGTCACCCTTGACCCTTCACTTAGTCTTACATTTGAATCACCTCTAATCCATTCTGTAAATCACGCTGTCTCCACCTTCAACATAGACAAAGGACACACTCCTAGTGGCCTCTCCCCCCCGGCTATCCTTGCCCAGGTGACATCAGACCCTTCCTGGACTACAGCTGTCACCTCTCTACCTGACCTCCTATTGCTGGCCCTACCCCCTACCCTGGTTAATCTGCTACACAGTCTGAGCAATTCTTTCAAAATGCAAATCAGATCGTATCACGTTTCTCTCAAAGATCTCCAGTACCTTCCCTTCTCCCTCACAGGAAAATCTAAAGTCCTCACCTCACCATGGCCTGCAAGGCCCTCAATCATATGGACCTCTGCCACCTCCCTAACACTTCTATAATTCTCCCCCTTTCTCTCACTCCAGCCACATCAATTCCTTACCAGCAGACAACAAGCTACACATCCTTCCACCTCAGGGCCTTTGCACAGGCTGTCTCTGCCCTCAGAGTTCTTGCCAAAAGATCTCCATGGCCACCTCCCTTGCTTCCTTCAGGAGGGCAATGGCAGCAACAGATTAAAGCAAAAGTGACAAAGTGTTAGCAACTTTTAGTTCTAGGTGAATGATAAGCAGGTGTGCACTGTATTATTCATTTAACTTTTCTGTGGATTTGAAGTTTTTCAAAAATCAAAGTTGGGGAAACCCTTTGCTACTACACCATTACTCTCTGTTATATCTTGTCACTGACCATTCTTCCCTCATCTGTCCTTTCCTGACTTGGTTCCTCTGTGTTCTCCCTTAAGTCTGGGTGGTCATCAGGATTCCATGTCTGCATGGCACAGTCAGATGCTTATTTCCACCTGAGACTGGATGTTTCCTCCTGGCATCTCAAGATCAGCTTGCCAAAAATCAGAATCACCTTCCTCTGCCAACCACCCATTTCCCCAGCTTGGTTAATGTCACTGTGATACACAGTCACCCAATCCAGAGAAAAACCTTGTTTCTTCCCCACCCTCACTGGCCACGTCCACCTGGTAGTGAAGACCTTCCTCCCCACGCATCTTCCCAGTGGCCGTTTCCTCCACCTGTGCTTCTCTAGTCCAGGCCCGAAACAAAGGGCTTCTTCGTGTATCTTCCTCCTGCTAGTCTCATCTTCGTCAGCGAATCTTCTGATTTTAGCAAGATCATTCTAAAATGTAAAGCGCCCATGCTTCTGTACAACTGACTGGTGATTCCCTGTGAACCACACTGCAAGCTGAAACCCTCAGCACCACTGGTGCGGGGCTGCCCCCGGCCCTCCTGGCCCATGTCCTCCTCTCCACCACACATGCTGCGCCCTATCAAGCTCGGCAGCAGCAGCCGCGCAAAGGCACTTTGCTCTTTCCCAATTTAGTGCTTGTGGATTTATCATTCCTCCTGCCTAGAATGTCCTTTCCCACTCTCTTCTACAGGTTAATTCCTATTCAACCTTCAAAACTCAGTTTAAACATAACCTCTTCCCAAGGCCTTCCCCAATCTCTCCAGGTGGTCAAGTGCTCCCACAAGGTCAAGTAACATACATCATGTTGTCTGACTATTATTAGGTCCTCTGGACTGTGAGAGGCTGAAGGATAGCAGCATGTTATACTGTTATCATTTATATATACATACGTGTGTGTGCGTGTGTGTGTGTGTATGCACGTATATAAATACACGTGTGTGTGCATGCATGCGTGTGCATATGTGTGTGTGTGGGGCTGTGTGTGTGTGTATGCATATCCCCAACATCCAATGCAGGGACTAACACATACCAGAGGCCTATTGTCTGTGGGTGGAATATCAAAGTCCCACGACGCCTTCAAATGTTAATGTGGATGTCACATCTCCTCAGTCTGGGTACTGCAGCTGCTCACGTGCTCTCTGCTCTTGAAAAGGGCACTCATGCTGCCTCGTGCATTTACACCTTAAAGCAGCTGCACCTCCAGAGTGCTCAACACAGTGCCTTGAACTTTTTGTAGAACTAACAAATGCACACATAAATGAAAGCACATTCTGAAGACTGTTCCAAGGCAATATTGCAACATTTGCTGTTCTCTGAAAGCTACATGTTCTGTACTATGTCTGCATAAGTTTCTCCTTCATCACCCCTTTCACCTGGCTCAAGCTTCACCTTCCTTCCTGGCCCTGCATTTCTTCTCCCATACAAGTCTGCATTTATCTCTTTGTTACAGTTATATCACTACATGGTAACTGGGATTTTTAAAGGAGAGAACAGCTTATTTCTATACCTTCAGGACCTCACATAGCATCCAGCACATTGTAAATGCACAGCAATGTTGACTGGTGAATGAATGAATGAATGAATGAATGGCTGAATAGATGGATGAGCTTCTTCCCTCATCTTTGAATATTCTAAATAAGAGTCGACAAGCAACAAATATTCCCTTTCTGCCATGAACTAATTGCAATCCCTCATCTCATTCCCATAGAGACACAGCCAAACAAAAGTACTGCTAGAAAGAGACCCAGAAAAAGTTCTCAGAATTTGATATCAAAAATAAAAAGGGACAGACATTTTCCAGCAGCAGTTGAACTACCTCAATCTTGCTTCTTTTTAATCCAAAATGGCTTGTGATTTCATTGTACATAATTTTTAAATAAACTTTAAAATCTGAATGGCTCATGAACTGTGAAATATTTCTGTCAGGCCAGGCGCAGTGGCTCACGCCTGTAATCCCAGCACTTTGGCAGGCCGAGGCGGGCAGATCATGAGGTCAGGAGATCGAGACAATCCTGGCTAACACGGTGAACCCCATCTCTACTAAAAATACAAAAAAAAAATTATCCAGACATGGTGGTGGGCACCTGTAGTCCCAGCTACTTGGGAGGCTGAGGCGGGAGAATGGCGTGAACCTGGGAGGCGGAGCTCGCAGTGAGCCAAGATTGCGCCACTGCACTCCAGCCTGGATGACAGAACGAGACTGTCTCAAAAAGAAAAAAAAAAAAAAAGAAAGAAAGAAATATTTCAGTCACTTCAGATGAAGGTTAAGGCATGTTTGTGAAGTCAGACCCATGCATGCTTCTTTTTTGCTCTCTGACCACAGCCCACTGACTGGTGGGGGTGGGAGGTGATTATCTATCTTCCACTGAAGCCCAAGAAGACAGCCCTCAAGCCAGAGAAAGGATGGGAGCAGTGACAGGATGTCCAAGTGAGTGGTGGGCTCAGCTCAGGAGGGGAAGGGACAGGCCAGGGAGTCTTATGCTGGGCTTAAAGAGCTTCTGCTCCTCTTCCCAGGCCTCAAGATCATAAACTCTCTACTAAGCTCCATATCCACAAGGTCCAATGTCCCAATTAAATCTCAAACTCTAAAACTTAACTCATCTTACTTCCTGCCCCTTTATCCCTGAACAATATTAAAAAAAAAAAACAACTTATGTTGTTTTCCTAATTCTTCCATCAACTGGGAGGTCACCACTCATCTAGTAAGCAAGAGATATGGCAGTCGTCCTGTAAAGTTCTACCCCCCTGACCGCTCCCCACCCACACTGCCACTGTCTTAATTCAAAACCCATTACCTCTCAACTGTCTTCTACCAAGCCATGCTGTCTGACGTGGCAGCCACCAGCCATGTGTGGCTACTGAGTACCTGGAATGTGGCCAATCCAAACTGAGATGTGCTGTAAGTACAAAAGCACCAGATCTCAAAGACTTAGTACAAAGACAATGTAAAATATCTCATCAGTATTTCTCTATTAAATATGATTTGTTGAAATGCTTAAATATTACATGTTGAAACAACTTTTCAATCTTTAAAGACTTTTCTGAGAAGTCAGTGGTAACATCAACAAATGTGATTTTAAAAAAATATTGTAGACTGGGCGCAGTGGCTCACCCCTGTAATCCCAGCACTTAGGAAGGCCAAGGGGTGCGGATCAGTTGAGCTCAGGAGTTTGAGACCAGCCTGGGCAACATGGTGAAACCCCATCTCCACAAAACATACAAAAAAATTAGTCAGGTGGGTAGTCCCAACTACTAAGGAGGCTGAGGTAGGAGGACTGCTTGAGACGGGGAGGTAGAGGACGCAGTGAGCCGAGATCATGCCACTGCACTCCAGCCTGGGCGACGGAGTGAGACCACCTCAAAAAAAAAAAAAGTATACAAAAATCAGAAGATTGGCATAATTCAATGAACCAATAAGGGGGTTATTATTATTTTTAAATGAATAAATGTATTTTTTAAATTTCCTAGTTTTCATTTCTGGTATGGTAAATAACAACAGATAAAACCAGAATAAATAAAAGCTCTTTGGGGTTCTCAATATTTAAGAGCATCAGGATTCCAAAACCAAAACATTTGAGAACTATTACTTTAAATAAAACAATTGTAAACAGACAAGCAGTTACCTGAACATATTTGTCTCATGTATTAAATAATCTGGATGAATGCCCCCACCTGCCTCAGTAGCAGCAAGGTTAAGTGTTCTTTCTTATACTAATCATGCCTCATTTTATTATCTAGAATAGTTCTGGTATCTAAGTGTCAAACCAGAATGGCTCAAAATACATTCTATCAGAACTAACACTGTCATCTTTGGTATCTATTCTCTAAAAAGTCCCCCTTTCCACCTTCCTTTTTACAATCACTTCTCTTTATCAAAATGGCTTTCACTCATCCCAAATATTATTACAGTGTGTTGCCCTGGAGTATAAACACCTCTGGGACACCAACCTCTTTAGGAAGAGTCACTTGGCAGCAAAGCAGAGAGTTAATAAATACCAAGAGGGCAGTCCTTCATTTCATCCAGGTGACAAATGCCTGTTTAGTGAGATAATTGTCATGAAGACAAACACATTTTAATGCATGTATTCAAACTGAAAAAGAGAATTTTTAAAAAAATTCTGAAAAGTCAGTGGTAATATCAACAAATGTGATTTTAAAAAAATATTGTAGACTGGGCGCAGTGGCTCACCCCTGTAATCCCAGCACTTAGGAAGGCCAAGGGGTGCGGATCAGTTGAGCTCAGGAGTTTGAGACCAGCCTGGGCAACATGGTGAAACCCCATCTCCACAAAACATACAAAAAAATTAGTCAGGTGGGTAGTCCCAACTACTAAGGAGGCTGAGGTAGGAGGACTGCTTGAGACGGGGAGGTAGAGGACGCAGTGAGCCGAGATCATGCCACTGCACTCCAGCCTGGGCGACGGAGTGAGACCACCTCAAAAAAAAAAAAAAAAAGTATACAAAAAGTTTTTTAAAAAATTCTCTTTGGAGACAAGAAAGTTTGAAGACTACTTCTCTACCAATTATGATTCTAGAATTGCACTGTCCAATAGTAGTCAGTAGCCAAATATGGCTGTTTAAGTTGGTTAAAATTAAATAGAATTTAAAATTCAGTTCCTCTGTCATACTAGCCCCATTTCAAGTGCCTCCTAACCACAAGTGCCTACAGGCTACCATACCGGACACCAAAAAGAAGACTTCTATCATCCCAGAAAATTCCACTGGACAGAGCTCTCTGGAATCTTGATTTAATAAAGGGCTGGATTTCCTACAGTCATTTTTTAAGGCCCCAATCCCAGCAGAATGTGGGAAATTTCCATCCAGGTGAGGACAAATGTTAGAGACTCAATATAGAATATTCATCCTATGATGGTTTTTCTGGTTTTCTCTTTTCTAGTTTTCAAAGAATGGAGCTCTTCTCTACAGCAATAAGATATCAAATTAGTACTCTAGACCCTTTTTAAAAATCAAGTTGAGATTCATGTAACATAAAATTAAGCATTTTAAAGTGAGCACTTCAAATGGCATTTAATATATTTGCTTAGACTTGATGACCTAAAGGATTTGACAAATTATTTTCTATCAAGGTCCTACCCATGACCTAATTAATAAACCAAAAATCTAGTGGATATTATCTAAGATATGCAATGCACCCACCCCATCCATTTTAAATGTGTGTGTGTGTGCGCACGTGTGTGTGTGTGTGTGTTTAAAAGAGACAGTCTCACTATGTTGCCCAGGCTGGAGTGCAGTGGCTACTCACAGGCGCAATTATGGCACACTGTAACCTCCTCAAACTCCTGGGCTCAAGCAATCCTCCTGCCTCAGCCCCCTGATAGCTGGGCTACAGGTGCACACCACCGAGCCTGGCCTTAAATATTTTACATGAAGCATTTGTGACAGGGACTTTTTTGGGATTAACAACTTTCTAAAATATCACTTATACCATAAAACAAGATGCTATACTTGCATTAGTTAAAACAATATGCTGTGTTTAACAATTGGCTGATACCCAGCAAAAATTTATTCCAAAAAATAATGAAGTGACTTATGTCAGCATTTACCATGTATAGATGACTATATCCTATCACTACATCACAAGGCCAAAGACATGAGATACCCATGGTTTCAGGGCCACCTAGTAAGAGGTGAGAGAGAATAAAAGTGGAAACACAAAGCTTACACTGGCTACATATGCAACAAAAAACTCTCCTTTCTATTTTTAATTGTGCTCTACATCTTATTTTCTGATACTTGAAATAATTTGGCTTGTGTGGTTATACTTCAGTGGTCCTATATGAAAGTCACTAGCCTCATGGCTATTTAAATTAAAATCAAATAAAATTAAAATTTCAGTTCCTCAGCCTCACTAGCCCCATTTCAAGGGTACAGTAACCATTTGTGGCTAGTGGCTACCATATTGGACTGAGCAAATATAGAACATTTTCATCATGACAGAAAGATCACGGACAGTACTAGGTTATACATTTTCTACAAAGACTCATTATTAGCATGATATCAAAGTACACGGCAAACCTTCTTTAAAAAATAACTTGGAAAAGCCTAGATACTTTCTGATAAATTTCAGTACACAGTTATATTTAAAAGGGTTTTCTTTCCTTAAACCTTGAGTTCACTGAACATATATGATAGCCTGGATTGCAACCACTCTACAGTATAAAACTCAGGAAACATTTCATTTAATACACAGATTGTATATAGATTACAATTCAGTAAAATACATATAAACAATATACACAATATTTAGTAAACATATTACAACTGATGGACATTAGATAAATAGGTTTTCTGTTTACTTTTTTCAATCTCATTTTACCAATATTTATTTTAAAATACATTAAAATATTGTTAAAAAATTTAAAAACTATAGTGTATAAAGTTTGAAGATAGTAAACAAAAGGGTCCTCTCCCTATATTTAAATTTGAGCAAAGACATAACCACTCTTTCTTGCAGAGAAAACCTGGCTCCAAGCTCAATTCTTACACAAGTCTCTTCTCGCTCTAAACAGTAAATTCTAAAAAAAAAAAATGGCAATGATGTTACAGTGTTGCCCATAAATGGTTTTTATGGATAAAAACTGTCTCTAAAAATGTAAACCATCCTTACTTATTTGAAAAAATGTGAACTGTCTTCTTATTTTTTTTAAATTTAGCTACTAAATTACACTGCAGCCATCCTTTCAATTTTGTGTCTTCCACACTTTAAAACATATCAAGTTACTTTTTAAGAAAAAAAATAGATTAGGATAAAGAAGCATTATAAAAATCTTAAGTGGGACAGCCTTCATAAATCAACTGAGTTCACAACACGGCCTTCAGTGCCAGTCAGCAGGAGCCCATCCACTAAAGTATAATATCATCTCAGGGTTTTGGAGAGCACACCAGGAAAACATGGTAAGATGCTAGTAACAACAAGGGGGTGAAGTGGATCACTGGATTTAAGGTACTTGTAAGTTTATATTTATATTTAACAAAGACTTAGTACTACTGAACTTTCTCTATGTAGACCTATATATATTATAGGTCAGTGGGTGAACTTCTTGCACGCTAGAGGGAATACCAGCGACCATCCCTAGCAATATGAAACAGGACGTCAACTTCACCTGCCATTTGAAGTTTCTGAAAACTAAGTGATGGTTTTCACCTTGGTTGAAGTTAGAAAGAAACACTTAGAGGCCGGGCGCGGTGGCTCACGCTTGTAATCCCAGCACTTTGGGAGGCCGAGGCGGGCGGATCACGAGGTCAGGAGATCGAGACCACGGTGAAACCCCGTCTCTACTAAAAATACAAAAAATTAGCCGGGCGCGGTGGCGGGCGCCTGTAGTCCCAGCTACTCGGAGAGGCTGAGGCAGGACAATGGCATGAACCCGGGAGGCGGAGCTTGCAGTGAGCCGAGATTGCGCCACTGCACTCTAGCCTGGGCAACAGAGCGAGACTCCGTCTCAAAAAAAAAAAAAAAAAAAAAAAGAAAGAAACACTTAGAAAGCAGCTAGTATTTTGTATACAGTAATATTTCCTAGAGATTCAACTGAAAATAAATACAGTAGTGTGATGGTAATTTTTGCTCCCCCCTACAAAACATTATGAATTTTTGTCTGCCTTATGGAGAGTCTAGTAAGTTGATTTTTAAGGCACTGATAGATGATGTCCTGTTTTCCAAAATAAGGGAAAGTCAGTCTACTTCACAGTGAAGGAGTATAAAGTGAAAAAAGAAAGAATTCCAAAAGCTTATTTTGATAATCACTACAACAGTAGTTATAATAAAAAATATTTAACATTTATTGGGCATATACCACATGCCACATGCTGTGCTAAAAACTTTACAGTCATTATCTCATTTAATTCTCATAATTCTGTGTAATCGGTACAATCACTGTATCAAGAAACTGAGGTTTAGGGAAGTTAAGTATGTATTTAAGATGACTTAAGAAAAAAATGGAAGAGCCACATTTAAATGGAGTTCTCAGTGTATATGAAGCCTGTGGTCTTCACAACTCTGTGCTCCTGCCTGTCCAGCAACCTGTGCTAGCAGTGAGTGGCAGAGTCCTGGCAGCTCCACCTAGTGTGTGACCACTACGCAGAATAGTGGAGGGGTGAGAGGCTTAAAAAATGACAGAGAAAACATTAAATGAAAAAAATAAACTGACACTTGTCTCTTTGCATTTACTTACTTTGGAATTAAATTTATATTCAGTATGAAATACCACTCTAGCATCTAACGTGGCTCTTTGATGTGGGGAGCTTATTAAAACTGACTTAATGATTTGTAGCAGGGCGCGGTGGCTCACACCTGTAAACCCGGCACTTTGGGAGGCTGAGGCAGGTGGATCACCTGAGGTCAGGAGTTCGAGACCAGCCTGGCCAACATGGTGAAACCCCGTCTCTACTAAAAATACAAAAATCAGCCAGGTGTGGTGGTGGGCGCCTGTAGTCCCAGGTACTCTGGAGGATGAGGTGGGAGGATCACTTGAGCCCAGGAGATGGAGTCTGCAGTGAGCCAAGATCGCGCCACTGCAAACTCCATCTCCTGGGCGACAGAGCAAGACTCCATCTCAAAAGAAAACAAAACAAAAAACTGATCTTATTATTGGGCTCATTTTTATTCTATGAATGACTAGTCTCTTACTGTTGTTGTTTTATTGTTTTCTTCATCAATGATATCCTAGCTTAGAGACCTTATTTATGTGTGAATATTGGTTTTGAACTTTCTTGCAAAAAGTAAAACTGCAAGCCTTAAGCTCACATCTAAGGAAACATGTTTTCTAAAATTAGACTGAATTATTTCCTTCTTTGATCTAAGTCTTCTACCATGGTTTTCAAGTAAGAAAGACATGCTGTTGCATCAGAGGTCAGCTTAGGCAGGACACTTAGCACAGGGGTTCCCACAGCACCTTATTCCAGTATGAAGATGACTACTCCCTTGACATGTCCCACTGTCTGGATAAATATATTTAAAGTAAACAGAAAAAAACATTCAGAGAAATCGATGACAAAAATGAAATACTACTTAGCAACTTACTTAAATAAAACACTTTCCCTAAAAAAACTCTGACTTATCTCCTTTAATCCAAGGTATGTCTTCATGCATTTCAATAGCTCTCATTCATGGAAATGTCTCTGACATATTTGAGCAGCCAAAAATGGAGTTAGCTTAGTAATGGGCCAATTTAAAGCAAAGTCAACATATTCTACTTATTTATTGCCCCAGTTCCATTTCTCCCTGTGGTTACTTAGATATTATCCACAGATTTACAGCTGTAACTCCAGAGAATGGAGAGTAACATTAAGATGTCAAGATCAAGGTAAATTCTCCAAGTTAGTTCCCCACAGTTTATTTCTAGCATGCTCCAAAGTGGTTAAAGTTGGTATCTCTTCATGCTAGACTTGTTTTTAAAAATAACAGTTAAAACAAACACATCACAACTTGCAAAAATCCCACAATTTTCTATTATTGTTTTTTTAATGGAAGAAAATGTTCAAGTTACAAGAGTCCATCAAGAAACATGATCTAAAAATTAAACTTTAATTTCAAGTATTTCTATATTCAATAAGAATTTTAAGTCTATACCCTCCCCTTCCATTAAAGAGCACATTTAGATACATACCTTCAAAAAACAAAAAGGTTTCAGAAAAAGAATGATCTAAAGTTCTTTGCCTGTTCACAAGAAAGGATATGCACCCTGCAACCTCCCAGCCCCCTAAACTGAGCAGCCGCTGGCAAGAGGCCAGAACACTTCATAGCCCACCAAATGGGTGAGAGTGGAATTCCTATGCTAATATTGCAAACCTGTTTCAGCCAGTCTATGAATAGATTAGACAGGAAAGGCACAAGTTAAGCTAGAACACTTGCCATTCGAAAAACTCTCCACACAGTTTCCCAGCACCACTGCTTGCACCTCCTCAATATTCTCCAATGCTTTATACTTATGGCCAAAACAAACAAAAAGACTCTTAAGATTAATAACACTTGCTTACACCCGAAAACAATTGTTTTTTTGCTTTCACACAGTGAGCCAAGTTACACAGTTAACACAGTTAAGGTTAACGTCTAGGACTCCCGAAACCTATGGTACAGAATGACTTAGAACTAAACACAGAACACAGTAGAGGAAAACAGGACAAATACGCTTTAAAGAATATCAGAAATATTATAGCCTTCATTAATATTAAAGAGCATCAAAAAGGCATGTTTTTGATCCAATCTTTAAAATAAGAGCTAAGGAAATGCCTTGCAGCCTTCCCTGGCCATCACTCCCATCGTCCTGGAAATTGTCCAGGATAAAAAACAAGCAAGATGATGTGGGTAGTCCTGTATCTATGTTGACTTTTCTAAATGCAACGCTGTCAATTTCTTGGCATTTTGCCAACTTCAAGTTCTCCATCACTACCACTCCTGCTATCATGTCCTAGCCCTTGAAGGTTCTCCTCCATTTTTTACCCTAAGTGAAGGAAAAACAAAATAAAACCTCACTCCTGGTGACACACCATAAACTACTAAAGTTTTACAAGGCAAAAGGACAAGTACAAGTTTGCTACTGACTTTCTTCACTGATACAAGAGCTGCATTCAGCAACAAAGGAAATACCAGGGCCATCTCTGCATGGCTACTTAAGGATTATCTATAGATTTACAGCTGTAACTACAGAGAATGGAAAATAACATTAAGATGTCAAGGCTAGGGTAAATTCTCCAGATTAGTTCTCACAATGCTGTTCCCTTAATTGTCCCCCTAACCCACTTCCCAATTCTTCTTCCTCAGCCAACTATTGCTCTGCTGTACCAGAGACTGCCTTTCTGAAAGATTATTATAACAGGGAAGAAAAAAGCAGCACAGAAGAAAAAAGTGAAAGAAATGGGGAGGGGGGATCATGCATATTAATAAAAATGAAGGCTTTTTCCCTTATCCTGGAGAGTCAATTTCATGAAGAAACAAGCAATTCTATTAGAGATAGAGAGGCAAAAAGCCAGGGGACAGAGGTGAGGAGTAACTACCAAAAGCATCCCAACACCACTCAAAACTAAAACCTTGAAAAGGTCTGTAATCCACCTTTCAGAGAAACACACTATTTCTTCCCACAGGACAAACACCATTTAGGTAGCCTTCTTTGAAACTCAAACAAATGAAATCAAACTTCAATAATGTATCTTGTCAAGAATTGATACTAATATCCCTAACACAGGCACACCCCCCAGTACTGCATTTATTCATGATACCTAAAAACACCGCTACTACTTCCTTAACCTTACAGCAAAGGTGGGTAACACCTGCCTTGGAGGATGACTGTCATAATTAGACTAACAATTTTACATTTATTGACATGTGAATAAAATTATTTATACTCTGACTTGTTTTTAAAAAGAATTTGCAGCAACTGATACGGAAAGAGTCTAGCCTGTGCTGTTTAATATGCAGCCACCAGCCATGTGTGGTCACTGAGCAACTGAGATGCAGCTCACGCAATCTGTGTAAAATACATATCAGGTTTTAAATTCTTGTGTAAAATATCTCACAAGCAATTTTTTATACTGATTCCATGTTGAAATGTCTTGGATATGTTGGTTTAATTCAATGTATTACTAAAATTAGTTTTACCAGTTTCTTTAATGGTAAAATGTGGTTACCAGAAAATCTGTATCAACATAAATGCGTTGTATTTGTAGCTCCCATCATATAACTGGACAGTTCTGGTCTAGAACATAGTAAGTACACAAAGATAGGACAGCCAGAATGTTATACTTAAATAACAAAATTCCCTTTCCACCTCGGTGGAGGCTGCTGTCTCCTCCCTGCCTTCCACCATACCAGCAATCTCTCCTTAACACGGTCCTTGGCACATAACAGGCATTAAATAAGTATTTCTTTCATGTGGTACTGCCTTTCATGAAGGTACCTAAGACACCAAGATGAAAATGCAGCACCGAAAGTGGCTTCTTTTAAGAATATCAATTGGCTACTTGGGACACCTAGCAGAGGCCCAATATCCAGGCTTCAAAGGTAAACTAACAAACTAAATTCTTATCACCTACAAAAATTTTGATGTCACATAAAACAATACTCTTTTACAAAATAAAAGCCATCTAAGGGGCAAGGCTATCAGCCATTCATGCTTTCAGACTATGGGGTGAAAGGACAGATGGAGTAGATTTTTCCCTGTGCTTTAACTCGACACTTGGTATAATTCTGACCTCTGGGATAAACCAGCTTGTTGGATGTTGAGGAAAAACGCAGACAGGTTACTCAATAAGCTGTAGTATATACAAATTGAAGTAGTCAAAAGAAATACTTTAAGAATCTTCGTGAGAAACAACAGGCTGTTGAGAGCAACCTATGGCCCAGGAAAGAGAGACCAGTAAAGGCTGGATGGTTTGCTTTAATCAAAGATGTCATGAAGAACTAGCAGTGGGCCATAGCAAGTGAGAAAGCAGTGATTTCTTTTGCCTTCCCTCTGTGAGCACCAGAGAGGGCAACCTGCTCCAATGAGGTCCAGCCTGGGTGCCTGTTTTCTGAAGGTGCATACACTTGCAAAAGCCCCTGAATACCACTTAGGTAAAAGCTGATTTTTTTTTTAGAGACATTTTGTTTTCTCATCTTTCCCAGACATCTTTAGAAGTGAGAAAGGTAGTATTGACAAGATACATCTGCTCTCCATTGAAAAGGTATTTTTGTCTGTTTCTGATTACAACCTGCATACATGATCCTTAAGAAACATAGCCACCTTTTTCCATAAATTTACTTAGTTGCCAATTACGCTGCCCATGTCTGTCTTTTTTTTTTGAGGCAGAGTCTTGCTCTGTTGCCCAGGCTGGAGTGCAGTGGCGTGATCTTGGCTCACCACAACCTCCACCTTATGGGTTCAAGCGATTCTCCTGCCTCAGCCTCCCGAGTAGCTGGGATTTCAGACATGCGCCACCACGCCCGGCTAATTTTTGTATCTTTAGTAGAGACGGGGTTTCACTATGCTGGCCAGACTAGTCTCGAACTCCTGATCTTGTGATCCGCCCACCTCTACCTCCCAAAGTGCTGGGATTACAGGTGTGAGCCACCACGCCCGGCCTTGTAATTCTTTATTTACTGGGTAAACTTAAAGAATCTCAGTGTAAGATTGATGCTACTTGAGATTTACCAATAAAAGGTTTTCCCAGAAAGGCTATTATTCAAAAAAAAAAAAAATTGTACCACTGATTCTTCCAGGTTTTTTTTAATCTCAAGGGAAAATGAGGAGATGGGAAATTATTACCTATCACCTCAATCTTAGCAGCCTTTAAAATTTTTTTCTACTTCTGTTTCATGATGAATGTATTTCAGGACCTAATTAATGAAAAAGGTACAAATGTATCCAAAATAAACTTATTTTAAGGACACCTTGTTGCAGATCCTAAAA
Organism: Symphalangus syndactylus; assembly: GCF_028878055.3. NCBI lineage: Eukaryota > Metazoa > Chordata > Mammalia > Primates > Hylobatidae > Symphalangus > Symphalangus syndactylus. The sequence continues at coordinate 57,181,386 of NC_072429.2, forward strand.
ATTCAACTAGAACTTTCCATTTAAGAGCATAATCCATGATCTGGGACATGTCTACAGACTGTGCAGTGTAAATTCTATCCAGAAACTCAGGGACTTGCCTGTAACCTTAAGGACAATCCACTTAACCAGTCTTTCTTTAGATAAGCTCTTCAAATGAACAAAATGTTGCTCTGTGCCTTCCTTGTAGATTGTTCTCATCCATGTTCACAGTGTAGTGATAAACCTTTCATTTTTGATTCCACCCCCTCTCCATGCTGAAAACACCTCCTAGTGCCCTCCAGTGCCATGGGCCCGGGACCATGCAGCTTTCTGTCCACTAAGCCCCAGACCTACATTCCAGCAATACTAGGGACACTCAAGGCCCAAAGGGCTTTCTGATCTTTGCACTCATTGTTTCCTAAATCTTAAACCCTTTTCCCTCCTTTATCCATCCTTCTCTCAACTTAGACTGATCTTTCACATCTTGGCAAAGACATCACTGCCCCCAGAAAGCCCTCCCAGACCCCCACCTCTCCCACTATAAGAATGATCTTAAAGATCAGTGCTGATCTCTACAGTGTGCTTTTCATGGCATATTCTTGCCTGCATCTTCCTGCTCACACAGCAAGATTGTTCTCCCTCCCTCAAAAAAGCACATAGGAAGCCTCAGCATTTGATATGTGTTCACTTAAATCAAGGACATAAAGTCAAACAACTATGAAAATGTTTGACATTGAAATATGTAAGATTCTTCTTAAAGCTTTGCAACCGGCAATTCTGAACACTTGCTAGATATATCGTTTTTGAGTCCCCACTGTTAAGCACTTAAAAGACATTACTACTAATCTCACTGGGCCTCTAACTAGGAAGGCATATGATCCCTCACTTCAGAGATAATGAAATGAGGTTCTGACACTCTTACCAACGTCAGGTGGTGACGTTAAGCAGTGGTGCTTCTATTCAAAAACTCATCGACTCCAAAGCCTGTACTCTTTCCTTCATACCAGTGGTTCTAAAATTGTGGGCCAGGGTTTCTGTAGGGTCTGTGAGACCAGAACTATTTCTACATGATCCTGAGATGTTATTTGCTTTTTCATCCTCATTTTCTCCAAATGAGCAGCAAACTTTTCCAGAGGCTTATGACTAGCACACAGACTACAGTCAGAAGCAGATGTGAGAATCAATATTTGATAAATATAAAACAATGCCACTAATTTTTTGTCTTGCAAAAAGTTATCTTTCATTTTTTAAAAAGTTATCTTTCATTTAAAAAGTATTATGCATGTTAACACACAATGGTTTATTATTTTTAAATAATTAACAAATCAATATTTTAAACTTTCATCAATATTTTAGCCGGGCAGGGTGGCTCATGCCTGTAATCCCAGCACTTTGGGAGGCCACAGCGGGTGGATCATCTGAGGTCAGAAGTTCAAGACCAGCCTGGCCAACATGGTGAAACCCCATCTCTACTACAAATACAAAAAAAAATAGCTGGGTGTGGTGGCAGGTGCCTGTAATCCCAACTACTAGGGAGGCTGAGCAGGAGAATTGCTTGAACCTGGGAGGAGGAGGTTGCAGTGAGCCAAGAACGTGCCGCTGCCCTCTAGGCTGGGCGAAAGAGTAAGACTCCGTCTCAAAAATAAAGACATAAATACATAAGTAAATAATAAAAAGCTTAAAACTTTCTGAGACAGTAAATATCAATACATATAACTCACATAGCTAACACACACTCTTTGGAGTCCCCAATAATTTTTAAGAATGTGTAGAGGTCTGAGATAAAAAGGTTTGAGAAAAACTGTTCTAATTAGCTATTGAAAAAGAAATATAAGGTAGGGTTTTTCCTTCCCTGTAAATCTTATCAAATAATCGAAAGTCTAGCACTCCCATTAAAGAAATTTCCATATACCAAAATGTGTAATTTTTCACGTTTTGATCTGATTAACTGTGGCCTTTTTTGTTCTAATATTTTCTTTGTTGACTTTTCAATATAAAGTTAAACTTATCTTTAAAGATACTTAAATGTGTTCCATAATTTAGAAAATATCCATTCAGAAGCCAGGAAACACATAAGAACATAATTTCTATTTTTAAAAAGCGAAAAACTCAAGAAGAGTTAAGTCTACCTGAATGCGATAATTCTATTATCAAGTTAAATGGACATTTCAACCTAATCTGGTATCTTCCTTGATACCTGGTATAGTATTGAGCCACTACTCCATCATATATAAAATGCAAAATAATTTTAGTAGCTCTAAAGCAAAACACAATTAAATAAAAATATTTCCTAGGGTAGAATGTCAATCATTCAGAGAGAGGGATTTTAAAGGGTTAGGATCATATTTTGAATTACCCATATCATTATCCTCCTCACATGTGGCAACACAGTCTAAAAGGGGGATAATATTTGCACAAATCAAATTTAGTTATTTCATAACTAAGGCTGTATTACATAATATTTAACCTATCCTTAAAAATAAAGTTAATTTTGGTGAAACCCCTTTTCCACTAAAAATACAAAAATTAGCCAGGCATGGTGGTGCGCGCCTGTAGTCCCGGCTACTCAGGAGGCTGAGGCAGGAGAATCGCTTGAACCTGGGAGGCAGAGGTTGCAGTGAGCCAAGACTGAGCCACTGACTCCAGCCTGGCAACAGAGTGAGACTTCATCTCAAAAAATAATAAATAAATAAAGTTAATTTTACATTGTATCTACATGGGAAATGACATAATTATGTAGCAAGGTTTGCACTTCAGGAGATCAGAAGCTAAAATTAGAGGAGAATTAACATATATACCATGGAGTGGACATTATACTAGGCACTCGGTATATGTTAAGCCCACTTAATCTAACACCCTTTGTGCTGGGTGCTATTTTTCCTGCTTAACTAATGAAAAATCTGAGGTAAAGAGAAGTTAATTTTTCCTGCTTAACTAATGAAAAATCTGAGGTAAAGAGAAGTTAAATCCTTCGCCTAAGATCACCAGCTTAATAAGCGACAGAGCTGGGGTCCACATACCTTTCTAACTTTAAAGTCTATGTTCTGTGCCTGAGACTTCACACCTCCCTAGCCTTATGTTCAAAACTGAGTGTTACAAAATCTGAAAAGGATGCAAAGTTAAGCAGAAAGAAGAAAGCAAATAATCAATGAGCAAAATGGAAAACATAATTGTACTTAGAATGAAAATACCTCAAATGTCCTAGTTTACATCCCTGTAAAGGTCCTGAGTTTGCCTATAATGACACATTCAAAGAAGGAGGAAATGCATGTGGGCTCTTCTGAAGTCTAGCACAGGACACAGCATGCATGGAGCCTCCACTGGTCAAGGACTCAAACGCCACAGACTCACACATGTCCTCTGAAATGCCCATTGAGGCATCTGTACTCTTAAAACCCAGGAAAGCTGGAGGAGAGCAACAATTCTCATCCAGGGATCAGATTATAATCACAGGGGGTCTCCAAACTGTGCTCGCCCTCCGGTGAAGACAGAGGATGCGGGAATGAGAAGTCTGAGAAACCACTGCTCTAAAATATCCCTTGCTTAGTAAGAAACTTTCCAGGGAATAAGATAATAATTATTCCTAAAAACTAAGTCACATTCATTTCTGTCCTAAAAGCCACCCAGGTCTGCTGGCCTCAGGGACAGTACTTTTGGTCCGCTTTGAGGAGAGGTGGTTTGCCCTGAGGTTACATAAGAATCACCAAGGGTGGTTATATGAGGATCACCAAGGTCTTCAGGGAAGCTGCCCTGCCCACCGGCTGAGGGCAGCTTCCCTGAAGCCACTACTTGTCCTGTGGTCCCAGGAGTCTTCCTGACCTCCACTCCCCCAGCCCAGCTTAGGACGAAGCTTCAGAGCCTCTGTATTAAATGCCTGCGTGCATCTAAAATAAAAATAAAAATAATTTTTTTTTTTTTAGATGGAGTCTCGCTTTGTTGCCCAAGCTGGAGTGCAGTGGCACAATCTCAGCTCACTGCAACATCCACCTCCCAGGTTCAAGCAACTCTCCTGCCTCAGCCTCCCGAGTAGGTGAGACTACAGGCATGCACCACCATGCCCAGCTAATTTTTTGTATTTTTTAATAGAGATGGGGTTTCACCATGTTGGCCAGTTTGGCATTGAACTCCTGACCTCAGATGATCTGCCTGCCTCGGCCCCCCAGAGTGCTGGGATTGCAGGCATGAGCCACCGTGCCTGGCCTAAAATACTTTTTTTTCTTTTTTTTTTTTTTAATGAACTGACAAAATGCATAGAAGACAATTATCACCACTTAAAAAAAAAAAAAAATGCTGCTCTGAGATGCCCTGAGTAGCTTTGTTTACTGACCAAACCCTTTTACTTTCAACACTGCTTCAATCCCTTCTGCTCCCACTTTAACCCTTCTGGTCCAAACTGTCCTCAAAGGCCTAGAAAACAGGTTCACACTTCACCTTCTGCTTCTCCCATCTGTCCTGTGGACTGTCTAATCAATATCACTGGCTCCCTCCCCATTTAAGTCCAAATTCCTTAAAAAGGAATCCAAGATCACAACAATCTGGCCCTGACTGATACTTTCCAACCTATTCCCTGCAGCAAGCTTGACTTCTTGTGCCCTTGTTTAGCAAACCAGCCCCCAGTCTGAACTGCTGACCTGGGTTCACCCCCGCCGGGTAAGGCCTAGCCAAATTCCAAGCACCCTCAACTACAGGTTATTTCCTCTCTCTGGACATTTGTCACATAATCATGCCTGGTCTCTCACTCCTCTGTATTTTCACATGCAGGTCTTATTTCCCCAAAATTGATAATAAGTCCATCAAAACAAGCACTATGCTTTATAGCTCTAAAATCGGCTACTGTGCACCCCAAAAACAGAGTTGCATTCTGGTAGATAATCAGTATATATTTTTGAATAGCACTAAGAATAATCTGTATACACAGGCATTAATTTATCATTCACAGACCTAGGGCATAAACAACAAAATTTATAATGAAAAGATGTCTTTGTGAATATGATAACATAAAACTTAAATCTGTTCTTTTATAAATTCTGAATGATAACAAAAACGTCAGCTTACAAAAAAAGAAGATTCCCTACTTCAGTGCTGGGTATCCAAATCTTTTAGAGACCAAACATCTTCTGTGAATTATCATTTACTGTGATTTTCTACAGTTTGCAATTAAAACTCATACTAACAAATTCAAGTTAGTAAAATAAGTATCACAGAAGTATGTTTTGCAGCTTCCCAAGAAAAATATCACAATATAAAAGAAGAGATGGAGGAGACTACCACACATGCATAAATCTTTGCTAGAAACCAAGTGTCAGTGTACTTTTAAAACACACACACACAAAGAGAAAGAATAAAGAAGAATTCAGAGAAGGAAACAAAAGCGTTTGTCTCGTGAGCATTCTGAGTCCTCTGTCCATCTCCCCGCTAGCGGCGACCCAGCTCCTTGTCAGCAGGGACCCAGTCTTAGTTATCTACATATCCTTAACATCTAGCACAATCTCGGGGACAGGGAGATTCATGCCTGAATAAAATAAATGCATAAGCCAATAACAAATAAAAATTAAGGCATTCATAATGAAAAAGCTTTTCATAGAGTTTAAAGAAAAATTCGATTAGACAAGTTAGCCATGTTGAATTTCACATTGCAATGCAGAGGCAGGCTCTGTGTCCCCTTACCTGATGCACAGGCACTTTCTGCGAGGTGTTCTGGGGTGATGGGTGGAGCTGTGCCCAAGGCTGGTGATGAGGGTGTGGGGGTGAAGACTGGTGGTGCAAGCCCGGGTGGGGCTGCAGTGGAGGACAGGTTGGCAACTGCTGAAAAGATGGCTGTTGACCAGGATGTTGTTGGCCAGGTATCAGTCGTTCCTGGATTGCTTGTGGGTCTCCAAGGCCAACACCAGGACAACCATTTGGCCTCATGTGCCCAGTCAACTCCCTTGGTGCCGAGGACATGCCTATAAATGGACGAGACTGCTGCATGTTTCTGGGGCCCATATTCCTCTGTCCGATTCCCATGGCACCAGGGGGCTGGTGAGATGGCTGAGGATGGGGCATATTTGGATAACTGCCAACTTCCATTGGTATCCCAGCACTTCCCGGCCTGACTTGTGGAGGAGGAGTGCCTGCTGGATTACTCATTGCTTTCATGGGTGACATGGGAGGTGGAGAGGCATAAGTTCCCTGAGGCTGTGAAGGATGCATAGTTTGTGTGTTCATTTGGTTAAGTGAGCCACTGGGTTGGATGGGCTGCTGGTGCATTAGTCCTTGACCACTGTTTGATGGGAATCCTACAGCATTGGGGTATCTTGGTACGGACTGATTCATTGGAGTATTATTTGTAAGGCCTAAATTTTGATTCATCCCTGTATTGTTAACTAATCCCTGATTTAGGTTACTGTAAGGATATCGAGAATACTGCCCTGAGTTGTTTATAGTAGGAGAGGGGACTGTCTGGCTCCGAGAACTAAAGTTAAGGGTTTGTGGCCTAACAGCCCCTTGTTGGGGAGGATTCGGGGAGAATCTGGGACTGTGGGCAACGGATTCTCCATGGAGAGCAGTAGAGGGGTGGTGATGGAACTGCTGCACCGAGTGACGCAAGGAAGGTGCCATGCTGGGACTCTGCTGGGGCACATGGGACAAGTGGCCGGGTCCTGAGGTGGCAATAAAAGGATTTCCCTGATTGAGGCCCTCTTGGCCTTGGGAAAACTGGCTCATCCTCTGCTGTGGCTGACCATGCTGCTGCATGGAAAAATCCCCACGTGCCATATAGCTGCCCATCTGCTGCATGTGCTGAGGGTGGCCCTGTGCAGGGGGCCCCGACGGAGCCGGCTGTGGTGGCTGTGGCTGTGGCTGCTGCTGCTGGTAGGGGGCTCGTATCTGGTCTGGTACCTGAACAGCCCTGGGGCCCCACATGGAGCTGCTGTCCACAAAGGATTGCCCATGCCTCTCATTCTGCATGCCAGGGTAGACACCCATCTGACCGCCACCACTGCCACCATGGGGCACCTGAGGAACGGGAGGGGTGTGATACTGCGAGTGCGGAGACGCGAGTCCGTTCCCAGGGGTGTTGCTAATCATTCTGTTCGGCTGATCCATCAGATGCATCTTTTGTTGTTCATACTGATTATAGTGATCAAAATGTGTCAGCTTTGTTTGATTTTGATTAGTTGAAGGATGATGAAGGGATGGCTGTAAAGAGGCAAAGCCTTGGTCTATTGGCATTTGCTGACCCATAGGATTTACTGGATTTTCCGGGTAACCACATTCTCCGAGGCCTTCAAGACCTTCACTGAAAATATTCCCATCCTCGCCAAAAAGACTCATCATTCCTGGATCTGCCATCTTCTTCCAACACACGGCTCCTCCAAACCACAGCTCAGGAGCTTGCCTGTGCTTCACTTCACTGAGGTGTTTGCCCTCAAAGCCTGTAATCCTTAACTAATCTTCTTCATGTCATTCCATATTTCTTTAATTCTCTTGGACCCTGCAGTGTCAGGCAAAGTCTGGATATAGGTCCTGGAAAGGAGTTGGGGGTGGGGGAGAAGAAGGAAGAAAACAAAGAATTAGGATCCGATGATAAAAACTGCCAGTATTTTGTACATCTGAATTTGGTCCCCATCAACAATACTAATCTAGCTCCCTCACTGAGCTGTATTTTATAAATTTAGTTCACTTTAAGAGAAACTCATTAGCTTCTACCAGAAGCATCATTATGATCAGTTACTTAGAAAGCAAGCAAAACACTAACCTTAACCTTAAATTAATCCATTCACTACACTTCCTAGCATTCCATTCTTGGATGAAACAGAACAAAAGAACACAACATGAAGCAGCAGCAGCTGCCACAGCAGGCAAGCAGATGTATGAATATAGCCAAGCAGCTCATCTGCTGAACTAAAGCCCTGGAAATGCTCTGGTTACCAACAGCCCGCCCTTAACCTTATTCCCCTGGTGTAATCAGATGAGCAACAGCAGCACCAAGGGCTGTGAAAAGCTCAACTTAGTTAAATTGACTAGAGGATTATACAAACACCAAAATCGATCATTTCATACAAATTAGATATTTACAGCCCACATAAAACTATGTAACTGCAACAGAGGCATCTAACAAGAAAGTGTTCATAATGATGTTGAAAAGCAACCTTGAGAACAGTACAATAAATTCATAATTTCATTATGTTTAATGGCAGAAATATACAAGATTCAGAAAGAGACTAAAAGAAAAGCTTTCATTGTCCAAGAGGACCAATTTCACTCATGGCTCTGAGCCTACCATGGTCCCAGTCTGCACTGACACAGAGCAGCCCAATCACCAGGCTCATTATTCACCCGCAGGCATGCTGGGCTCTGGTGGACCAGAATCCCACGTGACCATTCAGAGAAAACTAGTTGAGTGGATACTCTGTAGACACTAACTATTCTCATAACTAGAAACACAACTTTCTCAAAACTAAAAATTATTTTAACAGAATAAAGTTCAAAATATGCTCTCCTCACCATTGCCTTAAGTCTTTTTGGGACAAGGCAGGATCTAAGCAGGTAGGGAGACAAGTTGGCAGGCACTTGTGTTCGCACCCTATGTGCTTCCAGCGCACTATGTACACTATGTAACATGCTGCATGTTATTCAAACTCTTCCTAACAGATCCTGTGTCAGATTAAAATAACTAATTTAAAGAATGCTTTGACAATCTAAACAGGAAAGTGTTTTTGTTGAGCACTAATTAAATCAACGGCCTAATAAAGAACTAATTCATATAGAGAAAATGACTGAAATCTTAAACATCTTTGGAATTTAACTCATTTTTTCTCTTTTATAATCATATTAAGCATTGTGTGATATTAGCCCACTTGAAAAAACAATATCTTGTTGAAGAATTTCCAAAGTGACGATATAAACAGGCTCAGTCATAAATTCTACTGACATGCTTCCATAAGAGCATAGGAATGAACAATGGGCTAACCAACACTCCTGAGAACTTACCAGTAAGACATAAAAATTCTGTTTCTGCCTGCCATATTCTAACACATTCCTAACAAGGGGAGAATTTTGCTTACAGAAAATGTAAACAACATTCCTGTTCACTGTCAGAACTACAGACAAAACACCTGAGAGGGTCTCCAGGTCTGTAGTTTTCAGATGACAGCTGTCAGCTAAAGTCAAAGGTCTCTTCACTCTGCCGCTAACTGCCATGAATTTTCTGATCTACTTTCTCCAAATACAGAGGTCAGATGGGTGAAAATAAGGTGAGCATGAAAGCCATTTTACTGAAAACATGCTGCTTTACTATGCAACTATTTTAAAATCCAAAATAAAGAGAAGTAGACATCTCCAGTTCCAGTTGCAACAAATATTCTTAAATTAAATACACTCCTAAAAAGGCTAAGCAGTCAGTCATCATTTATTCAAGGCTCATTCTAACTTTCAAAGACATAAATACTGGAATGGACTTGATAATAGCTTAAACCAGCCATGCAGACCAACCACTTACCAAAATAACCTTTCAAATTAGCTTAAGGAAAGTAACGTCTACATATGTGTCCTGGGTCTGCCAACTGTTATGGGAAGAAATGCTACTGACTGGATGGGACTCCAGGCCAGCTCCAGGTAAAAGGGAGCCCAGAGGGAGTGGATGGCTTAGCCCACTGGTGACCTTCTCTTGCAAGCCCACTGAACCCAGAGGCAGAGACAGAGCCAGATTAAGCCTGGAGAAGTGGCGATGAAGTTGGTGCTTACTTTTTATCAGCTTAAGATTCAGGAGAGGGACAAGTTGCCTATGCGCATGAGCAGGGAAAAAACAGCCCTGCCTGAGAGTAACCATACTGACCCTTGGCTGTGCTCCTCTTCCTGTTCCCTACACCCTTCTACTAAGTGTCCATCTCCCAGACGCATGAAAAACGCCAGCATTATATGGTATCGACTAAGCATGTCGCTCACCGCAACTACAACCATGCTCAGGTAAGGTCCAGGCAAAGAAGTTCAAAAACTGGCTTTGTAGTCTGCCATTAGTGACCGCTCACTGGGACAGCCACCAACGCCTTCCTGCCCCTTTTCTGACCTCAAGACCCAGCTGGCAACTATGCCAGGAATCCATCTGGTAGCTGCATTTCATATTTCTGATTTGAGCTAATCTAATTAATTTGTTTTGGTCCTTTTTTTAAATTTGATCAAGACCATCTGAATGCCCACTTTCCCAAGTCACAGCTGCAATGTATAATTTTGTGTTTCTATAAAAGATATTCATTCAAAGCCCTATTTTGAAAGCTTCTCCCTTGTCTACACTCAATATCTAGATTTTCTGTGTCTAGATGAACACTGTTCAATGGGCCACAAATGCGAGCCATTACATGTAATTTTTAGTTTTCTAGTAGCTACATTTTAATAGTAGACCAAAAGAATGAAATCCGTTTTACCAATTTCTATTTAACCCAATAAATGTATAATACTGTCACTTCAACAGGTAATCAATATAAAAAAAATGAATAAGCTAGTTTACGTATTTTGGTATTGGGTCTTTGAAACCCAGTATGTACTTTACACTTACAGTACATCTCAATTCCTATTAGCTACATTTCAAGCGAAAAAATGTACATATGGGGCTGTGGCTTCCATACTGGACAGCATAAAGTATTTAAAAAGAAGAAACAGAAATAACAAATTAGCAATGAAATTTTTTAAAGTCTCATAATTATCACCTGGGTAATAAACATTCAAGTTGCGTTTATATTTTATTTGGCTTTACATAAAAATCAACTCTCAAATCGCAATTATTTATTCAAAATGTATTTACTGAGCACCTACTATGATCCAGGCACTAGTCTAAGAGCTGGAGAGAGATCAGTGAATAAAACAAAATTCCTTCTTGTTCTCATGGAGCTTATATATCTGTAAATGATGCATCTCTTAAATAAGAACTAAGATTCAAGGCTTATGTTATTAAAAATACAGGTTACCATTTTACAAAATACTCCTCGGTAACTTCTGATGAGGAATAGTCTAACTAACTGTGAGAATATATAGCAAACGGTACCTATGCATATAATGGAGACATAGTAATTCAAGTTTCTACTCAGTGCCCTATTGGCCAGCATTTTCTGAGATGTGAATTAAAGGGCAGTTCAGAAGATGCATGTGTTTGGGGGTGAGGAGGGGTCACAACGAGACCACTCAACTAACAGAATCATCAACATTAGAGGCACACTGTGAAACCAATTACAAACATTTCAGAGTTAGGAAGCACTCTGAAGACCTTCTAATCCAAACCCCTCCTCATTCAACAGATGAAAAAAATCCCTTTATAGACTAAAAGGAGTAAACTTCTTCTACAAAACATTTTAGTGACAGTTCCCAAAGATGAAAGAAATGAATGAATGAGACAGCAGCTTACTAGTGAGGACAAAATATTAAAGGCCTGCATCAAGTCTGTTTTATTCAGAGAATCACTAAAACAACTGCTGCCATCACCAAATAGAAGTGAATTTCCTTTCCAAAAATGTTTTTAAATCATACTATATCTAACTTTTAAGAAACAAGCATATATCAACACCAAATTGGAGCTATTGGTACATTTTATTGGGAAATAGCCAAATGAAAAATGGGCAGATCCAAGCACAGACAGAATCAATGATAAAAGCAATGGGTGCACAAGAAACCAAGATGAAAGAAATGTTATTGAAAATATTAATATTTTGAAAAAATATATGTATATATATAAATTTGTTAATTATAACATATTTTAAATTTTTACTTATGAAATTTATTTTATATATAGTGATTTTCTGACCTTCCAAAACAATATAAAGAATTATTTACTACACTCTTCTCAAAGTAGAATGGCATTTGTATAGCTGAATTTTAATTTGGTAGTGACGCAGAACCTTTCTGTGTTACAGGTGTGGACTAGAAACCTAGCAAGGAGATAGGTGAATACATAACACCTTTCGCATGCAAAGTATCTCCTATAGCTCAACCACTATTCGTCCTATTGTATAAGTAAAATGTCATCCAAGGGAAACTTTTTTGATAAACAGCCAACGCATGGGCAAGAGTGAAATCATAGGACATTTGTCTATTGGATACTGATGACTATTTTGCTGTTTATGGTTTGATTTTGAGTTGTTCTATTTAAATTTCTCTCTTCTACCTCCAAAGAGCGTGAGGTATAGAACATCACTGTGATAATGATTCTGGGGATGAGGGTGGAGCATGAATCAGAATTTCCAAGGAAGCATCTTGCAGCTGAAAAAACAGCACATCGCCACCCTCATCATAACCCATGGAGACACCTCTCAATCATTAAGGCTGCAAAACATATCAAGAGGGGCAAAGAATCCACACACTGGTAGGTGGACAGACCGAAGATAAAGGGCTCACACTGCTGAGCTTCCACTCAAAGTGAAAGTCCTTTCAGCTAGATCCTGAATCCGGTTAACAGCAATCTCCTCCCACTGCCCCACCCACAACCCAGCCCCCAACAGCCACTTGGGAACATCTAGCAGGGCCAATGCTTGCTGGTGAAGGAGACATCTATCCAACTGACAAGAACCTGGATAAAGAATCAGGAAGTGCCCCCCAAGTCACCAACGCCAGCTTATCAGTTCACCACAAAGTATTTTCCGTATTTGCTTCATGGGTCAAATGATGCCCTTCCTGAACTCCCTGGGTTGGCCAAGGGGGCCAAGACCACATTTTCTTCCTCATTAGTATGCTAGGGCATTGCCAATACTCTATGACTGTGCTGTGTAATCCAGCAGCCACCAGCCACATGTTGCTATTTAAACTACTTAAACTAAATAAAACTTAAAATTCAGTTCCTTAGTCACACAAGCCACATTCAAGTGCTCAAAAGCCACACGTGGTTGGTGGCTACCTACTCGACAGTGCCTGTAATGAACATTTCCATCATTGCAGAAAATTCTATGGAAAGCACTCCTATGTATTTCTTCTTAGAGGTAACATGTTTAAACAAAGACCATATTAAATAGCAGCAATCCTCTTTCATAAAAAATATTTTCTCCTCTTTCAGAGATTAGTATTCTTTTAAAGGTCCATATCTACCCTTTGGGATGAAATATATGGTATTTTTTCCATATATCATATTTTATGTTAACTATACTTACAACCTATGTGTCCTTTCTGTATTATCTCCCAACATATATTCCTATTTCTTCATAAATAATTTTCAGTATGTTAGGAATAATTCTCAACTATACACAATTCAGAAAAAGATTTAGAAAAGAAGTAAGTGAAGTCCTTCTAAGGTCTGTTTGTCCCCAAGCATCATATTAAAAATAAAACCATAAAAAGTAATAAGGATTGTACTGGTAACCTCCATTCATATTACTAGGTTACCTCCCATTTTGCTGATATTAACAGAAGAGACACATTTTTAATAAGGAAAACCACTGACATCATATAGCGCAACGCTACGCCTTATGTTAGCATTCCCTATGACAGTAACACCATCTCCATCCACCGCTTCAACCTAGCCAAACAATGGGAAATAAGCCTAGATCCTTCCTGTCATCATTCATTTAAAAAATATTCAAGGTTAACAGACACTGTGCGTACAGTGTTGAACGAAACAGATGTGGCCCTGTCCTCGTGCAGCTTGCAGTTTGAATAAACGCCCCAGTACATCCCACATATTCAGTGCATTTCCCAACCTGCTAATGCCCTCTCCCAGATATTTATGGGTCTACCTCCTCCTCCCTGTTTACACTAGCTCTGAAGTAATCAGACCTTCATGGTTTAGTGAACCACAAAAAATTAGAAATCTAATCGGTTCTCCTAATTCTGGTCTCAATGCTTTCACACTACTGATTGAATGATCTTATAAAACACAGATTACATCATACTTCTCCCTGATTAAAATCCTTAAAGGACCTCCCATAGCTTTCAGGTTACAGTCCAAATGCTCCAGCATGCTTGAAGGCACTAATAATCAAATACTTATCGACCTGTCCATTCTCAACTCCCTTAACTCCCTTCCCTCTGTCCCCTGAAGCACTCACAAACACCCCCATTAGGTATATCAAACTACTCAAAGTTTACCAACCATCCATCAGCTATCTCATACCTTCCTCCCCTTCACACCCATGGTCTCATCTCTGGCCTCCTTATCCCCTCACTGTAGAGCCTGGCCTCTTTTTCGTCTCAGTTCTTTTGTTACCACCCATCTCCGGAAGCTTCCTGACCCTCAACCCTCCCTCTTCAGGCTGATTCCAAAGCCCTCACTGGCACTACCACCACATCAGCATGGGGAGAAGCTACAAAAGTGCTAAGCACACTGCTGTTCTTATGTGTTCACCTCCCTCTCTTTCTGGTGACTGGAGTCTTGCCATGTGAAGTGGAGTCCTGAGAGACAGGACCCCTGGCACCCCTGGGAGCTGGTAAGAAAGAGATGCAGACTCTCAGGCTCACCTCAGACCTCCTGCACCAGAATCTGACTTTTATTAACAAAGGCCCCAAGTGATTTCTGTGCATGTGAAAGTTTGGGAAGTCCTGCTCTCAGACTCTGAGCTCCTCCTACAGGATAGCATACACCGACCATTCAGTTAATATAATGGATCAACAACAAATGACACATATTACAAAGAATATTACAAAGCAATACAAAGATATGTCACTTTAAGAAAGTAGTCTTGACATTTGTGTCTGACAAATAAACAATACTGACTTCATTCAAAGAATTATGAACAGACCTTAGTGACAAATTTAATCTGTAACAGTTTACAAAGAGTGGGTATCTAAAGATGGTTTAATTTTAAAGATATGCCCATCTGTTTGCCAATCATATTTGTGCAAGTCAAAAAAATGCAGTTAACATTAATATCTAATGCTATGTTACATAACATACTATTTCACAGGTTTCTTGCAGAAATCTTTCAGTTATTTCTACATAACTTTGAAGAATCTGGATATTCTGAGTAGCCTTTATGATAAAAAAAAAAAAGTTGTTCTTTTGTTCCTTCATGCAGTATTGAGGCTAATATGTTTCCTTTCAAGGCAACTAATGAAATAGCACTTGGCTAACAACTTATACTAAGTGCATGTGCACAGCACTAGCTTTTTCCTAAGTGGCCAAAAGGAGTATATTATCCCATACATAAGTTATGCCACAAAAGCACAAGGATCATGGAAATTTGTGTCCTTTACACCCTGCAATTCAAAATGCAAATACCTCTCTGAAGCTAACTCCTAAAGGCTAAGCCCACTGAGAAGGTGGCCAGCACCTTGACCCTAATGTGGAGATGCTGACCTGCTGCCACAGTGCAGACACTAAGAAAATATGTCCAGCAGGGTCTTCATTCCATGTACACAACATGTCCTAGGAACAGATGGGCACACATTCTAATAGCACCTGAAGTACTCAACATTGTATGGCAAAAGAGAAATGAAGACAAACATGTATCTATATATACCATATCTAGGTGTAGATCACATATGTAGCTACATAAAATATGTGTATCTATCCCATATCTTTTTTTTTTTTTTTTTTTTTTTTAAGAGACAGGGTCTCGCTCTGTCACCCAAGCTGGAGTGCAGTGGCACAATCACAGCTCACTGCAGTCTCCAACTCCTGGGCTCAAGCAATCCTCCCAATGCAGGCTCCCAAGTAGCTGGGACTATAGCTGTGTACCACCACACTCAGCTAAATTTTTTTTTTTTTTTCCTGGGAAACAAGTCTCACTATGTTGCCCAAACTGGTGTTGAACTCCTAGGCTCAGGCAATCCTCCTGCCTCAGCCTCTTAAAGTGCTGGGGTTACAGGTATGAGCCACTGCACCAGGTCTCTTATCTTTTGAATGTTATCCTAATTAATTGTAATATGGTAGAGAAGAAAATCAAATGAAGAGACAGGTCTAGAAATAAGTAAATGAAAATTTTTTAAGTAATTTATTTTGGATAGAAAAAAATTAAATTTCAGAAATGTATTTCAACCCACCTGGCAAAAATGCTTACAGTGCAGACTTATGGAAGAGTAATGTATATTTTACAAAATTTGCTGATTGCTAGTATGTATCTTGCTTAATATTATAAAATATCCTGGGTTTTGTAAAGCCCAGGGTGGTGTATAAAGGCAAATAACACCATGTTTATTAGCCTGATTTTTAAAAAATCACCATTGGGAAAGATTTTCCTCTAGACTTATTTCAAGCTACTGACTTGACACACAGAAGCTCCAAGTGATGTCAAGCCTACAAAAAGTGAGGGTGGAACAGAAGGAACGGAAGGAAGGAGCTGCCCTGTGGCCATGCTCTGTCTGGGGACCCCCTGGCAATCACCAGCTCCTATAAGGCTGACACTGAACCTCTGGAGGAGGCTGCAGAGGTGAGGCAAGGGCAAGCATGCAGAGGGGCTGAGAAAGCAGCAAACAGCCAGCTGCTCTTTAAGAAGCATGCTCTTCATGTACTTACTGCAGTTGTCACTGATTAACTAACTGATTTGGCAATTTCCTACATTCTTTTACATTTTAAAAAATTTCTGGAAAGCTGAAAAGGGATCTTTTTTCATATTCCAGGGGAGTTTAAAAGTGTACTCAATCCTGCCTGGTTTGAAAGGCAAGGGATAGAAAGGGTGTAAACAGTCTTTTCTGATATACACCACTGACATTCTTTTCCTTAAAGGGAAAAAAACAAAACAAAACCCTGGGCAACATCACAACTGAAAAGAATTTGTCTACTCTCTTTGCTAGAGCAGTGCACATGTGATAGGAAGGCAGTCTTATCCATCATGAATAAACCTGAGCACAGGACAGGCAAAGCATCACAGCATACCAATGGCAGGGGTCACACAGGGAGCTCCAGGGCTTTCGAAGACCCATGCCTGTTAAGGCAATGCAAAAAAGAAATACACAGGAATTATAAAAATTCAGATTTCCATCAGGGAAGCAAGCAATACAAACAGGAGTTCAAACTGTAAAGGAAGGTTGAGATCTTTGGAAGAGTATTAGAAAAAGTATTTTGGAAAACTGCACCCAATCTCAAAAAGGCAAACCTACAGGAAGAAAAAAAATGAAGAAAACAAATGTAACTTATTCGGTGACTATGATACTAAATTTTGGTTTCAAATCAAGTTATATTTGACAAAGGAGACGGAATTAAGGCTGAAATACAGAGTTAACAGTTTCACATCCAATATTTCACAATCATTTCAACTTACAACAAATTTGGGAAACATTTTTTCTATGCAGTAGTCCCCCTTCATCCTGGGGATATGTACCAAGACCTCTAGTGGACACTTAAAACCATGCACAGTACCAAACCCCATTGCCGTCAGTTGGAACACATTTCTATCCATGTCTTCCACCCACAAATTTAAGGTATTTTCCATCTTAACTAAGCACTTATCAGGCACTGTGACTGTAACTTTTGCAGTTTGAGGTACAACAGCAAAATTAGCACCAATTTGTTTTTCCTTCCCCACAATTTAACTGACAGAAGATTCATTCTTACCATAAATAATACTTATCATTGATTTATAAGATGTATATCTCAATACACAAACCTTTTTCTTTCTTTACGAGCTTTCAGCTTTTCATTTAAAGGAAGCATTTTCCTGCTTATCTTTGGCATATCCAAATCACCAGCATCACTACTCTTGCACTCTGGGGCCATTCTGAAGTAAAATAAGGGTGACTGGAACACAAGCACATTGACACTGGCACAGTTGACCTGATAACCGTAAGATGGCTACAAAGTGACTGAACGGGCAGGTAGCATCTACAGCATGGGTATGCTGGACAGAGGAATAATTTATGTCCTGGATGGGACAGTGCAGGTCAGTGCAATACTTCATCATGCTACTCAGAGGGTACACAATTAAAAACTTAGGAGTTGTTTATTTCTGGAATTTTCCATTTAATATTTCTTTTTTTTGAGACAGACTCTCGCTCTGTCACCCAGGCTGGAGTGCAGTGGTGCAATCTCAGCTAACTGAAAGCTCCACCTCCCGGGTTCACACCATTCTCCTGCCTCAGCCTCCCGAGTAGCTGGGATTACAGGCGCCCGCCACTATGACTGGCTAATTTTTTGTTATTTTTAGTAGAGACAGGGTTTCACCATGTTAGCCAGGATGGTCTTGATCTCCTGACCTCATGATCCACCCGCCTTGGCCTCCCAAAGTACTGGGATTACAGGCGTGAGCCACCATGCCTGGCCTCCATTTAATATTTCTATACCAAAGTTGACCACAGGTAACTGAAACCGCTGAAATTGAAACCATGGAGGCCGGGCGCGGTGGCTCACACCTGTAATCCCAGCACTTTGGGAGGCCGAGGTGGGCGGATCACGAGGTCAGGAGATGGAGACCATCCTGGCCAACACAGTGAAACCCCATCTCTACTAAAAATACAAAAAATTAGCCGGGCGTGGTGGTGGGCGCCTGTAGTCCCAAGTACTCGGGAGGCTGAGGCAGGAGAATGGTTTGAAACCGGGAGGCAGAGCTTGCAGTGAGCCGAGATTGCGCCACTGCACTCCAGCCTGGGCGACAGAGCGAGACTCCGTCTCAAAAAAAAAAAAAAAAAAAGAAAGAAAAAAAAAAGAAACCATGGAAAGCAAAAACTTGGACTGGGGCGGGGCAGGGGGTCTACTGTACCTACATTTATCATTAATGCAAGTAGGTTCTACAATGCCACCATAATCAAAACTATAAGTGTCACACAGCGAAACACGCCATCTTTTAGCCAAATTAAATGTCTTCATTCATATTAGCATATGATAAAAGACAAAGTTTTATCCACAAACTCTGTATATTTAACTTAACATCTTTCTACATCTTCAACAAAGGTTCAACCCCAAACTGGCCTCTCTCCTTATTCCCCAGCAGTCATCTGGGTTTCCTTCCTCCGGAGAATCATGTACTGGGGGAAAACTAACTTCAAGAAACATCTTTTATAATATTATCAGTAATTAACTTAGAAGTTACATCTGCTTTTTTTAAAACTATAATACAAAGCATTTTGTAACAAATTCTTTTATTACTTTTTTTGCACCACCATGCTATTCTACATCATTGAGCACTGACTGTAATGACATGCTTCTGGCTCACATTATTTTCCCTAAAAATCATTTGACTAACCAATTCTAATTTTAAGTACTTTATACATATGAGTGTACAAGACTCTTGATATTAGGACAGCAGTCTAACTTGTAAGTAAACTTCATATTTCAGTTTGAAAGAAGATCACACTTAAGTAGTCATAAATTTCTACATTGTGTCCATTTTGATCACAGATCAATAAGTACATGTCAAGTTAGCAAAGAGATTGTAATATAAGAAAAAGTAAGTGCAGTGAGAAGACAAGCTACTACCAGACATGACATTTGTTTTGCATAATGAGAATGATGAAAATAATTTAACTCTACCTGTGAAGCTTTGAATTTTGTACTTGGTTTAATCAAAGATTACAAACAGAACCAGGCACCTACTCAGTTTCAAAATACAGTGTTTACTAAGGCCTAAGACTGCTGCACCCACCCATCTATATGGTCTTAATGAGTTTAACTACTATAAATCAGCTGATAATAAAATTATGATCCAGATAAGGAAATCTAAATAATTAGGTTTCATCAGGGATAATACTTGCATCATACTATACCTACCCACATTTTCAAGTTTCCTCCCCCATATCTGCTGCATCTCTAAACATACCGAATTCCCTACTTTATGCCAATTACTCAGAAATCATTTGAAAAAATCACTATCCTATTAAACAAACCTAAAGAATATAAATAAAGGTTTGGCAAAAAATGTTCTGGCAGACCACATATCTCACTTTTCTACTTCAAAAGCACACTCACAAGCACTCTGTGCTTTGGCTGGGCACCTGTCTGGAGCTCTACACGTTCAAATGCCAAATTTCCTCAGCCCCAAAATCCTGCCATCCTAAGACAGTGAAATAACTTATGGCAAAAGTTCTCAAATACCACTTTGTACTCAAAATTGCTTAGATCATCATATCCAAATAACTTTTATTGGCTACATACAAACTGGTTATTTAGTAGCTTTTAACCTTTCAGAATCATGTATAATACTTGTAGAATAAATCTAATTTTTCTGTTATTGACACTGGGGTCTACTTGAGGGCGGAGGATGGGAGGAGGGAGAGGAACAGAAAAGATAACTATTGGGTACTGGGCTTAATTCCTGGGTGGTGAAATAATCTGTACAACAAACCCCTATAACATAAGTTTACCTATGTAACAAACCTTCACGTGTACCCCCAAACCTAAAAGTTAAAATAAATAAACTTTGTTATCTTAATTTTGAAAGAATTCTTTTTCATTTTTTCATATTTTTCTTTGAAAATATGATATCCTGTTTAAAGGTCAACCTGTAAATATAGACTACATTTCAATATTTCTTTCATCATAAACCATTTCAATGTCCCCATTATATCTCTATAAATGTGCACAGTGTCCCCAGCTAGGCGGGCACATCAAGAAAGACCTTGCTCGTTGCAGTGAGCCGAGATCGCGCCACTGCTCTCCAGCCTGGGCGACAGAGCGAGACTGTCTCAAAAAAAAAGAAAGAAAGACCTTGCCTTTTATGTCTCTCACTTGCACCCCCAATGCCAGACACAGTGCCTTAAAATAGGTGTGGAATTAGCCATTACCTAATATCTCAGTATATCACTAACACTCCTTCCTCCTGCCACAAAAACATGGAAGAGTCAATGATTGTATAGGCTCCTTAAGACTTTATTCACATAAGTGAGGGGTGGGTTTTGGGTTGGGGCGGGGAATTGAAGCATCTTCCATCTCTCCGCTAATACTATACCATTCAGAAGAACTGCACACTCATGACACCTTTTCAGCTTTACAATTCCTTGTTTGTGTAATGACCTGTTCCAGCTTTCAGAGTAGACCCTCCAAGGTAACATGGCCTGGCAAATTTCCCATCAACAGGGTCAAAGAATCCACAGTGTTTAAGCTATGCTTTTTAAGAGAGTTGTGCATTTTACTAAACTGTGGAGCACAGACTGGAAGAGAAAGGTACGAGACTGGAGCCAGGAAGACCAGTTCAAGGGCTCATACAGGAGTTCAGGTAAGAGACAATGGTGCTACAAAGAAGGAGACAGACATACTCAAGAGAGACTTGTTTCTGGATGAAGAGTCTGGGATGACAATGAGGCCTGTGGCCTGGGTAACTGAGCAGATGGTAAAAACCACTCACGGAAATGTGGGGAACAGGAGAGAAGCAGGATTTATTTATTTGGTATGGAAGAGAGGTGTAGAAAAAAATTCACACAGAGCTCTCCAGGAGACAGTACAATATGAAAGTAGAGAGCTCAAGAGAGAATGCTGAGCTGACATATGGCCGTTTAAGTCATTGATATACAGAAGGAAGACAAAGTTGCAGCAGATGAGGTCAACCCAAAAGCATATTTAGAATGACAAGAGAAAAGAGCAAAGACAGAATCCTGAAGAGTATCAACACTCAGAGGGCAAGCAGAGGAGTCAACCAACAAGGTAGGGGCAAACACCAAGAGAAGGAAGTGATCAACCAACCAGTTCAAATGCTACAGACAAAGAGGGAAGGTAAGACAAGTGTCCATCAGATTCAACAAGTTGGATATTAACTCTGTTAACAGTAACTCTGTTAACTCTGTTAAGAGTAGTTACTATGGGCCAGGTGCAGTGGCTCATGCCTGTAATCCCAGCACTTTGGGAGGCCAAGGTAGGGGTATCACTTGAGATCAGGAGTTCAAGACCAGCCTGGTCAACATGGGGAAACCCTGTCTCCACTAAAAGTACAAAAATTAGCCGGGCAAGGGTGGCACATGCCTGTAGTCCCAGCTAATGGGGAGGCTGAGGTGGGAGGATCCCTTGAGCCTTGGAGGTTGAGGCTGCAATGAGCCATGATCACGCCACTGCACTACAGCCTGGGCAACAGAGCAAGACCCTGTCTCAAAATAAATAAATAAATAATAAAATAAAATGGGGATAATAATAGTATTTATTTCAGAGAGCTATTAGAAGCATTAAGTACATTAGTATTTCTAAAGCACTTAGAACAATGTCTGCCACTTAGAAAGCACTATGTAAGCATTTGCTACATAAAATATACAATTAAACACTAACAGAAGTAGGCACAGAGGGACAGAGACAAGAAGGGGCAAAGACACAAAGGGAGAAATTAAGGAAATCTCTTTGAAGAGATGAGATGGGAGAGGCAGAACCCCCCTGGGACACACAGGAAGGTGGGTGCAGATGGCAGAAGGAAATCAGCAGTGGATGTGCTTCCACTCTGATGGCTACAACTGGCTCAATGAGTTATGCAGGGGGCAGTGGTCATGAGGTGCTTGTGTTAAAAAAAGAATCAAAAGAACACTCTGGGCCCACTGAAGGTCTGAGACTGACCGTGAACTATAACTGAACCTACACTACAAAGAGATTTCTTTTCTCATTTGTAAAATACATACGATACCACCTACCTTTAATTCATCAGGCCAAATTAGATTGTGTGATGTAATGCACTTAACGCAGTACTTGGTAGATATTAGCACTCAGTGCGGACGATCACACATTTCCTGTTTTAACCTGTACCAGCAAACCTAAAAGTTAAAATAAATAAACTTTGTTATCTTAATTTTGAAAGAATTCTTTTTCATTTTTTCATATTTTATGAAAATTTTAAATACACAAAATATTAAACTAAGCTACGTGGCCTTGATCTAGTTATTTAACCTCTCTGATTCTTGGTTTATCTCCAGAATGGGGAAGTGGAAAGGGAGCTGAGGAGAATGGCAAAAGTCCCTTCACTCTAAGATGCTAACTTTACTAGCTTCACACTTGGAAATATGCTAAGTATAGCTGTCCTCTTCTGAAATCCACACTTCTGGTGAAAGAAAAATATTCCAAATTTCAAGAAGCACAGATAATTGATAAAACATAATTATATAAATAAATCGAATACATATATGTTATGTAAATGATTCAGTGAAGTTTCAGTTTTAAATGCAAAATTACATTTTATGGGATATTTACCAGGAAACTATTAGTAATCGGAAAGTAACTGCTCCTCCCTGGTTTTGGTAGTAAACTTGTGTACTTCTGATGCCAACTGTTGTAAACCATCACTTCTCAGAACACATTCGCTTGTTCTCATTGGAGGAAATCCCCCTGCTCCCCACCTAGAGGAAGGGAAGTTGGCACTGGGACGCCTGCCAGCACCACCTCCAGGAAAACGGCTCAGGTACCTCCCAGACCCAGTTCCATAAGCCTGGAGTGTGTTGGTCCTAAAACAAGCGAGTCAGCTGAAGCAAATTTCTCAGAAGAGTGAAATCTCTCACTACCCTTTACTCCTAAACAGGTCTGGCAGCACACAATCTCTCCCTAATCACTAACAATATAAGCTCTCTGCCACACAACAGTAACCCTTCCATCAAAATAACAATTCAAGGGTTCAGAATGTAACTGCAAGGGCATCCTATAATGCAGATGCTTAATATATTCTTTCCATTTCCCAATTATTTGCTGAAAAAATCTGAGTGAGAAGTAACCTCCATAATTTCCTTTTCCAATAATAAAATAGCTTAATGTCAACTGTCATTCCCAGGGATGCTGCGAGGATGACTTAACTACTTCAAATCCCTAACAAAAAATATGCTTAGCAATATAAAATAAATATAAAAACTCAACTCTCTATCATCTGTCTTGATGGTACACTTTGGGATACTACTCAGAATTCCTAACTATGCAGATAGAAGAGATCTCTCATCAAGAAACCACAAGAAATTTCATCTTCATCCTTGATCTTGACTTCCACAATTTTTAAAACCCTTCAGGAGAGATAACCGAACATTCCTTTAAGACATCTCCATCCCTAACAACCTGCCATCAGTGCATTTCCGCACATCTGGAATCCAGAGTTTAGGAACTCAAGCTGCTGGCTGGGAGCCCTGTGGCTCTGAGAGGCCCTGGGCTATGGGTTCCTGCCCCTCTTTATCCCCAGGACTTATCGCTGTGACTAGGATAAAGCAGGTACATGAATGCACTTGCTGAAGGAGTAAAAGGTAACAGTTCTTTTAAACAAATAATCCACCAAAATTTGAATTTCTGTTCTCAATATGGAAAGGCAAATTGTAAACACTTGAATGCCAGGTTTGCACATTCTGTCCTTGCTTGTCCCAAAGCTTATCTGCCCTCAATTTCATATATCTAATAGCCCTGGGCCATCTATCTCAACACAGGCCTATGACTTAACATCAGCATTTTCTCTTCTTTAGTTTTTATTGGCCTTTATCAAAAATTAAGTTTATAAATCTTAAAGTTTATAAAATCAGCACTTCTCAAAGATTATTGATGTCCAATTGTGACATCTCTCCAACACTTTAGAACAGCTTAAAATAGTCACAGAGAAAAATGAAAAACAGAATATAATGGCTGGGAACGGATGCAGAAAAAAGGAGAAATTTGGGGGAAACCAGTTGTAAAAAGCCAGCTAGATCTGGCTCAAACACTCTCCTTGCCTCAGGCAAATTAAAGCAGCTCTCTAAACTTCACCTTCTTCATCTATGAAAATTTGCATTCCATCACCTCCACCACCTCCCTCACAAGGCTACTTGGAAGCCATTCATTTAACTGTCACAAGTGGCTTTTAACAAAATGCCTTGCATGTGGCAGTCAGCAAATGTCAGTTGTTCTCCCTGCTATCCTGCACCAACCTTAATCTAGTCACCCAACTTTCCTTGCTCCTAGTTTAACCCCAAACATACAGGGTATCTCTGCAGGAGCTGATAATCTACAATACTCAAATGCTGTTACCCAAGTTCTGAATTCTTGTGCTGTAGTAAGAATTAAACACTGCCTTTAAAAAATCACAACCACACAAAGTCTGCTGTCTTCCTAGGCCAGAAACAGGCTGGCCGAAAGAGACAGGAAGGCTGTGGAGCAAACCCCCGATGAACCACCTTTCCAGATTATGAAGGGAATACTGCTGTCACGCCTCTAGAATCTCTGAATCACTGAACATGAGGGCTAAAAGACTTGAGACCTAAGCCAACTACTTAACCTCACAGAGAAATAGTGAGAAAGCAAATGCTTTGTTCCAGGCCACCCAGCCAGTCAGTGGCAGAGCAGAGGTGAGGACCCAGGTCTGACTCTGAGAATTATGCTTGCTCTGCATGGTGCTGGGTCCTGTGTGATAAATATCCTAAATTGCTAAAAAATGTGTCCACAATTTCTCCACTACACAACAGGGTCTTCGCAGACTAGTCAACTATATTTAGATATAATTGGGAAAAACTTAACAAGCATTTGAGGCCTTACAACTTTAAAACAGTACATCCAAACACAATCTATGGAGTAAGCTTAAAGTCATAACTTGAAGCAACTCCAAATAAGGTGGCATTCTAGAAACGTTCTAACCGTTCGCGTTATCACTGCATGTGGTGTCCCGTCTCCAAGGTCACTATGTTGAAGGAAACAACATTCATTTACATAATTTCTGGCATATTAAGTCAACTATGTTAGGTTTTTTGCATTTAACCAGCAGAGTACTTGCTTCCCCCAAATGGCTCTGAGTAGCCTGTCTATACAGAGATGTGTTCTCTATGCCATCATTCCTACATTCCTTCTAGATAGTGGTTAAATGTCAGTAACCATTCCATTCGAGGTAGAGGAGAAGTAGATTGTATAACTGAGGTGCAGGCTTTTTTCAAAGACCACCAGTTTTACCTAGGGGAGAAAAAAACAACTGAAAAACTATGGTTATACAGACTTGAGTATTTGGCAAACATTTCAAAAATGAACAAAATAAGCCTGTTATTTCCAAGAAAACAACTGACAGTTTTGTTGCCAATGATAAAATGAGTATTCGAATAAAATAGGAATTTTGGAAAACCTGTATCTACCGCCAAGAACTTGACAGTTTTCTGATACTTAAAGGCTTTCTGATTAGATAGGTGGTAATATTAACAAATACAAATTTAAAAAAAATAAAATATGCCAGCATTTGAAAGATTTATGTAACTCATTAAACCAATATTTTCCAAACTACCAATGAACGATGTTATAAAACCATGAATGGTGAAAAGATCCATTCAAAGTGCAAGACAGACCAATAGATTTTAATGAACTCAAGCACGGAAATTTCAATCACACAATTTTAGATTCCACATTGAAACTAACCTTTAAGAAGCTACCCCTTGTAGAGTTTTGATGTAGTATCAAATTATCTGAGAAGGCTATTCAAAAATTCCTCCTTTTTTAATTACATGTCCACATGAGACCAGATTTTCTTCATGTTCTTCAACCGAAATAACATATTGTAACAGACTGAATGTAGAAGCAGCTATGAGAATCTAGCTGTTTTCTCAAACCAGGCATTAAAGAGATTCATAAACATAGGAAGGAATGTCACTCATTGTCAACAACTTTTGTTTTAAAAAACAAAAGTTATGCTATTTATATTAACTTGTACTGGATTTATATTGATATTAAACTAAATATTTTTATACTTCTTAGATTTAATTTCAAATGTATTAATATCCATAGATCTAACCAACATAAACCAAAGCTCTTTGGGGTTCTCATGTGAAAACCATAGCTCTAAATGATAAGCAACCTTATTATTGGTTGATAACATTGTTGAAAATATAATATGCCAGTAATTATATATTTAAAACTTGTACAACACAAAACATTTTAAGCATGGCAAAAGAAATCCAAAAAAAGACCTTTCAACTACAATACCCTGGACATGAAAAGCATGACCACAATCGTAACCAGGGAGTAGACCTAGAAACTCAATAATTTCCACTGTCTCAATCACCAAAAAAGCCACAGGCATCCTTGACAAGGCAGGGCCAGAATAAGGAGCCACAGATACTGTAATAAAGGCTTCTTAGCTAAACTGCCTGGCTTTTAAGAGAAGTTGCTGTGGGGATTGCAGAGAAAAGAAGTGGGTGAAGACCAATGTCCAAGCAGCCAGCAAATCAGATGACCAGGCCGTATCTGGTGAAGAAAAAGGAAGGAAATACCTTACTTTTGCTTTATAATTTACTATTAGAATACTTCAGCATTTCATTTGTTCTTCTCTTTTTGCAAAAAGAATGCAACATCCCCGACCCCAACCCAACTACTTTGTATGAAGAGCAGGAGGACCTAAAAAGTTTCATTCATGCATCTGACTCCAATAATCCCATGAAATAAGCAGAATAAATATTATCACCCTTATACAGATAATGCAACTGAGGCTCTGAGTTTAAACTACTTCCTAGTTGGGCGAGAGAGCCACTATCCTTACCCCAAGTCTCCCAGTGCTTGCCTGAAGCCTCTAAGACATACCACCTAAACCAGTGGTTCTCTGAACATGGACCAGCATCGGCAACATCAGCACCACTGGGGAACCGGTTAGAAATGTGACTTCTCATGTCAATCCTAAATCTGAAATTCTTGGAGTAAGCCCTGGAAGTCTGCTTTACCAAGCATTTTGACGCACAAACCACTGGCCTAAAAACAATAATGCCTGAGGCAGGCACCCAACCACCAGGACTGTGGTTCTCCAACAATCTCAGTCGGCCAGAGCTCCATGACAACTCTACAGCCTGGGTGGCTTTAACAGAAACTTATTTTTCACAGTTCTGGAGACTGCAAGTCCAAGACAAAGGTGCTGGCAAGGCAGGGTGCATTCTGAGGCCTCTTCTCCTGGCTTATAGTCAGCCACCATCTCACTGTGTGCACACATGGCCTCTTTTTTGTCAACTGGGAGAGCCGGCTCTCTCTTTTCCTCTTCGTATAAGACCACTAGTCCCGTCAGATCAGGATCCTACCTTACGACCACCTTATGACCTCATGTAATCTTAATTACCTCCCTAAAGGCCCTGTCTCCAAATACAATTGCCTTGGGGATTAGGGGCTTCAACATATGAGTTTGGGTGGGAGAGAGTGACACAATTCAATCCATAAGATCAACCAGAAGGAAAATGCCCAGGCTCCATGCCAAAGCTGATGTTGCTGGTCCAGGACCTCACTTCACAGCCCTCGACATGGAATGACAAAGAGAAAACGGTCCACTTGGAAAAGCAGCAGCCACCAAGGGAATCCCAGAACTGATGAGGATCCAGGCTGCTGAGCAGGGCTCTAAGGGACTCCCATAGAAAAGGGAGGAGGGAAAGTAGTTTCCCACACAGGTGCTGCTGCTGACGGTGGCAAGCATTTCCTGGACATTTACTCACATGCCAGGACCTGTGCTAAGGCTTCAGATGCACTCGTTCATTTAATCCTTGTTACCCCCATTAGAGGAATGGAAACTGAAGGCTCAAAGGTTAAGTAGCCTGCCAAGGAGCCACTGCTGGCAAGCAGCAGCAATGGAAATAATCCCTGAGACTGCTTTCAGAGACAGCTGTCTTAGCCTTCACTCTCTCTCTACCAGAACGGAGAAGGGTGCACAGGCTCAAGGCGATGATATTCAGTCACGGAGGGCGATCACAGAAGCTGGAGGCTCAACAGCACAATGGTGCAGAGGACAGGCTTTAAGGAAACGCAGAAGGCCAAAAACACACATGGAATGATACTTGACTTCACTGGTAATAAAAGAAAGGCACCTATCAAATTGGCAAAAGACAATAAGGTCCACAGTTGGTGAGTGCAAAAAAAAAAGTAACTCGTACACCACTGAAAGGAATGTGAACTGATATGGCCTTTCTGGGGCCAATCCAGGAACATGTACCATATTTATAATGAACATAGTCTGTGACCCTGTAATACCCCTGTCTAGGAATTTATCCCAATGTGCAAAGAGAAGTATATAAAAGGCTGATGATCTTTACAGCCGTGCCATTTTCAATAGTGAAACACTGAAATGACCCAACCGGCCATTGAAAGAGGACAGATAAGTGAAGTTATATGGAACAGGACACAGTCATTTGACCTCGCTGAAAAAAATCAGAGCTCTGTGTGTTGGTATGAAAAGATCAGCCACAGTATTTCGGGAAAAAAGGAGCTGCGTATCTATAATATGCTCACACTCTGCAACCTTTCTCCCATTAAAAACCTAGAAGATTAATTAACGTACCTGAATTTATCAGGGGTGGGGGCTTTCACTTTCGACTTGATGCATGTTTTATGGCTTGAATATTTTCGAATAACCATACTTACAATCAGCCAGATGTTAGAAAAATAATTTATTATGATTTTTTTGCCTTTGTCAAACAGATCTGGTGTCCATCCAAGTTCTGCTAGCTGATAACCCTCACAAGGCCTCAGTTTCCTTTCAGGTAAGCAGGAAGACCTGTGGGGATGAGAAGTTGGTTGCCTGATTTTCTCATCTCACAATGGACTCTGCTCCTTCACAGCGCTCACTGGAGCTGAGCCGCACTGCCCACCGTATGGGGAGGGTCCCCCAGTGCTGGAGCTCCCTGAGGGCAGGCGCAGAATGTGCTTTGTACACCTTTATTACCCCAGGGCTTTATTACCCCAGGGCTCCCAGAGTGCCCAGTACAAAGGTTTGACCAATTAATAATTCATGGACAAGACAAACTAGCTCCTAACATATTTAATCAATACTAATAATGTAAGAATGTGTCAGTCTGAGACTGACATCCATTTCAAGAAAATTCTGAAAAAAAAGTTTATAAACCTTTGAGCCCCCACACATTTTCCAAATATTTTAAAGACATAAAATCAATCTATCTATCTAAATCTAACAATTGTGGAACTTCAAAATGAAAAGTGTCCAAGTTTTCCATATTCCTGCTCTGGAACTTTACAAAATATTTTCAGCCTACTCATCTGCAATCATAATTTAGACTTACTTGAATCAAAAAATGAAGTCTGCCAATCTGCAGTTTCCTACCCTGTGGGTGACAAATCCTTTCCCATATCCAAATAGTGTCATGCATCACTCAAGTGTTAGTTTAGAATGCAAGGGGCTACCTGTAAACATAGTCATGTGTCACCTAATGATGAGGATACAGTCTGAGAAATGTGTCGCTAAGTGATTTTATCTTTGTGCGAACATCACAGAGTGCCCTTACACAAACCTAGATGGTACAGCCTCCTACACACCTAGGCAATATGATACAGCCTATTGCTCCTAGGCTGCAAACCTGTGCAGCATGTTACAGAATACTGTAGGCAACTGCAACACAATGGTATCCAAGCATAGAAAAGGTACAGCAAAAATACAATATAAAAGATTAAAAATGATACACTTGTAAAGGGCACTTATCATGAATGGAGCTTGTAAACTAGACGTTGCTCTGGGTAAGTCAGTGAGTGAGTGAGCAGTGAATGAATATGAAGGCCTAGGATGTTACTGCACACTGCTGTAGACTTTATAAACATTGTACACCTAGGCTATAATGAGTTTATGAAAATTAATTTTTCTTTCTTCAATAAATTTATGTTTACTGTAACTTTTTTATTTTATAGACTTTAACCTTTTGACTCTTTTACAACTTAAAAAACGAACACATTGCACAGCTATGCAAAGGTATTTTCTTTCTTTATATCTTTATTCCAAAAGCTTTTTCGTACTTTTAGATGTTTAATTTAGTTTAGTTTTTTACTTTTCAAACTTTCTTTTTTTTTTTTTTTCTTTTGAGATGGAGTCTCACTCTGTCTCCCAGGCTGGAGTTTAATGGCACAATCTCGGCTCACTGCAACCTCCACCTCCCGGGTTCAAGAGATTCTCCTGCCTCAGCCTCCCCAGTATCTGAGATTAGCACCTGCCACCACACCCAGCTAATTTTTGTATTTTTTAGTAGAGATGGGGTTTCGCTATGTTGGCCAGGCTGGTCTCCAACTCCTGACCTCAGGTGATCTACCCACCTTGGCCTTCCAAAGTGCCAGGATCACAGGCATGAGCTACTGCGCCCAGCTTCAAACTTTCTTGTTAAAAACTAAGACAGACATACACACGAGCCTAGACCTACACAGGTTGGGATCATCAATATCACTGTCTTCCACCTCCACATTCTGTCCCATTCTGAAGACTGGAAGGTCTTCGGAGGCCATCACAGGCATGAAACTGTCATCTCCTATGATAACAATGCCTTCTGGAATATCCCCTGAAGGACCTGCCTGAAGATGTTTTACAGTTAAATTAAAAAAAAAAAAAAAAAAGGTAGAAGGGGTATACTCCAAAATAACAATAAAAAGTATAGTATAGCAAATACAAGAACCAGTAACATAATTTACTGTCATTATCAAATATGATGTATTGAGCATAATTTTACATGCCGTACTTTTATAAGACCAGGAGTACAGTAGGTTCGTTTATACCACCATCACCACAAACCCATGGGTAATGTGTTGCTCTACATTATGATGACTACGATGTCAGTGGACAATGGAATTTTTCAGCTCCATTATAATCTCATGAGACCACTGTTGTATATGTGGCCCATCGCTGACCAAAACATCATTATATGGCACATGACTGTACAATGAACCTTCAATCAATCAACTTTCAGGGGCAGTTACTTTACACTTTTCAGCTCATGCCACCTGCCCTTCCCCTACACCCATAAGGTTTAACTACATAACCACCTGAGTTGTAGCATGACCAAAAGGAAAGTAACAGTAAAGAAGCTAGGGTCACATACTGTGCCACTGCAAGGCCTGACCTATATCAAAACTACAGTTACTTTCTCTCTAGATAAACAAAATACATAGTGCTAGAAATACTCTGAAATGAAAAATGTGAAATAACTTTGTGCCCTCAGAAAAGTTCTACACAAAGTTATTGCTAAGTCTAATAACCAAAGTGTTTATTCTGCAGCCAACAAGTATAACTAAATGGAAAACACCACGATGACACACTGTCTTTCATTTACAAGCAAGCAAGTCACTATAATTCCAACTTGACAGTAAACTAATGTTATTCTAATAATTTTCTTTTCAAATTGAATAACTCACCTTTACCAAGTGATCAAAGTACATATCACCAGTAAATGAGACAAACGAACATTATGTACCCAGATGCAACGACCTGAGGGAAGACCTACCACCATTCATGCATTACTCCAGAAAAAAAAAAAAAAAAAAGGCTTAAGGTAGATGTAACAAGAGGGGAAAAATGTGTAATTTGCTAATTAGGACTGTCTCAAAGAGAAATACTGTCTTTAATTTCTGAAAGCCACTATAGTATAACAATATTTGCTATCTTGCTTACAAAGTTTCATCAGCTATACTATGGCAAAAAGTGTGCTACAGAGAGCCGAAGACATTTTTTCCTCTAATGACTAGCTCCCATATAATTTTAAGCAACAAATATGTATTGTGCACCTACCATCTGTCAAACACTGTTCTAGGCACTGGAGATGCATCAGTAAACATTATAGACAACGATTCCTTCATGCAGTTTAATTAAGCTTTGTTTGTGGAGAGAGTCAAACAAAATAAATAAGTAAATAACTAAAAGGTAAGTAAGAAAGAAAAACCAAATCACAGCAGGGGGACAGGTTGGAGGAAGGGGGTGCAATTTTAAATTGGGTGGTAAGGGATTGCCTCACAGGGAAGATAGTTATGTACGATCGGGAAGGAACTGAGGAGTCGGCCCAGCAGGCCCTACGAGGCCCTGACAGTGTCTGAGGAGGTCAGAGCAACTGTGGAGACTGAGAGGGGAACTGGTACCTGAGCATCTAAAGGACAGCAAGGACAAAGTGTGGCGCCCCATGAGATTCTGGATGGCGGAGGCTGGAGCAGAGGGTGCTTCTGTGAGGGCTGAGGTTTTGCCTCAAGAAGGTGAGTCACGGAAGTGCTTTCAGCAGAGGAGGGACATGATCCAGCTCTGGCTCTGAAAGATGACTCTGACAGCTAACATTGGAAACAGACTGCAGGCAACACAGGCAGCAGTAGGGAGAGCAGTTGGGGAGCCACTGCAGTAACACCGGCAAGGAAAAAAGGGTGCTTAGACCCGGGTGGTAGAAGTGGAGAGAAAAGGTATCAGATTCTGCATATACTTTGAAGGCAGAGCCAGAGGCTTTGAGAACAAATTCAGTGTAGCTTGTGAAACAGTCAACGAGGACTCCAAGGTTTCTAATACCACAATGTGATGAAGGTTCTGAAAACAATGGTCTCGGAAGGTACTTTAACATCTGCTGTCTCATTTTGCACCAAAGTCCTATGAAGTAGGCTGTGAAAGTACAGTGTCACCACCTTTCACGAAGGAAGACACAGGGCGTGGACAGTTAACTGTTCTGTCCATATACATAGTGGTATTAGAAACAAAATAGTGGCCTATATTTTCCAGCCCAAGTGTAGGGCTTTTTTCCATTATACCATGTAACTTGACGTTTTGGTTTGTTTTGTTTTTCTAAGGTAGAGTACTGCCATATACAGAAGAAACCCTGCTCCAAGGAGTTTCAGATGGCTCCCTTGAACCAGCGGCTAACATGACTCAGACACGGCCCCAAAGGGAAGCTCCTCTGGCCAAGTGGAAGCCAAAAAGAGGACGGGGCTGAGCGCGGTGGCTCACGCCTGTAATCCCAGCATTTTAGACCAAGGCAGGCGGATCCCCTGAGGTCAGGAGTTTGAGACCAGCCTGACCAACATGGTGAAACCTCTGTCTCTACTAAAACACAAAAATTAGCTGGGCGTGGTGGCAGGTGCCTGTAATCCCAGCTACTTGGGAGGCTGATGCAGAATTCCTTGAACCCAGCAGGCGGAGGTTGCAGTGAGGTGAGATCGGCCATTGCACTCCAGCCTGGGCGACAAAGCAAGACTCCCAAAAAAAAAGGCAGAGCCCTCTGTGTACTGGAAAGGCCCCTCCCTAAGTTGGTGTCTGATTCTATGAGGGATACATACAACTGGAAAGCCAGCGATGGTTCATCTAGCCTTATTAATAAAAATGCACTCCAAAGTTTAGCCCAAAGCTGTTAGCTCTTCACTCTCATCGGTCTCAGGAAGCAGTGTCAATGTGGCTGCTCTTATTTTTTAACATCAGCTATAAAACCCTAATGTCTTTCTCCAATCACGTATCTCACTGATCAAGAAGAGCCATGCATTGAGCAATCCCACCAACACAAAAAAAACAAACCATTCGGACAGAGTATTTCTCTTTCCTATTCTTGTGGCTGCCGGCAGAATATTCCCTCCTGCCCCTCCCCACTATGGCGCCTGCGCCCTCACGCCCCACCGCATTCATTCATTCATTCATTCATTCATTCATCCGCTGAGCACCTTTCTGATAGAGCTATTTCAGCAACAGGCATTACCATCCCCTTCTCCCCTGGGCAGACCTGGAACACAGAATTACAAGAGGGCTGTGGGCTACGAAGGCAAAACAGGCTGCTGAGGTCAAGTTACGGGGACCTAGCCGGGGCTCCATCCAGAGAAGGCCTCCCGAGACGACTAGAGTGAGGAAGAGCGGGAGCCATGAGGGAGGGCAGGTGGCAAGAAGGGCTCCGGCTCAGAGCAGAGGGCGTGGCCTGTGCAGCACCTGAGGCCAAGAAAGGGCGGACCCAGGCCGCGAATAGGGGGTAGTGTGGCCATTTCGAGAAGCCCAGGGGCCAGGAAGGCTGAGGGCTGAGCCAGGTGCCAGCGCTGGAGATGACCCTACAGCGGTGCGTACGGGCGCGAGATGGCCTCGTTGACTCCTGCCCACTTTGCGCCCAGTCTCAGCGTCCGGAGGCCTGGCTGTGTGGGGTCCTCCTCCCGGCCGCCATGTTGTCAGGCCAGGTGGGGCGCGGCCTTCCGGTCAGGAAGTGGCCGGAGCTCCGGGCCCCGAGCCACTGAGGCGGGCATGAGGTGAAGCGAGCGCCCCGAGTGGGTGGGAGGCCACGGTGCCGGCAGTGAGGGCCTTCCGCGTGCCAGCGATGACCCCGCTCCGCCCTGCGTCTGGCCCAGGGGACGCCCCGCCCCCGGGGGGCCCGCTTGCCGTCCTCATGTCCTCGCGCGGGCTCCGGGCGCTGACCCATCCCGGAAGCGCAGCCCAGCCCGGCCCACCCCGCCCGCTGAGGCCTGGCTCTGCCCCAGCGCTCCCCGCAAGCAGCCCTGAGAGTTTTGGAATGAAGGCATGCCTTTTTTTCTTAACTGCCTTTTTATTGAAGATTATTTACGTCTGCCATCTTTCTACAAAGAAAGAAAACGGGAGTTGGGAGTGGGAGCGGGAGGGGGAAGCAAAATAAGAAAAAGAAGGAAAAAAATCACATCGAAATTCCTGGCTCATATTCAGGCAGGCAATGAGAAGCCGATCTAAGATGTTAAGCTGAGAAGTGACAAGACCTGGTCTTGTGGGAAAGGTCACTTAGATCCCAGTGGGATGCATTTTCCCTGGCTTCTCCTGGAATATGTGTTGGTTTACCCCAGGCAGCAACAGCCCTAGAAGAGCTCCTCATCAACGCCCACCACCTCCTCCAAACCTCTGGCCTCCAAACAATCTTAACACTGACACCGTAGAGAGAACGTTGCTTTTGTGAATAAAATAATGTTTTGACCCTGTCATTCTCATTTCAGAATTCTAGGATTGCTGCTGAAATCAAATTAAACCTACTGATCCTAACTGTCCAACAATTGCCTATCACCCTCTATATTCTAGCTAAGAAAGCATGCTTACGAAGCCCTTCTCAAATATAGTACTGCCTTTCAATTAAAAAAAAAAATTTCTGACCGGGCGCAGTGGCTCACGCCTGTAATCCCAGCACTTTGGGAGGCCAAGGCAGGCGGGTCACGAGGTAAGGAGTTGAGAACAGCCTGGCCAATATGGCGAAACCCCGTCTCTACCAAAAATACAAAAATTAGCCGGGCGTGGTGGCGCACGCCTGTAATCCCAGCTACTAGTGAGGCTGAAGCAGGAGAATCGCTTGAACCCAGGAGGCAGAGGTTGCAGTGAGTGGAGATGGCGCCACTGAGTCCAGCCTGGGCGACAGAGTGAGACGCTGTCTCAACAACAACAAAAAACAAAAACAAAAACCAAAATGTCCACAAAAATCTCTATAGCAATTTAATCTGGAAAGATTTTTTTTTTTTTTTTTTTTTTTTTGAGACGAAGTTTCACTTTGTTGCCCAGGCTGGAGTGCAGTGGCACAATCTCAGCTCACTGCAACCTCTACCTCCGGGTTCAAAAGCAATTCTCCTGCCTCGGCCTCCCCAGTGGCTGGGATTACAGGCACCTGCCAACACGCCCAGCATTTTTTTTTTTTTTTTTTTTTTTTTTGAGATGGAGTCTCACTCTGTCACCCAGGCTGGAGTGCAGTGGCGCAATCTCGGCTCACCGTAACCTCCCCTCCCGGGTTCAAGCGATTCTCCTGTCTCAGACCCTAGGTAGCTGGGATTACAGCCACACGCCACCACACCCAGCTACTTTTTTGTATTTTTAGTGGAGAAGGAGTTTCACCATATTAGCCAGGCTGGTCTTGAACTCCTGACCTCGGGTGCTCCTCCCCACTCAGCCTCCCAAAGTGCTGGGATACAGGCGTGAGCCACTGCACCCAGCCATTTTTATATTTTTAGTAGAGATGGGGGTTCACCATGTTGGCCAGGCTGGTCTCGAACTCCTGACCTCAGGTGATCTGCCTGCCTCAGCCTCCCAAAGTGCTGGCATTACAGGCATGAGCCACTGCACCCGGCCAGCTTCCCTTTTAGTGATACTACTGGAAGTATTTTAAAATAAAATACTATGCTACCTGGGATTTGCTGCTAAATAATACAGGACATGGGAAACACCAGTGAGAATGTGAATAAACAAGGCAGGCCTGAGTTAATGGACCTGATGAGGGATGCAGGAGGGCCGATTCTGCTCGTGTCTACTTTTACATGTTAGAAAGGTTCTGCTGTTTGGGTATCCGAAGCATCTCAGAGTACTCGAACATTGTAAAAATTCTTCTTTTTTCCTATTATTTTTCCCTATAAAATATGATGTTGCTTAGAATGATACCAAACACCACCCTCCGTGATTAAGCTGTAGAAGTTCAGTCAACAAACATTTCAAAAAAAAAAAAAACCAACTAATTTTAAAGCAAGTTATGTAATGAAGCATCTGTAATTATTTTTTTAAACGGTCCTGCCTAAACATCTCCCTTCCACCAAAATTATTTTAATGAAACAACTGTAGTTGCCATTTGCAGCTTTAAAAGCTACAGTTAATCTGCGTTAACAGATACCTATGTATTTCCAAATAACCTTCTTAAATCAACTATGTATCTTCTGCATCATTTGGAACACCCACCTCTGCATATGGAAGATGTTCATCAAATGTGCTGCACCAACTTACAGAATCAATGACTTTCAAGGTTGAAAAGGACAGTCAAGGCTCTCTATAATCAACCAGCCATTTGGTGGTTTTGTTTTCAGATTAATGTGCACACGCAATCTGTTAAGGTTGAATGGGTAATTTTGTTCTGGATACTATGTATCACATACAGTAGGAAAAATGGGACACCAACAAAAGCGTCTCAATCTACAACGGTAGGATCAATTGCCTTCCTAATACCTCACTCTAAAATAATTATCACTCTAGAAAATAAAATAATGCTAATATGTCTGTCTCATGTTGTAACTTCTATGGTAGGCAATTATAGGCTACAAAGAAATTTTGTACTTGACATCTTCCAAATCGCATGCGTTACCACAGTGTTCAGTTGTTGGAGCTGCCCCACAATTAGCGAGAGGAGTAACACCATTTCTATTCCTCGCTCAACATTTAAAGTCAAAGTCATCAAATAACCTAAGATTTCATTACCACCCTGTACTGACAGAGACCAATATTAATTATTATTTGAATTAACCTCTGAGCCATAGTTTTCATCAGTACTCAGAAAAGACAGGGACAATTTCTAATTACATGCCACCCTCATTATAAGTCAGTAGGCCGCCAAGCTGTATCTGATGAGGCTGCTACAGTTTGGTTTGAAACTGCTCTGGACTCCATTATAACCTTCTCATCTCCTCCACAAGGAAATGGAATTCTGCAGGCCATAGAGATGCTTTCCCCAGGAGTTATCACTTTTTCCTTTAAAATTGTGATGTGGGACTATAACTAAGCCTACTACTAAAAGTCCTTAAATACAAAGTAAATAGTTATTCAATGTTTACACTTTAAAGCTGGACAGTCACAGCCTTTTAATAGCCCTCCTTGTCCACAAGATCTTAGAGGTACTTGTACACGGAGCAGAAATGTAGGGAACACAGGTTATCACAGCCTCACGCTCACCAAATGTCAACTGGTCTATTTTACTTAGTGTAAAAGTAACTTATGATATAAAAAAGGAAAAAAACCCAACGTTAAAGAACACTAGGAATTAAAAAAATATGTTTTATCACCCTCTTTTATCGCCCAGTGTAACTTTCCAAAGCTAACAAACTCAATAGTTTCCTGTGCATCTCTTGCTGCCTAGGTGAACTTGTGCAGATGGGTTTCTGCACATAGCATGCATTTTCCAGCTCTTTTTTATGCAGGACAGTAGGGGCTGGCCATCACAGCCATGCATTGCCATCGCAGCTGGAGCTGTTCCTAAGTGAAGTCTTGGTGTTGCCCCCTTACAATCACACTGCTCTCTGAGGTACACATTGTGTTCTCTTCTTTTAAAATGCACCATTTTTAAATCCAACGGGTTTCAGGCTAATCATCCATGACAAATATTTGCATTTAAAATACCTCAAGATTAAGGATTTGGGTATGGAAAACCATGTCAAGGGGCAGTGGAAAGCTGATAAAAATGAATCTGGGTTCTTAACAACAGAAAAGACACTGAGTTTTTGAATCTTGAAATCAATTACACGTTAGAAAGGCACTTTATCAACTTTGATACAGATGGTACAGTGAAGAAGGAAAGATGTCCATCTTCCACAGGCAGAGACAGAGCTAAATGGGGTGTCTTGAGTGAATCGACACCATACATAACTGTGTGCACTGCACGCATGGCACCTGCCCTCTATGGGCTGGCTAGTGCTTCAAAGATGAGTGCCTTCTGTGTTGCCCAGCCGAATACAGCTACTTGGACTATCACCATCAGTATGACCAAAAAAAAAAAAAAGTTTTCATTTCAAAGTCTGCACAAGAATTATGATCAACTAAGAACATGTATTTTGAAATCTAAAACGTCTTTCTTGAATGCCCTCTTTCCCACTGCCTCCTCCCACTGTTGTGAACAGAAGAGAACATTTCATCTAAACAAGG
Organism: Symphalangus syndactylus; assembly: GCF_028878055.3. NCBI lineage: Eukaryota > Metazoa > Chordata > Mammalia > Primates > Hylobatidae > Symphalangus > Symphalangus syndactylus. The sequence continues at coordinate 57,220,424 of NC_072429.2, forward strand.
TGTAAAAAAAAAAAAAGTGACATTGGGAGAATTCTTTCCCCCAAAATGGAGTGGATTTTTGTATTATAAGCAATACTAAGGGAATAAAAATCTGAAATTTAAAAAAATAATGAAAAGTATTTCCAGCAACCCATATTTATGATCTCCAATCTTAAATACTCCATTACTAACAAATCAGGTATACATAAATTTATACAAATTATTACTATAAGACACATTTTAAATTCTGTAGGAGAATTGCTATCTTTAAATGGCATTTTCTGTTACCACTGCTATTGAAGATTAAATTGGGTTTTGAAAATTGTATTTAAGGTACAACATGATGCTTCCATATACTTACAGTGAAATGGCTACTATATAGTCCAGCAAATTAAATTATCAGTCATCTCAAATAGTTTTCCTTTTTTTGAGATATGAATCAATTACAACCAAGGATTTCTTTTACCCTCAAATACAGTTTAAATTTCTATTTAAAAACTTAAGTGTACATAGGATATGTCAGATTGGACTTGATACTACAAATTAAAAGTAAACAAATTCTTAATGAACTCAATCTAGTCAGAAAAGCAAAAAAAGAAAGCAACAATGACACTCATTCAGCATATTTTACTTGCAAGTAACTTTTACCTAAGAGTTTTTATTAATTTTCAATTCAACCAAAACCTGTAAGCCTACTATTCTAAGCTGTTTGCTGGCTGCTACAGGAATACAAAAATAAAGTGAATAAACGTTGGTGATTTTTACACTATGTTTATCATCTCCACCTTCCTCTAATTTAGCTGAGTTCCAGTCAAGCATACGCAAGATTCCCTTCAAGGGAATCCACCATTTTATCAAATTATCAAAATATTACAAGCTACACAAATGCACCTGGGTTATTGCTTAGGTAACGTTACAATGAAGCTACCTATTTTAGAAATCAGACCTTAACCCTTTAATAGGAAAATACTAAAATAGCCCTAGGCTGCCTTCAAAGAGCTTATAATGTAAAAGAAGAAAGCAGGAACGTAGATAATGAAGTGCAATAAAATCTTAGGAATCCTGCTAAAGGAAAGAGTCTCAGTCAGAGAGAGGAGCAACAGAGCAATGAGTCACCCCAGGAAAGGAAGGGCCAGCAACGTCTCCACAGAGACAGGCGAGCCACTAGGGCGTCGTAAGATGCTGCCTTATTTACCTCTGCACCTCACTTGTGTGTTTACTGGCTGCACAGCCTATGTACATAGGGACATGTGCCCCCATATAACTAGAATGAAAGGACAATACAAGGTAAGGAAGTTGCATTCGGTTGAAAAGAGTCAGAAATGGCTTTACAGAAGAGGTAGTATTTGAAACAGAACCTGAAAACAAGCAGAATTTCGACAGGCAAAGCTGGGTTTGAGTGGACAAAATGGTACTTGAAATAGGGCGAAGCAAAAGCAAGAGGCATGGAAGAGGGAGACGACTGAGTGTTTAGGGACCACGAATAATCCAGTTAGGCCTGTTGTGGACTATATTTAAAGAAGAGCAGATCCTACAGTTAGAAATGTAGGCAGGCAGTAGGGGAGGCCTGCATCCCAGGTGAAGGGAGGCAATCTGTTTTCAAGGGTTAAATGCAAAGCTGGGTGTCCAGAAGTGTGAACCGATAAGATGCAGGCACCAGAGAGCCTGAGAAGTCTCTGCAGAAGTCCAGAAGAGAAGGCAGTAGACACTGAAATGCAGGCAGGATGTGAGAGGCAATGCAGGGATATAAAATCTACAGACTTTGCCAACATTCTGGATATGGAGGATTGCAACAGGAGAGAAAGTCAGAGATGAAATGGCGATTGTATTCCTGGGTGACTTGGAGAATGGTTGGGGAGAAAGCCAGGTGTGATTTTGAATACCTCATACTTAAAGCACAGCTCAGCTGTCACCCTTCCCAGTGTAAAAATAATCCCAGATTCATTCAAAAAGCCCTCCTTGGGCATCTTCGTGTCTTCTCTATTTCACCTAGACCAAATTCTTCCTGGTTCCTAAATACAAAACTTGGCTGCTTTACGCACTGCCCTTCGACCTTTATCACCGCTCTCTCTGGTTATAGTAGATTCTTTAAATCCTGCACAAAAGCTAATTCCTCCAGGAACCCTCACCCACACTTTAACTGGCTACATATAATAAACACTTGAGGTCTTAATGCTTTGACAGACATACACAGCATTTTATTCAAACTTGTATGTACCTGGCATCCTGCTTTGCCATAAAATTGGGTTTTGAAAATTGTATTTAAGGTACAACGTGATGCTTCCATATACTTATACTGAAATGGCTACTATATAGTCCAGCAAGTTAAAATCTCAATCATCTCAAATAGTTTCCCTTTTTTTGAGATATGAATAAATTATAACTAAAGATTTCTTTTACCCTCAAATACAGTTTAAATTTCTATTCAAAAACTTAAATGTACACAGGATGTGTCAGATGGGACTTGATGCTATAAATTAAAAGTAAACAAGTGCTGGTCATCTATTAATAGTTACCCAATTCTGGTCATCAATTCTTCCCAGTTACTATTAAAACCCCTCAAAGTAGATTCTTATACAAGGGTAACTGGTAAACTTTTTTTTTATTTATCCAATCCATTAGTAAGTAAATGAGCTATCAGTTACATTAATACAGACATCTAAGTTGGTTCACAGGGAACATGTGTGTGAACTAGGTCAGACAGTAAATGACGATCTCCAAATCTAGCAGGACCACAGAAGAGCACTCAGGGAAAGCGAGCAAATTCCTTTCCACAGAAGAGCTGCCAGTCAAGGGAGACTGCTGGATATAGAGGATCACACTACTGTAATTGAAATCACTATCAATAAATCTAGTTTTGTCAATATTTGCATATTTCAGCCTCTGTGGATGCATGAATAAGCAAGTTCTAAGACCATACCAGACAGCATCGAAAGGTGTTTCTTACTAATATTTATCAGATTTTATATCCTATTCAGAGCTGCTACACAGAATCTTAATACTAATATGTTATTTTAAAAGATCTTTGTAGATTGCCGCATGTTCTCACTCATAGGTGGGAAATGAACAATGAGAACACTTGGACACAGGATGTGGAACATCACACACCGGGGCCTGTTCTGGGGTGGGGGGAGAGAGGAGAGACAGCATTAGGAGATATACCTAATGTAAATGATGACTTAATGGGTGCAGCACACCAACTTGGCACATGTATACATATGTAACAAACCTGTACGTTGTGCACATGGTACCCTAGAACTTAAAGTATAATAAATATATATATTTTTAAAAGATCTTTGTAGATTACTAAGCAATGTTAAAATAACTTTCTTTTTTCATATAGGAAAACTAACTTCCAGCATGTCAACTTTTTTAAATGGCAAAATATTTCCACTGAGGGGTTTCAAACTTCTTAAATCACCAAATCATAAATTACTATAGTTTTGTCCTTAAAATTTGAAGATAAATGTGATACTCTCAAATTTGTCTTTTTATATGCTACAGCTCTAACCCCTACTTCTGAGTATTCAATAATTAGAGCAAAATCCTCTATTAAAAAGAAGTTTCCTAATATGTAATTATATAACAAGTAGTCTAGTATTACTCCTTGTTCTTTCATCACCTACACTGTTCAGACATTGTTTCAGGATATTGTTTAAATTATTTTTATTAAACTATATGCAAAATTCTAGTCAAGCACAAAAATATTTCGTGGCATCATAAAACTCACTATTTTATCAACCGTGTAAAAATATTAAATACTACTAAGATGTGCCACATGAAATTATTCCTAACTGCTTCCTGAACATTATCAACTTAAGCAATTCATAATCGTTCAACTACCTAACCCAGATTCAAACTTTAAATAATTTCACACAAAAAAACATATGAATCATCAAGCTCGCTACATCACTCAACAGCAATCAGATCCAATGAATGTAATCACCACGGTTTAAAAGGGTCTGTGTGTTTCCATTAGAGTCTCCATGTCCTTTGGAATTGCATAGCTCAGGACCATTTAAAAATATATATATATATCCTTTTAGGATGCCCAGGGTGAAAGGCTCTTGACTTTCCTTTGAGGTCCTAAGACCTAGAATCAAGGATGTCTCATCAGTCTACTGTATACATGTTCTTGGGGAAATCCAAAGTTTCTTCTTTTATAAAATGCCACCTTTTCTATATGGATTACTGTGCCAGCATGTATTAAAATGCCTGGTAAGCAATAAAACACAGTACAAATGTGACTCATTTTATTATATGTTAATTCATAGGAGTTGATATAAAAAGCTATTATTCCAAGCAGTTCACTTTTCTCCCTGTTTCTCTTCTACATGCATCACCATTATCTTTATACTTTATTTTTATATCTCAAAGTACAAGTGGTGTGCATTTCTCTAAAGCCCAGGCACCAAACTGTTAGCACAAATTCTGCCATTTTTATTCAATAAGATTTATTTATGGACATCTAATCATAAATTAAACTGGTAACATTCAGGAAGGAGTTAGCAATAATTTAATATGGCACCTATTTACGGTGTTTAACATTTTTACAAACTGGGTGAGTCATTTTTTAGATGCAATGTCTTATTTAACCCCAAGTAACAAGTCTGATTTTTCAATGAGTCCAATTTTCAATGAAATCCAACATTAAGTATCAAACTAGTACTGTGAAAGAACAAATAAGCATGTTAATGCATACATACCTTTTTGTCCTCAGTGAATTTATACTCTGGTTAAAGAAGCAAGACATAAACAAGTAATTTCATTTCCTACTTTGTAGAGAAAATAGGAGCCCCTCTGATAGCTAACTGTGGGAGTTCCTAAAGCCAAATGCGCAGGCTCACTAACATCCGTACCCATCCATTCCTCCTGCCTCCTTGTTTCCAGGACAGCTATGCTCTTCCAGGCCGAGACCTATTCCCTCACTTTTAGACTCCACACTTACCTACCTTTCAGGACTCTTACACAATCAATTACCCTTTACTCTCTCCTTCCTATATAGTCCTTTATAGCTCACCTCTCAATTGGATCAGATTTTATATCACATTCAGAGCTCCTATGCAGATGAGATTCCTATCCTAACCAGGTGAGAAAGTTAGAAAGCCTACATGTTGGTGACTGTCCAGGGGCTGCTGTAAGTAAAGTGACTGTAAGGCATGTGACTGAACAGTCCCTTCACTACACAAGGGACTAGAGGAAGCAAGAGAGTGTAAAATTCCAGCGAGTATTCCACTAGCCAAGCCATGTGCTCAAGAGAAAGGGTACCTCTTGTTAAGTTGCAAAGGCACCATATGGGTTAGGAGTGGCCCCATGAATATCCGCCATTTAGGCAAAGCAGCAATCCATGTGTCACCTAGGACACGTTCTGCCCCTGTGGTTTCCCACACCCAACTCATCATCAAATCTTTTTTATTTTACCTGCTAAATCTTTCTCAGACCCACCCACTTCTGCTTACAGCCAGACCACACCACACTAGATCAAATCACTACCACCTCTCACCTGGACTATGCAATGGTCTTCCCCTTCCAGGCCTTCCAATCTATGCACATGGTACAACCAGAGTAACTCCTTCCCCTTGCTCTTGGGGTACAGACCAAGCTGTCCCAGTGTAGCCGCAGAACCTTTGGGCAAGAAGACCCCAGCCCAAGCTTGCCTTCCTCAGGTGAGTCTTTCTACATCTTCTGAACTAAGTTAAATGCCTCTGTTACCCACTCCATGATATCACTGCTCCTTTTTTTCAAGCAATTATTACAGTTGTACTTACACAGGTTTGTGTGGTTATTTGGCCCACTGTCCACCAGCCTTGGGCCCATAGTATAACTGTGTTCCCCCCTGCATCCCCAACACTCATCATGGTGCCCAGCCCACAGGTATACATGAATACTTTTTTGGATTAATAAATAAACACAAAACAATAAATTCTATAGCCAATACCTTGGGAAGAGTAAGACAAAATATATGACATGAGTACTGAGGAAACTCAGACAAGGGAGAAATTTTTCTATGAGTGCGTTTAACAACAGGAGTTTTTAATAAAGGGGCAGGGGAGGGAGCATCAGGGGAAAAAAGCCCTAAGATGGCATAAGTCAGAGAATGGCACAAATGGAGCTGGGTGACACTGGGGAGGAACAAAAGAACTGGACGAAAGAGGGGGTGCAAGCAGAGGGCCTTGAAAGATTAAGAGAAAGTTTTACATTGTGGACCCAGGAACTGAGGCATGGTTAAATCGAGACTCACTTGGCAGAGCGAAGTTATATCTGACTCCGCTCAGGGAGAGGTAGGAGTTTATGAGCTGTTTCAGAGATGCAGCAGAATAACAGACCAGGCTTGATAGCTGGCTCGATAGAGGGAAGGTGGGCAGTTTAGTCAATTAAAATCCAAAGCAGCTGCCAAGATGATCCCAGGATGGGAGGGCTGTTTGTTGGCGGGACAGTCCTTCCATAAAGGGGTGGGACAAGGTCATGGATCAGCTTGTACTCACAGACAGAAAGGTAACATTAATTTTATAACGTGGCTAAACAAAATGAGAGCGTTTCATGGTTCCAGTTACTGAAGTATCGCGAATTTGGTTTTTCAGTCGGGTGGTGGGGGGAGAGTAGAAAATGAAAGCACAAGTAGTCTTCTGTTTTTGTTTTGTTTTCTTCTCTCATTTCCTATCCATAACCCTACCTTGACCAATAAGAGGAAGAGAAAGCGATGAATTTTAACATGTTCTTCCCCAGGCCTTTCATTCTGGTGCTATATGACCAATCACTGGTCAAAGGCATTTTACAGAAGAATTAAGAGATATGCACATGTGGGGAAGTGAAATGTGTATAAAATTTCAGTTTTACAAGAGTTATGGAGATGGATGCTGGTGATGGATGCATAACATTATGAATATACATGTAGTATCACTGAACTGTACACTTAAAAATGGTTGATGTGTATTTTACCACAATAAGAAAAAGGAAGAAGGAGGAGAAAGAGAGAGAGACGTACATTCTCTGTAGAAGATGGTCGCAGTGGTGGCCAAATATGTTGGGCCTCCCTGGAGTATTCCCTTCTACACTGCCTGGCCATGCAACTTGCTTTGGCCAGAGAGACAATAGCAAACTTCAGGCAAACAGATACGAAAAGTGCTTGAGCACCACAGTGGCCTTCTTTTCTGCCACCATGTCAATAAGCCTGGGCCAATCTGCTGAAATATGTGGCGCTCTCTCGCTCACTCTCTCTCACATGCAAACATATGGCCCCAGCTAACTATCAGCCACCAGCTGACCAGAGATGCAGGGGTGAGTCCAGCTGAAACCAATCCAAACTGCCAACCCACAAAAGTATGTGCTAAATAGATGGCTTCTCTTTTAAGCCACCAAGTTTCAGTGTAGTTTGTTACACAGCAAAAGATAACTAATAAGATTCACTATGAGAATGAAGCTATTGGTCCCTAAGAATATATGCAAATTCTTTGTCACTTTTGCATTTTATTCACCAGCAACTGGAAAGCTGTAACAGGGAAAAGACTGGTGTAAGAGATTTCGTTTTTATGTTTACAACCAAGATCACAGTCTCCACCTTCTCACAAGCTTATTGCTTGACGCTCTTAGCATTAAAAGCTTTATTTACTTAAAGGACTACATAGATTCCAGTTGTTCTGTGAAGTCGGAAAGGACAGTCAGAGAAAACCAAAACAAGAGCTATAAGACACAATGTGTGATATGAATACAATAACTACATTTACACCAAAGTAAAAAGTAGGAGGAATACCTAGTCTAAAAAGAAAGAATATCTAAAATAAGAATATCCTATATTTTCCAGATTATATACCCACCACATACAGAAAATTAGTATTAAAGCAGAAGAAAAAGTAATTAACATTTAGTAAGTGTTCCCTGTGGAAAGGGCACTGCGCCAGGGGCTTTGCATCATACACCCTCTCACCCACCCACCCACCACCTGCCCCCATATAATCCTCACAACTATGCCTGAATATTATCTGCCTATATTTTGTAAATGCGGAAACTGAAAGCAATTAAGTGACTCTTCCCAAATCACAAAACTAGTGAGTGGAGGAGCTGGTATTTGATTATAGGTCCCACTACTTTTAAAGTCCATGTTTTTTCTCTATTTTGTTCTATAATACCTCCAGAAAACACCACTGCAGGAAGGCACAGCCTCCACTCCTCATGACTCTGCAGAGCACAACACCAGAACTTAAGGATTGGCACTGGGTGCAGAAAACAACCCTACATCAAGACACATGTGCCCTACAGAAAAATTAAACAAGCCAAAATGATGATGGCTGCCTCTCCCCAAAAAGAGTGCAGGATAAACTTTTCAAGATCTCCAGGAAGGTTAAAAATATTTCATAGGTTCACATGGAACTGTTACTAAACCAGATACCTTTCAAACCAACAGTGTTTTTTCCTTACCCAAACCTACCTTTCCAAATAAAATTCACTCTTTAAAAACTGTAATTGTCTGATAAAAAGGTGTCCAAGAAAAGAGTATCAGGAAATATTCCCATTATATAAGGTAGACAGTTACACAAAAGAACTATGATGCAATAAAGTAATCCACACTGTAATGACTGTGTAAGTGGAGGGGCCACAATTAATCTTCAGGTAAGGAATGCCCTTTCCATTAAAACTAGCGGATCCCATCTGTCCTAACCAAACATCCAAGTATAATTAGCTAGAAAAACAGAGGCAAAAATAATCCACGTAACCTTAAGGACTTACACTTACTTTGGGAAACAAAAGGGATGGTCCACAAGTAAAGATACTGATTATAAGACTTTCCACAAATGAATGAATCCATGTGACTGAAAAGACTGGTGATCTGAGCTGGGATCTCTTCTACCATGATGACCATTTACTGCACACTCAGTACTACATAACCTGTGAACATTTTACACACAGCTCTCTCTTGGAAACAGTGACTAAACTGTTGCTGCTGCTCACAAAGATGTATCAGTTGTCAATCTTTTTTAAAAAAATTGTACCTACAGTCTGCTGAGTTGGTCAGATTGTTGCTACCTATCTGTTACTTTCACATAATGGATTCCGAATTGCATCAAGTATAAGTCAGCATGTATCTTGTATTCACTTTCCAACTCAAACATAACGTTATCACAACCTCACTCAGCTCAAAACCTGAGACAGAATTCAAATGAGCAGCCTGTGCTCTGTGAGCAGCGTGCCACTTGTGAGAAGCACCGTGCTCTGAGGCAGTGACAACCTGCCAAAGCTGTACCCCTGACGCCTCACTGCTATCATCGTCCTCGTTGCACTTACAGTGTGTGTGTGTCCGGCACTGGGCCCTCTTCAGAACTTAAGTCGCTTTCCCAAAATACTATGGTACAGTGAGGAGTCTAAATTAGAACCAGGTTCTAACTGCAGTTCCCACTCTTAACTGTTAGGTTATACTGCCTCCAATGGCTGCCAACAGCAGATCTGGCATTATAAAGCTGCATGTTGACAGACCATGTGACTGGCTAAATGGGCACCAGCCGGCACCCAACCAGGCAGGACTTTTAGGTTGCTACCTAAAATGAGCAACGTAATAGTTGCTACCAACTATTCAGTCACCTAACATCATGGCATCGTCTCATTGTGTTAGGCCAAATGCAGTAATCTTCCGTGGTGCTGATGCCTTGGGGCTTAATATTGTCTTTATCTTCTAGTTTGGACTGAGATCTATATGAAATCTTAGTTCTTGTGAGGTCAGTACACTCTCAACATAGCATCAACTGACAAGCTCCACAACCTGTTAAGTAACATACACCTACTCCAGAACAATCATCAGCAGTTATAATTACTCTAAGATGGTAAGCTTCTAACATTTTGTGAAGGTGAAAAGCAGAATAGGTTAGAAAGAGCCTAAGGCAAGCAATCACCAAGTACTAATTTAGTATTTAGTTTCATTCATAATCATCTTCTAAAATTTGGTTGTTTGGAATTTAAAATATTTCCATAGAAAGAATCTCAAGTTGCCAGGCACAGTGGCTCACACCTGTAATCCCAGCACTTTGGGAGGCCGAGGCGGGCAGATCACCTGAAGTCGGGAGTTCAAGAGCAGCCTAGCAGCCTAACCAACATGGAGAAACCCCGTCCCTACTAAAAATACAAAATTGGCCAGGCATGGTGGCGCATGCCTGTAATCCCAGCTACTCGGGAGGCTGAGGCAGGAGAATCGCTTGAACCCAGGAGGGTTGTGGTGAGCTGAGATCATGCCACTGCACGCCAGCCTGGGCAACAAAAGCAAAACTCTATCTTGAAAAAGAAAAAAAAAAGAAATAATCTCAAGTTACCAAACAATAAACAAGAAAAAACAATGCCATCTAACCTGTTACGCAGGTGAAAGCAGAATGTGACGGATGACACGTGAAGTCTGGGAGCATGGGATAGAAATGGAGATGGACTAGAAACTCCTTAAGGTCTTTCCCTATTTATTATAATTTTCTACAACTTCTCCCACTTCATCCAAGAGTACTGAGAGGCTCTAGGGAAGGAAATAGAGGAGCTACAGTATATTCCATAGCAATGGGACAGACAGAGCTGGCTCCAGAACAGGCTATCCCAGGCTTTAAAAAAAAAAAAAAAAAATTTAAGTGAAATGTAATAAAATAAGACCTATCACATTACGCTGGCTCCCTCTAGGTGATTAGAAACAAAACAGTTAAATCATCAATGTTTGAAATATTTCAGTTCTTCTGGATGATCACATAATTTGTTGGTGACATTAAGATATTGGGTTATATCACCTCAGACAAATAAATCTATGGAACAAAATAGATATGCCCTTGTCATCTCATACAAAGCACAGCTCCTACACTTCATTATACCTTAAATCCTCACTGCCATGTTAAAACCACTACATATTTAACCACATGACACATAGGGAAATCTAGAAAACTCTGACCAAGATACCACCAGCAAAATGTTCTATAGGTAGTTGCCACAATCATAATTTCACAATCTTTTATTTAAATATGCTAATATCTAATTGCTCTCAAGTTGCATACTGTTCACTGTAACACCAAGAAATGTGTTACGCACCATGTTTATTTGAAAGCTCCTGAGTCGGCCAGGGCAGTGGCCCACACCTGTAGTCCCACCTCTTTGGGAGGATCACCTGAGCCACATGGTGAAACCCCATCTCTCCAAATACACAAACTAGCCAGGCATGGTGGTATGTGCCTGTAGTCCCAGCTACTCTGGAGGCTGAGGTGGGAGGATGACTTGAGCCCAGGAGGCAGAGGTTGCAGTGGGCTGTGACTGTGCCACTGCACTCCAGCCTGGGTGACAGACCAAGACCCTGCCTCAAAAAGAAAGAAAAGAAAAAGAGGAAGAAAAGAGAAGTCAAGTCATACTACTAGACACCAAGGCTCTGCAAATCTTTACGTTGCTCATTTGCTCATTTCCATGTTCTCTTTACTAAGAAACAAAGCAAGCCTTAACAATATTAACTATAGTTCAATTCAATGAATGTTTGGTATAAAATACGCCAGGCATTGAGGAAGGGACTATCAGCTACCTTATTTATAAGCAAGAAAACAGGAACAGGTTATCTGCCCAAGATCCCAAAGGTAGAGAGTACTGCAACTAAGCTTTGAACCCAGGCAGCCTAACTCTAGAGCCCTTGCCTCTAACCTTTATGCCATATTACCTCCTCCAACCTCTAATTATATATTTGAGAAATCTTTAAATTGCTATCATTTTATATGAAATTATTCTTTCCTATGGCTGGTGGAGGAGGAATCTCTGACATCATTATAATTGGTCCACCTACCCTATATTCTTCCTGTATTGGCCTCACCCTAACTGATGCAAAAATCCTCTCAAATTATCCTCGATACAGAAAGGTAAAGGGGGTCCTTCCCTGCTCTGTATTGCTGAGTAATTTGATTTTAAACTTCTGACAAACAGGAACCATTCATTTTCCTACTTTTGCTTATGTACAATGTAAGCACTGGCCTAGTGAAGCTTAGAATGTATACTCAAATACTTGATAATTGTCAGTCAGGCTATAACTGGTTAGCAGTACATTTCTTGTTTTACTGTGAGTTTTAATAGATTTTTGGCATCACTCCTGTGGAAGTCTTGGTGACACTGTTTTATGGTACCCAGTGTGTTGACAGCAGTCTGGCAGATTAACACTATAAAAAGTTGACCACTGTTTACATTCGGTCCAGTAGCTGAGCAGGGTCATGTTCAAACACCTAACTCATGAGTGCACCTATGCTGTACTCTACATGCTGTGCACAACATAAGGAGCAAGATCAGAGGTGGCACCACGTGTGATTAAGTGACATACATAGCTGGGACATCTTTTTGCTAAAGATTAGAGATTCAAGTTCCAATTTCAGATGCATTTAGGTGAGTGTCCTTTTTGTTCCATACACCAAATTGAAAAATACAAGTGACTGCAAACTGAGGTTTTTGTGTTTTTTTTTTTTTTTAACTACTAGATTTCATCAATTCCACAACTTTTTTTTTTGGTATTTCGATGTATCAGAAATAGAACACATCTTACAACTGACACCATCTTAAATTTAATGCAATACAGTAATAAAATGAAGTTGCATATATTCTGGATTCTGCGGTTCTCAAGTCTTATGTTACCAACAACCCATTTATTATTTTCGGGATAATGTTAACAATTTGTCTCTGTTTTTCCTTTTCTTATCCTCCTGTTTGCTATAGAAGATATAATAACGTTTGAGCGTAAATTAAGGGTAACATAATGTCAAGGAGACAAAAACTTTGAAGCTATTTTATTATAAGTGCAAAGCTATTGCCCTCCTGTGAAGAAAATACAGCCTGAAAGCTTTTCCAGGCTGTCTGCAGCTCAAATGTGTTTCTTCTATGAGAAAGATACAGTTCCAAGGTGAAAGAGCTCCAGATGTTAAAGTCTTCCTACTAACCTACACCAACTAACTCCAAGACAGAATAAGCTGTTTAATTTCAGTTCAAAAGTCTCAAGAGGCTTCTCTTCTACCTCCCAAATATCAAAATCATGCTCACATACTTTAACAAATAGGTGAGATGCACAGAAGCTAGCACTAAATAGGTCTGAAATCTGAGAGCTAAATGTGCAGCTAATATTAATCAAATTCAGATCTCACCTACAGAAAATTTTTAAAAATTATTCTTATGTTCCTTGATTTCAGGAAACTTAAAAAAAAAAGTGGGGGAGGTTCCAATTAAACTTAACTTACTGTAAAACAAAATTTGAGATTAAAAAAAGCCAAAACTGCCAAGCAATCTAGAAAAGAAAAAAAAAACACAAAATTTGAAAGTATTGTTTCAGATATATCGCTGGTTAAAATTATGGAAAATTATGGTACCTAAAAAAAGATTTTCCTGTCTGTACCACAAAATTACTGAAAAACTGTCAGAGTCCTTCCTTCCATATACAGTATCAGAGAGTTTCTTGAGTTTTACAATCCTTGCAGTATAAAATTTAAAATATTTAAAAAGTAGAAAGACTGAAGTAAAAAAAAAAAAACTACCTGCAATCCAAATAATTAACATTAGTTGTGTGCTAATGATGCAAAAAGCACTGTTGGAGCATTTTAGATGCACTGTTGCGTTAATCCACATAAGCCTGTGAACTAGTAAGTACTGTTACTGCTCCCATGTCACAGTTGAAGAAACTGAGTCTTAGATCAATTAAGTAATTGGCCTGTGGTCATGGAACTGGTAAGTCACATAGAACTAGTAAGTCACTATCCAAGGTCACACAGTTAGTTAAGTGGTCAGGCAGATTCAAACCACATCTGTTTAACTGTGGAATTGTAGCTTTTAACTAAGTGAAACTGCCAATCCCTAAAACTAATAATTTTTTAAATTGATGTATTTCCCCTAGTCTTTTCTTACGTTTATAATTTAATTTGTATTGTTGTAGACACCTGGTCATAGAAATATTTAAAAAATTAAAAAGTAAAAATTTAATTTGTATAAAACTGATCATGATACAGTTAATATGTTCTTTTGTACTCTTGCAAGCTTCATATTTTTCAAAAACATGATTTTCAGTGCCTGCATGATATTCTAACATGACTATAGCATAAATTTAACCATTCTCAATTTTTCAATGTCAAAAAGAAATGCTGTGGCTTATAACAGTTGACTGGATTTTAGATTTTTCCTTGGGATAGATGACTGATATAACAGGAATGGCCATTTGTAAAGATCTTTATACACACAGTCTCTACTTTCTTCACCAAAAAAGAAGTTTATACTTATGAAACTTCAGGCAACAGTGAGTGTGCAGGTCTCACCATATTCTAGCAGCATAAAGAATATTTTTAAGTCTTGGCTAATTTAATAAGGAGAAGTATATCATTTTAATTTAATTTGCATTTTTAAATTATTCCATAATTTGGAAATTTTTGTGTTTATTGACAATTAAGTTTGCTTTCTATACATTACCTACTTATATCCTTGACTGCTTTTCTTTCAGACTGCAATTGTTTCTGTTTTATTCTCTCACAGAATATGTTGATGTGCCTTTTTAATAGACCCATACACAAGTATTAGAGCTGTTAAAGCATAAAACATGAGACAATGCTTCCCAACGTTACAACACACACATCCAAAAGAAAGGTCAAGTATGCTAAGATGATAAACTTCAATTTCTAGTACCTGCATTTCTGTAGCCCTCTTGTGCTATTATCATTGCGCTATTTTGATTCTGACTGTACCCAATGTTATAAGGATATTTATAAAAACAACGTCAAATTATATGTTCCAAAATCATTTTTATAAGTTTATTTTAAAACTTGTTTTCAAATGTTAGATACCTATTTTCTTGAGCTGTAAGTTGCAGACCTTTATCAATGGAGTAGCTTTATTTCTAAACCTTTCTAAGGTGATCTTTCTACACATCTCTCCCTGCTCAAATGTTTTCTCTTTTGGATCAAATCTAAGTTCCAAATGTCAACCTTACTTCTCCTGAAAGGAGGCTTTCTAAGCTATTCTCCGCTCCATGCCAGGCCTTGTGGAGCGGCTCCTTGTCCCTGTTTCCCCCCACCCTGAATGTCCATGGCCGCATCCCACCCTGAGCGTCCATGGCTGCATCTTTTCCTCTCTCAGTCCATTTTCCCCGCCTAGCCAAAGCTCTACCACCTCCTGGTTGGGCTATTTCAACAGCCTCTGCCTTTTTGCCTCTAGTCTCTCTTCAACTGCAATCCATCACATGCTGCCAAACTAACCTTTCAACTCCGTTTCCATCACGTAATAGAAGTCAGAATCCCACTCAGTCTAAGCTTCCAATTTCACCACTGCTCAACCTCCCCCTACCTATCCAACCTGCTGCCCCCCTCCCTCAGGGCAGGCTAACTGATCTTCCCTGAGTCCCAGAAGACTGGTCCTTGAATTGAAGGTTGAAGTGGGGAGAGCAACAGGGGGTGGCAGTGGCTGTCTTGCTCTCCCTGGGGGCCATAGCTCCTGCAAAGCTGCCCTCCCGGGAGGACACCAGAGACAAAGGGCTCCTGCCCTGGTCCTTGCAGGATGTTCTGGGCTGGCCACCTGCTCCCTGCCAGGACCCTTGGCTGACAGCCTCTCCGTGATTTTTTTCACATTATCACTCAGTTCCTCTAACTTATCAAAGGAGAGGGCAAGTCACGCTTTCTGATTTCTTTCTCCACTATACAATGACTACAACACATCACACCTTCTTAGCACTTAATTACAGACTGTGCTGTCCTGTTCCACAGGGTCATAAGTGTGTTAACCTGCTCTACCTAGCTAGGAGTAACATTTTTAGTATCTCCCACAGAGCTTAGCAAGCCATAATCTCACATCCGCACACCTTCACAAACATTAAAGTTATACCGACAAGGTAGCAGCAACAACCTAAAGATCTGCCTGCTCATGGTTCTTATTTATCTTTGAAAAAAGTTAGTAACATTTTTCACCAGGCACATCTACATTTCCAAAAGCCAAAAAGATTTTGTTATAAGCCTCACACCGAAATTGCCGTTTGCTCTTTAGAGATGTCAATCTGAAAACATTATTGAATTCTTTCCTTGTCTTTAGTGGCCATGCCTTTGCATTCATTAAAGTCCTTCTTAGAATTGCCACGGTCATGGTTCTTTATGTAAAAGTTCACGCTTATGAGTTTGGATAGGCCCAGCTTTCTGAAACCCACCCAAGGGCCCACTGGCAAGGCAGGTGACTGCTCTGATGCTTGTGCCACCAAATGGTTCCATGGTGCTGGCATGACACGCTACAGGACAGTTCCCCAGGGGGGCTCACAGGAGCAACCAGCTCCTCCCCAAAAGTCCTTCAGCTGCTAGCTGGATCATTTTCCCTCGGATATAACATTATACTATTGACATTGTTGTGCTAACCTACAAAAGCACTGGGCTAACCCACAGTGTCCCGCCAGTGCCTAACCATAATAAAGCTACCATGGGAAAATGTGTTCCAATCAGATGCCAGGAATGCGGTAATGGGTTTGAGGAGGCCAGAATAACTCATCTCCTCTTCCTACCCACATTCTAATCCAGCTGGGAGAGGGCTGAGCAGGGGCTAGCACCTCAGTCACTGAGGAGGCCAGGGAAGGACAGGCCATAGGCACAGGGCAACCTTGCCCTGCCCAAGACAGGGAGCCTGGACACTAAACTGTTGGGGCTCAGCAGCAACAGAGGTCTTGCCTGTGGAAGGCACCCCACAAGCCCTGCCAGAGGAGCAGAGCTGGAGGGGGGACCCTCTCTCTGCAGGTGCCCCAAGGAGGGCTGAGCGGCAGGGGCAATGGGGTGGCAAGGTCTGAAGAGCGCAGCAGACAGACAGAGACTTGTTCCACAGGGGAGCAGGAAGGAAGCAAGGAAAGGTCCCCCTAACATGGGTCTGCTGTACTCTCTCCACCCGTGCAAGTTGACAGTGACCATAATGACCTAGCAGGCCTGGGACTGCACTCTGACCGCCAAGGGGGTGTCAGGGAGGGCACAACATAGTGGAGGGAACAAAGATGCCAACAGGCCAGGACACAGGAAGTGGAGTCTGGAGCAGCCCATCAGCTGGGCTTCCAGGACCTGATGCCACCAGCGCAGACTCGCAGTGCAGAGCCTAAGTTCAAAAGAAAGGGCTGAGCTTGAAGTTTCACACTCAGAGACCATCATTCCCTCCTCCCCATGCAACTCAAGTACCGACTATGACTTTACTTTTTCTGCCTGGGGGATAATGGACAAGCACCTTCTAAGCACATCTCAAAACAGTGAGAAAAGGAGGATGGGGGTTCCTTACACGAAGTAGAGTATCAGGAGGGTAAAAGATGCACAAGTAAACTGTATAAATACATGAATTAATGCTTTAATGCCTTGAATAAAAAGACTCATTTTTCTTACCTCTCGCCTGGTATTAGGTGAAACAAGTCAAATCACTCACTAGATCAATAGCAGGCTGAAGCAGTGTTATAAAGAAGTAAAGAGTCATGTTACAGGTTTGCCAAATAAAGACACTATTATTGTTGATATTATTATGGTAGTGATCCATAATGTCGGCTGGGCACAGACACCTGTAATCCCAGCACTATGGGTGGCCGAGGTGGATCAGCTGAGGTGAGGAGTTCGAGACCAGCCTGGCCAACATGGCGAAACCCCATCTCTACTAAAAATATAAAAATTAGCCAGGAGTGGTGGCACGCACCTGTAATCCCAGCTACTCGGGAGGCTGAGGCACAAGAATTGCTTGAACCCAGGAGGTGGAGGTGGGCAGTGAGCCAAGATCACGCCACTGCACTCCAGCCTGGGAGACAGAGCAAGACTCCGTCAAAAAGAAAGAAAGAAAGAAAGATGCCAATGACGTGGGCAGCTCCCTGACCTGAAAATACTGAGCTGCAGAAAATGACAGGGAGTCGGCAACTGTCAACCATTCTGCTAGGTACGGCCTGGGTTTTTGTGCCACTCCCATAGCCCAACCATTCACCATACCGAGACAACAGTAAAACAACAACAAAAATGAAAATTGTGGTGCTACAGCAGTGGCACTGCCTGCCAGCCAGCAATTCAGCTATAGCAGCATCACCACCTGTGTGCTCCACAGTGTGGTGATGCTTATGTCCTTGAAAGGAAAGGAAATTACTTATGTCCTTGAATTGTGTCCTTATTAATGTTTTTGACAGCATATAAGACAGTTTTCCTTATCCTGCTGGCCTTTAGCAGCTAAATGGAAGGCTTTCAGCACCCCAGAGTAGCCACAAAGTTCCCTATAAAACTGGAGGTTTGCTTCATACACCAGCCCAGATGTTTATTTTATTTTTTTTAATAAGTGGGAACATTGAAAAGTTAACATACTAAATCTGGTGATAAACACAGCTCTGAAAATTAACACAATTAAGACAAATGTTAAAATATTAAGTGCACCAAAAACAGCAAAATTTACATTTTAAGTAGAGGCTTATCATACTCAAGCTAGTCAAGAGTTTATTCAATTGTGACAAGAAAAAAACTATAAACATGTAAAAAATCCAAAAATACACCATCATAGACTGTTCGTGTGGGAGAAAGCAATATTAAGACTTGGGATTTTTTTTTTTTTTTTTTTTTTAATCACCTGGCAAAGGAACATCCACCCACCCTGTAACATACAAGACTACTGATTTATACATTTGAACTCTATACCTATTTGAGAATATGACTGAGTGTATGACTGTGGAAGACAGTCTGTTGTTCTGTGTGTTCACAGAAGCAGTATGCAAATATTTCACGGAGGCTGCATATTCACACAAGTTAACGCAAATACGAGGAACAAGTACTGTGATCTAGAGCCAAGTGGTATGCTGAGTTTTTTCGAAGGCAACTCTAGTCCTGTGCAGCAAGATAAAGATGCTAAGTGAATTACATCTTGGATAAACACTGAGAGAAACTTTGAGGAAGTCAATTCTGTAATAAGCTGAATACTTTGATGTCGGCTACGTCTTGGACTGATA
Organism: Symphalangus syndactylus; assembly: GCF_028878055.3. Classification (NCBI taxonomy): domain Eukaryota; kingdom Metazoa; phylum Chordata; class Mammalia; order Primates; family Hylobatidae; genus Symphalangus; species Symphalangus syndactylus. Next base: position 57,239,325 of record NC_072429.2, read on the forward strand.
AGTTGGAGCACTACTAAGTCTTGTAATGAGCATGTGTCTTTCAGGTTGAAAATGTCTGCCATTGATAAGATACAACATCTGAGGAAAGAGGCCTCACTGACTATAATCTGTTAACAGACACCGTTCAGCCTCTCGATTTTTCTCCAGGAGCTGGTGCTAGAAAGTGCAGGTGTGTAAGATCATGATGTTTGTTGTTCCTATCCTTCTAAGACCTAGGTTATTTTGATGGGACTATCCAAAGCAATTTCTGCAGAGCAGTTAATGTTACCGGCTGTTAAATGAACCTGTCCTGCTTTGAGTCCCAACACTACTCATTAAAAACTACGATCTTAGACAAATTTATTAAACAACCTCCTCACCTGTAAAATAGCAATTATTGTTCCTACCTCAGCATTTTGACTAATCCTACTTTAGGATTCAGCAAAAACAGTTCATGTAAATAGCTTAGCAAAATGCTAACTGACACAAACTCTACGCTCCATAAATGTTAGCTACTGACACCAACTCCTTGGAGTCACTGTTCTTTTAAAACCTTTGATATTGATAAGGTGCAAACCTGCAGTAAAGTTAGAATAGTACAAGGATCGCCCATAAATCCACACGTATCAGTTATTTACTTTTTGACTCATTTATTTTGTTATTCCAAGTCATTTTCAAGTAAAGAAATAGAATAGAATAAAATGAAAATTGTCTATACTCCCTCTCTTCCATTTCCCTGTCAGTCTGGGTAGCAGTGAGATTCTAAGTAGGTTACCCCAGAGCCCTCCCTTTCCTAAGAAACCTTCTTATGTTCTAGCTGCTACTCACATCCCTGACCCCAACCCAAGCCTACTCCCATCTCAGATACCATCTTGTCTCCTCTTTACATGGTAAAGAGAACTAGGGAGGAAGGGACTGAGGAATCAAAGCTTCTGAGATTTGAGAATCTGGAGCTCCTATAGATTTTGAGAACACCCCGTGACCTCTAGTCTAAATCAGAAAACCGTAATGTCCCAGAGCTGATCAAACATGCCTACACCACTGATCATCTAGGATAACACCACCCACCATGTTTGGAGAATTGCAGATTTGGGACAAAGAAGAAAATGACTGTTTCACTAGAAGGACAGCCATAACTCTGGTAGGAGATGAACATCGTCAGGACAAGAGATAAGCACTCCCTCAAACCTGTCACTTTTAGTACCTGGGATATCTGAATCAACTGTATATAATCAACAAGAGAATTAGGCAAATAACATCTGGTTGCACTGATGGACAAAGGTACATAAAGATGTTATTTTCAAATGTCTTCTCCTGAAGAAAAATGAAAATTGTGTAGCCAATCACCATTTTAGGCCACTCATTCTTGTCCAGTCATCTGTAGGATTATGGTTTGAGGGACTTTTTAAAACAAAAGTAAAATCAATACATATGATTTGATAAGTTCAATGATTAAACTGAACTAATAAAAATAGTAACTACGCAATGAATATGCCATATGCTATACCAAGTGTGTTAGGTAGAGTAGCTCACCTAATCTTCACCATAACCCTGGGCAGTTAGGAGAACTTGTTATATCCATTTTTATGATTTACACCCTTATCCGTCTGACATCAAAACTCAAACTCTCAGCCGCCTCAGAAGGCAACCTCCACAAGAACAACTCTTCTCCTCATCTCCATGTGAGTAGAAGGGCCTTAAGTGTGAAAGGCAAGGACCTGGTCGTTTTAGGTACGAAGACATCCCATGACATATGGCCCCAAAACTGCAGCACGCACCAACAGAGGAAGTACAGAAAAAAATAGCCTGGGCTGGTAAGACATAGCAATAGGTAGCATCACAGCATGGCATGGGTATTTTTAACACACCTTTGTCTATTAAGATGGCAACAATGCAAGCTCCAGAGCTGGTCTAGGTGGCAACAGCAGCACAATACTTATGTATGCAGATTGTGGAGTCTAGCTCATCTGGATTCAAATTCCTCCTCCACCACGTGCTAGAAATGTATGGCCCTGGGTAATTTAACTTCCCATCCCTTTTAGTCTCCTCATCTGTAAAATGGGGATAATAATTCTACCTACTACCTAGAGTTGCTCTGATGAGGAAATAAAATGATCCATGACAAGAATCAGCTGAATAACAACCCAACTGGAAATAACAGCTGGTCATTATAGTTATTACTGTTATTTTTAATATTGTTTTATTATTTCTGCACTATTTTACTTGATTGGCCCAACATATACTTAAGGGTGGGGCACACTGTTAATCAAGATTTTGAAATTCTCAAGATGAATATGTGTGATTTTTCTTGCAAGATCGGTACACTTGCGATTAGTGAAAGCAAAATTTCAAGCACAAACAAGGCCAAGTACACAAGAACATAAACACTTTAACAGAGACTTTTAAAAACTTATTTAAGAATGTGGGCTTAACAATTTCAATATAGTGTCAGTTCTAACCATAAATAATTGCTAGGCTCATACACTTCAAAATACATCACCAACTGGCGTATTCTTTTTATCATATTCCTGTGCTCAAACTGATTTTATTATTCACTTAGTATGCTAGCAAGCACTGCCTTGGAAACTAAAGGCATGCTTATAATTCTTCAAGGGACTTCTCACTATTTGACTGCTTAGTATTATGTTAAAGATGTTTAATAGTTTTTAGGTGGGTTGAAATAATATGCACATTTGCTAATTATGTTTTAAATATCAACAGACAGATTTCTAAAATGTTGATGTAACAGGACACAGTGGTGCATGCCAGTAATCCCAGCTACTTGGGAGGCTGAGGTAGGAAAAGCCTTTGAGCTCAGGAATTAGAATCCAGCCTGGACAGTATTGTGAGACCCTATCTCGAAAACGAAACGAAACAAAACAAAAATGGATAACAAATAAAATGTTTGTGGTTTCTTTCAAAATGATGAAAAGAGGTCACAGTGGCCACCAAAAAGTTAAAGTAGTTCCCCAAACTTGCTGCAGAACTAGAGAGAAAATTAACTACTAAGGTGTCATGTACCCTTTTTTAGACATACTGCAAATATGGTATAGAAATCTGACTGTTTTACACTGAGGATACTAGGGAAAGGAGGTGATGTGTCCAAACTAACACATGTCTAATTCCATGCCTTTCCCTACACAAAGGCTGGGTGTGGAAACCCAGGTCGCAAGCGGTCCCTGCTCAGCAGCAGATGGCTATTTGCCCAACCTCATCCTGATGAAATACATGGTGGAAAACTCAAATCCACCATATGACCTCTGCTGCCTCCTCAGCCACTACAGATGCCAGGAGAGAAGGCAGGCCCCAAAGAAGCATCCCCTCTATTCTTCCATTAAAGCCACATCCACAGGGGCCTGCGTGCACCTTTCCATTCGATGTCTACACCTCTTAGAAATGATCTCTTACACCCTAAGAATACATGCTGGCCGGACCTAATGACAGAATGTATTTTAAAGAGTTTTTTTGTTTGTTTGTTTGTTTTTTTAAGAAAAACTGGCAAGTTGAAGAAATAGTATTAGATATAAATTGCCACAGAGTAGTTGGCACAAGCCCATCTGAAGCTGAAGTTAGTGCACCAAGTTTTCCTGCCATTCCACACATGGAAACATTACTTCTCCTGAATTTAAGCTTATTCAAATAATCACTCAAAACTACTGCAGGTGAAGGTAAACTTTCACATGAAGCATGTCCCTACAAACAACGCAAGACAGGAAGGAACCCAGAAGACTTGACTGAGTCACAATGGCCACCAGAAAGGCCCATGAGAAACACATAATGACAATAAAAATATCTTTGAAACGGACCCCTAATTAAAGACACTGAGTCCCAGGAAGGTAATCTTTATGCATACAAGAACAAAATTTGATCTATAACAGAAAGGATAACATTATCACCCATATTAGCTGGCAAACACAAAAATACAAATACTTCCCTAAAAAAGCTCCAAAATTGCTGTCCCATATTTTCATAATTTATCTTATATAATATTAAAGTCAGCAATTCAGAAGCTTTTCTGGGTGTAACAGCATTGCTCATTTGCCACCAGCAATCATGCTTTATAATCAACTTTTTATAATAACTGAACAAAGTTAACTTTGAAGGTAATTTACTTATTAAACTGTTTTATACATACTCCACTAAAAACCAGGTTAAGTATTCTGATAAACATTGTCATTCTTCTCCACATTTATTTAAATAATGTATTCACTCCTTCCTTGCTTCTGTATGACTACAACCATCTTCTAAAATACAACTCTCTCCGAGGGAGACTGCAGCCCTGAGAACATGGGGGACCTGCCACCCACGTGCCGGGAGCCCAGAGACCTTGCCCTAATATGTGACTAGCAACAGAAAGCAGCCTCCGTAAGGGGAGATACAGAAGAACAAAATGTGCCAAGGTCTGGTTACCACAGGATTCTACGCTCAACCTGGAATGAGAAAACTCCTACAAAGTGCTATGTATCAGGCAAGTAACAAGCAAAGTGCTATGTATTCAGCAAGTAAGACTTCCCTCCCCTCTCCCATTTCACTGAACCCATTCACGTTCCTTGATGGACTCCCCACGTCCAACATCTGTTGGTTAAAGCTAGCAGATTACTTTTTTTAAAGTTCTGGAATGCTACTAGCAATGCAAAGGATAAAACAACGTTATCATGGTCCATTATCAGCTACCTCAATCATATGCTACGAGAATTCACAAGCTTCCTTCTCAAATCTTCTGCAAATCTGATTCCTGCCTCTGTAAATAGGATCAGTAGCCAACCAGCCAAGCAGGGAACATGCTAGAAACCTATATGCCCTGAGATCTCCCTCTTGAGAGCGCATCTATCCCCAAGTCCTATTCGTTGAAACTGTTAAATATCTCTCAAATCTGTCCATTTCTCTCCATCCCCATGGCCACCACCAATCTAGTCCAAATCATTGTGATTTCCCTATCCCACAGACCACAACAAAAGCAGGCAGGATATTGTATTGTCCTCTCTGCACCCACCAATTCAATCTTCTTCAAAACACAACTCTGCTCGTGTCAAATGCTGCTTAACACTCATCAGTGGTTCCTACTGCTTTTTTCAAAAATCCCAAATTCGATATCCTGAAAGCCCTGACCAAGTTGGATACTGCCTGCCTCGAGTCTCATCTTGCAGTTGAGTGCCTCAAATACACAGCCTCCCTGCAGGTGAGGGGCACTGCCTGAAGTGCCCTCACCTCTTCTTCTGCCATCATTCAGATGGCAATGCTAAAGCCACTTCCTAAGGGGTAATACCCCACCCAACTGACGGAATCCCCAAGTTCCAAGCTCTCACTCCTCCTGGCACCCACTGCATCACACCTATGACCTTACAGTAGCTTTAGTTTTTGTGTGAGTTTACCGTGTCTTCTCATGTCATCACTATATTGCCAATTCATAGCATTGCATCTTTCAGGTAGCAGGTACCCAACAAACAGCCGAATCAATGAGCAAAACCACAGATGAAACAGGAAGACTAATCACAGTCCAGATTCTGTGGCCATGAAAACCAATCCTGACATGCACAGAGGAAGCAAGCCTCAAAGGGTCACTTTAAAAAGTGCCTTAGATTCCACATTAGCATAAGCAAACAAGCCTGAGAGTGAACCAGCCTTTACTGACAAGTTAAGTTTCTTCATAAATATCTACACTATTTTTTACTTTTAAAAAGACATTTCTAATTTTCAAAGTAAAAGCAGAACAGAAACCCCCAAAAAATCCTCTTCTGAAAAAACAATCATGTTTGCAGTCAGTCACCTAACATTAGTTAAAATGCAACAGGAATCTAGTTATGGTGATCAATACATGCATCTAAAGTGAAAACAGTTGTCAAATCTTGAAATAATTATCTCTGCATTTTTCTAAATGGATAATCATAGTTTTAAAAAAAAAACCTCCAAAAACAGAAGCAAATTATTGTTGGTTTAGGAACACCTTTAAGAGTTATGTTGTCCTATGCTGTAAGATTCTAAAGCCTGAAGGTACCTTTGAGTCAGAACATGAGCAACAGCCGTACTCTTCCAGAGCCGACAAAGACAAGGCCAGCACCCCTCCTGCACCGGCACAATGCTAGGCACCAGGAGGACAACTGTAACTGACACAAGCTCTGCAACAGTGGGTGGCCAGTCACAGGCAGTTCATTTAATTAATCTCTCTGGGCTTTAGCTTCTTCATCTGTAAAATGAGAAAGTTCAACTAGCTCTCTAAGGTCCTCACAATCTAAATATCCAATCATTCTCTAATGAGTATAAAATGAATTTTATTTGACAACATCATTACAACTTCCTGTTTCTATTTCTTCTTTTTATCATGCAGATGTGATTTCATTTGCAATTTTTAATATACTGACAAAAGTAAAATATGGACACACAGTCATGGTGTTTTAAATTACCTTCCTAGCTCTTAACAACCACCATAATCAGCTATGGACTTCTGCTATCACTGCAACCTGAGTGATACCCAAATTGAAATAAATCATTCCGTCTTTGTACTTGTTGTAGAAAAACCAAGCGATTATTGATTCTCAATTTCTTTTATATTTTAACATCAGTCACCTTTGAATGTCAACAACTTTTTTAAAGACTAAATAATAAAGTTTTATAGAGAAAGGGGAAAATAGTACCTCCTGAACTAATGAAACTATAATGGTTTTGGAAACCTGTCTAGAAAAAAGCTAAATTCTGAATTTCCAATCGCATGGAAAGAACAGTTTTTTTTAAGATACACAAATATGCCCACATGAGTGAACAAGACAACTGAAAGGGTCCCATAGAGCCAGTATATTGCTGACATCATCTTAATATCACCTAAGATGTTCCTTCTCCATCCTTTTTGGTGAATTTAGCTATGTGACTGTGCTTACTTTTTACATGTAGAAATCATTTGCTGAAAAAGAATCACTGTCTTACAAAGTTGAAGTTTTAAGAGTCATTTGCTCAGACCTGACTAAACATTTTTATTCTTGTAATGCCATATTTATATTAGATGTTTCTAAGATGGCCATGGTGTCTGCTATCAAACCCAAAAGGTTGTATTTAATGAAAAATGAAAGATAACTATTACTTATAAGTCTATCTTAAAAGTCAAATGTGAATATTTGTTTACCTATAGAACTGCTCTCTATTAGACGGTACACTCCCTGAGGGAAAGTACTGCCTTTTATTGTTTTAACCATGGAAGGTTTGCCAAGGTTTGCTGAATCAAAATTAACTAAAGGCATGGTGACTGTGTGGCACGCAAACTTTTTCAGGCATATGTTGTAATCTTAGATTTGAAAGAACTACACTAACTTTGCACTTACATTGCTTTTATGGGTTACACAGCAGGCACACAGAAGCATTTACAGTGTATTCTCTCATAACAAAATATTTGTTATTTTGACCTAACTGCTTAAAAACTGTAACATGTTATTGACTTCGCATCTGTATGAAGAAACAGTTGTAACATTTCCTTGATGTTACTGTATTACAAAGGCACTCTTCATGGTACTCATTTTAACTCAATAAAAGTAAGGCTAACCTAGAAAGAAGACTCATTATGAAAAAAGTTCAGGAAATGTTCCTGTAAGTTGAATTGATTAAAAACTAGACCAAATACTGGTGAATCGATGAAAGTACTATTTTAAAACTAAGTTACTGAATACATTGCTATAAATTTGACTTCTATATTTTCAACTTGGGAAAAAAAGTTTTTTTCCTTGAAAGAGGAAAATAATATTTGGGTTTTTAAACATCACCTGTACAACCACTCTATCATTCCTGTATTGTGCCTTCCATGTTAGGACATATAAAAGAAAGTAATTTTTTAAAAAAACTAATTTAAAAATAAGACCATTGATTAAGTGAATATAATTTAAAATTCATATACCAGTCTTTTAAAATTATAATTCATTTCTTATCTGAAAACTCATTTGAATCACGAAAGCATAAACCCAGGATACAATTCATCATGGTTCAATTTAGTGACTCGAACAAAAGGAGAAAAAATTAGAAAACATAAAGAGAATAAAACCCACAGTGCTAGAAAACAGTCCCAATTCTTGAATACCAGGATGAGGAAATTCACCTGTTACAAGCCTGACAAAAATCCATATGTCCTTCTATCAGCAGATTACCAAAAAAGAGAGAATGCCATATTTCCACTATTGGGCAAAATAAGAAAATTTAGCTTCTAAAATTTGCTGCTCAAGCCTTTATCCATTTCCAAATTATTTTACTTTATAACTTTTTTCTACAAGACAGATTTTTCAGGGAAAATAAACTTTTCCTGAGCAAACTGGAAGACATAAAATGTCTCCTATTTATCACCTAGGAAGGCAAACCAAGTCCTACTCCATGCCCCAAGCATCTAGCTTTCAGCCTCTCTATTATCATTGTCAATGAATGGGCCCCAGTCAAATGAAAGCTGCCATTTTAGGGTAAAGACTGGAGGGCTTCTGTTGTGCAACAGCAAGACAAAAACACTGCGCGACAGATGTACTCTGGGGGCTGGGAGAAGGATTCAACTTCGTAAAATCACTGCTCAAGTTATTTCTGAAATAGGAATTACCTTGTACTTAGACATTACTGCAATCTAAACGTAATTATAACTGGGATAAATCAGGTACCCATGCTGCTAAGGTCACAGTCACTAAGATATTTTTTGTCATCGTTAGACAAGATCAGTGAAGAAATAGACACGTATTTTATTTCCTCTTTGATTACTACGTATACTGAGTACTCCCTCCCTTACCGAGAGAACTGGGGTGAAATAACACTCAACTCCTTAGAAAGGTATCGCCCACTGCAAAGACGGCTTAAATTAAAATTTTTAGAAAATAAAAAATCAGGGCCTCACAAAATCCTTTAAAAATAAATAAAGACATGTAATGTACTCCAGAAATTAAGCCCCCAAAAGAGACACTTTTTAAGATAAGTTATTTAAATCGATTGCTAGATAACATACAATGGGAAACTAAAAAGTATACTTAGCAAGTGGAGCGCTGGATAGTGTATCTAATTCTAGCAATTCAAAAGGAAACTCTCTCCATGTGGGTTGCTACTTTTCTTTTGTCCATTGTCTGTTCAGAAGAGGGGGAAAAAACTAGTTTAAACCAAGGCGTGAACAGTCTCTAAAAGTGACCTCCAGGAAAAGAGTCCGACCCATAGCAGGAGCACTCTCCGCGCCGCTCGCTTCACGGGGGCGCTCACAAAGCGGGCGGCCGGCCGGGAGTTTGGGGTGCGCTCCCACGGCTCCGGGCTCCTCGAGGCAGAGCCATCCGGAGAAAGGCGGCTCGGTAATGATGGCTGCTCGGGGCCGGCGGCTCCTTCCCCAGAGCCTCCCGACCAGCGCCCCCACCCCCGCCCGGGATCCGCCGCCGCCCCCCCCCCCCACCGCGACCTCGCCAGCCCCGCGCCGCCGCGCCCGCCCCGCACCGCAGCCCAGCCGGTGCCCGCGCCCCCGCCCGAGCCCCGCGCCCCCAGCGAGTCCAATCCCCGGTGCGAACCAAACAAACAACGCGTCCCCCACCGCCCTCCTTTCCTCTCCCCGCTGACCGCTTGGCCTCCAGCCACCTCGGCAGTTCACGCTCCAAGCCGCGGCTCTCTGCGAGGGCAGAGCGCACCCGGGTCACCTCGGGGGCCACCTGGTGACCCCCCCCCACCGGCGCTGACCCCCGGCGGGTTGGGGGGCGGGGGAGCCGAGTTGCGTTGGAAGGTTAAAGTCGCTATTATGCAGCTGCCGCCGCCGGCGGCCCGGCCAGCTCGACAAGGTGGGGTCCCCTCCTCGCCGCGCCTCCCGGCGCTCGCCCCGGCCCCGCTCCCTTTCTTCTCCTCCTAGCGCACTTGGGAGCCGCCGGGGAGCCCCAGGAGCCCCCAACTCCGGGCTCGCAACTCCGCGCCCGCGACCGGCACTGGCTGGGCTCGGGACACCTCCCGCGCCGCGTGTTCGCGCTGCCCCCACCCCACGCGGCGCCCCGCGCACTTTCCCCGCCGCCGACCCACCTCGCTCGGTGGCGGTCCCCGCGCGGGCTGGCGCCTCCGCGCCGGGAGGGACGCACTTTGTTCGCGCCGGTGCGGCCGCAGCTCCGGGCGAGCGCGGCGTGGTCGGTCCGAGGCGGGGGGCGGGGGCGGGAGGCGGGGGTCGCCGCCGTCCCCGAGCCGCCGCCGCCGCTGCTCAGCCGCCCCGCGCCCGCGCGCCCATCGCCCGCTCGCACTTGAGTTGGAGCCCAACTTTTCCTCCTTCCTTTTTCTCTCGAATGGAGCCGGCAACTCGTGCTCGGCGCCGGCGGGAGGAAACGCGCTCGCGCTCCCCCGCGCGCAGACACGCTCCCTCCTGTCCCCCGTACCCCCCCCACGCCGGCAGCACAACAAAAAGCCATTTACATGCGAGGAAGTGACCCTCGGCCGCACCGCGCGCCCCCGCCGCCGCCGGCCCCGCGGACGCAGGCAAAAGTTGGGGCGCCGGGCGGCGCTCGGGACGCGGGTTCGGGCCCCGCGGGCGGCGACGCCGGCGACACTGCGCGGGCGGCGCTGTGCTCCTGCGCTGGCCCTGGCCCCCTCCCGCCCTCGCCCCTCGCCCCTCGCCCCGCACACGCCCAACTCCTCGCTCCCAACTCCTCGCGCGGCCCCGGCCCCGGCCCGGAGCGATTTCCTGCCGCTGCCGCCGCCGCCGCCGCCCCTCCCGGGGGCGCCGGGCGAACTCTCGCGCTCACCGGGTCGGTCGGGCTCCTGCGCTGCCTAGTGCCGAGGGGAAAACAAAACGCAGAGCGGGCTCCAGAGTTGGCTCGGCAGCTGCGGCCAGGGGGCTGAATCCACGGGCACGGAGTTGGCCGGGGGCGAACGGGGCTCTGGTGAGTTTCAGGGTCTCCGGGTCCCCGGGCCGCCTCCTCCGCGGCGCTCCTTTGTGTAATTTCACTCGATTCAAGTTTAATCCGATAGTTCCCGAGCACGAGCGCGTCCGCACCACCACGGCTCAACCCCCGCGCCGCCGCCGCCGCCGCCGCCGCTGCCGCCGCCGCCGCCGCCGCCGCCGCGGCCCCAGCACGCCAGCGCCTGCGCGCGTCCGGCACGCCGCGCGCACCCGAGGCCGCGGGGCCGCGCGCGCCCGCCGCCGGCTCCCTCCGGGCCGCGCCGCGCCCGCGCCCGCGCGCCGCCACCTGACGTCAGGCGCGCCTGGCATAATTTATGCAAGAATTCGGCCGCGGTGGCGGAGGCCGAGGGAGAGGCCGAGAGAAAAGGGGCGGCGCGGAGCTGCAGGGCCGCGGGCCGCAAGGGCGGGCCGGGCGCCACTTCCCGTTCCCTGGCAGGCGCCGGCGCTACAGGCTGGTTTCCCCGCCGGCCGGTGCGCTGCTGCCGCGCAGCCTTCCTTGCCCGGCTGCTCGGAGCGCTCGGCCGCGGCGCCAGGGCGCGGGCTGGAGGGACTGCTGCCACGTCTCCCGCGCGGCACCTTCCCGGAGCCGGGTGCGCCGCCCTGGGGCAGGAAGAGGGGCTCCGCGAGGGCTGCGACCCTCCTGGCCGCGGCGAAGGGTTTCCAACGCTGCGCGGCCGGCGGCGGCCGGGCTTGTCTGGCCGTCTCTGCAGTAATTATCCTTCAACTTGAAATTATTTTCCCACATGAAATAATTCGGAAGGTACATGTTCCATTCCAGATGGGTTCGTGCCTGCTTCTCCACATCGCTTTTCCCACCTCTTCGTGGATAGGACACAGGATCCACTACTTTATCAAAAAGTTTAACTAGGTGGCATCGATTTTGTCGAATTTGTTACCATACCAAAAAAGAGAGAGAAGGCAGAGAGCTCAATGATTATGAAACAAAGAAATAGGATGCATGCCCATTATTAAACGTGTCGGGACTAGAATGTTTTACTCATTCATTGGCCAAAATGGCACTTGTATCTGATTGCATAGTCTTAAAAGTCTGAGCCTCTTATTCCATTTCTCTTCCTGGTACAAAATGAATATTAAACCTGAAGAAAAAAAACTTTTTTATACTAATTTTTATTTTAGGAAATAGATCTACAAACATGGATTAAGCCTCTTCTATCTGCAAAATACGGAGCAATTATAATGTGTTTAAACCATCAATTGTAAACTTTAAGATAATTTTATTAGGTTAAAGATTGCACTTATTTAAAAATCAAGAAAGGAACTCATATCAACCAAAGATTGTCCTATGGCAGGTACAGACTGACTGGTTATTACTGGACTCCAAAATAAACTGAGAAAATAGCAAAACTGTGTAAAATGTACTAATCTCACTCACTGATGGTTACACTACCTGTAGTGCTAAGCCTGTAATCACAATATTGTTATTTGGACAAAGGATTAATCAAAACTATCTCATTAGGTAACTACTGCAACTATTCAATAAGTCTGATTATCTTAGATTAATCACTAAGACATTTTCTGATTTTAGTAATAATTTTATAAATATATCACATTATATTGTGGTTTGTTAAATGCACTGCTTTTAGCTTGCTTTCATCTTATATTTGAGTTTTGTTCTAAAAGAAATTGTTTTAATGTTTAAGGAGCTTACAGATAATCAAAAAGAAGACAGAAGACAGTACAGAAAGAATTCTGACATTTAAAAAGTTGAAAACACTAAAATCAACTTCCATCTGTTTTAAACCCGGTATCACAAACCAAGAATCACAATTCTGAGGTTAGGCTACTGTTTCCATTAAGTTTATATTTCCCAATGAAAGCATATGAATGGTGCTTTAGGGGTGTGTGGGGCGGGGGGGTCAAAAACAGGACACAATGTCTAGAAAAAAAATCACTAGTACCTGACTATATTAGAATACATTTTTAAAATAATGTGCCATAAAAAATTATGTCTTATCTTTTACAGTGTGCCACAGCTCGGTAACAGATGTGCATCTATTTCAAGGCAATTCACAGGAGAAAAAAACATGACATCTACATATAGTGAAATTACAATATTACAATTAACTTGTTATCAACAAATAGTGACTATGAGGAGATTCCCTGTGCTCTTGTACATTTAACTCGAAAGCTAGGAAACTTCCTTTTGATATATACCAGTGCCCAATGTAAAAACAGTCCTACAGAATATAAGTCCTCTGACTTATAGTCTCCTTATCCTGATCACTGCCCTGAGCCATCATGAAGAAGTCTCTAAGCTTTTAGACGTTGTGGTGGGGTGGAACGTAAGGGGCCTTAAAAAGTAGAGGCCCTCAGGGGCAAACTCCTAGGCAGATCTGGCCTACCTGAGTCATAGCTCTCACCACACCACCACCATCCCCCCACACTCCCCTTTAGCCTGAAATGTTTTTTCTCCATTTGCTTCACTATTGAAGTTTTCCCAATGAGAGTAATTTGAATTCACAAGCTTTCCCTTTAAGTATGCAAATACCTTAGGGTGAGATAAGGGGCTACTGGTCTTTCACAGATGAGTGTAAATTGGTTCAATGGGTTGCTTTCCTCCCAACAGCTAGCCAGACTAACAAATTTAGAGACTTAGCCATTCATTCAACTTCGAGTGCCTAAGAGGTTCCAGGATTGGTTCTAGGTATTGGAGATATAGTAGTGAACAAAACAGACAAAACGTCCTAGTGGATTGGTAGTTTTGATCTGGTGATAAGAGAGAATGGTAATTTTGGAATCTGAGCCCTGGAGGAATAGGACAGACCTGAGTTCCGTGTAGCCAGAGGGCAGTGGAAAGGTACGAAGGACCTGGGAAGGAGGGCATTGAAGAATGGAGTGGGCCAAGCAGAAAGCAATTGAGAAAAATACCAAAGAAAACATGACCCACTACAAAAAGGTTGTCTAGGCCCTAGGACATGAATAGATATAGTCTATTTGAAGAGCTCAGACTTAATGCTGAATTCCACAGACAAATAAATCTCTCTGGAAAAATAGCCCAGAATGTATCAACCTATAATACCTGTGGTGGGGGAGATAATGTGCACATCTAAAATAACTGAAAAAACACTCTAACTCTCAAACACTTAAAAGTCAAGTCCTATCTATAGTAAATGTTTCCAACTTTAAAATATATATATATATATATATATATATATATATATATATTTTTTTTTTTTTTTTTTTTTTTTTTTTTTGAGACGGAGTCTCGCTCTGTCGCCCAGGCCGGAGTACAGTGGCGCAATCTCGGCTCACTACAAGCTCCGCCTCCCGGGTTCACGCCATTCTCCTGCCTCAGCCTCTCCGAGTAGCTGGGACTACAGGCGCCCGCCACCATGCCCGGCTAATTTTTTTGTATTTTTAGTAGAGACGGGGTTTCACCGTGGTCTCGATCTCCTGACCTCGTGATCCGCCCGCCTCGGCCTCCCAAAGTGCTGGGATTACAAGCGTGAGCCACCACGCCCGGCCGTAACTTTAAAATATTATGTAAATTACACTAATTCCAGTGTTGAGGGCATCCTTCAGTATATTTTTGGAACTTATCTTTTGAAATTGTGTTCAGAACCAATTTGCAAGTACTGGAAAATAACTCTCTTTAGCACCACATATTTTTCCCTCACTAAAAACTGTTATTCTTCTTCATTCACCAAATTTACATCCAAATGACTTTGGCTAGCTCCAAACAATATATTTTGCCTCTAAATGATGGTTTACTGCCATTGAAGATACATAAATAATTAAAATATAAATATATAGAGGGGTATAAATGCTGAAGAAAGCAGTAAAAAGTCTAAAAAATTTCTGCTTCACTGGGATAATGGCATAATCCTCCTCTGTAATTTTTTCTTTTCTTTTCTTTTTTTTTTTTTTTTTTTTTTTTTTTGAGACAGAGTCTCGCTGTGTCACCCAGGCTGGAGGGGGCAGTGGCGCAGTCTCGGCTCACTGCAAGCTCCGCCTCCCCGGTTCACGCCATTCTCCTGCCTCAGCCTCCCGAATAGCTGGGACCACAGGCACCTGCCACCACGCCCGGCTTTTTTTTTTTTTTTTTTTTTTGTATTTTTAGTAGAGACAGGGTTTCACCACGTTAGCCAGGATGGTCTCGATCTCCTGACCTCGTGATCCGCCCATCTCAGCCTCCCAAAGTGCTGGGATTACAGGCATGAGCCACCGCACCCGGCCTGTAATTTTTTCATAAAGAATCTGGCCAGGCAAGGTGGCTCATGCCTGTAATCCCAGCACTTTGGGAGCTGAACTGGGTGGATCACCTGAGGTCAGGAGTTTGAGATGAGCCTGGCCAACATGGTGAAAACCCATCTCACTAAAAACAAAAAGAAATTAGCCAGGTGTGGTGGCAGTTGCCTGTAATCCCAGCTACTCGGGAGGCTGAGGCAGGAGAATCACTTGAACCGGGGGGTGGAGGTTGCAGTGAGCCAAGATCACACCATTGCACTCCAGCCTGGGCAACAAGAGCGAAACTCTGTCTCAAAAAGTAGTAATAATAAATAAAAATAAATAAGAAAGAAACCAGTTGGATATGTAAGTGCTGCTGTATTTGTTAGAAAATTGGTCACTTGCCTTTTCATTAAAAAGTTCTATTATGAGGCCAAACACAGTGGCTCACACCTGTAATCCCAGCACTTTGGGAGGCCAAGGCGGAAGGGTCGCTTGAGCTCAGGAGTTTGAGACCAGCCTGGGCAACATAGTGAGACCTTGCCTCTATAAAAAGTAAAAATAAAAATTAGCCAGGTGTGGTGGCCCATTCCAGGTGTAGTCCCAGCTACCTGGGAGGCTGAGGCAGGAGGATCACTTGAGCCCAGGAGGTTGAGGCTGCAGTGAGCCAAGATCACACTACTGCACACCAGCCTGGGTGACAGAGCAAGACCCCATCTTAAAAAAAAAATTATATCATTTCATATAGTCTAAAATTATAGTTGCCTATGTGATGTTGCCTTTTTCCTTATTAGTTGTACTGCTTTAAAGTTACTGTTTGTTTCCTCTTATGCTAATTGAAGTGTACCTGGCTTTGGTTCCTCTGCAAAAAAAAAAAAAAAAAAAAAAAATTCTTTGTTAGATTTGTGCTCCCGGGTTTTCAACATAGAGAGTATATGAGTATGAATTGATTCCATTATTTTTCAAAATATTTTCATATACTATACTTGTACCTTCCTGGACTATTTCCTTTATTGGGTATATATGTTGTAAAACTTTTTAGTAATCGGCCCATAGCATAGTATCTTTTAATTAAGCAGATAGTATATTGGTTGAAAAACCATTAGCTCCAATTCCCATTTTATCTCTATTAGCCCAGAACACTGCTTTTTCTGGCAATGGTCAAGGTTGGTAAGGTCAACATATCAGATGAAAAGAAAACCACTATGGGCTAGAATTAGACCATTGTTGGCTCCTAAAGATAACATGTTCAGCTGAGTTTGAGCCATTCTTTCAGCAAACATTTGTTGAATGCTTACAGTGTGCCAGACTCTAAAATAGCACTGGAGACATGGTAAAGTCCTGTCCTCAAGGAGCTCATGCTGTGTGGCAGCATAAAGTAATAAGTGAGGCTGGGCATGGTGGTGGCATGTGCCTGTAGTCCCAGCTACTGGAAGGCTGAGGTGGGAGGACCTGCACTTCTGAGTGCAGGAGTTTGAGGCCAGCCTGTGGGTCTCTAAAAAATAATAATAATACTCATTTTTATGAGATTCCAGGGTCATCTCCTGCATCAGAAAAAAAAAAAACAGTGATTTTTGCTACCTGGGACATCAGGGAAGGCTTGCTAGAAGATGAAAGCCTTGCACTGTGTCTTGAGTAGGCACAATAGTTCATCAGAATAGGGAGATTCATCAGAACAAGGAGGGGAAGAGGGATTCCCAAGAAGACAACAGTGGTTTCATAGCCCAGTGAGTCCAGGCCACTGCAAGTGGATCTATTAGGAGTGGAACATGGAGGTTGAGCCAGTCTTCCTCCACAGTGTTCTCTGATCCTCCCAGGATAGGTTAGTTGTTCTTCCTTTGTTCTCCCAAGGATGCCTGTCTCCATCAATACACACTTATGTTGAACTATAATTAATTATTGTTCTATCTTATCATTGGTCTGTAAGCTTCTGGGGAACAGTGACTGTGCCTTGTCTTTTAGTACCCCCAGGTCCCATAGAGCCTTCCATGCAGAAAGAACTCAATAAACGCTTACACATTTGTTTAAGTGGCAGGGATAAGGAGGTAGCAGATTAGACTAGATAAGTAGAAAGGTCCAAGGAGAGCTCTAGACTTCTCCCCAAAGGTTATGGACAGCCATTGGAGAGTCTTCATGTGAGAGAGTAACAAGTCAGATCTGTACTTCGAAATATCTCTTTGGTAGGGTGAAGAATGTGGAAAACTAGACTGGAAGCAGGGAGAAAAGTGAGGAAGACCTCCTAAGACAAGAAAACGGAAGACATAAAAGCTACCGCCTATTTCTTTGCACTGTCTAGACTCAAGGTTGTTACTAAGTGCTTGTCATGTGGGCTGACTTCTGATGGGGGAAGAGAAAACAGAAGCAAAGGCCCACTCCGCCCTGTGGTAGAGGACGGCAGTGCTCTGTCTAGAAGGAGCAGTGATAGGGAGCTCTGGAGGGCAACAGTTCCAAAGTGGCGCTGCCTCCCACCTGGACTGTGCCCCTTTGGCTGTTCTCTCTTCAGTTACCAGCTCCAATATCCCATGACTTGCTGTTACCCACCTTAATCTAAGTAATATTGGGCCGCTCATTGTCTCCATTTCTAGTCTAATAAGTGGACGTTTGTAATGCTAACTTAACTAATTATAAAATAATTTTACAAAGCATTTACACTGAAAAAGTATAGCGTATGATTCACCAATGGTTATTGGCACTTGCTGTGCATTGTACACTGTGCTGGGTGCTGTAAACACAATAATGAGGCAAACCCCACCCTGGAGGGGGCTCTGTGCATCTACTGGGGGGGCAGGCATTTAAGCATGTCTTTACAACTAAAATATGTGCAATTGTGGTATTACTGGGTACAGTGATAGCTCAGAAGATGGGATGACCAAGTCTGAGCAGGAGAGGCTTCAACAGAGGAGATGACATTTAAACTGAGCCGAGCCTGGCTGGACTCTGCAGATGGCAGAGTGTGGGGAGGCCCACCAGGCAGGAAAGCCGGCAGAGACATGCATGGGACAGATGGGACAGCACCAGGCTAGTGTCAGCACTGCAAGTAATTTGGCTCAGTTAGAGCACAGCACACACAGGGGGAAGAAGTGAGGATGGAAGGGCCAAGTGAGAAAGGGTTTTGTAGCATATGAAGAAATGTTGACCTTATCCTCTAGGTCATGAGGAGGCACAAAAAGATAGTGAGCAGGAAAACGATGGGGACAGAGAACCAAACCGCAGGGTAGGCTGAGGGTGAGTAAACATCAGTGACAGGCCCAGCATGTGATGGGGTCCTGGACCAGGGCAGCATTTGAGGTGGGAGAGATCAAGGAATAGATGTGAGAGATGTTTAGGTGACGTGTTTGGTAAGATTTGATGAATGACTGATGTTGGGAAGTGAATGAAAGGGAAGGGTGAAGATTCCCTTTTAGGTTTCCACCTGCCTTGCATCACTAACCAAGATAAGAAATGGAGGCGAGAGCAGCTTGTGGAAAAACACAGGGCTTTGGTGTGGGAATTCCTTTAGAGGTGGTTTGTGCAGTATTCAAATGGGGATATCTGTTAAGTAAGAAACGGGAACTTAGAAGGTTGATCTGGCCTAGAGATATAGGGGTAAGAATTATGAGGTATGAACAGTACTTGAGTCCACTGAAATGGATGGGATTGCGTGGGAACACATGTGACAGGTGAGGAAATCAGGCTGATGACAGGGATCATTTTTATTTATCTATTACTGTATATAGAACCACTCCAAAATTTAGCGGCTTAAAACAAATTATGATCCATCTGGTGGGTTACCTGGGGGTTGAACTCAATTGAAAAAGCTGGGGTAGTTGAGCCTCTCTCTCCCTCTACCTATCTCTATCTCTGTCTCTCTCCACTTGCTTTTTCATCTTGGTCATCCTGATGACGTGGCAGTCTCCCTTCCAATAAGGCAAGCCCCAGTACACAAGCACTTACCAGTCCTCAGCCTGCTTCGGGTTCGCTGATGTTCTACTGGCCAAAGCAATCCCATGGTCAAGCCCAGAATCAACGTGGAGAGGAAGAGGAAACCCCTAGAGGTGAGATTCATTGGGGAACACTGCTTATTCATGTAAAACATATGCTGAGAGATAGGCAGAAAAACCAGTAAAAGAAGACATTAAAAGATAAGCCAATGAAGAAAAATTACAGAGATCAGTCTGAAAGGAAAAATGAGACCTCGAGGTAAAAGTATTTCTAGAAGGGAAGGAGCAATGGTGTCAAAGGTCACAGAGAGATCAAGTAGGAAACGAATGAAAAGCCTCCATTGGATTTGGTTATTGTTAACCTTTTCAGTTTCAAGTGTTGAGAGTGGAAGGTAGATTGCAAAGGGGTGAGAAGTTAGTGGGAGTTGAGGACATATAGACAGCTCCTTTATTAGAAGCTTGGTTATAAAATGAAGAGACCTGGGGTAGTATCTAGAAAGAACTTACATTAAAGAGAGGCTAGCAGTTTTTTGTTTTTGTTTTGTTGCTGTTTTAATATCAAAGTGATAAGCATTCTTCTAGACTAAGAGACAGGAGCCAGGGGTAGGGAGGAAACCACTACATAGGAGAGTAAGGTTTTGGGGGCAGGGAGAGGAGATCAAATTCAGGGTTGATGGGAGCAGTTGTAACTGTTTTTCTGAAATCAAAGAAAGATTGGTTAAAATGGCAGTAAGTTTATAGGTTGGAGTGCAGAGAGGTGGAAGAATGCTTAGCAAATTCATTTATAATATCATCTATTTTTCTTACCAATTCAGTGGTTAATCACCTGCTGAGACTGTAATGTTCACAGGTGGTCAAGAGACACTAGGAGAGTGTTCAAGTCTTGCAGTAGCCACTACAGGGAAGAAAGAAGCTATAGGAAGAAAGTAAAAAGACTCTTCTTGAGTCCTGAGCTGAGATTGTAATGGCAACAAGTTGTTATGCAACTTTCTTAGGTGTGGTTCACTCCTTGCGGGGAGGAGTATACACAGTGAATTACCAGATTCACCCAGGGAGTCATTCCCTTCTTTAGAGAGAGACCCAGAGGGATGGTTGGCCACATAGTCAATGCCAGGGTAGAGTCTTCGGGGACCAGGCAAGATCAGCTTGAATTGTTACTTGGAGCTATGAAGCTGCCATTATCATGGTCCTTTGTTAAAATATAGAACATGAGTTGCATATGAATATACATAAGATAGGTAGGGATTCCTGGTCATCTCAAATCCTTTTTTTGGAAATAAATGTGTTAGCAACAACAATAACTAAGCATGTCTCCTCTTTCTTCTATTCCATTAAGTCCCTGGATGGCTGGTGTTAATCAGGCCAACAACTGTTTTGGCGCTGATGATCTCGGTAGTGCCAATATCATATAGTGGGACATTAATATTATCACTGCAAGTTTTTGAATAATTTTAGACCAACCTATGCCAAACTTAAAGTCGTACTTTAATACGTAAAGTGAGAATAGGGCATAATTTAAAGTTACCTAATATCCTGTCCTGTGTGTCAGACCTCAGAATTCTCCTCATTTAACTGGTTTAGATATTTTCCAATAACTTTTCCTCACACATGGTACTCCAGTCCTCTTTCTCTTCTTCCCCCTTGGTCAAATTATGCATGGTAGATAGAATATTGAACTTGGTCTTTGCAGATCATGTACATACAACTGTCATTTTACAGGAGAGGAATGTGAGGCTCAGAGAGGTTGCCCAAGGTCACCCTGCTGTGAAAGACAAGGATGGGATCCAAACCCAGATCTTCTAACCCCCTGATCAATGCTTTTCCCCAAATGGAAATCTAATAACTGCCAGAAGATGGCTTGCCTTTCTGGTGATCCACTTTGAGCTGAGCTCATTTACTTCCAATTGTTTGTACTTTCCTCTGTTGTAAAAGGGGAAAAGTCACATGTGATGGGCTGGTCTGCACTGTGATTCCCACAAGATGTTACCATACGCTGCAACTCTAGATAAGACTGACTTGAGAATTATGCAGCCAATTGTGATTAATTCCTTCTCTTGGGTAGAAACACTGACTTTTCTCTGGCTAACTGCTCCACGCTGAAATACAGCAGTCATGGGTACCCACATGCTCAACACATTTCTCAGATTTGTAAGAAGTTAATTCAGCCAACACCTAGCACAGAGTCTGACACACAGGTGACACTGCACAAATACCAGTAAATGTGGCATGAAGGTCTTGGGATGACTAGATACAAAAAGGCAAACATCATTTTTAAAAATATTCTGTGTACTTGACTCTGAAAGCAGAAACATTCTTAATTTTATCTTAATTTGTATTTTAACATAGTTAACTTCCTCCAAAGTAATTACTTTTTAACATGTTTATAATGTGTTTACATGATTGAGCTGCTATACTGAGGCTTTTCATCTACAAACCTAGCAAGAATTCTTTCTAGGCCATTTTCTAAGCTTCCCTCTGGAGACTCTCCAGGTATGCCATGCATGCTGCTGCCCTCAGTTCATATGCTAGAGACCCGTGAGCTCAAAAAGACAGAAGCTGACCTGGCTGCAGAACTGCAAACCCTCCACCCTTTTTAGCCCGTTCCTTTTCCCACAGCTGCTGTTGTGGGGCCCTCAAAAGCCATTGCCCTTGGGCCACTTCTAAGTCACCTGGGCCTAAAGTCGATTAAGTACTGCTTCACATGTTTCCCTGACAGCCTATTCGTTTATTACCTGTCTCAGGAAAAGAAAATGCAATATTGTGAGGCCCTACTCACAGAGGGTAAAACAGTGGATTCAGAGATGGCAAAACTCAAGGCAGTAGAATAAAGATGACTGAATTTCGATAAACAATACCATATTCTAATTGTATGTCTCCCCCCTCACGCCTTTTTTTGTGGTAAAATATACATAACATAAAGTATATTACGTTTCAACCATTTTTAAGTGTGCACGTCAGTGGTGTTAAGTACATTCACAGCATTGTGCTACCATCGCTACCGCCCATCTCCAGAACCTTTTCATCTTCCCCAAAAGACACTGTGTACCCATGAAAAATAACTCAATTTCCCCACTTCCCAGCCATTGGCAACCACCATTCTACTTATTGTCTCTATGAATTTGCCCACTTTAGGTACCTCATACCAATGGAATCACACAGTATGTGATCTTTTGTCCTTAGCTTATTCACTTAACATAATGTTTTGAATGTTCATCTATGTTGTAGCATGTGTCTGAATGTCCTTCCTTATTAAGGCTGAGTAATAGTCTGTTGGGCGTATATGGTACATTTTGTTTATCCATTCATATGTCCGCAGACACTGGCCTGCCTCCACCTTTTAGCTATTGTGAGGAATGCTGCTATGAACACAGGTGTAGCCTCGTGCCTTTTTGAGACTGGGACGTGTCCAAGTGAGATCCTGCTACTTTGGGTGTTTGTTTGTTTGTTTGTTTGAGATGGAGTTTCACTCTTGTCGCCCAGGATGGAGTGCAATGGCGTGATCTCCAGCTCACCACAACCTCTGCCTCCCAGGTTCAAGCAATTCTCCTGCCTCAGCCTCCCAAGTAGCTGGGATTACAGGCGTGTGCCACCACACCCAGCTAATTTTGTATTTTTATTAGAGACAGGGTTCCTCCGAATCAGGTCTCAAACTCCCAAACTCAGGTGATCTGCCCACCTCGGCCTCCCAAAATGCTGGGATTACAGGTGTAAGCCACCGCGCCCGGCCAAGATCCTGCTACTTTGTAACTCCTCCTTTCCCCAGACCATTTCATGCCAGATCCCCTCATCTCTTTGCCCACTCCCTGGTGAAGGTCTTTCCTCTTGGGAGGGGAACTGAGGCTGGCTTTCTAGTATGCTACTGTGCTATGTCCTTGGAGTGGCCCTCTTGGACCTGCAGATTCCCTGCTCTTGTCTTTGGGCATGGGATCTAAGGCTGGAGCCACTGCAGTGGTGTCAGGCCCCCTCAGCCTAGCCCTTGCTCTTCATGAACTGAGGTGCTGAAACTTAGTATACCTCAAGGTCAAGCCTTTCCAAACAGTGCTGTAGATAATAACAAAGGCCCATAGAAAATATCAATGAAGGACACATGTGGCGATTGAATAATGCTATAAGGCTTTCTCAAGTTTTTTATTTTTTTGAGACAGAGTCTTGCTCTATCTCCCACGCTGGAGTACAGTGGCACAATCTTGGCCCACTGCAGCCTTTTCCTCCCAGGCTCAAGCATTCCTCCCACCTCAGCCTCCTGAGTAGCTGGAACTACAGGTGCATGCCACCATGTGCAGCTAATTTTTTTAATTTTTTGTAGAGCTGGAGTCTCACTATGTTGCCCAGGCTGGTCTTAACTTCTGGGCTCCAGCAATCCTCCACCCTTGGCCTTCCAAAATGCTGGGATTACAGGCGTGAGTCACTGCGCCCAGCCTTTCAAGTTATTGCTAAATATTATTATAAAATATAATTACTTGTTACTTGACTATTCACTAATGAAAATTGACAAGTATTTATTTATTGAGTTTTTCCTCTGTGGAAGGTACTGTACTGGATTCATGGAGGAATACACGAAACATACACATATTTTCTCCACTACCCTCAGAAAGAGTACATTGAATCAGAGATACAAACCATGATGACATACCTAATCAAATAATGGTTTATCTTTATGATAGGAACTATGCGGGCATTAGAAAGGATGAGGTAGATATTTATGTGCTGATGTGCTGTAATCTTCAAGCTATGCTATTACACAAAAAACAACAAAAAGTCTAGGCTCAGAAGAGTGTATCATAACCAAGGGGAAAAAAGAAAGGATTTACAAATGTATATACATATACACATATATCTGTACATATGTACATATATATGTGTAT
The DNA here is from genome assembly GCF_028878055.3 of Symphalangus syndactylus. Classification (NCBI taxonomy): domain Eukaryota; kingdom Metazoa; phylum Chordata; class Mammalia; order Primates; family Hylobatidae; genus Symphalangus; species Symphalangus syndactylus. Next base: position 57,263,135 of record NC_072429.2, read on the forward strand.
TTGTGTGTATATGTTTGCAAATGCATAGGCTATGTCTAAAATTATACACAAAGAACTAGCAATAGTGGTTGCCTCTAGGGTGAAGAATTGTGGATGCAAAAAGACTTTTTTCCTGGGCTCCTCTTTTGTATAGTTTAAATTTTCTGTGTGCACATATTACTTTCAAATTTAAACAAAGCTTATAAAACTAACGATAAAAGACTGTGTGGTAAGTGGCAAATGAATAGCATAAACAACATGAGAGGCTCTCAGAGGAAGGAAGGCTTGCTGTTGGTTAGGGCAGGCAGGCAGTTCACGGAGAAGGGGGTCTTCAAATGAGCTCTACAGGATGGCTAGAATTTAGGGACAGGGAAGAGTGGTAGGAGAGCAGGGTGGGACACCAGTCCAATTAGAAGACACAAAATATGCAAACCTAGTCTTAGGTGAACAAATGACCTTTGCCTGAGGCAAAGGAAAGTGGTGGTATTTTATTCATTTAATGTATACACCAGCTCATTCCCAAATACATATTAAGAAGCTTATAAAGTGGCTGGCGAGGTAGCTCATGCCTGTAATCCAAGATCTTTGGGAGACAGATGCGGGAGGATCACTTGAGGCCAGGAATTTGAGACCAGCTGGCTAACATAGTGAGACCTTATCTCTACAAAAAGAATCTTAAAACATTAGCTGTGTGTGGTGGTGGGTGCTGTAGTCACAGCTACTTGGGAGGCTGAGGCAGGAGTATCACTTGAGCTCAGGAGTTCACGGCTACAGTAAGCCATCATCACACCACTGCACTCTAGCCTGGGCAACAGAGTGAGACCCTAAAAATAGAAAAAAAAAAAAAGCTTATAAGATAACTTTTACTATGGACAGAAAGATAGTGTACCAGCTCTTTCGACACTAGTTCTTTCTGTCACCAAATTTTATAAATGTCTCATGGGAATTCACATAGGGGACAGTATGTTGTGGCACTAGGCGGGATCAATGTGATCCAGGAGAATGCTCAAAAGTGTCTTGGCTGAAGGCCTTTCGGGATGCAGGTGTCCACTGGTCTACTTTAACAGAGTTCTTGGAAGAGTAGCTGAGAATTCTTTGTGTTGTTGCGTGTTTGTGTGTTGGGTTTGTAATGAGAGACAGAGAGCAGGTGACACGAGGGCAGAGCCTAGGTGGCTGGCATTCTGCATTGTGGGTCCACGGCAAGTCCTATGTTTTAAGAATCAGACAAACAGGTAGAAGTGTACACATCTTATTATGAAAGAATAATAAGAAAAGAAAGCAGCAACCAGCGTTTTGCCAGGGTGACAGACAACTTTCCCTTCCCCTGGTGTCTCCCGAGACGCATCCAGCATTATCCTCAGAGAGAAGCTTTGCCTTATTCCAGCACTTGTGTCACTGTTGAGTCTCCAGTATTCAACGCTAAGGGAGAATGTCAGATATGACATTGACCTAAGCATGTTCAAGTCTGTCGATTTCCACGGCTGTGGAATAAATGTCTAATGTTAAGCAATATGAATTGTGTGGTGGGCTGGAAATGTAGATTAGGACCAGACTATGTTGAACTACTCTCAGTAGTTTACACTTTATTTAACGGGTAATGGGTCACTATTGAAGGTTTGTGAATAAGGAAGCACAGAAAAAGATGCCGCTGATGCGATGGGTGATTTGTCAAGTGGCAGTATATGGGATGGAATTAAGGAAAAAGAGACCAGTGGGAGGTAATTGTAATACTTTTTAATTTAATTTAATTTAATTTAATTTTGTAGAGACAGGGTCTTGCTTTATTGCCCACGCTGGTCTTGAACTCCTGAGCTCACATGATTCTTCCACCCCAGCCTCCCAAAGTGCTGAGATTACAGGCATAAGCCACAGCCAATTGTAATACATTTAGAGCCTGTATTAGGGTAGTGGGTGGTAGAATCAAAGGGAGAGGGTTTGAATACTCTAGAAGGAGAACTGGCAGGTTTTTATGACTGAATGTGGGAGCTGAGGAAAAGGGCAAGATGACTGAGATCTGGACCCCAAGTGATTTAAAAGAACAATAGAAATGATAGCAGAAACAGAGAAGGTGTCAGGAGGGACAGCTTGTGTGGAGGGAAGATAAATTTGCTTTTACACATGTTAATTTTGAGAGATGGCAGAATATCCAAGTGAAATGATGTAGCAGTTAGCTGAAGGTAAAAGGATCAACCTGAATACCAGCTAAGCAAATGTGATTTCTTATTTTTTTGTATAAATTTATGGGGTACAAGTGCAATTTTGTAACACGCATAGATTCCGCAGTGGTGAAATCAGGGTGTATCCATCACCTGAACAGCATACATTGTACCTATTAAGTGATTTCTCATCATCCACCCACCTCTCCCTTCCGAGTCTCCAATGTCTATACTTCCACACTCTATGCCCATGTGTACACATTATTTAGCTCCCACTTATGAGTGAGAACATGCAATATTTATCTTTCTGTGTCTGACTTGGTAAACAGGATTTTTTTTTTTTTTTTCTAGACAGAGTCTTGTTCTGTCACCCAGGCTGGAGTGCAATGGCATGATCTCGGCTCACTGCAACCTCTGCCTCCCGAGTTCAAGTGATTCTCCTGCCTCAGCCTCCCAAGTACCTGGGATTACAGGCAAGCACGACCATGCCCAGCTAATTTTTGTATTTTTGTAGAGATGGGGGTTTCACTATGTTGGCCAGGCTGGTCTCAAACTACTGACTTCAGGTGATCCGCCCACCTCAGCCTCCCAAAGTGCTGGGATTACAGGCATGAGCCACCATGCCTGGCCAATTTTTGTATTTTTAATAGACGGAGTTTCACCTTGTTGGCTAGGCTAGTCTTGAACTCCTGACCTCAGGTGATCCACCTGTCTCGGCCTCCCAAAGTGCTGGGATTACAGGCATGAGCCACTGCTCCTGGCTGGTAAACAGGATTTCTAATGGCAGTACCTAGTATTACCTATGAAATCTTGCCAAAAACTGAACTTGAATCAGATCAAGCCTCTAAATCTGATTACCAATTCACTGGAAATTTGCGTGAGTCAAACGTGTTAACAAAATGGGGATTCAATCAACAAAACCCAGAATGTGGGATATTACACAGGACTACTGATCCGACATTTTCAACAAATAAATTTCAAGAAAAAAGTAAAAAAGAGGGAAAGAGAATCTAAAGATTAAAAGGCACTTAAAGAGCCACATCAACCAAGTGTGACTTATTGGCCTTATTGGAATCCTGATCTAATAAAACAGCTGTTAGAAAAAAAAAAAAAAGTACTACACAATTGAGGAAATTTGATGTCACTGAATATTTACTGACATTAAGAAATTCTTTTTAATTTTTAGATATATTTTTGTTATTGTGGTTGGGGTTTTTTAATGAGTCCTTATATGTGTAAGATATATACTGAAATCTTTACAGATGAACTGGTAAGATTTCTGGCATTTGCCTTAAATAATCCAGTGGGATAAGCCAGGCGCATTTGCTCATGCCTGTAATCCCAGCACTTTAGGAGGCCAAGGCAGGTGGATCCCTTGAGCCCAGGAGTTTGAGACCAGTCTGGGCAACATGGCAAAACCCTGTCTCTATGAAAAATACAAAAATTAATCAGGTGTGGTGGCATGCACCTGTAGTCCCAGCTACTTGGGAGGCTGAGGTAGGAGAATGACTTGAGCCCCTCAACCTCCAGGTCAGGGCTGCAGTAAGCTGTGATCGCACCACTGCACTCCAGCCTGTGAAACAGAGCAAGATCCTGTCTCAAAAGTAAATAAATAAATAACCCAATGAGGGTGGGAGATGGGGACAGGTGGGGTATAGAGGAAACAAGAGTGGCCAGAAATTGATGATTGTTGGACTTGGGTGGATAGTACCTGGGGAGGGGGGTTGTCATTATACAGTTCTTCCTATTTTTGTGTATGTTTAAATTTTTTCCATAGTGACAGGTTTTTAAAGTAAGTAAAGGAGAGAGTTCACCCCACGAAAGTCAACACTTCCCTGTGAAAGTGAATGTCTATAGACAGGTGAGCAGGTATCCCAAACTGAGTCCTGGGAAAGTTTCATATTTAAAGTGAAATTAGGAAAAGAGGAGCTACAGGTTTCCAGAATAGTAACAATGCACTCTGCTGGCAAAAAATCAGTGCTTTGGAATTCAGTAAACCTGGGTTTGATTCCGCCTCTCACTCTTACTAGAGCTGTCATCTTAAGCACATCACTTAACTTCTGTAAGCCACCAAGTCTCAGTTTTCTTATCTGTAAAGTAGGGATAATAATTTCCTCTACCTCGTAGAGTTATTTTGAAGGTTAAATGAAACATGTGTATACAGCACCTTATCGTCTGCCTGTCACAAAGTAAGTGTTCATTAAATATTTGCTATATTATTATTTTATTACTGAATACAATGATCATAAAAGGTAAGGAAAGACTATAATATGTAGTTTGACAGAAAGCAAAATTAAAAAACAATGTTTTGAGACAGGGTCATACTCTGTCACCCAGGCTGGAGTGCAGTGGTGCAATCATGGCTCACTGCAGCCTCAACCTCCTGGGTTCAAGCAGTCCTCCCACCTCAGCCTCATGAGTAGCTGGGACTACAGGCATGCGCCACCACACCTGGCTAATTTTTGTATTTTTGTAGTGATAGGGTCTCCCCATGTTGCCCAGGCTGGTCTCGAACTCCTGGGCTCAAGTGATCTGCCTGCCTCAGCCTCCCAAAGTGCTGGGATTACAGGCGTGAGCCGGTGGGACAGCCACAAGATAAAATTTTGATGAATGGGCAATGGCAATGATGCCATGTTACAATCAAGGTGTCTGATGCCTTTACCAGATTAGGTAAAATAGAGAATAGATAATTCAAAGTTCGATGATGATATCATGGTGTTCATTTCATAGAGATGTGTCGAGTACAACTAGATGACAAAAAATTAAGCTAGGAGTGGTGGGAAGCCATGGGAGCAGAGGGTACTGTGAATTTCCTTATTTGGTGATGAAAGCAGAGAAAGGAACAGAGCAGCAAAGACTCCTTTCAAAGTAAGGGAGCTCTTGCAAGTCTGCAGGAAGAAAAAAAGCAGCTTACAGAGCACCAGAAGATGCTGAGGCAGGAGCGGTGCACCCTCAGCCAAGGAAGAGAGAAAGAGGGCTGGTCCTGTTGGTGAGGCTGGAGATTCAGAGAAGTCGGTTTACAACGGAATAGGTTTGGCGAATAAAAACAGCACAAAGCCAAGAGAGGAATCAGCATTTCCGAAGACACCGTGGAAGGAACTGCGAAGAAAGAAAAATAGTGGAAACAGAAATGATCGGATGGGGAAGGGAGAAGCGCAGAGATGTTTGGGAATGGGCGAGAAGAGCGTTGAGATTTGGGCTAGCGGCTGAAGGTGGCGAGGGTGGAAGGGCTGGCTCTAAACCAGAGCTGACTCTATGGGGTGCAGGCCTGGCTCCCAAGCAGCGGCAGCCAGCACTCGGTCCTACCGTGGAGATTGTTTGTGGCCTTTGAAGCCATCTTCTCTTGGGCGATTGGAGAAGGGCGTCAACTGACATCAGGTAATAAATGTGCGTTCACAGTGGCCCGTGGTGGAACAGAGCCCTCCAGCTGCCCGGGGTGGAACTGCAGGTGCCTGGAAGGGAGCAGAGCATACTCCCCAGAAAGTCCAGGAAAAAACACAGTACAAAGCAAATCCAGCCAGTGAGGCTCAGGGGTCATGATCAAAAGTGTCAACATGTAAAATCCTTTATTTGTATATAATTACTGAGCCTTTCATTCTACTTATACCTTTATCTCCACTCCCTTTCTGCTTACATCTATGCCTCATCCCAAGAAGGTCACAGTGCTGGATTCTTATACCACCTAGTAAGAGAAAAAACTCTGGAAATGTAGTGACTTGCTTGGAGTAAGAACTACTGAGTCTAAATGTCAGACTTTCCAACAAAGAAGATTAAGATTGGGTAGGAACACCTTTGAAATCTAGATTCATCTGGATTATGATGTCATATTTAGATATCTTTTTAAATGTAGATATATATGGCCTAACCCTCTTCTTGTCCTCCGATATTCACTGCTCTTCTTCTCCCACACTAATAGAATTTTTAGCTGGAAACATGGCTTCCCAAAAGAAAGACTGTGTATCTCAGCTTCCCTTGCAGCTAGGTGTGATTAAGTTGACCCGACAGGATATAAACAAAATATTGGTTGTAAGCTCCTGGGGAGCTTCCTAGAAAGACAGTCGGTGTGAGCCTTCTACCCTTTTTTTTATTCCTTCCTCTACTCTGCTGCCTGGAATTTGAGTCTAGTCCCCATCTTGGACCACAAAGACAGTGGCACAGCCTCAGTATGAGGAAGCAAAGCTGAAAGAGAATTGATCCTTAAGACTTGCAGTAAACACATATCAGACCTGCACTGTCTGCCCTTGAAGTTGTACAGGATTAAGATAAAACTCCCATTTTTTTCTTTTTTTTAGAGACAGGGTCTCACTCTGTTGTCAGGCTGGAGTTCAGTGGTATGATGATAGCTCACTGCAGCCTCAAACTCCTGGGCTCAAGCAATCCTCCTGCTTCAGCCTCCTGATTATCTAGGATTACAGATGCACACTACCACTCCTGCTTATTTTTAAATGTTTATGTAGAGGTGAGGTTTCGCTATGTTACCCAAGCTGGTCTGAAACTCCTGCCTCAGGTTATCCTTCCACCTCAGTCTGCTAGAGTACTGGGATTACAGGTGTGAGCTACTGCACCCAACCTAAAAGTTCTATTTTGTTTATGCTAATGTTATTTGGCAATTTTCTGTACTTGCAAACCTAATTCTAATTGATATACTAAGTATTAAAATAAACTAGTCAATGGGAAGAAAAAGATAATGCAAAAGGTAATGACTTGAAATTTAAGAATATCCGTAATTAAGAGAAGCAGTATTCTAGGCAGTGGTATCTGCTGGAGCAGACACTTGGGATAGAGGGAGCATAGCACTTTTGTTCATGCAGAACAAAGCATGACAAAACAGTGCCCTCCTACACAGTATTAGTAGCCAATTAAAGTGTTGTGGAATGAAGCTTAGAGAGTGAAGTTTTAAAGGTTAGAAGAAGTCACCAATGGACTTGTAGAAAAGGACTGATAAACCTCACTTTGGGTTGCAGACAATAAAGCAATAGGCAGGGGTCACAGTACACATAACTGGGTAACCCCTCAGCAGCATTCAGGAGCTCATGCAGAAGACAGGATAGATGAAGAGGGGAGGAGTACACAGTGAGGCATCAGGATGGGGCAGGCACTTGGGGAGAAGCTGAAAGAATGGGGGCCTCCATGAGGTTCAAGCAGGTGAAATAAAATCAGTCAGGCAGGAAGGATGGGAAGCTGTGGTTATAGGCAGCACATGGATGTACTTCAGAAATGGAGCAGTTCCAGGTGATGTCCCCAATGAACACGGGAGACTGAGATTTGGGGATGGGACGGCAGCTTGAGGTTGATGGGAGGAAGCCATAGCAGAGTTTTGCTAGATGAGAGCTAGGGGACTATGGATACTAGATCAGGTCCAGGAGTGTGTATTTGAGGGAGAATGGGGAGCATTGCCTGGAGAGGAGTCCTCCACTTGCCTGGAGAAGAGTACAGAGGGGGTCCTGTCTTTCAGGGAGAGACTGAGGCTGGGTCACAACTCAAACAGCTACACAGAAAAGTCAGGTGCAAAGCATTAGGCAAATCACTCAAAACATGTCTTCAGCTAGGGTTCCCACCATAGGCTTCCAGGTTTGTTTGGTTTAATATATCTTTTTACTGTGGTAAAATATACATAACATTTATCTTTTTAAATTGTATAGTTCAGTGGCATTAATTATATTCCCATTGTTGTGCAACTATCACCACTATCCATTTCCAGAACTTATCCATCATTCCAAACTGAAACTTCGTACCCATTACACACTAACTCCCCACTCTCGCCTCTCCCCCACCCCCGGTAACCTTTTATTTATTTATTTATTTATTTATTTATTTATTTATTTATTTATTTATTTATTTTGAGATGGAGTCTTGCTCTGTCGCCCGGGCTGGAGTGTAGTGGCACAATCTCAGCTCACTGCAAGCTCCCCCTCCCGGGTTCACGCCATTCTCCTACCTCAGCCTCCCGAGTAGCTGGGACTACAGGCACCCGCCACCACGCCTGGCTATTTTTTTGTATTTTTAGTAGAGACAGCGTTTCACCGCGTTAGCCAGGATGGTCTCGATCTCCTGACCTTGTGATCCGCCCACCTAGGCCTCCCAAAGTGCTGGGATTACAGGCGTGAGCCACCATGCCTGGCTCCCCTGGTAACCTTTATTCTACTTTCTGTTTCTATGAATTTTGCCTATTCTGAGTACCTCATATGAGTGAAGTCATACAATATTTGTATGACTTTTGAGTCTGGCTTATTTCACTTAGCATAATATCCTCAAAGTTCATCTATCATGTAGCATGTATCAGAATTTCCTTCCTTTTAAGGCTGAATAATATTTTACTGTATGTCTATACCACATTTTGTTTATTCATTCATCCATCAATGGACGTTCAGGTTGTTTCCACATTTTGGGGGCAGCTAGGATTTATTTATTTATTTATTTATTTATTTATTTATTTTTGAGTCTCACTCTGTCGCCCAGGCTGGAGTGCAGTGGTGCGATCTCTGCTCACTGCAAGCTCCGCCTCCCGGGTTCATGCCGTTCTGCCTCAGCCTCCCGAGCAGTTGGGACTACAGGTGCCCGCCACCATACCCGGCTAATTTTTTGTATTTTTAGTAGAGATGGGGTTTCACCGTGTTAGCTGGATGGTCTTGATCTCCTGACCTCGTGATCTACCTGCCTCAGCCTCCCAAAGTGCTGGGATTACAAGCGTGAGTCACCGTGCCTGGCCTGGGGGCAGCTAGGATTTTGCCCACCTGTGGTGCAGGCTTAATTGCAGTGAAAGGACTGAGGGGAAAAGGAGATTTCACAGAGAAAGGGAGAAACCCAGAGTTAAAGAGGGAAGTCATCCACCGTCTCTTTGTACAAATGTGGAAATGGAAGTCAGTAAAAGCCTGAATGACTCAAAGTCACAGAGAACTCGTCTTCCAACCTTAGGACTGCTTTTCCTTCTAGTTTACCATCAAACTGGTTGGAACTCAGCTGAACTCCATGACAGGCAAGGAATATGGGTACAGCCAGAGAAGCAGACCCCAGAACCCTAAGAACAGAGGCTGGAACCCCAGGCCATGATGCCAGAGCAGCTGAGAAACAGAGCTAGAGAGACACTCTTCCAAGGCAAAGCCATCAAAGCTTCTTTGAGCTCACCTCACTTGGTCATTGATCCTTTCTGCATCTCTGCCTTTGCCGCTTACTTTCCCTTCTCTGACAGTTCCATCTTGTTCCTTTTCTTGCTCTCTGCAGGATAAGAACAATCTCCACTGAGCAGGTAAAAGATTGTCTAGGTATCAAAGTACCATCTATAACCCTCCTAGAGAGATTCATGTTTTAAGGGGAAACTTTAGAAAATCAAAAACTTCAGGATCCAAAAGAATCAGCCTATAATGGTAGAATGGCAGAGCATGAGGGTGATGGATTCAGGCCTGAGTCCTCCTCCACTGCTTGTTGGGAAAGCATGTTAGAAGGGTGCAAAGATGAGCAGCTGGGGAAACTACCCACCCAGCTCTCCTTCCCTTGCAAAGAATGGAGGTTCACTCAAAAATGGGCTAGGGCTTTGTTTTGTTTGACTTTTCAGAAGCCAATTTTAGCCCCCTTGAGAAAAAAAATGCATCTTATATTTATTTTACCATTCCTGCAGTGTGCACTAAAGCACTCTGCACATTGTAAGTTATCAGTCAAACCTATTAGGATGACTAACTGCTGGCCAAATATATCAAACTTGGATGAAGATGTCAGGATAATATAGAAGAATTGCTTTCATTGCTACTTGATCCCTCAGATTTATCATGGGTCAATAATAGCACATAAATATCACCAATGAAGACTATTTTTCTTCTTTCTCAATCTTTGACAGTATTGAACATGATATCCTTCATTAAATACTTGCCCTATTTTTATCTATTTTTTTAGTTTCTTCCTTATAAACAAATGTCACCTTGCTTTTATAATACTTAAAGCATAACAAATCTAGACTGTACCAGATTCCTCTGCAAACTTATTACAATTATTTTTTGTCTCTAATAATCAGCTCTGTTTTGTCTCTAGTAATCATCTATTACCCATGAGCAAATGCAAGTACGTATGAATCCCCCTTAGAGAATCAGAGTTGCGAAAAGGTAATTTATTTCCCTTTTAGATTTATTTATACTTCTTGTATAAATAAATGAGAGATATATATGGTTATTATGGTGATTTCCATGAAAACCAAATGTCTCCAAGTCCACAGTAGAATGTGTACAACAGTATCCGTAACTACTATTTTACCAGTGTCTTAAGGTTTACGGCATAGATTATTCTCATTTGATCCTTGTATCAGTACTGTGAGGTGGTCAAGATGGCAAATAGTTGCCCAATTTGTAAATGTGGAAACTAAGTCTCAGACATAACTTGCAGAAGGTATAAAGCTCGCTGACTTAGTCCTCAGTCTTTTAGTCCCACATCTCACCCTCTTTCCACTCCCCTTTCTCTAGTCATCGTATCTGCCTATCTCTACTAGGTTGGCAGTGTCTTTTCAATGCCCAATTAACTGGAAATTTCTGCTAAACCAACAAATGCAGCAAATGGCAATCTTAGATCTCATTTTAAATATGTTTATTTCAAGTAGTCACCTAATCAGGTTTGGCATGCTTATAAATAAGCCTGAAATGTACTGTATTTCCATTATAGATATACTCTTAAAACTAGCTATTAAACATGTTTCATTATAAACACTTTAAAAAATCCTTTACCATTCCATCAAGTTTGGAAATAAGGGTTTTCAACAGGTTTAAAAAGTGAAAAATGCAGTTAGCTAGAATGTAAGTGGAGTGTAATTTTAGGACTTTACCAAATTAGAGTGTCTAAAATGTTTTCTAAACTCAAAATTATTCAAGCCTACCTCCAAAAGAAAAGCCATTTCTCCAGCATTTATTTTTCTCTTATCATTTGTTTATAATAGTTATTTGACAGGTCCTATAAACAGATAAGATGCATGTTTGAAGAATATTTTTCTGTAGAAACAGTAAATAACTATAATGCCTATTTCTTCTGCTTGAAATATTGTTTTCATTAGATAAATTGAGTGGTATAAGAGCTTATGTTAATTATAGCACAGAGCATAGAAACAAATTTTTCTAACTAAAAGTGCATTATTACTTTACTTCTATATTTCATTTATTTTTTGCTTATTTTATTAAACTCTCCCCACTTATTTTTTATTTTTCATTATTTACTAAGTTCTGCTCCCTTCCACAAAAGTGTAACAAAGTAAACAGCCTAGTAGCACAGTAATGAAAAAACCAACAAGGATCTCCTTCAGAGTTAGGCTGAAGGGAAACAATTTGCAGTAGTTAAGATTTATTCCCCTATCCTCCCCTCTAAATATTACATAGCTCAACAAAGAATTCTTGTTTAACTTTATTGGAAACTGTGTAGCAGAACCATGTTTAGAAATACTACAGATCCAAAGGCACATATGTTATCATTGCTAGCTAGGAGGGAGCCCTGGGAAAACGAGAATTCCAATTTGTTACACTGACATCTCATATAAACAATAGAAATATTAACAGTACCAGGATTTTTTTTAAAAAAGCCAGTAACAGAGCAATTTCTTAACCTATCGATAATTACTAGCCTACAAATTAATAATAAGCCCAGCTTACTGCTCTTTTCTTCTGGTCCTTCCTTTAATCATTATTGGGGCATGAGTTTCAGCTGTTTTAAAGTTTCAGAATCTGAACTTAAAGTGAACATTTCTGCCCATGTGCATTGAACATCGAGCCACTGTTCCTGATTTCATTTCACAAACCACACACACTTTCTGCTAAAAGAGATTTGTAATTGTTTGTGGTGTAAAACGTCATTATCAGTTTTAAATTTATTTAATTTTTTTTAAAAATGCTATTCTTATAAAGTGGAAAATTTTAAAACTGAAAAATACAGCAATATAAAATGAGTCAATCAGCAAAGATCTCAGGCTACTTGTTTGGTTTTCTGCGCCCATCACTGTGTATCCTAAAAGGGCTATTGGGCTCTGCCAGTATTTTCAGGACCGTCCTAGGAAACGGGAACAATGCAGCCCATGCTCCAAAGCGCTGGCGTGGGATGCGCCCCAGGTCGGACCGCAGCCCACGGCAGTGCAAGGCTACGGGTGCGCGGCAAACGAAGGGGTTCCACGGGCGCCTTTAACGCTCACGCTGGGGAAGGAGGTGCAGGAAACGAAGGAAGCAGGGAGGAGACGGAGAAGTGCTGCAGCAGCTTGAGTCGGCGAGTTGAGAGAAGTGAAAGCAGTCCAGGTTGGGCGGAACGCGAAGAAGGGCTGGAGGAGCGGCCCAAGGTAAAAGATCCAGCCGCAGACGCAAGCGGAAACTGGATTAGGAGGGCCCTATGAAGCGAATTTAAGGAGATAGGACTTTATCCCGAGAGCAACAGAGAGCCCATAAAAGATCGTAAACAGCAGTGACACGAACAGATTTACATTAAAATAAAGCGTCTGACTGGCTGTGCTGTCGAGACGGGGGAGGGGCAAGGGCGGAGGCGGAGAGAGCGGTGAGCGGTCGCCTGAGGTCCAGGTGGGAGACGCCGCGCCCCGCACCGAGGCATGAGAGAGGCAGCAGCGACAAACAGGCGGCCTGAAGTGCAGACGCAAAACGGATCCCGGGGCTAGGTGAATTGGGGTAGGGGGATAATGACCAGATTGTAGTGTTGTCTTTGCTGAGACGGGAAATACGCGAGGCTTGTAGGGAAGGTGCCGAGCTCCGCTGAGAACACCTAGATTTTGAGATTTCTGTGGCACCCAAGTTAAATATGCCTGGACTTCGGGACACGGGGGTTCCGGAAGCAGGATGAAGCGCCCGGAGGAGACGAGACGGTCCAGAGCACGCCCGGGAGAGAGGGCGGCCCAGACGGCGCCGGCCTGCGCTCCAGCCCTCCCTCCCTCACACACGCAGAATCTCAAAACATGCGGTGAGACAGGTGGGGTATTCATTGGTCTAATTTTGCAGGTAGGGAAAATGAGAGCTTGGGGCAGGGGCTTATGCATGACCACCTGGCAGTGAATCTCCCAGCCAATACAAGCCCCACTGTACCCTCCTACAAATTAATTCAATGCATCCGATTGTTGAAACACATTCGTTCTCAAATTTTTAATAGAGTGCATCACAGAAATGGCTTTTGCTTTATAAATGCCTTTTGTTCCTCTTTCTCCCAACCCTATGATAAAATATCAAGTGACCAACTTTCAATTTTAATAAGTATCACCAGGCATCAGAAATATGTAAGCACTTTTCTCTTAAACCGAACGGAGGAAAATCTTAGAACGTGTGTCCACCAGTCAGTGAATAACTTCTCTAAGTTCTCTGTCCTGCATAAATAAACCTTGACAGCTCTGGCAGTACGCTTATTAGCTCAGCACATCCATCTCCGCTTTTCCCGTCTCCAGGATATGTCAGCCCCTCCGGCCCGCCTCGGGCTGCACCACCTGCTCCGGGCGCCTCCCCGCCCCCGGCCCGCCAGCGCCGGTTCTCACGCGCGCCCAGCGCCCTTTCCCGCCGCTCCCGCCCCTTTCACTTCCGCACAGCTTAGGAGTCGGGGCGAGCGCCTCGCGCCCACCTTCCCAGCCCCTCTGGCGCTCCCGCTTTTCCACACCCACAGCCAGCCGCCGCGCCCCCCCCCCACCCCACGAAGTTCTCCCTCCCGTGCCGCCCCCTAAGAAGACTTCAGGGGCGGTCCCGGGACGTCTGGCGCTGATTGGCTGGTCAGCAGCGCCCCGCCCCCTGGGCACGCGCAGGAGGTGGGGCGGTCCTGAGGCGGGCGCGCGCCGCGCGGCCCCGCAGGCTGAGCGTTCCTGACCCGCGTGCTGGCCTCGGCGACTCGGCCCCGGAGTCTGCGAGGCGGAGGCGGGTGGCGGCAGATGCCGCGGCCGCCGCGGTGCGACCCTGGGCTTGGGGGGATTTTTTTGGCCTGGAGGTCTCCTCTTCGGCGGCGGCGAGCCGGGCATCCCGCGGGGACTGGGAGCTGCCCGAGGGGCGCCGCCGTCGCCCGTCCGGTAGCCCGGATGTCGCTGCCCCCTGCGGCGGGACCGCCAACGCGCTGCTTGGCCCCGGGAGGAGGATCGTCTTAAAGGGACAGCGCCGCGTTCGGGCGGAGGGGGCGGCGCGTCCTGCCCTCCGTTCGCGACCCTGCCCCGGGGGACGCCGCGGCGCCTGCCGCCCAGACCCCTTCCCCGGGCGAGGCGCGGTGGGAGTGCCGCGCGCTCTGACTGAGTTGGCCGCAGATGGCCGACTGGAGCCAGGTTTTCCTCCGGCCGGAGCAGTGGCCGGTGGCGCCGCACGGGGCCGGGAGGCGCCGGCCTGTGATTGGCCAAGGCCGCGGTGAATGCAGGACATTGTCTGGTCGCGGCAGTCTCCGTCCCTGCCCGACCGCCCTTCCTGGGATCAAAATGGGTGCGGAGCGAGAGTCCTGGACAGCCCCGCCTGGGGGCCTTTCAGGTGGTGGGAACACCGTAGGGGAAAATGTAACTGTTTTGAGATTCTGAGACTGGCATGAAGGTGCTGATTTAAAATACAAGCTTAGCTTTAACGAGGAGATAAAATAGTCGGGTTTGACATAAAGGTTTCTTTCCTTTAAGATGGAAAATATTAAGGTAGTTGAAAAGGGTCAAGTGTTACGAAAATGACTTGGCTTTGTCTTCGGGATCCTTTTAATTAGGACCTGTGATAAGTCATCTAAACGTCCTTTGTAAAATGTTAAGCAAAAGTATAATATATATGGTCTTAGTTTCCATGTGTGTAAAGACGCGAGACTGGTTAGCTTTCCCAGTTTGCTTCCATTGTTAAAATACTGATTCTGACTAGAGTTGAAATCTTGATGTGTCCTATGGATTGAATCGTATCTCAAGGCCTTGGGGTAGATGAGACCTTTGAAAGAGCCCTTGAGATGATCTTTGAAAATACGTGGGTGTTATTTAAGTGAGGTTGTAATCTCGTAGAGTGTAATTGTGGAGTAAGTGAAAATTGGGCTGGGCGCAATGCTGTAGTCCCAACTACTTGGGAGGTTCACTTGAGCCCTGGAGTTTGAGTCCAGCCTGGGCAACATAGTTAAACCCCTGTCTCTTAAAAAAAAAAAAAAAGAAAAAGAAAATTAAAACAGTAGAGGAATATGTGAAGACACCCGTGAAAAAAGAGATACACATGATAAATGAGGATTTTGAATAAAATAAACTTGGCATTTGCTTTAAAAAAAACTGAGTAGAAAAAATATTGTAAAGTTAAAAGCAGACGTGTAGAGATAGGGATTTTTCAGCATCAGTTTCATATCTTTTCAAAACTGAAAAACCTGATTTTATTTGAGTAATCAGCAACAAGGACTTGGAAATGACAAACAAATGAAGGAAAGACTTCAGAAAGAAGATAAATTTAATGACATGATTCATTGCAAGACACATGACCTCATTTCTTTTTAGAATGATTTCCACTAAACCAGATTTGATGTTAATGAAATTTACAGACTTTCCTCAAATTTATACTAATGCAATATGTCTTTTTTTTTGGTATGGAAAGAGAAGAGATATAAGGAAAATTGTAAAACGCAGCTTCCTCATATGACAGTTTTCTAGATGCCTCACCCTCATCCATCATAATACAGGAATAAAAAAAGGAGAAATAACTAGCATGATTTCTGATAGCTGTCCCTAGAAGTGAACCATAAATAGTTGTGTGAGTGAAGCAGATTTAGTTTTATTTAAACTCCTAGCGCTTAAATTCTTAATTTTTATAATTAAACTGGTTTTACTTAAAAGTTATTGAGTGATTAAAATTTAGAGATTAAGCTGAGTGAAATAAAATGTTGTTTATAATAAACCCAAACATTAGGCAATATGATATAGGCTATAAGATATAAAATGCCTCAAAAAATAAGTTTGAGACTTTTCCAGCATGTGTTTTCCTTAGGATTTTTGCTTTGGTATTCAATATGTAACTTTATATAGAGTGATAATATTTATAGAACACTTGGTGTATGCCAAACACCATTCTAAGTATTTTATTTAATCTTCACAAAGATTTTAGGAGGCAGGTACACTTATTATCCCATTTTAAATGTTTGGAAACATGCTCTAGAGGTTAAGTAACTTGCCCAAGGCCTGACGGTCGCTGGGTATAGAACTGGGATTCCAGCCTGATTGCTCAAAGCCCTGTGGCTATGTATTTTCAATCACTCACTGAACAGACTTATAACTATAGATAGGAGTATTTATTTTTCAACTTAGAGATTATTAATTCATTTTTATCAGACCTCTTGGACAGTTTACTAATTTAAACATTTTTGCATTAGCCTTTTCATTCATTTATATTTCAGGTGGCCGTGTGAGTATAAGATGGCCATCTGTTAAGTCAAGCACCCGTATAATTTTTAACGGAATTATCCCTTCAAATTTTCTTCTTCTGTCCTCTCTTATTGATTGATGGATTGAGACAGGGTCTTGCTCTGTCATCCCAGGCTAGAGTAGTGTTGTGATCACAGCTCACTGCAGCCTGGACCTCCCAGGCTCAGTTGATCCTCCTGAATCAACCTCCCGAGTAGCTGGGACTGCAGGCGCACACCACTACACCCAGCTAATTTATTTACTTTTTTTTTTTTTTTTTTTTTTTGAGACAGAGCCTCACTCGGTCACCCAGGCTGGAGTGCAGTGGCACGATTTTGGCTCACTGCAACCTCCGCCTCCCTGGGTTCAGCGATTCTCCTGTCTCAGCCTCCCAAGTGGCTGAGATTACAGGCACACATCATCACGCCTGGCTAATTTTTGTATTTTTAGTAGAAACGGGGTTTCACCATATTGGCCAGGCTGGTCTCGAACTCCTGACTTTGTGATCCGCCCCCCTTTGGCCTCCCAAAGTGCTGGGATTACAGGCGTAAGCCACCGCACCCGGCCTAATTTATTTACTTTTTTAAAGATAGGGCCTTGCCCTGTTACCCAGGCTAAGTCTGGAATTCCTGGGCTCAAGTGATCCTCCCGCCTTGGCCTCCCAACGTGTTGGGATTACAGGCATGAGCCACCACACCCAGCCTTCTGTGCTCTTTTGAACAGACCCTTGGCATGGATAGTGGGTGCATGGGTAAGTCTTTCCACTTCATGTCTCTCTGTTCCCTTTTCCCCTCTTTTTCTTCCTTCAGACCTATTGCTCCGTAGAACTCTATACCTACTGGCTGTGTTTATGGCATCTAATATGTCAGTCCCTGAAGATGTGTTAGCATACTCAGTCACTCAATTGTTGGCTGAATACCTACAAATCACCCAAACCTTCAGAAGATGGAGAAGGGAGGAGGAACCAAGAGGGCAAGACAGGAATGTTGGAGGTTCATTAGCATGGCTGAGATGAAGGACTGTGTTTTACAAATTTTCTTTTGCCTCTCATCTTCAGTCTATACCTTTGGCTGAGACCTGGCACATCGCTAATGGCAATGAAGGCCAACAGGTCACTACCCCTTACAGTTCCTGTGGTCTCTTTCTTTAGGCACAGGTTCTGTAGTTTGTGGCCATTAGAGCGCTCATCTGTAGCTCTGCGGAAGACAGGAGAAAAGAGTGTAGTCAGTCTCAGATCAATCCCAGTTGTTGCTTGTTTACAGTGCCTATATAAGGAGGGTTAAGAAGTTAGAAATAAAATTATTCTGAAGGGGATCATTTGTGACTTATTAATCCATGTGATTTTCCATGCTCATTATCACTGAAAATTGAGTTGGCTAAGTCTGTTTAACTTTTGTGATTAAGGATCAGTGTGAGGATTTGATGTTTGGGCTGAGAGGCAGAAAAAGATTGTATGCACACATCCTCCCACTTAGCACTTAGCTCTCTTTATCTTTGGCCAACAACTGGTTCTCTAGCTCCTGTACAGTGAAGTGACATCTAGGGAACAGCATGGAGGAAGGGACAGCAGCTGGCAAGTCCGACCTATCGAGTCACTCTGCCATCGGGGTAACAGGCATGGCTGTGCCCAGTGTCTTAACACCCGAGGTGCCCCAGGGGCAGTGGAAACACCTCTTAAGGCCCTACTAAAGAGAACCACCTGGCCTCTTATTAGCTAATGGGTGTGTCTTTTTTTTTTTTTTCGGAGTCCCGTAATTAAGCTTTTACCATGTGATATTTCTCAAACCCAGATATTAAAACATATTACAAATATTTAAAAATATTTTAAATCTGATAACAAGCACGTAGTTTTCTGGATCTTTTTTCTAGTATTTCTTAGGGCTCAACAGGTGGCCACTCTTCCTTGCCTCTAGTGCATGGCCCGACTCTGGCTGTGCCATCTTCTCCTCTCAGGCTAGGGGAGGGCCTGGCTTCCCACTGCTGCTGGGCTCTGGGAGCCTCACCGTGTTGATTCCCTTAACTCTGCCCACACTTCTTAAAAGTCTTTACAAAATCCCCTGAGGAATATGCCTTTGATGACCTCCTCAGATGGTGCCTGATTCAGACACCCATCATGGTCCAGCCCCTCCTTTACCTCCAGTCTACACTGCTGTCTTTGCTTTCTGCATCCTTGCTTCTGATGCATCAGACTGCTGCCCTAACCCACCCACCACTCTCAGCCTTGCATATGCTGTTCTTTCTGCCAAGAATAGGAAGACTTCCTAGAGCCCCTTCCACGTGGGCTGCCTCTATTATTGCAGTTACCACATTGCATTTTTAAATTATTTTTACATGTCTTTAATTTTTATTTTTTAAGCGATGGTGTCTTTGTCACTGACGCAGGAGTGCAGTGGCACAGTCATAGCTCACGGCAACCTCAAACTCTTGGGCTCAAGTGATCCTCCCACTTAAGCCTCCCGAGTAGCTGGGACTGCAAATGCCTGGCTACAAAATTGAATTTTAACTACTTCCTTGCCTTTCCAAAACTGGAAGTTCCTTGAGGTCAAAGATGGTGTCTTACCCATCTGTACCTTTTTGGTGCTTAGCACAAAGCCTCACTTGTGGTAGAACATGGGAAAGTAATGGCTGAATAATAACTGAAAATAAGTTTCTTTCTTCTGTTGATTTGTTTCCTAAATCAGCTTCCTAGGATTTCAAAATTGAATTTTAAAAAATTTCAATCTTGTCAGTATGTAGATAAAATTATGTACTTTAATCAATGTGTACATGATAGCATGCTTTTACAATGCTGTTTACAGCAGATGTGCTCCTGAAAGTTCCATAAATTAATATTTGAAATTTAAGTGTTTTTAAATGTAATATAAGTTGATTTCTTGATTAGTGGTGAAGCTTTTTTTGTGTAAAGAATCATTCTCTAAGTTATATGACTTTTTCCTGTATCAGATTTGCCTTAAATAATCCTGTGTCGAACTCATTATAAATAGGTTTGACTCAGAAGTATTGTTTTAGTGTTTTTTTTGCTTGTGAACAGAAGAATAAGAACCACAATGTAATCGTCGTATTTTTCTTCATGGGAATTCCACCATCTGTGTGTTTTGGGCAGTGGGAGAAGGGGGAGGGCAAACTTCTTCTCGGTCCCTCCCTGTGTTTCTCTAGTTCTAGCAGGGATGTTTCTGTAATCGGTTTTCAACATTTGCTGAGAGTCTGTTTCCTCTTAACATTCAACATGTTTAACAGAAGTCTTGTAATAGTTCCAAAAATAATAAAACCAGTCCCAGGAATAAAAATGATACATTCACAGCATATTGGTGTTTTTAATTTTTTTTTTTTTTTTTTTTTTTTTTTTTTTTTTTTTTTTTGGAGACGGAGTCTCGCTCTGTCACCCAGGCTGGAGTGCAGTGGTGCAGTCTCGGCTCACTGCAAGCTCCGCCTCCCGGGTTCACGCCATTCTCCTGTCTCAGCCTCTCTGAGTAGCTGGGACTACAGGCGCCCGCCACCACGCCCGGCTAATTTTTTTGTATTTTTAGTAGAGACGGGGTTTCACCGTGGTCTCGATCTCCTGACCTTGTGATCCGCCCGCCTCGGCCTCCCAAAGTGCTGGGATTACAAGCGTGAGCCACCGCGCCCGGCCGGTGTTTTTAATTTTTTGTCATGGCTTTGGTTTTAGGTTCTTTTTAATAATTCCTAGTGTCAAACACGTGAAAGAAATAAAAAGGTTTTCTTCACAGTAATAAAGCCCATTGAAGAAATGCTATCGATGACTCGTGCAACGGGAGGAGTTGTCAGCCCAGAGGCAGTCACAGGACCATGTTGAAGGCACTCCTGGTACAGTGTGGCCATCTCAATGTCTAGCGCTTCTCTGTAGTGATGCTAAGTGGATGGTTATGGTTACATGTAATGCTGTAGCCTAGGACGAATGAGAGCTGATGCTTCTGATGTATCATTAATGCTGCTCTTAATCTGCTGAAATCCATTCCTCACATTGTCAAATATTAACATGAAAAAGCAACACCTACTTATATTTCATCCCACCCCACCATCACCCCAATAGTGATTGATGTGTCCCAACAATAAATTTCTCTGCTTTAATAATTAGATGTTTGAGTGAAAATAATTGGACTTCCTGTACAATTATTATTTAATTTAACATTATTATTATTATTAAAACATCTTTAAGTGTTCAGGGCATCTGGACTTAGGAAGAGCTTTAAAATCCCAGAGAGAGAGAAGAGGCAGCTGCCAAGCAGGTAACTGGGGAGCTGATAACAAAATCTCTTTGATTTCATGCAAGGCATTTTAACTGTTTCTTCATCAGTAACTTGGAGTCCACAAGACCTAAGACCTTGGCAATAAAAGCAGTAATTCTGGTGAAATGTGGTCCTCTGTGTTGCTGTTAGAGCATGTATCCCAGAGCCAGCAGGATTCACACCATGTTTGGGAAACTTTCGTCCTTTCCCTAAATCTGTCCCTTGCATTCTTCTAAATGAGCCCAGTTTTCCCCAGACCTGGATGGGTTGTGAACAGAAAGCCTTGTCACAAGTGTGGTTTGAAGGCCAGCAGCTTCCTCATGCTGTACCTGGATGGTCTGACCCAGAGTCTAAAGACATGTTCAGGGGACTCACATGCACCCCACCACAGGAGAAGCCAGGCTGAGAGCACACCCCAAACAGACCAACCAGAAGCTCCCATAGCTCTCACAGTGGGAACCCCCTTGTGTATTGTGTACGCCATTTTGCAGGTTTCCAGAAAGTAGAAGGATTTGCAGTAGAATGAAAAGGAGTATGCACCTCACAGAACTCCATCAATACTGTGGTTCTGGCCAGGCGCAGTGGCTCATGCCTGTAATCCCAGCACTTTGGAAGGCTGAGACGGGCAGATGGTTTGAGGCCAGAAGTTCGAGACTAGCCTGAACAACATGGGGAAACTTCATCTCTACTAAAAGCACAAAAAAAAAAAAAAGGCGGGGCGCGGTGGCTCATGCCTGTAATCCCAGCACTTTGGGAGGCCGAGGCGGTCAGATCACGAGGTCAGGAGATCAAGACCATCCTGGCTAACAAGGTGAAACCCCATCTCTACTAAAAATACAAAAAATTAGCCGGGCGTGGTAGCGGGCACCTGTGGTCCCAGCTACTCAGGAGGCTGAGGCAGGAGAATGGCGTGAACCCGGGAGGCAGAGGTTGCAGTGAGCTGAGATCAGACCACTGCACTCCAGCCTGGGCGACAGAGCAAGACTGAGACTCTGTCTCAAAAAAAAAAAAAAAAAAAAAAAAAAAGCCGGGCATGGTGGCACGTGCCTGTAATCACGTGCCTATAATCCCAGCTACTCCGGAGGCTGCCGCAAGAGAATCACTTGAACTCAGGAGGCGGAGGTTGCTGTGAGCCGAGATCGAGCCACGGCACTCCAGACTGGGTGACAGAGTGAGACTCCATCTCAAAACAACAAAAACAAACAAACCAAAAAAAAACCCAAAAACACCCTGTGGTTCGAATTCAAATTATATCATCACCAAGGTAAAACCAAAAAAACAAACAGTGCTGGGGGATTGTCATTCAGTGTGTAAGCATTACATTTAAAATGTGTTTGTTTCTTAAGGCTGCTGTGAAAGTTCCACGGACTGGGTGGCGTGAAGCAACAGAACTGTATTCTCTCACAGTTCTAGACAAGAGTGGGAAATCCAGCTACAGGCAGGGCTATGCTTCTTCTGAGCTGCTGGGTAGAAACCTTCCTGGCCCAGCCTAGCTTCCAGGGCTCCTGCAATTGGCATTCTTTGGCTTGCAGCTACAGGGGAAGAGGGCACAGAACAGAGAGGGGCACAGCAGCTGGGGAATGTCTCTTGGAGCGACTTTATAACCAGACTTCAGGCGACTCCCTTCGGACTCTGCGTCCTGAAGGCTGTGTTTGTAACAAGCCCCAAGTGGCTCTGATGCAGGGAGACAACCCATCCCATGGCATCAGGATACTGGTGAGGTCTCCCCAACGCTCTGCAGCCCACACCCACGCCCTGCCCGGAGTGGACCCCAAGTGTGCACGTAGACGGACAATTGGGGGAAATGTGAGAATAATGGATCCGAGCTGGAGGAGCCCAGTCCCAGGGAAAGCAATTAGGAATTTGCTGTGAGAGTACAGTGACAGGTGACAAAGGCCCTCAACAGTGTCATGAACACTTTTATTGTTGTGAAGTCCATACACTAACCCCAAGCCTTGTGAACTAGAGATGGTTCATTCACTTATCAAATATTTGAGTGCCAAATATATGCAAGGCACTATATTCAGTGCTTTGGGGTTTGAGAATTTGGCGTAGTTATTTTTTAAGCAAATTACATAAATTTAGGAGATTAATATCGAATTGCACATTTAAAATTTTTATTATGCCAATTATGGAGAATTTTTTAAAGTGCCATCATAAAAGACTGTTTTATTATTGTTATTTTATTTTTAATTTGTATTAATTTATTTTTAAGTAGGTTAGTATTCAGAAGTCTATTAAACAGGCTGGGTGTGGTGGTGGCTCACGCCTGTTATCACAGCACTTTGGGAGGCCAAGGTGGGTGGATCACTTGAGGTTAGGAG
This sequence comes from Symphalangus syndactylus, assembly GCF_028878055.3. Lineage (NCBI taxonomy): Eukaryota > Metazoa > Chordata > Mammalia > Primates > Hylobatidae > Symphalangus > Symphalangus syndactylus. Next base: position 57,286,158 of record NC_072429.2, read on the forward strand.
TTCAAGACCAGCCTGGCCAACATGGCAAAACCCCGTTTCTACTAAAGACACAAAATTAGCCGGACATGGTGGCGTGCATCTGTAGTCCCAGGTACTCGGAAGGCTGAGGCAGGAGAATCGCTTGAACCCGGGAGATGGAGGTTGCAGTGAGCTGAGACTGAGCCACTGCACTCCAGCCTGGGTGACGGAGTGCAACTCCGCCTTAAAAAAAAAAAAAGTCTATTAAACAAATTAATAGAGTATTTTTATTTTTTAAATTAACAGGCTTTTTTTTTTTTAGCAGCTTTAGGTTTATAGAAAAGTTTCCATGTACCCCCTTACCCACCTATTATTAATATCTTGTGTTAGTGTGATAATTTGTTATAATTGGTGAATGCCTATGGATACGTTATTACTAACTAAAGTTAGGAATTTGCATAAGGTATCATTCTTTGTGTACATTCTATGGGTTCTGATACCTGCAAAATAGCATGTGTCGACCACTACAGTTTCATGCAGAATAGTTTCACTTCACTAAGGTACAAAGGATGATGGTGGAAAGTAAATGTCCCTTGCACAGAGGCAACCTCTATTATTATTCTAGAAAAAAAAAGCCATTTTAATATAAACAACTTGGAAAAACATAATCTTAGAGAAAAAGAGTTTTTTTCCACAAAAAGAACAGTTGGGAAAACCATGCTTAAATATTTTTCCTTTCTTTATTCACTCACTTATTCATTTACCAATGATTTTTTTATACCACTATGAATGAGGTGTGATTTCAGGTGCAGGAAATACACCAGAGAACAAAGCAGTGAAAATCCCATAGCCTGCCTTCTTGGAGTTGACGTTCTTGTGGGAGTTGGATCAGAAACTGAGACACCTCGTGGAGGCACATGTGAGCAAATGGGGAACCCCAACAGAAGACAAGGAAGAGAACATCTACGTGGGCCAAGAGTGAGCTGGCTTTATTCCAGGCACTTAGATACAAAAATGAGCACACGTTGAGAAATTGACCACCTGCATGGCTGGGCGCGGTGGCTCACGCCTGTAATCCCAGCACTTTGAGAGGCTGAGGTGGGCAGATCACCTGAGGTCAGGTTCGAGACCAGCCTGGCCAACATGGTGAAAACCCGTCTCTATTAAAAATACAAAAATCAGCCAGGTGTGGTGGCGGGCGCCTGTAATCCCAGCTACTCGGGAGGCTGAGGCAGGAGAATCGCTTGAACCCGGGAGGCGGAGGTTGCAGTGAGCCAAGATCGCGCCATTGCACTCCAACCTGGGGGACAAGAGGGAGACTTTGTCTAAAAAAAAAAAAAAAAAAAAAAAAAAAGCCGGGCGCAGTGGTACACGCCTGTAATCCTAGCACTTTAGGAGGCCGAGGAGGGCGGATCACGAGGTCAGGAGATCCAGACCATCCTGGCTAACACAGTGAAACCCCGTCTCTACTGAAAATAAAACAAACAAAAAATTAGCCGGGCGTGGTGGCGGGTGCCTGCGGTCCCAGCTACTTGGGAAACTGAGGCAGGAGAATGGCATGAACCCGGGAGGTGGAGCTCGCAGTGAGCCGAGATCAGGCCACTGCACTCCAGCCTGGGCGACAAGCGAGACTCCATCTCAATTTAAGAAAAAAAGAAAAAGAAATTGACCACCTGCCTTGTCCAAGACTGGTCAGACAGGGCCAGTAGGACAACTAGTCAAAGGCCTTCTTGTATGGGTCTGAACTGGACTCCGGAAACAGAGTCTGACAATAGGGTTTGCTCTTGGCTTGAGTACGAATGCAAGGCGAGGAGGAAATATTAAAGCACTGAAAAGACAGTCATTTTTATTCTTTTGATGAGGCAGTTTCTATTTATGCAAAGAAAGCAGCTGAATCCGCCGGCCATTTGCCTGCTTCTCTGTTCATCTTTCGAGCATCTGGCCTTGCCTCTGATTCGAAGCGGCAATTGAACTGCACCAAGTTACAGCTCTGCCCGTGGCTCTCCCATCTGGAGATCTGTTGGGTAGGGTGAACCACAAACTTTATACCTTTAAACAAACGAATAGAGTATTCTTTTGATTATTTTTTGAATGAATAGATTACTTTTTTTTCTTTTTTGATTTGGAGTCTTGCTCTGTTGCCCAGGCTGGAGTGCAGTGGCACCATCTCGGTTTACTGCAACCTCCACTTCCTGGGTTCAAGCAACTCTCTTGCCTCAGCATCCTAAGTAGCTAGGATTACAGCCGTGTGCCACACGGCCAGCTAATTTTTGTATTTTTAGTAGAAATGGGGTTCCACCACTTTGGCTAGGTTGGTTTTGAACTCCTGACCTCAAGTGATCCACCCGTCTTGGCCTCCCAAAGTGTTAGGATTACAGGCGTGAGCCACCGCGCCTGGCCTAGATTACTTTTGTTGTGTTTTATTTTGTTTTGTTTGCAGTTTTAGGTTTATAGTAAAGTTTCCACGTACCTTCTCTCCCACCCTCATTTCCCCTATTATTAACATCTTGCATTCATGCGATAATTTGTTATAATTGGTCAGTGTGTATTGATACATTATTACTAACTGAAATAAGTAGTTTTAAGCTCACGCTTATACTCCCAGCACTTTGGGAGGCCGAGACGGGTGGATCTCTTGAGCTCAGGAGTTCAAGACCAGCCTGGGCAACATGGCAACACCCAATCTCTACTAAAAATACAAAAATTAGCTAGGCGTAGTGGTGGGTGCCTGTAGTCCCAGCTACTCAGGAGGCTGAGGCAGGAGAATTGCTTGAACCTGGGAGGCAGAGGTTGCAGTTAGTGGAGATCGCACCATTGCTCAGGCGATCCACCTGCCTCGGCCTCCAAAAGTGCTGGGATTACAGGCGTGAGCTACCATGCCATGCCCCTTTATGGGTTTTGATAAATGCAAAATGCTATGTATCCATCACTGCAGTATCAAACAGAATAGTTTCACTGCCCTAAAAATCCTCTGTGTTCCACCTATTTATCTCTTCTCATCTCCCCAAAACCCCTAGCAATCATTGCCTTTTTTTTACTGTCTTTATAGTTTTGCCTTTTCCAGAATGTCATATAGTTGGAATTGTACAGTGGAGAGCTTTTTCAGATTGGCGCCTTTCACCTAGCAATATGTGTTTAAGATCCCTTTGTTTCATTTTGTGCCCAATAGCTCATTTCTTTTTATTGCTGAATAACATTCCATAGTAGGGATGTACCACCGTTTTTTATCCATTTACCTATTGAAGGACATTTTGATTGCTTCCAAGTTTTGGTAATTATGAATAAAGCTGCTATAGACATTCATGTGCAGGCTTTTGTGTGAACATAAGTTTTCAACTCACATGGGTAAATACCAAGAAACGTTATTGCATGATCATTTGATAGGAATATGTTTAACCTTTATGCTTGATTTTTCAAACAAACTCTTCTCTTTTATGTAAAGTGTTTAATGCAGAAAAATGTAGCATAACATTTTATTTTAAAACAATATGTTGCATGCAATTTCTTTTTTGACATGAGTTTGCCAGTTTAGGAATTTGCCACACAAAGCTAAACACTTTAATGTCCAAAACAATATTTGGAGCATTTGGTTTTTTAAAAATAGACTTTGTTTTTGAGGGAAATTTTAGTTTCATAGCAAAATTGAGCATAAGGAACAGAGATTGCCCATATGCCTCTTGCACCTTTTTTTTTTTTTTTTTTTTTTTTTTTGAGACAGCGTCGCTGTTGTCTAGGCTGGAGTGCAGTGGCGCTATCTCGGCTCACTGCAACCTCTGTCTCCTGGGTTCAAGCGATTCTCCTGCCTCAGCCTCCCTACTAGATGGGATTACAGGTGCGTGCCACCACACCCGGCTAGCTTTTGTATTTTCAGTAGAGATGGATGGGGTTTCACCATGTTGGCCAAGCTGGACTTGAACTCCTGACCTCAAGTGATCCATCCACCTCAGCCTCCCAAACTGCTGGGATTACAGGCATAAGCCACAGCGTCTGGCCTAGCACTTATATTTTTACAGTCTATCATTTATGAAAATATAGTTGCATGTGGGTTTGCTCATGAAAATGTTGACTTTAAAAAAAGCAAAACTTCACAACTTTTAAAATTCAAATGCAATAAAAGCACACAGAAACAAATACAAGCAATGCAGACCTGACTAATGTAAACATTATCACTTCTGGCCGGGCATGGTGGCTCACGCCTGCAATCCCAGTACTTTGGGAGGCTGAGGCAGGCAGATCACTTGAGGCTAGGAGTTTGAGACCTGCCTAGGCAACATGGTCAAACCCCCTCTCTACAAAAATTACAAAAATTAGCCAGACATGGTGGCGTGCACCTGCAGTCCCAACTACTCAGGAGGCTGAGGTGGCAGAATCGCTTGAGCCCGGGAGGTGGAGGTTGTACTGAGCCGAGACTGCTCCACTGCACTCCAGCCTGGGTGACAGAGACTGACTTTGTCTCAAAAACAAACAAACAAAAATATAATTTCTCCTTCTTCATTACCCCCACCCCTCTTGCCCTGGTCACCACTCACTACAATGTGTAAACTTGCAGACATCACTTTTCTGTGCTTCAAAAGTGAAGTTAAGGGGTTTTTGTTATTTTTTTTCTCAGTTCACCAGTAGTTTCATTTGTGTTATTGTTCTTACAAAAATGAGATTCTACCATAAATATTGTTCCGCAAAATTTTTTTTTCTTTAAATACAGTACAGATGCTTTTTAGTTTATGATGGAATTGTGTCCTGATAAACCCATCATAAGCCGCCCAATAATTGTTAGGACCTCAAAAAATAAAATAAAGTAAAAAAGTCATTGTAAGTTGAAAATATCATAAGTTAAAAATTCACGTAATACACCTAGCCTACCAAGCATCATAGCTTAGCCTACCCTACCTTAAATGTGCTCAGATACTTACACCAGCCTACAGTTGAGCAAAATTATCAAACACAGCCTATTTTATAATAAAGTGTTGAATATTTCATGTAATTTACTGAATTCTATATTGAAAATAAAAAACAGAATGATTGCCTGGGTACTTGAAGTATGGTTTCTACTAAATGCATATTGCTTTTGACACCATCGTACAGTAAAAAAATCATTAGGCCAAACTATTGTAAGTTGGGAACTGTCTGTATCAACTTTCCAGCTGAGTGCATAAAAAATTAAGTCTTTTTAATGATTGCATAATATTCCACAGTCCATTACCCTACGATAGAAATATAAGTAATTTTGTTATTCCAAATCATGCTTAAGTAAACATTCTATACACACATCTTTATGCATTTGTGCTAAAATTTCTGTAAGATGAGGCAGAAGTATAGAATTGGGATCATTGGCTCATTTCATATGCACACACACACACGCACACACACCCTCACAGATTTAAATGGTTCTCTATAAGTTCCAGCAACATAAGTAAATCTCTACATGCTGGATGGTATTTTTTGCCACCTTCAAAGGCAAAAATTGGTATCTCATTATTTCAAGTTATATTTTACTGATCTTGAACATCTTTTCATATGCTTGGAAACCATTTGAATTTCTTCTGAAATTAGTTCATGCTCTTCGCCTATTTTTCTTTTAAAATAATTTTCATAAATAATATACAATAATTTATATAATACAAGTAATATATTAATGTAATGTCCTTATAAAATTTCAAACAGGGCCAGGTGCAGTGGCTCATGTCTGTGATCCCAGTGTGCTGGGAGGCTAAGGTGGAAGCATCACTTGACATCGGGAGTTGGAGACCAGACTGGGCAACATTGTGAGACCTCATCTGTATAAAAATAAAAAATAAAAAATTAGGTGAGTGTGGTGGTGCATGCCCATAGTCCCAGCTACTCAGGAGGCGAAGGTGCGAGGATTGCCTGAGTCTAGGAGTTGAGGTTACAGTGAGTTATGATCGTGCCACTGCACTCTAGCCTGGGTGACAGAGGGAGACACTGTCTCTTCAAAAATAAGAAATTAAAAAAAAAAAAGATTTGAACAGTACGGAAATGTATAGAATTAAAATGTAAAACTTCTGTCTCCGGAAATCAGCTACTCCAGTCAAAATTTGGGATGTATTCCCCTATAAAGTTTTTTCTGCATATGTGATACATACATACATGTATACACACATGTATGTGTGTAACTATGATCATAAAAATCTATTATCCTGCATCATGCTTTTTGAACTTAATAGATTTATATATAAATTGTTTTACTTAACAATATGTCATATATAGAGAACTCTGATTTATTTTTATTTATTTATTTTTGAGACAGAGTCTAGCTCTGTCACCCAGGCTGGAGTGCAGTGAAGCACTCTCTGCTCAGTGCAACCTCCACCTCCTGGGTTCAAGCCTCCTGCCTCAGCCTCCCGAGTAGCTGGGATTACAGGCGCCCACGACAGCACCAGTTAATTTTTTTTTTTTTTTTGTATTTTTCGTAAAGAGTGGGTTTCACCATGTTGGCCAGGCTGGTCTCAAACTCCTGACCTGAGGTGATCCGCTCCCCTCAGCCTCCCAAAGTGCTGGGATTACAGGCATGAGCCACTGCGCCTGACCAAGATTTTGTTAAAATTATTTTATTTTATTTGTTTATTTTTTGAGATGGAGTCTTGCTCTGTCGCCCACGCTGGAGTGCAACAGCGCCATCTCGGCTCACTGCAACCTCCTCCCCCAGGGTTCGAGCGATTCTCTTGCCTCAGCCTCCTGAGTAGCTGGGATTACAGGTGCCCACCACCACACCTGGCTAATTTTTTGTTTTTAGTAGAGACAGGGTTTCACCATGTTGGCCAGGCTGGCCTCGCATTCCTGACCTCAGATGATCTGCCCACCTCAGCATCCCAAAGTGCTGGGATTACAGGCGTGAGCCACCGCGCCCGGCTTTGGAGAACACTGATTTTTAAACCATCCTTTAGTATTCCATGTGGCATGGACTGAATGTTTGTGCCCCACCCCCAAATTCATATGTTGAAACCCTACTCTGAAGTGAGATGGTATTAGGAGATGGGGTCTTTGAGAAATTAGGTTTGGATGGAGTCATGAGGGTGCAGCTCCCATGATGGGATTAATGTCCTTTTAAGAAAACAAAGAAGCTAGAGCTTGAGTTCTTGGCCATCTGAAGGTACAGTGAAAACGAGGCTGTCTCTAGACGCCAGATATGCCAATACCTTGATTTTGGACTTCTCGGTCTGCAGAATTGTGAGAAATAAATGTTTGTTGTTTAAGATGTATTTTTGTTATAATAGCCAGAACTGCCCAGAACATCATTAGATTTCTCTCCCTTTTGTTTCCTTTCTTTTTAACCAACACATATATGTTGCTTGGTGGATAAGGCATTCTTGTAGTGCTTTATAAGTATTAACCCGTTTAATCGTTATAACCATCCCATAGAACTGGTATTCATTTGATTAAGAAAACTGAGGTATGAAAAGGTTAAGTAACTTGCTCAAAATCACACGCTAGTTAGTTGCAGAATCGATTGAAATTTTACTTTAAAATTCCCTTATTGATAAGTTCACGCTCTTTCTAGTTTCCTGCGGTTTCACATGGTGCTGCAGTGCACATCCCAGGGACCCAGCAAGAAGCCTGGAGAGGAGCAGGGAGTCAGGTCCAGGGGGACGGAGAAGGTCAGAAGCACCAGCACAGGTAGAAGAAAGAAGGGCTGAAAGCCTTCTTTCTGAAGTGTGGTATGCAGGTGGCCTACAGAAAGAGCACATTCTCACAGCATCCACGAGCAGAAAGAACAGACCACGGAGCCATTCAAGGACAATTTATCTTGAGAACAGAAAAGGTTAAAGTAAGTCAATAAGGGCCAGCTTGCTGGGCAGGGTTGCAGTGTGGAAAAGTTGCTTATTGAGCCACAAGCAATGATCCTAACAGTCATTATTTCTCAATGATTTGGATGATATGTATGAAAGAATATTATATTACATTATCAAATAGCACATTAATATGATTTGACATATTTACCTGACAAATTTGCTATAGTTACTTAGCATTTGAGAATTTTCATTTATATTGAATTGATTCAAATGCATATGGAGTGAATATTTGCTGTTTCTTCCTGGATGGCATTATATAGCTAAAATAAGAGAAAGACTATTTTTATTTTTATATATTTTTACTTTTTTTAGAGACAGTCTCACTCTGTCACTCAGGCTGGAGTGCAGAGGCGCAATCTTGGCTCGCTGCAACCTCCGCCTCCTGGGTTCAAGCTATTCTCCTGCCTCAGCCTCCCGAGTAGCTGGAATTACAGGTGCACACTACCATGCCCAGCTAATTTTTGTTTGTTTGTTTTTTGAAACAGAGGTTCACTCTGTTGCCCAGGCTGGAGTGCAGTGGTACAAACTCGGCTCATTGCAACCTCCACCTCCTGGGTTCAAGCAATTCTCCTGCCTCAGCCTCCCAAGTAGCTGGAACTACAGGGGCCCACCACCATGCCTGGCTAATTTTTGTATTTTTAGTAGAGACGGGGTTTCACCATGTTGGCCAGGATGATCTCGATCTCTTGACCTCGTGATCCGCCCACCTCGGCCTCCCAAAGTGCTGGGATTACAGGTGTGAGCCAATGTGCCTAGCCAAGAAAGACTATTTTTTAAGATAATAAACTAAGAGATGTATAGAATGCAAGTAGTTGAAAGTAAAATTAGATAAGAACTGATGAAAATGAGAGTTAGTAGAAATTATGGAACATCTTAGATTTGGTCAAACAAAAAATAAAAACAGGCAGGAATTTCCTTCCTAAGATGAACTAAATTTTGAAAATGTAGAAGCAAAACAAATTTTAGATTTTGAAAACAGAGATCCTTAAAACAGGAATGTTTCTGGAATAAATGTCATTATCTCTAAATATTTTTTAAAAGTCCTTGTTGCATGGAGGCATATCGTGTTCCTGGATGAGAACACTTGCTATTATAACGATATCAGTTTTCCCCAAATTAAACCATACATTTACCTCAATTTTCTAAAATCCCAAGAGAACCATGAAGGTCTCAAGTGGTGGCACTAGCCTAGAAATACAGAATCTATGACACAATAAAAACTTGAGAAACAGGTTCAAATATGCATTAAAAAGTTGCCTGAAATTAAAGCATTTAAATGTACTGAGGAAAGGATTAACTGCTTAATAAATGATAGTAAAACAAAACATGAGCTCATCAAGTTGCCAAAAATATGTTTTTCAAATAAAAATTTCCACTATTGGTAATAGAGTTCAGGAAACAGAACATTCTCGTGGTCTGATTGGAGTATAAATCGGAACATTTCTGGAGGGAAATTATACAGATATAAAATCTTCAACAGTGTCTATATTTTATGAGCCAGTAATTCCGTTTCTAAGAATGTTTTCTAAAGAAATCTTTGTATTTAATTTTATTTTATTTTTAATTTTTAGAGATGGGGTCTCACTCTGTCACCCAGACTGGAGTACAGTGGCACGATCATAGCTCACTGCAGTCTGGAACTCCTGGGCTCAAGTGAAAGAGTTGTTGATGTGTCCAAAGATTTATCTCTGAAGATAATAACTGAGTGTTGATGGTTTTGCCTAAATTATTTATAAACCTAAATAGTCAATAGGAAGGTATGATTAAATAAATTATAGAACACACAATGAAATACTGTGCAGCCATCAAAATTATGTGGCATGACAGTGAGCTAACATCTGTCCAGTGCTTAGCATGTGCCAAGCAGATTTCTAAGAACTTGACGTGCAACAATGTGTTTCACCCTCCCCACCCATCTGTATGAGGCAGGGCGATGATTACTTTCACGTTATAGCTGAGGAACCCAACGAGAGGGTGCAACTCCTTGCTAGTAAGTGGTAGAGCCCATATTTGAACACTCCTAATCATTACAACTATGTAACAACGTTGGAAGATTTTATGCAACATAAGTGGAGAAGAAGGCAGTGTCCTCAGTGTGACCCCATTTTGGTAAAAGAAGGCATGTATCATAGAAGCAAACCAGAAAGAAATCCAGAAAGATGCTGAGTATTTTCTCTGGATGGTGGGATTCTCAGTCTTTTGAGCAGATGCTGTTGCTACCCTGGCCCACCCTCATGTCACCACCTCAAGTTCCCTTATTACAGGCTAGGAGTTTCCTGGTCTTTCTGCCCAAGGGCATCTCTGGCCAGTGTACAGGGCAGACCAGACTGCTGAGGAGCTGATGTCCCAGGAGTACCCCTCACAGATGACAGAAGGTACCCTTTGCAGCTGTGTCCTTCCCACTGTCTCAGAGGGTCCCCAGGAGAAGGAGCACCAGGGACCCATAGCAGTAACGTTTATAGCAGTGACAACACCTTCGTGAGCTTTTTCTCTTCCTCTCCCATCTCATTTCTGCTTTCTTTCGCTGTGCTTCCTGGGATCACCTCCCAGCAAACGTATTGGCACCCAAATCATGTCAGCTTTGGCTTTGTGGAGAATCCAGACTAGGTGAGTAGTTTTTAAATGTTCTCCTTTCTTCAGTTTTTTTTTTTGTTTGTTTGTTTGTTTGTTTGCAGAAAACATATTGCATTTTAACAAGTTAAAAGGAAGACGAAGTTATTGTTAAAAAGGAATTTACTAAGGTGGATTGAACCATGCATTTATCTCCTTCACAAGACTGCAAAAAGTGCCATCAAGGGAATAAAATGTACAAACACACAAGGCAAAGAGAATAGGAGAAGAGATAGCAGTGTGCAAGAAATGCCAACAAATATTTGACTTAGCAGAGCAAAATGTCGGTGAACAGAGTTGCAGTCATGAGCGAAGGTGAGCCAAGGTGTGGGGCTGCCTCTGTGTCTCCTCCAAACACCACACAGCCAGAGATTCAGCCTCCACCCCTCCTCACACGGGAGATGGAGGTTGAGTTCGGGGGCCATTGGCTTCAGACAAGGGATGCTGCCCAGCGCCGAGGAAGGAGTGGGTAAGAAACACGGCTGAGAGCTCTGGGGAGGGAATTGCGAGGTGGGTACAAAATGAGGGGGGGTTGCTTTCTTATTATAAGCCTTGTAATACTATCTGGCTTCTAAAAAAATACTATGTGCTTGAATAATGTCAGTCAATTTTTAAATAAAATACTGAAGGAATGTTTTTATTTTAATTTAGAAAAATCAGACAAGTGCTATTTAATCCTCAGATGGACACACATGCACAATGTCTGTGGCAGCACTGGTCACAACAGCCAAAAGGTGGAAACTGCCCAAATGCCCATTGGTGAAAAAATGCATACGTAACTTGTAGCATAAAATTCAGTTGTTTTACAACTGAATTATAAAGGAATGAAGTACTCATATAGCTACAATGTGGATGAAGCTTGAAAATATTATGTAAAATGGAAGGAGCTAGGCACAAAATGTCACCTATCATAAGATTTTATATATATGAAATATCCGGAACAGGTAGCTCCGTACAGACAGAATGCAGATGGTGGTTGCCTGGGGCTGGGTGGAGGGGTACTGTGGGGTAACTTCTGGAATGGGATCCCCTTTGGGGTGATGAAAACATTTTGAAACTAGATAGAGGTGGTGGTTGCACGCATTGTACATGTACTAAATGCCCCTGAATTGTCCACTTTAAAATGGCTAATTTTACATTATGCGACTTTCACCTCAGTTTAAAAAGAAAGAAGGAAAAAAAAAAAGCATTCAAGACTAATAAAGGACTACGTGCGGTAGCTCATGCCTGTAATACTGGCACTTTGAAGGCTGAGGCGGGAAGATCGTTTGAGCTCAGGGGTTCGAGACCAGCCTGGGCAACATGGCGAAACCCCATCCTTACAAAAAATACAAAAATTAGTTGCACGTGATGGGGTTTGCCTGCAGTCCCAGCTACTCAGAAGGCTGAGGCAGGAGGATTGATCGAGCCCATGAGGTTGAGGCTACAGTAAGCTGAGATTGTGCCACTGCACTCCAGCCTGGATGACAGAGTGAGACCCTGTCAAAAAGAGAAAAGAAAGAAAGAGAAAGAAAGAAAGAAAGAGAAAGAAAGAACGAAAGAGAAAGAAAAAAAGAGAAAGAAAAGAAAGAAAGAAAGAGAAAGAAAGAAAGAAAAAGAAAAAGAAAGAAAAAGAGAGAGAAAGAAAGAGAGAAAGGAAAGAAAGAAAGAAAACGACTAAGTGGGAAGGCAAAAAGAATTAGGAATGCTGGGCACTACTGCACTTGCCATGTTTTCAAGAATGTCACCGTGCAGACCAGTGATTCTGCCTCGCAGGATGACATATGGCCCTCGGACCAGGCGACACAGTGGAGATGCGCAGGCCAGCCTCGTGAAGTCATGGAGGTTCAAGGGGCAAAGGGCTCACGTGCCTAATGAGTGTTGATCAGGTGGTAAGACACCCACAATTAGGAAGGGGATTGATTATTCCATGTGCTGAGCTTTTCTTTAGATTCAGCAGACACAGATGAAAATAAGGCACATGAAGGAAGCATTCTTCAGAATCTCTTTATACCTTGCCTGTTTGTGTCACACATAGTATTTCCCAAATCCCAGCTTCATCATAAAGACTTCCTGGGCTGAGGAAGGAGCTGAGGGCTTCCCTTTTTAATTCTAAAGCTCATAATCTACAATCATTTTTATGAGCGGAATTGTGCTCCAGTCCAATTCATGTGTTAAACTTCTAAACCCCAGTACCAGAAAATGTGACAGTATTTGGAGATGAGGTCTCTACAGTGCAGTCAAATTAAAATTAGGTGACCAGGGTGGGCCCTAGTGCAGTACGACTGGTGTCCTTATAAGAAGAGGATATTTGGACATAGAGACCCACACAAAGGGAAGATGATTTAACAAGACAGAGACAAAATGGCCATCTCCATAAGGAGAGAGGCCTTAGAGGGAACCAATCCTCCAACACCTTGATCTTGGACTTGCAGCCTCCAGAACTGTGAGACAATACATTTCTGCTGTTTAACTCCCCCAGTCTGTTGTACTTTGTTATGGCTGCCCTAGCCAAGCAATACTACACTGTATAATAATCCCTGCTCTTCAACCTTCAAATGCATATAACCTGTACAAATACGTTGCTCATCTTGTATTGGGTGATCAAATAAACTTATGATCATTTTAGATAATAAATTTTTATAGGATAGATCCTAGGGATAAATAATTTTTTGGCTATAGCCTCTAACAGAACCATCTATGATTACAGTCGCTAATAAATGCTTTTATACTACTAATTGCAAAGAGGATGTTGAGTATCAGTGCTTTAACAAGAATCACCACCTGCTTGAGGAAAAGGTATGACGTGAAGCATGGATAACTCACACCTGGGCAGCTCCCAACACAGCACACACACACAGGCAAAGAGGCAGCACGGGGCTGGCTGGTCATTTACCACGTTCCGTAAATGTGAATTCTGTGCGGCAGCAGCATCTCCTGGGGACTGTAATGTGGCCATTTTAATGCAAAATTAATTGTCAAATATAAGACTGCAGCGGCCTTCTCCCGAGTGATTACCTCACCCTCCAGCAAGTCATCTTCACTCTTGTGATCGATGCTCCCTACCTTGTTAGCAATATTCAAATGATCACAAATGACTTCAGGATCTCACGCACAAAACGCAACACCTCCTGGTCAGCTCACACCCATTCTAGAATTTGTTCTTACTCGCTTATTTCTACAACAGGAAGGGAATCATTTCTGGAATGTGTGTTATTTCTCCATTGTCATTGTCATCATCATAATCGTTGTAAGATGACACTTGTGTACATTTGACACCTGCTTCAATTTTAGACTGAATTCTGGGCATAAGTCACATTAAAAAATGTGTCTCTAATATTATATCAATAAAGTCCTATGTGGTACGTATGATTTTTTTCTGGAATCTCTTATGTACTGATATTTGATATTCTGAATAGCCTCTTGGTATACAGATTAAATTATTGCAAGGCTGGAAGATGTAAAAATAATACTCCTAGATATTCACTTCGCTTCTGCCAAGTTGAGTTCTACACATGCCAGGCAGTGCAGCAGCTTTACCCTCCCATAGCCCCTAGCTGTGATGTGCCCTTTCACTGCAGGTACACAGACAGCCCAGCAGAACAAATGTCTTTGTTCACAGGGTATAAGGGGTGTATTCATTTCTATGGCTGCCATAACAAAGAGACTCTTTGGCTTAAACCAACAGAAATTCATTCTTTCACCATTTTGGAGGCCAGAAGTCAAGGTACCTGCAGGGCCATGCTCCTTGTGAAACCTGGGGAAATCCTTCCTTGCCTCATTCTAACGTGTGGCTGGCAGCCAGCAATCTTCAGCGTTCCTTGGCTTGCAGCTGCATTAACTCTAGTCTCTGTGTTGGCTTCATGGCGTTCTCCTTGTGTGTTTGTCTTCACAGGGCCATCTTCTCATAAGGACGCAGTTATGTTGGATTGGGGGCCCACCCTACTCCAGTAGGACTTCATTTTCATTAATTGCATCTGCCATGTTCCTATTTCCAAATACGGTCAGATTCTGAACTACTAGGTGGTTAGATTTCATTTCATTTCTTTTTTGTTATTGTTGTCATTTATAGAGACAGGGTCTTGCTATGTTATTAGGGCTGGTCTCAAACTCCTGGCCTCAAGAGATCCTCCTGCCTCAGCCTCCCAAAGTGCTGGGATTACAGGCATGAGCCAAGTTAGGATTTCAACCTATCTTTTTAGGGTAGACACAATGCAACCCATAACAAGGGGCATGCTGCAAACTTCATGCTTTTTAGTTTTGAGGGCAACTTATAAGGCAGCATTTTTGTTTGTTGAATGAACACAAAATCTTATTTATATGGAAGTGCATAAAACACAGAGGCATAGTTTATAACATATAAAGCAAATATCCACGTAAGTCTCATTCAGGTAATGAAACAGAACATTGCTAGTCCCAGAGAATCTCCTTGTGCCCTTCCTATCTTGCTAGAGGTAACCAATATCCTGACTTTTGTGATAATAATTTCCTTGCTTAACTTTAGAGTTAATGAAATGATGCTATATGTATTCTTTTCTGTATAATTTTTTTCACCAGCAAAATTCATTCATTTAAGTAAAATGAGGGTTATTAATTTAAAAATATCCATGTTGCTAAGTGGCTGCAGTTCAACTCATTTTCATTGCTGTATGTTATCCCACTATATGAATATACCATGGTTCATCCCTTCCATTGATGCACATCAAGGTTGTTCCCAGGGGCTATTACGTATGACACTGAATATTCTGGCAGAAGGATCCTGGTGCACACGTGGATGAATTTCTCTAGGGCATGTTCTGAGAGAAGGGATTGCAGGCTGTTTTCCAAAGTGGTTGCACCCATTTGCTCTCCTTCTAGTAATATATATGAGCATTTCCTTTGCTTTACAACCTTGCCAACATCCAAACATTTGATGTCAGACTTTTACATTTTGCCAACCCATGGATTATAACTCTTTCACTGTGAGCTTTAAAAAAATTATATATATTAAAAAAATACAGACATGTTTTTAAATTATTGAGATGGTGTCTTGTTCTGTCACCAAGGCTGGAGTGCAATGCCATGATCATGGCTCACTGCAGCCTCAACCTCCCAGGCTAAAGTAATCCTCCCACCTCAGCCTCCTGAGTAGCTGGGACCGCAAGTGCACACCACCACACAGGCTAATTTTTTGTTTGTAGATATGGGGTCTCCCTGTGTTGCCCAGACTGGTCTCAAACTCCTGGGCTCAAGCAATTCTCCTACCTCAGCCTCTCAAAGTGCTGGGATTACATGCATGAGCCACCACACCCAGCTTCATTGTGAGCTTTAAACATGCATTAATGGCTCCCAAAGATGTCCATGTCCAGGAAATTGTAAATATGTTTCTTGGCAAGGGAGAAGTAAAGTCGTAGAAACTCTAGTAAGACTGTTAGCTAAATAAATAAATAAGGTTGTAGAAAGAATTATGCTTGCTTATCAGCCAACACTGAGATGAGATTATCCTAGATTATCTGGGTGGGGAAGGAGGGAGGGTGAAGAGACTGGTCAGAGTGACATGATGTGATGTAAAAAGAACTCAAGTGGCCATTCTATGGTTTAAAGATGGAGGAAGAAGCCACAAGCCACAGAGTGTGGACCATCTTCAAAAGCTGGGAAAGGCAAGAAAATGGATTATACCCTAGAACCTCCAGAAAGTAATACAGCCCTGCCACCACCTTGATTTTAGTGAGACTTCTGACCTCTAGGACTGTAATAGAATCAATTTATGTTGTTTTAAGTCACACTTATAATTTATAACAGCAGCAATAGCAAATGAATACACTGGATAAAATAAATCTGTAAGATTCTTATTACTAATAGCCAGTTGTTCCTTGGTATGTGCTGAAGGATGGTTACAGGATGCTTGAGGAGACCAAACTCCATGAATATGAAGTCCCTTATATAAAGTGGTATTTGCATACAACCTACGCACATCCTCCTGTATACTTTAAATCACCTCTAGATTACTTACACCTGACACAATGCACTTGGTATGTACACAGCTGTTATACTGTATTGTTTAGGGAATAGTGACAAGAAAAATATCTTACAAGTTCAGTACACACACAACCATTCAGTTTTTAAGATACATTTTCAATCTGCACTGTACTGTTAAAATGGGGCATTAATACAATTCCTCAGAGACGTCGTATGTCTTATCCATGAAAATAAATGTTGGCTTACAAGCTCAAGGAGGGCAGGTATTTTGGTTCTAGTACTTTTGACAAAGAATTTGAAAAGAATATTTGCCTTGAGAGTGTACTCTTTTAGCTAATTATGACAGCAATATTTGGAGACAGGGACAATTGTGTGAGGCAAGAAATCAGCATTAGTAGAAGGAAAAATAAGGCCACTGCAATCTTACTGGGCTACACCTAATATTAGCTTTTTTTTTTTTTAGATGGAGTCTCACTCTGTGGCTAGGCTGGAGTGCAGTAGTGGCACGATCTTGGCTCATTGCAACTTCTGCCTCCTGGGTTCAAGCAATTCTCCTGCCTCAGCCTCCCAAATAGCTGGGACTACAGGCGCATGCCACCACACTCAGCTAATTTTTGTATTTTTAGTAGAGACAGAGTTTCAACCATGTTGGCTAGGATGGTCTCAATCTCTTGACCTCGTGATCTGCCAGCCTCGGCCTCCCAAAGTGCTGGGATTACAGGTGTGACCCACCGCACCTGGCCAATATTAGCCTCATACATAACCATAGGAACAATGATCAGAACCAGGAAATTAACACTGATCAAAATGCCGCTAACTAATCGGCAGACCCTATTCCTATTTCACCAGTTTTCCCACTAACGCCCTTTCCTGGGTCCAGCATCCCACACTGCATTTAGTTGCCATGGCTCCCTATCTCCTCTAGTCTCTGACAGTTCCTCATTCTTTCTTTAACTTTCATGATGGCCGGTTGTGAAGTGTTGGCTACTTTGTAGAATGTTGCTAAATTTGGGTTAGAGGTTTCCTCATGACCGGGTTGTGGTGATCCATTTTTCCCAATGCCATGGAATAGTGTTTTTCTCAGTGCATCCTATTGGGAAGTACATGGCATCCTCACATCTTCCTGATCACTTGATAAGCCACGGTGTCTGCCAGGTCTCTCCACTGTTGTACTTCTTCTTTTGCAATATCTTGTGAGGAGATACTCAGACTGTACGCATAGCCTTTCTCAGGCTTTTGCCCATGAATTTTAGTATTGATTCCTGCCTTTAACAATGACTGTGTTGTAGAGTTTCTATTTACATCATCCCTTTTATCTTTACTAACTGGTCGCTAATGTAAGGAAGAACTGCATCTTTCCCATCTACTTAATCATTCATATTAATATAAACTCATGGATATTTATCTCACTCCCCGGTTTACGATCCATTACTAGTGTGTTTGTTAAGTGTCCTTTGGACTGACTCCCCTCTGCCCCATCATTTTACGAACAATTCCTTACTTTCCTCTGGTATCGCAGGATAATCCAGGCTCATTCTCTAATTTCCCTGCCTCAACCCAGGAAATCAATCACTTTTCTAATGAACCCTAGTTCCCTTTATTAGAGAATGCTATTTAGAAACCAGTAATGGGCAGTAGGTATGCTCATTGCTACTGGGCCCTCTCAGCAAAGGTGAAAAACATGTTTACTCACGGTGCATCTGTACATACAAAATCCATGAGTTCATAATCTCAATTCCAACCTACCACCACAAGGTTCACTCTAGCCTTTCTCAACTTATTTGCAATGCATTTTTGATGAGGAACTTTGCTCTCATTATCCACAATTTATTTACTTACTGGCTCAGTCTTAGTGTATGTGAAAGGTAGCTTTGCATTGCTAAGCCATCCCCTTTACTAGCTACAGCCTTTGTGATCATTTCGTCTTCAGTCTTACAGTATACAGTTATATGTTGGTTTTCTTCCCTGTCCCCTTCAGTGCGGTGTTACGCATTTGTGATAATAAGTTCATTAACAGTTTGTATTTCACTGAGTTCCCACACTTCATGGTTGACTTTAACTATGTTTGGGTTATGTGAAACATAGCCATAGTTGAGTCAGAGCTATACAAAAGATGTATACTGAAAGAAGCAACATTCTCCTCATCCCAACTATCCTATTCCCAGTCTTCTTACTTCCCACCCTGTACCCATCCAGTGTTTGTAACTAGTTTCTGGTGTATTCTAGAGATCTTCTTCCTCATCCTTCTTTATAGCTGTGTAGGACTCCACTGTGTGGATGGACATAGTTTAGTGAATCACTAGAGTTTACTGAATCACTGTAAGTGGAAATGACATACAAGTCATTTCCAATAATTTCTAATTACAACCAGTGCTGCAGAAAGTAACCTTGTGCATATGAAGCTTTTGCTTTATTGGAGAATTATCATTTGGGTGGATTCCCACAAGTGGGATTTCTGGGCCAACAGCAAGTGTACATGTAATTTTATTAGGTATTGCCAAGTTCCCCTCCAGAAAGGTAGTTCCAGTTTGCACTTCTACCAACAACCCGCAAAGGTGCCTCACCAATACAATGTGGCGTTGCATTTTACATTTCTTCCAGTCTCATAGGTGAGAAATGGCATCTTAGCTTTAATTTGCATGTTTGAATTTTTAAAAATAAATTTTATTGTGTTTCAAAGTATACAACATATTATGGGATACACATAAATAGAAGGTTACTAGAGTGAAGCAAATTAATGTATCCATCACATTATATTTGAATTAAAAATGCATTTTAGGGACATTTTATATGTTTTTTTTGTAAATTGCTCATTTTCCTCCATTTTTCTATCAGGAGTTTGGTGCTTTGTCCTTCAATGTTTAAGAATTGGCCTCATAATTTTGCAAAACTAATTAACACTTGTAGACTGGCACTTAGTTTTTGGCTGGGCATGGTGGCTCACGCCTGTAATCCCAGCACTTTGGGAGGCTGAGGCGGGCAGATGACCTAAGGTCAGGAGTCCGAGACCAGCCTGGCCAACATGGCAAAACCCCGTCTCTACTAAAAATACAAAAAGTAGCTGGGTGTGGTGGCAGGGGCCTGTAATCCCAGCTACTTGGGAGGCTGAGGCATGAGAATCACTTGAACGTGGGGAGGTGGAGGTCACAGTGAGCCAAGACGGCGCCACTGCACTCCAGCCTGAGGGATTAGAGACCCTGTCTCCCAAAATAAAATAAACAAAATAAATAAAATGAAGTTCTCTGTCATGACTTCAACCAAAAAATAATAATACCTAGTGCATCTGAACGCAGTATGAGATGATCTACTGTGGTGTTAGGCTTTATTTTAATGTAAACATAAAGCACATCTAAACTCTGAGAAACACAGGTAGATATGCGTTTTACCTATTTGTATAGTCAATTCCTGTTTATTATGAAACAGCTTTATCTCTTTGTGTATCTTTTAGCTCATATAGTCAAACCCCATGCTGCCAACCTCAGGACTAAATACACTGAGATGGGGCTTTACTATCTATGACAGAATAAATGTTTAAGGTGTTGCAAAGCCAGACATGAATCAGTTTTTCTGAGTGATTGGAAACATTTTGGTACGATTTATATCCCAACTCTTTTTTGACCATTAGCAGATAAATAGGGACTATTTTCCTGTTAACAGGCTATTTTAAAATATCATTAAAAACAAATTGTATGCAGTTGTATATCCTATTTCAGTTGTGTATCTAATTATATGCCACATTCTTTCAAAAAACTGGCTTTTCATTCAGTTGTCTTACATTTGGAAGACGAATGATAACAATGTCTTTATGAAGATCACAATTTTGAAATGTTACATGTTGAGTGAGACATTGAAAGCTGTGTTTATTTTTTCAGTGACTGATTTTCTATGTCCATAGATGCTATAAAAACTGATCAAAGATCAACTAAAAATTCAATTACAATATTACAAATTCAACTGCAGGTACCAATATTACATTATTTGACAGGGATAATAAAATGAGCAAAGACTGGAAATTACAGACAATAACATTGCTTTCTCAATTAACAGAAAGGATTCATAACATCTTCCTTAACGGTAGATGCGATTTGTAGAGAATGTCAAAAGAACTATTGAGAAGTCCACCTGCTGCCCCAGACTGAGGCACATCAGGGTGGTTGTGGGAGGAGTTATATTTGAGGGTTCCATTTTTCCTTAGGGTATTAAAATGCATGTCCTGGTTTGTTGTTTTTTTGCCATTAAGTTCTCTGCTTCAAATAAAAGAATTAGGGGAGAAAGTATGGAAAAGAAACACACTAAACTTCTGGAAAAGTTAACAGAAGCTTAAAAATAACAATTTCCAAAGAATCATTCTCTTCTTGGTATAGAGCAGTACCTGTCCTAGTTGCCTTAACTTTTTCTACTCATTGGTAAAGAGAGTGATTAGTAAGACCAGTGAATTTGATACGGCCACTTGAAAGAAAAAAAGGCTATACTACAAATACCCATGAAAATAGATTTTCTATCACCTTTCCCTCTGCCTTCAAGGAGATAGTTAAAACAAAACTATGATAGCATTTGGTGATTTCCCACAAGAGTACTGTCAAACCTTTGACAGAGTATTGCTGAATCTTCAGGGAAGACCTGTAGAAAGTTGAAGGCTGTGAGCGAAATGAAAGTAGTTAGTTTCAGAGTTAGAACTTCTTTACGCTTTCTTTCAGGCATAAGTGCTTTTGTGCTAGTTCAGGAGAAAACACTTGCTTATACTGCTTACACCATTAACAAAAATAATTTCAGTATAGTGAGATTTGTCGCATTTTAGCAAAATTTTTAAAAAGGGTTGAGTGTTAAACATTCTGACCCTTTTAAAAAGCATGCTTAAACACATGTAAAAGCTGTAAGTGGACTAAAAATACATTAAAAAAGAGGTGGTCATAATAAAAAAAAAAGAACACTTTTATACATAGGATTTTATTTTGCACTGCTGTAACATTTCATTATAGACCAAGGGAGAAAAAGAAAAAAAGGATAAAACCACCACACTGAGTAAATTACTAAAGCTTTTCTACTTTGTAACAGGATTTTCCATCTGATAGATTTATTGTCATATCCCCTTCAAAACAGACAAGATGCTTACCATATTTTAAAGATTATAGAGGTTGCCACTGAAAGAAAAATTTTACACAGTCACTGTACATCAAGGTTGAAAAACTGTCCTGCATGAAAAATATACTTAGAAATCATGTGAATAAAAGAAAAAACATTATTGTGTTTAAGGAAAGATTAAAGTCCTCATAATGTGCTGTCTAAATGTGGATACTCATTCTTCTTGGAGTCGCTAAGATGTAGGAATTTCTTGCTTCTGCCCTTTTCACTCATTATACTGTGTTTTTTCCCAACAGTATTCATTAAGGCAAACAAATCCTTTTCTGAAGAGGTCTTAAGGAAATTGTGGACAAAGCAAACTTTTGGCATTAAAACAGGTTAACATATACAAAGCCTTTAGTAATATACATTAAGCATATTTTTCTTGGACTAGTGACAAGAAAAGATGAACATGCTTGTTAACAATGTCAAAAAGTTTAAAATTCAGTGTCCAAGCAATTCCTAACAATGCTTCTGTAGCTTTAAGCTCTAAACAGTAGAGAATTTATGCAAATGCATTAAAGAATTCAAGCTTGGCAAATTACACCCAAGCAGGTTATTAAACTATATATACAGAAAGTAAATGATAAATACAGAATTAAAAGAGTCCTTCTGTTTCCTTATAGCCTTGAAAATTGACAAAGTTTCTGAGGACAGTTCTATAATATTAAACATTAGGTAACCACAGATGTTGGGAAACCTAACTACACAAACCGATTTAAAATACTCAAGATGACTTTGTAGTGTTTAATACAATTCAGTTCGTAGTTAAGGGCACAAGACAACATTTAACAAAAATAATCACATCAATTGACCTAGAAATCAAATGCAAATAGATATGAATACAATCTCCAAAATCTGTCTTTTAAGTGAACATTAACCATTTATTCAAAGTTATACAAGAATTTGAAGGATTAAAGTCTTCTGTGACATAAAGCCATCTCAAATAGTTTCATGTCTCAGCTGAGCAGGAGGAGAGGGGGTGAAAGAATAAGTGAGTAGGCCCCGTTGGTCAGCTAGACAGTAAAAACAGACTCAACAGCAGCCACCCCCAGCCTGCTGTCCTCCCTGATTGCCTGCATGTGTTGCATTAGTAGCAGCATGCTGAGGGCCAATTTTAATGCCATTTGCCTGAAATAAAAGAGAGCAGAACAATAAATATGACCAGACACAACCAGACAATATAGTTTAACTAGATTCTTAAAAAACTCATTTAATTCTTTAGGATACAATTTTATCAAACAACTGAGAAAAATACAGTAAGTAGATTTTAGCAACAATTAAAACAATATCTCTTAAGGGATATTCCTTCCTTTTAAAAACACCGTGGAAATGTTTCTGAAAATAATTCTTTATCATATCAGGTACGGGGTAAACAGATATTGGATAATGCTGCTTTTCAAGAAATTCTCATAATGCAGAAATCGTTTAAAATAATTATTGCAAGTAATCTTTAAAGCATAAAAATACCCAAAGCCCATGCTGCTTTAATACAACATAAAATCTTTTCTCTAGACAGTGTTTCTGTTCCATGTTGAATCAGCTGTACAGGCTAAGGGCATATGAGTGTTCTGTGTCATCAATAATTTCTATGATCCCCAAAGACATGGCAGCTTGCCAAGAACCCACACGCAGAGTAGTTCTTTCATTCATCAAACTCACACTTATGTCTTAACCCTCACTCCCTCAAGTGGATTTTACCTAAAAATACAACACTTTGAGAAAAGTAATACGGTAGCTTCAGAAATTAAGCTCTTAAGGAAACTTTACGTCACAGTAAATCTCAGATTTATAGTGCTTGGCAGTTGTTCTGCAACAGTAGTAGCCTTGGGGTTTCTGGCACTAGCTCAGTATTGACAGCAGCTGATGTGGTTTCTTTTCGCTCTTTTGACTCCTCTTTAATAAAAAGCATGCCCTATGGCTCATTGGTTTTGCCCCCTCTGGGCTGGTAGCAACTTCTTGAGGAGTCAAGGAGTCAGACTTGGCATTAGGCCAAATAAATAGCATGGCCTGTTGGCTCCTGACAGCACATTACAATCAAAGCTGCATAAGGCACAGTAAAGCAGTCAGCTACTATATGAAACCAGACAGAAACAATGAATGTGCCCTTTTAGATAGAGGCCCAATTACTGTTCAATTTATATGGCATTAGTCTCTGAATGGTGTCATCTTTAAACTAACTCAAGAAGTACTGTCATATAAGCCTAGAAGATAGGATTTAGAAACTATATTACTCCAAATTAAACAATGAAAAAACCATGTACTTTTTGGAAACCTTAGGCAAACTGCTGTTTGTTTTAGCAGAGACTACTGAAGTAACAGAGAGCCTCATTTATGTATAGGATGAGAGAGACATACATAATGGCTTCCTAACACAATGCTTTTCTAACTGCAACTGGGGAGAAACCAGGGCTTTTCTTTCAGAAGCCAGAAATCTTAATACAGAATGGCAAAAATATTTATGTAAGAATAAGTATGCTATATCCACATAAACATTTTGAAATAAATACAGATAAATGCAGAGTGGGGATGTGGGTCAAGTGATGATCTTTGGTGAACACTCTGAATTAGATGCTTCAAAGCTTTACATTTTATCCTAATCATGTTGACCAA
This sequence comes from Symphalangus syndactylus, assembly GCF_028878055.3. Taxonomy (NCBI): domain Eukaryota; kingdom Metazoa; phylum Chordata; class Mammalia; order Primates; family Hylobatidae; genus Symphalangus; species Symphalangus syndactylus. The sequence continues at coordinate 57,310,205 of NC_072429.2, forward strand.
AACAGGATCAAAATAACATTACAAAAAACCCTATGCCAAATGCCAATTTTATATATATATATGAATTTAGTCTCCTGAAAACATGCTATGCTATATTGGGAGTAAATTCCAAATTTGGTATTTCCCTCTTTCCTACTAGATAACAGAGAGAGCATCTTGCGTTAGTACATAGTACATGCATTTATATACCAGAACATTATTCCCAAAGCAGATGACACCATATGGTCACGTGGATAAAAGTGGCTTTTCTTTTCTCTTTGGGGGATTTATATTATTTTGCACTGCTTGCAATGAATGGATAGGGCCACTTACTTTAATCCATTTCCATAGACAATGTGTTGCTCTACTAGAACATAAATATTTAACTACTATACCACATATACCAATTTTTCAGTTGGATGACTGTAAACTAATGGTGTTAACTGATTATCATGATTGATTTTAGGAATAAAAAATTATGAAACAATGAATCCAAATAGTAATTAAAAGTGAATTATAAATTAATATTAACCAACAATATTTATATGTATATACCTCATTATTAATGTCAAAGACTCCTTCTTGAATTTTTTCATAAATTTCTTTTGCTGTATTAATAAATGCCTGAAATATAGAGAAATTGGTTCATATTCTATAAAACCAAAGCAGTAAAATAACATTATATATGCTCTATAGAATATCATAACGTTCAACATATGAAAGTCAATCGATGTAATACATATTAATAAAGAACAAAGATCATATTAATATAACATATTAATAAAGAACAACTGATGTAATACATATTAATAAACAAGCCCACATGATCATCAATAGACACAGAAAAAGCATTTGACGAAATCCAACACTTTATGATAAAAACACTCAACTAGAAATAGAAGGGAACTCCTCAACCTGATCTAAAGAATGGCATCTAAGAAAAACTACACCTAACATCATATTAGAAGATGAAGGCTGAAAGCCTTTCCCCTAAGATTAAGAACAAAGGATGTATGCACATGCTAATTAGCATTACAAACAGCATTATTCACAACAGCCAACAAGTGCAAACAACAGAAATGTTCAATCAGTAAAAAACAAAATTTGAGATATTCAATTAGTAGAATATTATTTGGCCATAAAAAGGAATGAAGTACTGATTCATGCTACAATGTGGATGAACCTTAAAAACACTGCTAAATGAAAGAAGGCAGACACAAATGGCCACCAATACTACAACTCCATCTGTATGAAATGTGTAGAATAGGCAAATCCATGGAGACAGAAAGTAGATTACTGGTTGCCAGAAGCTAGATGGAAGGGAAAAAGGGGACAGAATGCTAATGAGTATGAGGTTTCTTTTTGGGGTAACTAAAATGTTCCGGAATTAGATAGTGGTGACAGTTGCATAACTTTGTGAATAGACTAAAAACCACTGAATTGTCTTATTTATTTATTTTTGAGACAGGGTCTCACCCTGTCGCCTAGGATGGAGTGCAGTGGTGCGATCTCGGCTCACTGCAAACTCTACCTCCCAGTTCAAGTGATCCTCCCACTTCAGCCTCCTGAGTAGCTGGGACTACAGGTGTGTGCTGCCGCCCAGCTAATGAATTGTATAGTTTAAACGCATCAATTTTATGGTATGTGAATGATATCTCAAAAGAAAACATCATGACCATGAGAAGAAAAAAGAATATTGGAATATGAGAACAGCACATAGAGAAAAACACATTTCAATTATGTAAACTGCATAATCCTCCATGTAAAAACTAGCTTACTTCTGGAGAATACAGTTCCACTCAGGGCCTTTTTTGCCATGATAATGTATTATTTAGTATATAGTTTAAGAGAGCAAAATCAAAGGATGCTTATGATAAAGAGATAAAAGACAGCTCAACTTCTTTGCCATTAAATTGTCAAAATAAAAAACCAGTGTAGACCAAATGAAGCCTATGAATACCAAAATTTATACACAAGCATTCTCTATGTAAAATATTTAGAAACTCTATATAAATATTACGAATGCTATAGAAGGCATATACAAACCTTGAATAGGTTCTAAACTATCAGATTTGACAGATCACATATAACAGTACCAATCAATAAAGTCCTCTTCAATTAGCATTCTATAAAAATTCATAAAAGAAAGCTATACTCCATTACCACTGATACAGACCTAATTCAAAGTTTAAAAAGTAAACAGGATTCATGGAGAGGAACAAATCATACCTTTCATCTTTTCTACACTGGAAACATTTGACTGCTGAACTTGCCATCAGAGCTTTTGTTTCCTAATTAACAGGACTGATATGTTTTCACCTTTAAAGGCCTTACAGCTCCCCAGAGTAATCAATCTACTGCAGCTCAATTACTGCACCAAGCACACACCAGTCAGTGAAGGAGATCTGAACGTCTGCGGCAGGGGCACAGAGATATGAATATGCATAAACTCTAAGTGGCTGATCGAATCATCACAGAGGGTCATGAGAATTTGCAGCAAAATAATGAGAAGAATTAATCACTGCAGATTCACAAGGCACTTAGGACGTGAGTGCGCTTTTCATGTATGTGCTGGAGCTAAACTGAAGAGGGAACTGGCTTTCAGCCAAGTATGAATTGATTCACATTCTTCAAAATTGAGGTTATCCCTATAAATAAGGAAAAACTTTATTTCCAATAACATGTCAATTACTGTGATGGCTTTAGAAATCAAGCTAGCTAATACTGAAGTCAACAGATACATAAATTCACAGGGCTGGAAGTGCTTCCAAGAGCATCCACATGTACACATTTCACTAGAACGTTACATAGAATTACAAGGCCCCATAAGTGAGTTATAACTTCATACAAACAAGCAGTTTTATACTACAAAAGTTATTATTAAATGTGTCAATTTACATAAAAATTGCCTTTTGGCCTGTCTGGTAATAAATCACTTTAAAAATGGGCTTAAGAAATTTCGTAAGTCACTACTAATTTTATTACCTAAATAGTACTGAATACTTTATTAAGCACTTTTAAGCATAGTTGTACCAGATGAACTGAGGATGTACATACGGTATTTTTTATCTGAAAGGCATGCAATTAACTCCAACTGAAATATAACAAATAATCTTTGGATAATGCTACATTACTTGATCGTTCAATCTCTGATTACACATTACAGACAAAAATCAAATATTTTCTACCCCCTGAGCATATTATAGAGGATACTATACAAACGGGTTGTTTTACATACTTCATGACAAACATTAATATTTAATATATATTACTAAGTGATTAACGACTAATTTTAATGAGTCCTTTGCGTTTGAAACCCAGCATGACAAATGTAGACCTTAATATACTTGTTTTAAAAGTATGTGGCTATCTGCAATAACACTAGGCTTTGCACACACACAGAAACAATAAAATATGTGCTATGGACTTTGAAATTGCTGAGTTCCTAAATATAATGAACATTAACCAAGTACTAGTAAGGCTTATGAGAGGTCAAATAAAAGTTCTAAGGTAAGAGCCTTGGGTGTCACAGATAAAATCTCCTCCACTTAAGATGCAAAACATTGCCAAAAAGATCAGAAATTATGTGTATAACACACTGGCTGGGATTTTAAAAAATCGATCATTTCACTCTACTCATTAAATATCAATCCCACATATAAACTTTTTAAGGTATAGATGTTTCTAATCCATCTTTAGACCACTGCATTCCATATATATATAATGTACAAAAATACATTTTAAGTATTGCTTGGTAAATATCTCAAGGCAGTACTAATATTCTTCACAGAATTAGTTTAATTTGAATGGTTAAGCTAGTCCCTTACCTTATCTATAGATATTAAACATACTGTAGTTTTGAATCTCTAGCACAGTACCTAAAATAGCATAGGTACTTAAACTGCCTTTGTTAAACTCAATTACCCTTAGCAAGGAAGTACCTACAGGGTAAGGTGGGCTTACATGAAATTGCTGGTTTCTTTTTGCTTATGTACATCTCTTTGGGGGCAAGCTCTTTTAAGACTTCATTAAGGGACAAGCAGTAGGCAAAACTAATAGGTTTTAGAATAGGAAAAAATATTTGTTGACAAACTGATGTCAAATGATTTCATTTGTTTCAATGATTTCATTGTTTGTACCATGAAATAAGCAATGTCTAGGCAGATCCATGATTATCAAGTATAAACAGATTTCTCTGCAGCCAACTGAATTTGGTGGTCCTCCTGCTTCCCCATGTGGCCAGTGCTCTGTTGCAGTATCAGAAGCCTGCCTCTCTCATTTTACCACTAGCCCTTCCTTTTCCCCTGACTTTAACTGCCACATTCAGTCCTTTACCTTCCTTTTCTTCCTTAGCCATTCATTCTCTTGCTTTCCACCTCAAACACTAATCTTTCAGTGTTTGGCAGCAGTTAATCTCAATGATACTGATAATACCTAAACTTAAGGCAAAATTTCAGGGACTTCGATTGCACAGTTGAAACAAACGTAACCACAAAAGACTATAAATATGTTGTAATTCAAATAAACATTCAGTAAATACACACGCTAATGTGGATCTTACATATCACTGACATTTACCCAAGGGCACCTATTAAACTACTGTCACTGGCCGGGCTCGCACCTGTAATCCCAGCACTCTGGAAGGCATAGGCAGGAAGATTGCTTGAGGTCGGGAGTTTGAGACCAGCCTGGGCAATGTAGTAAGACCCCTGTCTCTATTAAGAAAAAAACTGTTGCCACATATTCAGAACTTCTGTAGGTACCATGGAAGACACAAAGATGAGGAGGACTATTGTTGCTGAACAATAGGAACGATTTAGGTAGGAATAAAACCATTTAGTTAGCAGAATCTAAGCCCAACAGCTCAAATCTCCATAAAGATGGAAGAAAAAAACTTTCTGCATTAACTAATAGAATGCAGGGCAGGATTAAGGCAGGTCTCACGGATATTGTGCTAACAGGGTCTTTAAAATAGACTGGAGAGAATGGAAGCAAAGGGAAACATGAGATACTATTTTATTTTTATTATGGTTGGGCAGTTTTTAAGGCAAAATATTGAAAATAAATGATCTTCAATAGAATATTTAAATTACTTCCTTACGTAACATGCTGCCACCTGGTGGCATGATAAAAATTAGGTAAGACTAGTATTTTGGACAGTTTAAATATCTTGAACAGATGCTACAGAGCAGGGTATCTTGTAAACAAGCGACTTTTAGTTTTCTCTTAGAACTGAGAAATATGAGGTAGCTAAAATGTGGCTTAATTTTCTTCTCAACTGCTAAAAGTCAATGCTATGAACATTAGGTATCCATTTGCCTAAGTTAATACTAAGTACTTACTATGGGACAATCACTATACTGATTTATAAAGGTTTTCACTATTTCTTAGAGTAAATTCTAAGTATGTAAACAAATAAGAAAATTAATGTTAACTTTCTTTTGCTTTCAAGAAAATCTGTATTTGTGGGATGAAGTTAGACCTTTAAAATGAGCAGAATTACTGAGGGCTCTAAAACCAGGCTCTCCAGGATCAAACCCCAGTACCACTTCTTACCAGCTGTGTTGCTCTGGAACCAGTGCTTAGCCTCTCTGTAAAATGAGGATGATAATGTGGGGAGTATGTGCTTTTTTTATGTTCAATGATAACTGCAACATACAAAACAAATGAAAATTCCTTTCACTTGTATTAAAGACAAGTGAGCCTAATAAAGTAAAGATAAATGTAGCCTACTTCATAGGACTGCTAGGAAGGTTAATGCAAAGCACTGAAAACTGTGCTTGACATGCAGTAAGCACTCAATAGGTGTGTCCGCTGTTGGCATGAATGTTTGGATGCAAAGACACATGGGGAACAACAGGAGAAGGGAGTACTGGTGCTAAAGGTGTATGTGCCCTGTAGACACTACAGAGTTAAGGAGAGAAATGGTGATCAATGCTCTATAGTCAATTCAAATATCTTGATTAAATAGAGCTAAACCTTAAAAAAGTGAATTGGCAACATAAAATGTGCACAATGAGCCCCCCAAAGTAAAATATATTTAATAAGACTTAGATATTGGGCAAAGATAGGAGAGTCCTGTGAAAAGCACAGCAGACTAGAATTTGATATTAGGGAGTTTAAGAAACTACTTCAAATTCTGTGACTTCTTCAAATTCTGTGATTCTATCTGATTTAGGGTCAGTGAAGAAAAACTCGTACATCATCCAATAGTGGCTTTTAAATTGTATTTCAAGGCAATTCTGCAGGGGCCACCTTTTGGAATGAGATGGGAGTAGGGACAGCCCTGTGGAGGGAGAACCTCTGCCTCTTCCCCGCCTCTTTCTATAGCATCACCAGTTCCAAAGTAGAGCTGTTGTGGTGTTACTTCTCTCATACAGTTTCTCTGTGTTTCACTAGAAGGAAAAGGGCCATTGCTAAATCTACAATCTATAATTTTCTCATTTTGTAGATATCACTGAGCTGCAAAAGGAGAAATGACTTGCCCGAGACCACACATAAATATAGCAGAAGCAGGATTAGAATCTAATAGTCTTCTCACTACATATATCATTCCTTTATTAGGATCAGCTATCTTTAATACAAGTCAAAGGAATTTTCATTTGTTTTATGTTGCAGTTAAAATTGAACACAAAAAGCACATACTTCCTACATCCTTTAAAACCCTTTTAGCTAGAAATTATATTGGATTTCTTGGATTATTTTTGAAAGTATATAAAATTTGCATTATTTACATCTTTTGTCTCTTTCCTACCCTTTACAAAAATTAATATCACCAGTATCAATGCTAATTAAAGGAAAGTAGGGAGCCTAAACACATCTTAATTTTAGCAGGAAAATAAAGAGGGGAAGAAACTAGAACTATTTGATTAGAAAGGTTTGGGGAATATGGCATTTAAGAATTTCCTGTTCCTAGAAAACCAAACACCGCATGTTCTCACTCATAAGTGGGAGTTGAACAATAAGAATACATGGACACAGGGAGGGGAACATCACACACTGTCGCCTGTCGGGAGGTTGGGGAAAAGGGGAGGGAGAGCATTAGGACAAATACCTAATGCACGTGGGGCTTAAAACCTAGATGATGGGTTGACAGGTGCAGCAAACCACCATGGCACATGTATACCTATGTAACAAACCTGTATGTTCAGCACATGTATCCCAGAACTTAAAAAAAATAGTTGTTTATTTTAGGGTTTGTTACTGCAGCATAACATAGCAAAGGCTGCGCAATGCAGATTAATAATTGGTTTTCTATGTAAACTTAATAGTTTTAAAAATCATAAATATTGCAGCATTTTACTCTTCAGTGCTGAGTATACTAAACCAATGATTAACATTTTGTAATTCAAGTGAATTTAAACTTAGCTCATAAAGAAAAATTTCACTCCAAGTTATTCTTAGAATGCTTATTTATATTCAAAAGTAAATATTAAAATGTTTTCAATTAAAAAAGGAATTTCCTGTTCCTACTTTCTGTCAGAGGTAACACAAAAATGTTTAATTCCTTAGCAATTTAGTTCTTCCATTTAATAAGCATTTCCTGAGTGCTTGATTTGTACCAGGCACTGAGGACACTCAGATAAATATGAATACCTTAAATCTCAAGAATGTGGTATATAGGATAGATATGCATCCCATATGGGAACACAGAAGAAAAAACTCATCAGTTGCTTAGATGAGTAAGGTGGCATGACCACTTCTGAGAGAGAAAAGCCCTGCAAGTGTGAAGGCCTGATAGACAGGTAAGCTCCCACTCATATATTAGGAAAACGGAGGGGAAGAAGGGCATTCTGGACAGAGAAGCAGATTTTAAGTTCAATTCTGTTGGAAGCTGGGGACAGCCAGGAATGTGAGATAAAGTTAGAGATGTGGCCCTATAGGCAGAGGAACCCTGAAAAGGTAGGAAGCAGGCGAGGGACAAAATCAGAGGAGAGTTTGGAGAATGAATCACAAGGGGACGACACTGGCCACAGGGAGACTGAGGAGTCCAGAGCAATAACCCAAGAAAGAAAGGTCAGATGGTGGCAACGAGAACGAATGGCAAAGCTCAAACCTAGTATCTGTTGTGAAGAAATTAACAGGACTTTAAGTGACAGAGTAAAATGGTGATATGTTTATGGATGACTCCACTTTTGGTTTAAGTGATGAGATAAAAGGGTATACCATGAATTGAGATAAATTAAGAAGAAAATCAGTTTTCGAGGAAGGAATGAAAAATTTCTTTTAGACACGTGGAATTCTAATACGTCGTACACGTGGGAAAGTCTTGGTAGATGGCAATCTATATAATTGCGCACCTATATGGGAATATAAGCTACAGATAAATGTGAGTGTGTAAGTGTATGACACGCATTTATTAGCATAATTTTCTTGGGTAATGTTTAGCCACCCTGGTTTAGAAGTATAGAAAATAGATGCAACTTCCAAAGTCAGAGTTTGGATCATCTATGAAGTTTCGGGGATGATGACCAAATTAGAGGTGAAGAAGCTGATGCTAGTCAGCCAAGTCTACCAAAACGTGGAGGAGAGCGATTTATTAAACTAAGCTATCCTCAAGGGATACTGGAAAACTGCTGAGGAAGGCCAGGTCAGATTTCCAGTGAAGTCCTGTGGTATGCATTCATGGGCTTAACACTCAGAATAGGTTTAAGGGGGAAACAAAAGCCTTCAGTTTACAACCTCATTACAGCTATATAAAAATACTCATTCCACCAGTTACAAAAAAGCCCAAGACAAGATGGTCCCTCAATGCAAATAAGGTCTACAGACTTTCAAGTACTGAGACAGAATGCAAGTATCAGCAAGGGGCCTTGAAACTGGTAGTCTTCCTAGTTACTAATGTCTTAGTAAGTCATGTGTTCTCTCTGGACATAGAAATTCATCTATCCTGTCAGTTTAGGTGGCTTGGTGGGTTACTGCAATCTGTCTTAGGGTTAGCTGGTTGTATTTTCAGCTATTGTCTTGGTGGTATCTAGTATTTCAGTAGCATAAATACTTCAGCAGCATGAGCATAAGGCTTCTGGGAAGGGTAGGGGTTTACCTAGCCTGCCATTATGACATGAACATTTCTCCATCTAAAAAGGCCTTTTCAAACCACAAAGATTCGAGGCAGCTACTGAAGGAAGAAGAACCTGATGAGAGGCCAATTTGCTTGTCTGGATTTTTTTTTTTTTTTGAGACACAGGGTCTCCCTTTGTTGCCCTGGCTGGAGTGCAGTGGTATGATCTCAGCTCACTGAAGCCTTGCCCTCCTGGGCTCAAGTGATCCTCCTACCTCATAGCTGGGAGTACAGCAGGCATGTCCCACCACGCCTGGCTAATTTTTTATTTTTTTGTAGAGATGGGGTTTTGCCATGTGGGCCAGGCTGGTCTCAAACTCCTGGCCTCAAGTTATCTGCCCACCTTGGCCTCCCTAAGTGCTGGGAGTATAGGTGTGAGCTACCATGCCCAGCCTCATCTGGATTTTCTAAAATCTCATGTTTTAAAATGCTTGGGCAAAGATAAGGTTTAGGACAGAATTCTACCTACATGTAACATGTGGGACCAAAGCATAACCAGAATGAAAGACTGAAGGAAGAGGAACATGGTTGAAGCAAATACATACTTACTCATCCAAACTTTTGTTATCTACCATGTGGGGGTTGCAGAAATGAAAAGAGTCTGTGTCTTTAAAGAACTCAATCCTTATGGTGGGCTGACATGACGAACAAGTGCAATGATATCATACTAAGGTGAATTCATGCCCAGGACGACACAGGAATAAGTAGAAGAAAACGTCTATCAATTCAGATGTCGTGCTTGGTGGCTGGTGGCAGAAGAAAGACATGCTGGTGTCATGAACACATTCCAGAGGAGGGATCAGACTTGACCATATCCTTGGAGGATCAAGTCGGAAGGAAGGGCATTTCAAGTGCAGAGAATACTTTTTTGTGGAGAAGGGGAGAGAACACTGTAAAGCTGATCAACTCTTAGTTTACTATGGAGAGCATATGGTGTGAGGGGTTGGCAATCAAAGCATCCTGTATGCCAAGCTAAGGAGTTTGATGCTGAAGCTGTGGGGAACCACTGCATGGTTAATAAAACTGGAGAGACATTTAACCTTCATTTTTAGAAAGATCCCAGAGGTCACAGTGTAAAGGACTGAAAAATGAAGACAGGAAGTCCAATTAGGATACAATTATGACAGAAGACAATTTGGAGAGATATTTAACAGGTAGAAACAATAACAGGTGAAAAGTGACACATATTAACTGAATAAATCAATGTCAAGGGGTAAGAGAAAGAACACTACAGAATATAGAAGATTTGCAGACTAGAATAGAGAAAGGCTATCAGTTCAGCTGGATGTGTTAAATTGGAAGGGTGTGAAGATCACTCAGCACAACTGTCTAGGCAGCAGCTGTCAGGGTGGAGCTGAACATACAGCCTAAAAGGGTACCTGAAGTAACAGACTTAGGTGATGTCTCAAAGTGGAAAAAAGAACTGGTAAAAAAAAATCTGGGGAAGGCCAGTGAGGTGGGGTGAGTGTAAAGGGAGAAGGAGGGATGGAGGGAGGGAGAGGAGGAGGAGGAGGAGAGGGAGCAGGACCGGGGGTGGGGAGACAGAGAGAGCGAGAGAGAGAGAATAAGAGAGCGAGAAAGAAAGAAAATGGTGTCATGGAGCTAAGAAAGAAGTTTACTGAAGAATAGTCAAAAGTATCAAATATTCCCAAAGGACTGTTTAAGCTAAGAACAGAAAAGCAGAAAAAAAAAAAAGGTATAATTCTTGCTTTTTGAGCACCTATACAGTCATCATTGCTGTTAACATTTTGGTGTATTTTCTTCTAGCCTTTACATATTATGTATGATATGTTTTTATTATTCTTTTACTTATTCTCTATTTTGCAAGCTTTCTTTCATGCAATTACTTTTTTATAATAAACTTTTTCTAAAAGTAAAAATAAAAACCAAAAAAAAAAAAAAAAAAAAAAAACAAACCCAGAAAAGTATTTGTTAGTTGTGGCTTTTTAGGATGACCTTGGCCATGGTGGAAGAAGTCAGACTCTGAAGAGAGGTGAGAAAAAGAACAAGGAAATGGAGACGGCTCTTAATAGAAGCCAGAAGGAAAAACATCCAGGAGAAATGGAGTGAAAGGATTTTATCAGACGGTTGAAACTTAATTACATGCTGGGAGCCAAGAATCAATAAAGAAAGGGTGAATATAATAAGATGGTTTGAAGCAATAACATCTTTGAGGAAATAAGAGGAGACAGCACTCTGCCTGATTGTCCTGTGACAGAACACAATGGACTCCTCTACAGCCTCTCTTATCTCCTCAGAGTGTGACCCCTGGATCAGCAGTATCTACATTAGTTGAGGGCTGGTTACAAATGCAAGCTCCAAGGCCACACCACAGATCTACTGAATCAGAATCTGCATTTTAACAGAATTCTTAGGTGTACATTAATATCTGGGAAGCTCTAGTCAAAAAGACAACTGACAGGTAGGCTGCACATGGTGGCTCATGCCATAATCCCAGCACTTCGGGAGGCCGAGGTGGGAAAACTGCTTGAGCCGAAGAGTTTGAGACAAGCCTCGGCAACATAGAGAGACACCATCTCTACAAAAAAATCTTTTTTTTTTTTTTTTTTTTTGAGACGGAGTCTCATTCTGTCGCCCAGGCTGGAGTGCAGTGGTGTGATCTCAGCTCACTGCAAGCTCCGCCTCCCAGGTTCATGCCATTCTCCTGCCTCAGCCTCCTGAGTAACACACTACAGGTACCTGCCACCACGCCGGGCTAATTTTTTGTATTTTTAGAGACAGGGTTTCACCGTGTTAGGATGGTCTCGATCTCCTGACCTTGTGATCCGCCCACCTCGGCCTCCCAAAGTGCTGGGATTACAGGCGTGAATCACTGCACCCAGCCCAAAAAAATATCTTAAAAAAAAAAAAAAAAAAAAAAAAAAAAAGACAACTGACCTGAAAAAAGGAAAAATCTTACAAGGCATTCTTAGTTTAGCTTAAAAAAAAAAAAAGCAGTCTCCATGTACCCACCACAACATGTATGTGACCATGAAATGAGAGTAAGCAATAACACAGACATCAGTCCATGGTATGTTAAGAGATGTTACGCATCCCCCACCAATTCCAATTTTAGGCATTTCAGAGACTTTGCAGGAGCCCATCCCATCACAGGCCTGGAGGCCCTAAGAGGGAAGAAAAGTTTTGTAGGTCAGGCCAGGGCCCCACCACCCTGTGTTGCCTCAGGACACTGCTTGTGTATCCCAGCCACTCCAGCTCTAGCTGCAGCTCAAAAGGTCCCAGGTATAGCTTGGGCAACTGTTAGAAAAATTTGCCGACTTTTATTTAATCCAGGTTTTCCAAGTATTACTTGTGTATACAATAAATATGTGGTTATATATTAGTGTTATTAATGTAGTATATGATAGTACTCTCTCTCTCTATGGTCCTGTCTTGAGAAATTCTTCCTACTAAGTAATACCTAGTTTAGGAAGACTAGGGCATTTTATTTTATGCTCTTTGGAAATAAACTTCAAAGTGTTGTCTTGGGTGCCATTTTAAATTTAAGATCCTAGTTCAAGATAGGCAGCATAAATTCAGGTAAGAGCAAAACAGTTGGAATATCAGAGGCATAGTTAAAGGATCCGGGTACCAATATTATCTGGACAGATACTAAAATATTTAAGAGTATTCACTGTAGGATTCACAGGTCAGAGACAGCTCCAAAAATAAAAGTGGTGTCACTTCCTAACAGTACTTCCTAGTCTTTACTCCCTCCTTGCTCAGGGTATCACTGAAATGAAGCATTTTATATACATGTATTAGTCCCTTTTGCCTATGAGTCTTTACTCCCTCCCAGCTCAGGGCATCACTGAAATGAAGCATTTTTGTTTGTTTGTTTGTTTTCTAAGACAGAGTCTCACTCTCTCACCCAGGCTGGAGTGCAGTGGTGCAATTTGAGCTCACTGTAACTTCCGCCTCCCTGATTCAAGTAATTCTCCTGTCTCAGCCTCCTGAGTAGATGGGACTACAGGCACAAGCCACCACGCCCAGCTAATTTTTGTATTTTTAGTAGAGATGAGGTTTCACCATATTGGTCAGGCTGGTCTCGAACTCCTGACCTCAGGTGATCTGCCCGCCTTGGCCTCCCAAAGTGCTGGGATTATAGGCATGAGCCACCACTCCCAGCTTGAAATGAAGCATTATATATCTATATATGTATTAGTCCCTTTTGCCTATGAGCCTGTAAAATAAACAGCTACTTTCAAGATACAATGGGGGCACAGGCATTGGGTAAATACTCCCATTCCAAAAATGAAAAATTGGCCAAAAGAAAGGGGCTACAGGTGCCATACAAGTTCAAAACCCAGCAGGGCAGTCATCAAATCTTAAAGCTCCAAAATAATCTTTTGACTCCATGTCCCACATCCAGGGCACAGTGGTGTGACGGGTGTGCTCCCAAGGCCTTGGGCAGCTCCATCACTGTGGCTTTGCAGGATTCAGACCCCACGGCTGCTCTCACTGGCTGGCACTGAGTGCCTGTGGCTTTTCCAAGTGATGGGTGCAAACTGTTGGTGTATCTACTATTCTGGGGTATGGAGGATGTGGTCATCTTCTCACAGCTCCACTAGGTGGTGCCCCAGTGGGGACTCTATGTGGAGCACCAAGCCTACATTTTCCCTCTGCACTGCCCTAGAAGAGGTGCTCTGTGAGGGCTCCACCCCTGCAGTAGGCTTCTGCCTGAACATCCAAAGTTTTCCATACATTCTCTGAAATCTAGGCAGAGGTTTCAAGCCTCAACTCTTGGACTCTGTGCACCCACAGGCTTACCACCACATGGAAGCTACCAAGGCTTGTGGCTAGCACCCTCTGAAACAGTGGCCCGAGCTCTACCTGGGCCCCTTTGAGCTACAGCTTGAACTAAAGTGGCTGGGATGCAGGGAGTAGTGTCCTGAGGCTGTGCAGGGTGGTGGGGCCCTGACCCTGGCCCTGACTTACAAAACCATTCTTCCTTCCTAGGCCTCTGCACCTGTGAGGGAGGGACTCCTGTGAAGTCTCTGAAATGCCTTCCAGGTCTTCTCCCCATTGTCATGGCTATTAGCATTTGGCTCCTTTTTACTTATGCCAATTTCTGCAGCCTGTCTGAATTCCTCCCCTGAAATGGGCTTTTCTTTTCTACCACATGGCCAGTCTACAAATTTATCATCTTTATGTTCTGCTTCCCATTTAAGTCTAAGTTCCAGTTTCAGGTCACTTCTCTGCTCACACATATGAGATAGGCTATTAGAGGCAGCCAGGCCACATCTTGAATGCTTTGTCGCTTAGAAAATTTTTCTGCCAGATATCTTAAATCATCACCATTCAAGTTCCAAGTTCCACAGGTCCCTAAGGCAGGGGCACAATGCAGCCAGGTTCTTTGTTAAAGCATAACAAAAGCGACCTTTGCTCCAGTCCCCAATAATTTTCTCATCTCCATCTGAGACCTCCTCAGCCTGGATTTCATTGTCCACATCTTTATCAGCATTTTGGTCACAGTTCAAGCAGTCTCTAAGACGTTCCAATTTTTTCCTCATCTTCTGAGCCCTCCACACTCTTCCAACCTCTGCCCATTACCCAGTTCCAAAGTTGTTTCCACATTTTGAGGTATCTTTATAACAAAGCCCCACTCCTCAGTACCAATTTTCTGTATTATTCCTTTCTCGCACTGCTATACAGAAATACCTGAGACTAGGTTAATTTATTAAAAAAAGAGGTTTAATTGTATCATGGTTCTGCGGGCTGTATAGGAAGCATGATACTAGTATCTGCTCAGCTTCTGGGGAGGCCTCAGGGAACTTACAATCATGGCACAAAGCAAATGGAGAGCGAGGCACTTCCCATGACCAGAGCAGGAGAAAGAGAAAGAGGTGGGAGGTACTACATGCTTTTAAACAATCAGATCTCATGAGAACTATAACGAGAACTGCACTAAGCGGTATGGTGTTAAACCATTCATAAGAAACTGCTCCCGTGATCTAGTCACCTCCTACCAGGCCCCACCTCCAACAATGGGGATTAGAATTCGATATGAGATTTGGGGAGAGACACAGATCCAAACCCTATCTATCAATCAATCATCTATTTTCTTTCTTCTTTTCTTTTCTTTTCTTTCTTCTCCTCCCTCTCCCTCTCTTTCTGTCTTTTTAAATAGAGACAGGGTCTTGCTATGTTGGCTAGGCTGGTCTTGAACTCCTAGTGTCAAGTAATCTTCCTGCTTCAGCCTCCCAAAATACCAGGATTACGGGCATAAGCCATGACATTTGCACTCATTTTTAACATTAATATCATAGCACCATCCCTCCTATTACTAAGTGAATAAAGAGGATTCATGTATTATGCCGAGTGGGTGCTTCATTTCCTCGAGTTGAACTGTGTTTTATTATTCTAATTCAGTGTTTCTCAATCTCAATACTGCTGACATTTTGGACCAGATAATTCTGTGTTATGAGGAGCTATCCTTTGCATTAATTTACCACGTTGCCTCTTTTCCCCCTCAACAGATCCTTCTTGGATGAAATCATAAAGCTGATTAATAGGAAATCTATAGATTAATAGTAAACTTATTTCCAGCAACAAAGCTGTGTTATCTTATGCTGTAAATTATCCAATCCCTTACAGGGAACTGTAACAGTTAAATTTCATGGTGTCCACTTGTATTACAGTAACTGGGTCTTCGTTAAAATGTATAAACAGACTACAGCACAACATCAAAAGGAAACAGGTCCAATTCTAAACATCATCAATGTGCCATTTATATTTAACCTTAACAAATAATAATAGTCTAAAAAATCTTTTAAGAGGGTTCCCTGTGCATTAAAATTTCTCTACACATGGGTGCCAAGGATCAGCTGGGATGTGAATAATTCTCAACAGATTACAAAAAAGAGGATGATGACCTTCTCTGAAATGTCCCAACACCAACCACCACTGTCACTAGACAAGTGGGATGTGTCATTAGAATACCTGCCTTATTCTTAACCCATCACATGATCAGCTCTCGTAGAAGAGAGTCCTCCAGAGAGCAAGCTGAGGATAGATCCTGTCTGAGCCCATGGTCAGTTTCTACCCACTGTGCTAAACTGCCTCTCCCATAGAGCTCTGCTTACTCTCCTAAGGAACAAAAGGATGGCACAGTTAGGCAAATCTGAGCCCTTGAAAAGCAAAAACATAAGGCATTGCACTTAGAACAAACTTCCCCATAATTACTATAATTGCTGTTTTTTTCTAAGTCCAAGGGTCAACCTGATCAAGAATCAATGGGCCATGCATGCCTAACATTTACCTCCTTGGATCTAATTCTGCAGGATAATTCTTGCTTAAATCTCTGAGATAGTATATTGTAATTTTCAGCATAGTTTGGTCTTGGCTCTCCTGCCATAGGAACTGATGGTGAATGCCTATCAAAGGGCAGATACCAAATAAGTGCTGGTTTAGTTCTCCTCCTTCCTACTTCTCTAAGGAGGAAGAAATCCTTTCGTTAGTCTTCCTTGATCCCAAATAAAGAAACTAAATACTTGTTTTCCAATATTACTTGTTGAATGAAATAAAAGGGATGACATTAAGACTTTATATTAGATTTTAAGGAATTACTGCTATGCTATATATCATGGTATTGTGTTATATTTTTAAAAATTACTTATATTGAAATATTTATAGGTAAAAATATTTCTGGCATTTGCTCAACAAATGGGATATAAGACTCAAAATATCTACATGGTGATAACTTCTAAAACTAGATGATGTCTATTAAGGTTTACTTTTTTAAGTGATAGTACTGATTAAGTTAATTTGAAAGAGCAGCCTGCCCAGGCATAGTGGCTTGAGCCTGTAATCCCAGCACTTTGGGAGGCTAAGGTGGGAGGATATCTTGAACCCAGGAGTCTGAGACCAGCCTGGGCAACATGGCAAGACTTTGCCTCTACAAAAAACAAAAAAATCAGCTGGGCATGGTGGCACACACCTGTCATCCCAGCTACTTGGGAGGCTGAAGCAGGAGGATCACTTGAGCCCAAGAGGTTGAGGCTACAGTTCAAACCACTGTACCCCAGGCTGGGTGACAGAGCGAGACCCTGTCTCAAAAAAACAAAATAAAACAAGGCTTAACACCAGCTCTATCAACTTCATTGTGAGCCTACCAAAATGCTTTGATACACATGATGTAGAAAAATAAGCTAATGAATAAAAGTGTATTGTCCTAAAAATGCCTTTTACTTAAAGATCTGTCATGCAGACATTGTGAATGAATGCGGTTTGTTTTATCTTCTAACCAGGACTTTCTTACTCCATATTAGTACAGTTTCATCTTTAGCTACTTCTGAGAAATGTAATTAAGAAAGCCTATGCATAACATGCTGGGCATGGTGGCTCATGCCTGTAATCCCAGCACTTTGGGAGGCCACAGCAGGCGGATCATTTGAGCTTAGGAGTTTGAGACTAGCCTGGGCAACATAGTGAAACCTCGTTTCTACTAGAAGTACAAAAAATTAGCCAGGTGTGGTGGCGCATGCCTGTAGTCCCAGCTACTCAGGAGGCTGAGGTGGGAGAAGCACCTGAACCTGGGAGGTGGATGGAGGTTGCAGCGAGTTGAGATCGTGCCAATGCACTCCCAACTGGGTGAGAGCGACATTCCATCTCAAAAAAAAAAAAAGAAAGAAAGAAAGAAAGAAAATAAAGTCTACGCATAATAAAAATCTCAACATTAATTATTATTTGCTAGGCATATGCTAAACATATATGGAGGGAACTATTTGTATAAAAATTTGCCCTGTGCAGAAATGTGACATAAAGAGCTCTTGTGAAAAAGTTATGTTAGCAAAAATCTAGTAATTTGAAAAAGAAAATCTTTATTCTTCAAGAATTCATAAAATACCAACAAGCTTCCACAGCCATATTCTATACTCTAACATTAGTATTTTATTGTGGTTGGGAGGCTTCTTCCTGATGAATTCTCATTTTTAAAATTGTCATCATGGTGTTAAAGGACTCAATCAGTTTAAGTTGGATGTACACAGTTATTTTTTGATTAAACTTTTTGTTTTAAGGTAATTATAGATTCAAATGCAGGTGTAAGAAATAATACAGAAGAATCCCGTGTAACATTTATGTAGTTTCCCCCAGTGGTGACTTCATACAAAACTACAGT
Organism: Symphalangus syndactylus; assembly: GCF_028878055.3. Taxonomy (NCBI): domain Eukaryota; kingdom Metazoa; phylum Chordata; class Mammalia; order Primates; family Hylobatidae; genus Symphalangus; species Symphalangus syndactylus. Next base: position 57,328,366 of record NC_072429.2, read on the forward strand.
ATTAATACATTGTTACAAAAATTTTTATCATTTCAAAAAAGTTACAAAGATGGGATAATACAGGATCAACCTTTTGAGAATGGCTTGATTCACTAAGCATAGTTCTCTCCAGATTTATCCAGATTGCTGTATAGTATCTGTAGTTTCCCCCTTCTTATTGCTGAGTAGTATTCCATGGTATAGATGGACCACATTGTAACCATGCAGCCACTAAAGTGTCCTTCAACCCAATGTCTCTAGTCTGTTTCCAGTTTTTGGCCATTCTGAATAAAACTACTATGAACATTTGTGTATAGGTTTTTGAGTCCACCTAAGTCTTCATTTATCTGGGATAAATGTCCAGGGGTGCGACTGCTAGGATGTATGGTAGCTGCATGTTTAGTGTTTAAAGAAACTGCCATTTTTCCAGAGTGGCTATGTTATTTTACATTCTCACATGCAATGTAAGAGTGATCTGGTTTCTCCACATTCTCTTCAGCATTTGGTGTTCTCAGTATTTTTCATTTTAGCCTTCCTGACATTCTGACAGGTATGTAGTGACAGCTCACTGGGTGTTTTTCTTTCTTTTTTGAGACAGGGTCTGTGTTGCCCAGTCCAGTCTCAAATTCCTGGGCACAAAAATCCTCCTGCTGCCTCAGCCTCCCCAGTAGCTGGGATTACCGGCTTACACCAACCAGGCCTGGCTTACTGAGGTTTTAATTTCTACTTCCCTAATGGCTAGTGATATCAAAGATCTTTTCTAGTGCTTATTTGCCATTTGTAGATCCTCTTCAGTGAAATATCTGCTCATATCTCCTTTGCCCATTTTGTAATTGCATTGTCTTTTTTACTACCGAGTAAAATTACTCAATACTTTGAGAATTTTTATTTCTAGCCACTAGTCTTTTGTTGGATACCTGGTATGTAAATATTTTCTCCCATTCTGAAGATTTGTCTTTTCATCTACTTAAACAGTCTTTCATAGGGCAAAAGTTTTTGAAGGCTAATTTATCACTTTTTCCTTTTAAGAATCATCCTTTTGGTGACACATATGCTAAGGCTCAGATACTGAAATTTTTCTTTTTCTTTTTTTTTCCCCTAAAAGATAAATACTTTCATATTTTACATTTAACTCCAGGATTTTGTGTTAGTTTTTTTAAGGTGTGAGACTTAGGATGAAGTTCATTTATTTTGCCTATGGATTTCTAACTGCTAGAGTTCCATTTGTTGAAAAGGCTATCTTCTTCCATTTAACTACTTTCGCACTTTTGTTAAAAATTAGTTGTGCATATTTGTGTGCGTGTTTCCAGGTTACTCATTCTGTTCCATTGATCTATGTGTCTATCCCTTTACCAGTATCACACAGTCCTGATGACTAGCTATGCAAAACTTGAAATCAATGGGTGGATTCATCCCATTTTATTCTCCTTTGCTAAGCTGTGTCAGCTACTTTAGTTCTTCTGCCTTTCCATATATATTTTATAATAATATTGTCTATATCTACAAAACATTGTACTGGAAGTTTGATATGAATTGTGTTAAACATTTATATCAATTTGTGAATAAGTGACATTTTACAAGGTTGAATATTCCAAACAGTAGGCATAGTATGCCTCTCCATTTATTTAGATTTTCTTTTACTTCTTTCACCACTGTAAGTAGTTTTGCAGTTTTCAGAATATATGGCCTGCACATGCTGTTTTTAGATTCACACCTAAGTATTTCATTTTATTTTCTGTGTGCTTAAAAATGATATATTTTCAGTTTTGATGTTCATGTTTTCATTGCTAAAATATAGAAATACGATTGATTTTTATGTCTACCTTGTATCCTGCAACCTTGCTGAACTCACTTTTTTTTGTTGTAAATCTCTTGAGATTTCCTACTGAGACAATTACATCATCCACAAATAGAACAGTTTGTATTTCTTCCTCAGTTGTATGCCTTTTCTTTTTTTTTTTTTTTTGCTTTACTGCACTGGCTAGAACTTCCATCAATATGTTGATTAATGGTGAGAACAGACATTCCTGCTTTGTTCCTAATCTAAGGAACAATACCTTCAACCTTTTGCCCTTAAGTATAACATTAGTTGTGGGTTGTTTTTTTTGGTGTGTGTTCACGTGCTCTTTAACAAGTTGAGGAAGTCCCCCTCAATTCCTATTTTTCTGAGAGTTTTTAAATATGTATGGGTGTCGAATTCTGTCAAACGGTTTTTCTGCATCAACTGCTATAATCATGTGGTTTCTCTTCCTTACCCTACTAAATGGTGGAGTACAATGATTTGTTTCTGAATACAGAGCAAGCCTTGCATCCCTGGACTAAACCCCATTTGGCCATGATGTATATACTTTATACACGTACACATACATAATTTCGTATATTGTTGAAATTCTATTTTCTGGCATTTTGTTGAGGATTTTTGCTTATATATTTATAAAGGCTATTGATTTGTACTTTTCCTTTTTTTGTATTGTCTTTGGTTTTAGTGTCAGAGTAATATCAGTTTTATAAAATAAATGGGGAAGTGTTACATCTATTTTCTGCAAAAGATGGTCTAGAATTGGTGTTCATTCCTTTTTTAAATGTCTGGTAGAATTCTCCGGTGAAACTATTTGGACCTAGAGATTTCTTTTTTGGGGAGTTTTAAAACTATGAATTCAATTTCCGTTATAGTTTATAGGGCTATTCAATTTTTTTCTTTTTTTTGAGACGTAGTTTCACTCTTGTTGCCCAGGCTGGAGTGCAATGGTGCATCTCAGCTCACGCAACCTCTGCATCCTGGGTTCAAGCGATTTTCCTGCCTTAGCCTCCTGAGTAGCTGGGATTACAGGCTCCTGCTACCAGGAGGAGCCAGATACTTTTTGTATTTTCAGTAGAGACAGGGTTTCACCATGTTGGCCAGGCTCAAATTAACTTTTTCATACTGGCTGGGTGTGGCAATTTGTGTTTTTGGATAAACTGGTCTATTTCATCTAAGTTGTCACATTTATGTGGGTAGAGCTATTCACAGCATTCCCTAATTACCTCTTTTATGTCTGGAGAATCTGTAGTGATAGCTTCTGTTTTGTTACTGACATTGGTAACTTGCACCTTTTCTGTCAGTTTTGCTAGAGGCCTGCCAATTTTACTGAAGTTTTTAAAAAATCCAGCTCTCTGCTTCACTGATTTTTGTTTTCAACTTAATCTCTGCTCTTATCTTTAATATTTCCTCCTTTCTATTTATTTTAGGTTTTCCTTTTTTGTGGTTTATTTTGCTTTCGGTTCTTCAAGTAGGAGTTAAAATTATTTTGAGACTTCTTTTGTTTTTTTTAATTTAAATTCTGGGATACATGTGCAGATTTGTTACATAGGTATATACATGCCATGGTGGTTTGCTGCACCCATCAATCCGTCATCCACATTAGGTATTTCTCCTAATGCTCTCCCTCCCCTAGGCCCCCACCCTCCAACAGGCCCCGGTGTGTGATGTTACCCGCCCTGTGTCCATGTGTTCTCATTATTCAGCTCCCACTTATGAGTAAGAACATGCGGCGTATCGTTTTCTATTTCTGTGTTAGTTTGCTGAGAATGATGGTTTCCAGCTTCACCCATGTCCCTGCAAAGGACATGAACTCATCCCTTTTTATGGCTGCGTAGTACTCCATGGTGTACATGTGCCACATTTTCTTTATCCAGTCTATCATTGATGGGCGTTCGGGTTGGTTCCAAGTCTTTGCTATTGTGAACAGTGCTGCAATAAACATACCTGTGCATGTATCTTTATAGAATGATTTATAATACTTTTGGTATATACTCAGTAATAGGATTGCAGGGTCAAATGGTATTTCTGGTTCTAGATCCTTGAGGAATTGCCACACTGTCTTCCACAATGGTTGAACTGAATTACCCTCCCGCCAACAATGTAAAAGTGTTCCTATTTCTCTACATCCTCTCCACCATCTGTTGTTTCCTCACTTTTTATTTATTTTTTTTGAGACAGAGTCTCGCTCTGTCGCCCAGGCTGGAGTGCAGTGGCGTGATCTCAGCTCACTGCAAGCTCCGCCTCCTGGGTTCACGCCATTCTCCTGCCTCAGCCTCCCAAGTAGCTGGGAGTACAGGCGCCCACCACCACGCCTGGCTAATTTTTTGTATTTTTAATACAGATGGGGTTTCACCCTGTTAGCCAGGATGGTCTCATCTCCTGACTTCCTGATCTGCCCACCTCAGCCTCCCAAAGTGCTGGGATTACAGGCATGAGCCACCGCGCCCGGCCATTTCCTCACTTTTTAATGATTGCCATTCTAACTGGCATGAGATAGTATCTCATTGTGGTTTTGATTTGCATTTCTCTAATGACCAGTAATGATGAGCTTTTTTTCATATGTTTGTTGGACGCATAAATGTCTTCTTTTGAGAAGTGTCTGTTCATATCCTTCGCCCACTTTCTGATGGGGTTGTTTTTTTCTTGTAAATTTGTTTAAGTTCTTTGTAGATTCTGGATATTAGCCCTTTTGTCAGATGGATAGATTGCAAAATTTTTCTCCCATTCTGTAGGTTGCCTGTTCACTCTGATGGTAGTTTCTTTTGGTGTGCAGAAGTTCTTCAGTTTAATTAGATCCCATTTGTCAATTTTGGCTTTTGTTACCATTGCTTTTGGTGTTTTAGTCATGAAGTCTTTGCTCATGCCTATGTCCTGAATGGTATTGTCTAGGTTTTCTTCCAGGGTTTTTATGGTTTTAGGTCTTATGTTTAAATCTTTAATCCATCTTGAGTTAATTTTTGTATAAGGTATAAGGAAGAGACTTCTTCTTTTCTATTAAGTGTATTTAATGATATACATTTCCCTCTTGTAACACTGTTTTAGCTATTTTCCAAAAATTGGTATGTTGTATTTTCATTTTCATTCAGTTCAATGTGTTTTTTTGTAATTCAAGACTTGCTCACTGACACACACAAGCGTACTGTTTAGTTTCCAAGTATTTGTAGATTTTCCTATTTTCTGTTAAACTAATTTCTAGTTTAATTCCATTTTGTTTGGAGAATACATTCTGTATGATTTCAATACTTTAAAATCGATTGAAGTTTATTTTATGGCTCAGGACATGGTCTATCTTGGTATACATTCTGTGGGCACCTAAGGGATGCTGAAGTCTCCAACCATAATTGTGAATTTCTCTCTTTCTCCTCGCAGTCCATCAGTTTTTGCTTCACATATCTGGTACACGCACGTTTAGCATTGTCACATCTTTCTGGAGGGCTAATTCTTTTATCATTATATAATGTCCCACTCTGATAATTTTTTTTTGCTCTTAAGTTTAGTTTATGTGATATTAATATAGCTACTCCTGTTTTCCTTTGATTAATGTTTGTGTAACTTTTCCTATGGTTTTATTTTCAACCTAACTGTACTGTTATATTTGGAGTGAGTTTCTTACAGATACCATATAGCTGAGTCATTGTTTTTAAAATTCTCTCTGCTAATCCCTTTTGATTTGTGTATTTTGACCACCAACATTTAGTTATTGATATATGAGGGCTTACATCTGCCATTTTACTATGTTTTCTATTTTCTTTCTCCTGCCTTCCTGTGCGCTAATCAAATCCCTTTATTCCCCATGACTTATAATATTCCGGAATACACTGATAATCACATCAGACAGTAGTTACTTGTTTATACTTCAAACATCAAACATAATTTGCAAGACTTGCAGAAAAAAGTCTATCATATTTATCCATATTTTTGTTTCTTATGTTTTTTCTTCCTTTATGGTGTTCTAAGATTCTTTCTTCAATCATTTCACTTTTATTAGAAAACTTCCTTTAGCCATTCTTTTATGCAAATCTGCTACTAATAAATTCTTGGTTTTTCCTTCTCTAAGAATGTCTTGGCCGGGTGCGGTGGCTCACGCTTGTAATCCCAGCACTTTGGGAGGCCGAGGCGGGCGGATCACGAGGTCAGGATATCGAGACCATGGTGAAATCCCGTCTCTACTAAAAATACAAAAAAATTAGCCACGCGTGGTGGCGGGAGCCTGTAGTCCCAGCTACTCGGAGAGGCTGAGGCAGGAGAATGGCGTGAACCCAGGAGGCGGAGCTTGCAGTGAGCCAAGATCGCGCCACTGCACTCCAGCCTGGGTGACAGAGCAAGACTCCGTCTCAAAAAAAAAAAAAAAAAGAATGTCTTGATTGCACGTTCATTTCTAATTCTTTTTTTTTTCTTTGCTGGGTAAAGAATTCTGGGCTGACAGTTCCTTTCTGCTCTTGCAAAACACTGTGCTACGTATGTTTATTGTGTCAGTATTCACAATAGCAAAGACTTGGAACCAACTCAAATGTCCATCAATGGTAGACTGGATTAAGAAAATGTGGCACATATACACCATGGAATACTATGCAGCCATAAAAAAAGATGAGTTCATGTCCTTTGCAGAGACATGAAGCTGGAAACCATAATTCTCAGCAAACTATCACAAGGACAGAAAACCAAACACCGCATGTTCTCACTCATAGGTGGGAACTGAACAATGAGAACACTTGCACACAGGGCAGGGAACATCACACACCGGGGCCCGTTGCGGGTTGGAGGGCTGGGGGAGGGATAGCATTAGGAGAAATACCTAACGTAAATGATTAGTTGATGGGTGCAGCAAACCAACATGGCACATGTATACCTAGGTAACAAACCTGCTCATTGTGCACATGTACCCTAGAACTTATAATAAAAACAAACAAACAAAAACCACTGTGCTATTTTCTCTGTCCTCCATGGTTTCTGATGAGAAATCTGCTATCATTAGAACTGTTTTTCCCCTATAGGTAGGGTGCTGTTTTTTGCTGCTTTCAAGATTTTTTTTTCTGTCTTTCACATTCAGAAATTTGACCATACAGAGGTTTGTCATCATGTGGATTTGTCTGGGTTTAACCTCTTTGGGGCTGTCTTCAATCTGTAGGTTTATATACTTTTTGCCACATTTAAGAAGTTTTCAGCCATTATTTCTTTGAGTATTTTTCAGAGCCATTCCTTTTTCCTCTCCTTCCAGGACTTATGATGCCTCATATGACGTCAGCTTTTGTTACAGTCCTATAGGTCCCTGAGGCAGTGTTCATTTGTTTCCTCAATTTTCTCTCTGCAGTTTAGACTAAGCAGTTACTGTTGTTCTATCATCCAGTTCACTATCTCTTTCCTTTATCTCCATTCTGCTGTTAAGCCCATTCACTAAGTTTTTTTTCTAGTGTACAAAGAGCTTTGAAAGAGTTTTTAAATTTCAATTATTGTATTTTTTTTAGTTTTAAAATTCCTATTTGGTTCTTTTTTTTATCTTGCATTTCTTTTGCTCAAATTGTTTGTTTGCTAAGACTCTTGTTTCAAGCATGTTGTTTGTTGAGGCATTTTAATGGTTGCTGCATTAAAATCTTTGTAAGATAATTCGAATACCACTGTCATTTCACTGTTGGCACCTATTATCTTTTTTTCATTCAATTTAAGATCTTCCTGGTTCTAGGTATGATGAATGATTTTCTATTGAAACATGGGTATTTTAGATACTATGTTATGAGACTCTGGGTCTTATTTAAACCACTGTTTAGTTGGCTTCCTCTCACTCCACTCCAACAAGGGAAATGGTGGTGGTACGGTGCTACTTTTATTACTGCCTGGGGATTGTGGAAGCAGAGCCACAATTTTTTCTGTGATGTTTGGCTACAGTAGAATGGTTACTTTCTAAGAGTGTTCTGACTTGCAAACACTGTTCTGACCTGCCTGTTTCCTGGTTCTCTGGCTAGAAGACTTTCTTTTTCTTTGCCTGTTGACCTTTCTAGGTTGCCTGTTTCTCTAGCACCCAGTCTTGGGTATGTGGTAAAAAGAAAACCAAGGGAAATCATCACTGTGTCATTCCTCTGGCACCAAGGTCTACTAAGGGAAGTGTATAGTAGGTGTAGTAGTAGGCTATGCCATCTAGGCTTATGTAAGTACACTCTATGATGGTCACGTGATGATGAAATCACCTGGTGACATACTTCTCAGAATGTATCTCCTTTGTCAAGCGACGCATGACTGTATAATATTTTACCTAAGAGAATTCTTCGGTGAAAATACCAATGCTGTAGAATTACTGTAGTCAATTTCTAGGTTCAAGGGTTAATCAGAAGAGCTCCGAGTATCATTCTTAATAAATATTTACTGACTGCTTACTATGTTGAAGGTACAAGCTAGCTGTTGCCCAGGACCCTGACCTCTGTTGTCCTTACAGCAGTGATTCTTGACTCACTTGTTTTTTAGAACTACTTTCTGTAGTTGCTCTTATAAGCTGTTCTTATCTAGAAATCGGGAACTAAGCATTACTTTGGATAAACTACTACTTTTCTTAGCTTCATTACCTCTTTTTATAAAATAACAGTATAGTAATACATTTACCTTAGAAAGGATCAACTATGTAATCATCTATTTATAATATGTATATTCATACTACCTCCAAACACATATAGCATAAAAGAATATATTGTGTTCAGAAAAGTTCCAATAGTTCAGGTTGATCAATGGAAATAACTGAAATAACACAAATTTCATCAATAGATGAAACAGAATTCTCATGCTTTGTAAAATGTTACACAGCAATAATATAATACTTTAAGCAGAAGTGGTGAGGTGGTAATATATTGACAGTTAAAAAAATAAATAAAATTTTTAAAAAAGTGAAAGTGGATATAATAGCTACAAATGTTCTGGTGTCTTGAAACATTTCCAAATTTCATTAGTGTGAAATTTCATTATTTCCCTCCCATGCAACACAAAAAAGATTTCCCTACCATGCAACACGAAGAAGTCCAATACCTTGTATGTTTGAGTACAGTGGGTTCCCAAAGAAGAAAGCCATTTTGCTCAACATAATTTGAAAGAACAGAACTACACTATTCTCCTCCATTGGTCAGACTGACTTTCTATGAATGTGATTAAAATATAACTCTCAGGAACTATAGGAAATTGTTTAGAAAAAGGGAGGGAGTGAAAATATGTACAAAAATGTAAGAAAACATTCAGGCTTTAGAAGGCTCAATATGATTTAAGAGTCTGACAGAAGGTGAATGTTACAAGGGATTTCAAAGGGAAGAAATTTTCCTACTTTATGATGTTCAAAGACCATCCGACTAAAAACTTAAATGATAAGTAAAATGAAGATATGTAAAACATTTCTATTAAGCATAAAGATGAACATTTTAAAGGGCCTCTTATTTACCTCTTCTACATTGGAAGCAGTCTTAGCAGACGTTTCCATGAAGATGAGTCCATGTTCTCGTGCAAAAGCTTCACCTTCTTCTTTTTTTACTTCTCTTCTAGATTCTAAATCACTAAACATGGGAAAGAAAGGGTCACATTATTAATCAACATGGTACAAACAGAAGCATTTGTGGAAAGTGTACCATGGAATTCAAAGTTGTGATGACCATTCTTTTAATTAATTTTTAACATACTAACTGTATTATTCAGGATATTATGAGGGTTAGTATTTAGAACACACTGTCTAGTTTCAAAGAACTAACAATCCAACAGAAGAAAGATTCTGTGTTAGAGTTCTAGAATGTTAGAACTAGCCCTAACTTAAGGAAGCCTCTAGTCTAATACCTTATATCTTTGAGTACAGTGCGTTCCCAGAGAAGAAAACCATTTTGCTCAACATAATTTGAAAGAGCAGGACTATACTATTCTCCTCCATTGGCCAGACTGACTGAGTTTCTATGAATGTGATTAAAATACAACTCTCAGAAACTATAGGAAATTGTTTAGTAAAATCCAAAGTACTAAAGATACATTACATCACTGATCCCAGTTTGTTTAATTCCCAGTTTCTTCTTAAAGCAAAATTGATATAGACAGAGAGAGAGGGACGGAGGGAGGAGGAGTAGAGAGAGACAGAAAAGGAGAAAGGGAGGGAGAGAGAAAGTATAAACTGGAAATTTCCAATGAAAGCAGGGTATTCATTTTTATCATACTAGAATTGTATTAGTGAGGTGGGGGGGGGGAAGTAGCAGTTGCTTTTAAAGCGTGTTTTATTTTTAAAGTTAAAAAACTTTACTATTTTATTTATTACTTTTTATATATTATTTATTACATGTTTATACATGGAAAAAGATGTATAATATAATGTCCACATACTTCCAGCTAGCCTTGACATATTATTTGCCAGATTTCAGGTTTCTTTCCCTTTAAGAAATAAAATCAGCAACAGCAGAATCACCACCTGTGTGTCTCTGATCCCACTCTCCTCCCTCTTACCCTAAAGGTAACCACTACCTAAATTTGGTGTTTTCATTCTCATGCACGTTTTTGCATTTATCCTCATGTTTATAACCATAAATAGTATTTCTTTTTCATGTCTTTAAAAATTCAGATGTAGCTACTGTTTTACAACTTGTTAACTTTGGTCAACACTATGTTTTTCAAATTTATCCATATAATACATGTAGATCTAGTTTATTTTTTAACTGGTGATTATAGTCTACTGAATGAATGCAATACAACTTAAATTCTCTATGAGACAAAGTTATTTATAATTTTTCATTATTACAAACAATGTTACAATAAGAATTTATATATATATTTGTGTATACATGTGCCAAGGCTTTTCCAGGGCAGTTTTTTTTTTTATTTTTTTAGAGACAAAGTCTATGTTGCTCACGCTGGTCTTGAACTCCGGGACTCAAGTGATCCTCCCACTTTGGCCTTCCCAATTGCTAGGATTACAGGACTGAGCCACTGCGTTAAGCCTGGGTAGGATTTTTCAAACTGCGTCATGACTCAATGAATTGTAAAAATCACTCAGTAGGAAATAATCAGAATTTTTTTTTTAAAAGAAACAATAGGCCGGGTGCGGTGGCTCACGCCTGTAATTCCAGCACTTTGGGAGGCGAGGCGGGTGGATCACCTCAGGTTAGGAGTTCAAGCCCGGCCTGGCCAACATGGTGAAACCCTGTCTCTACAAAAATACAAAAATTAGCTGGGTATGATGGTGGGTGCTTGTAACCCCAGCTACTCAGGAGACTGAGGCGGGAGAATTGCTTGAACCTGGGAGGCAGAGGTTGCAGTGAGCAGAGATCGCGCCACTGCACTCCAGCCTGGGCGACAGAGTGAGACTCTGTCTTGGGAAGGGAAAAAAAAAGAAACAATATAAAATATCAGAGTGTTTCACCTATATACATGTACTGTTTCATGGAACTTATGCAAAAAGGTATAATTTATGAATATTTTGTTATATGTGTAGGTGTATACACAATTTATTTACTAGGTCATGATGTAAAATATATTTACTATAGGTCAAGTCAAAAAACTCAAAAGCCATAGTACACGACTATGTACTTAGTGCAAAGTTTTAAAAATACCTCAGTTTTCCAGGCATTACATCATATTGTTGTCTTAGTTCACTCCCTCTGAATCCCACTTAAGTTGCTTAGGTTACTTAAGTATCTTTCTTTTAATTTATGCCCCCTTTTTGCTTAGGGTTTGCATTACAATCCTTACACTATTAAAAGAACTTTCATTTTTTAAATCTCTGCTTCCTATTTCTTATATAACCAATTTATTAATAAAATGCCATAGTAAGAAAAATCTGTGTCATCTGTCGCTCTGACTAGGTCATTGCCCTTCTTCACTGGCTCCCTACTGCTTAATGCATCAATTCAAAAATTGCTTATTCCCTGTTTTGATGTCTACCCACAATTCAATTCATCGAAAAATAATCATCTCATTTATTTCTCTCTGTTCTTTCTTGTTCATTATACTCCTGATTTTAAAGGTTCACCCACCTACGATCATCAGAAACATCTCTTGTTTACATACTATGCTTTATTTCTTCTCACATTTGAACTATCAGCTCCTAGTGGTCGGCGACCAAATTTAAGCCACCAGTAAGCTGTCATTCATCATGTTTCAGTCACAAGGAAAAAATCGGTAAAATAAAAGGATAAAAATTCTCTTTATTCTCCAAGTATTCTCCTCTTATTATTTCATACCTTGAATGGCAGAATAACTATTTCCATCGTAGAAAGACTAAAGCTTCCCTCCAATAGCTTTATAACCTTAAAAAGGTTTAGTGAGATGATTTAAATGTGGAAAAGAATACCCAAGAAAGGCCTTCAGAGAATATGATAATAGTTTCTTCTCTACACAAAGAAGTAAACAATGTTTAGCTTTTTATAATGTAAATATCATTTAGGTAATATTTTCTCTTAATAGCAAATCTCAATTTCTATTAAAACAACACTCTAAAATCTATACAGTATAATGATGTTTTACATTATAGCTTTTTTATAGCTTTTTTGAGGTGTAACAGACATAAAAGAAGTTGTACTTAAATGCAAAATTTGTTGAGTTTTAAGATATGTATGCCTGTGAAGCCATCAGTCTCCCAAAAGTTTCCTCATACTCCATTGTAATCCATCCCTTCTTGCCCCAGCACCCTAGGCAGCTGATAATCTGCTTTCTGCCACTACAGATTAGTCCGCATTTACTACGATTTTTATATAAATGTAATCACATGGTATTTTTGGTTTGAGTTTTTTCACTCTGTAATTATTTTGAGAATCATCCATTTTGCTGCATATATCAATAGTTCATTCCTCTTTATAGCTGAGTTGTAGTCTGTTGTAATGCTATACCATTATTTTTCCATTCATCTGTTAATTGATATTTGGGTTGTTTCCAGTTTGGGGCTATTACAAATGAAGCTGGTATGAGTATTTGTACATAATTCTGTGGAAATATGAAGACATATTTATGTTGGGTAAACATCTGGGAGTAAAGTGGCTAGGAAATATAGATGTGTGTTTTATTTCTTTTTTTTTGAGACAGGGTCTCGCTCCGTGGCCTAGGCTGGAATACAGTGGCATGATCATGGCTCACTGAAGCCTCAACCTCTCAGGCTTAAGTGATCCTACCACTTCAGCCTCTGGAGTAGCTGGGACTACAAGTATGTACCACCATGTTCAGCTACTTTTTTAAAAAATGTCTTATTTTTGTATAGAAGAAGTCTCCCTACATTGCCCAGGCTGGTCTCAAACTCCTAGGCTCAAGCAATCCTCCTGCCTGGGCCTTTTAATTTCTAAAGAAACTACCAAATTGTTTTCCAAAGTGATTGTATCATTTTACATTCCCATCAGTAGTATATCTTCTGTAGTAATTGCTGGTTCAAATCTTTTGATCATTTTTAAAAACTGGATGTCTTCTTATTAATGAATTATAAGCATTCTTCATTTCACAAATATTTTCTCCCAGTCTGTAGCTTGCCTTTTCATTTTTGTAACTGTTTTTCTTCAAATTTATTTATTTAAATTGATAGATAAAATTGCATTATTTATCATGTACAACATATTGTTTTAAAGTATATATACACTGTGGAATGGTTAAATCTAGCTAATTTGCATTATCTCACAGTTATCATTTTTTATGGTGAGAACACTTAACATCCACTCTTTCAGCATTTTTCCAGAATGCACTATATCATCATTAATCATGTCACAATGTTGTATAATAGTGTAACCGTCTTTTGAAGAACAAAAGTTTTAAATTCAGTTAAAGAGCAATTTATTGATTTTTTTTCTGTTTATAATTCATGCTTTTCTCTGTCCCATTTAAGAAATATTTGCCAAAACAGGGTCACTAAAATTTGTTTTCTTTTACAAATTTTAAGTAGTTTTAGCTCTTACACTTAGGTCTATGATCCACTTCCAGTTAATTTTTGTAAATGGTATAATGTAAGGGTTGAGGTTCGTATTTTTACATATGACTATTAACTGTTTCAGCACCATTTGATGAAAAAGATTACCGCTTCTTCAACTAAATTAGCATCTCTGTCAAAAAATTAATATATCATATATATATGAATCTACTTCTGGAACTTCTTATTCAGCTCTACTGATCTATGTCTGCTTATGCCAAACAATGTTAAATTGATTATAGTACAATAAATCTTAAAATTTGTAGAATAGTAAATTGTCTCCAATATTGTGCCTCTTTGTCAAAGTTGATTTGGCTATTCTGTGGCCTTTGCATTTTCATATAAACTTTAAAGTCGGCTTGTCAATATCTACCCTCCCAAGAAAGTCTGCCAATGTTTGATAGTTTGATTAGGGTTACAATAAATCTTTTTTTTTTTTTTTTTTTTCTTGGAGACAGAGTCTCACTCTTTTGCCTAGGCTGGAGTGCAGTTGGCACAATCATAGCTCAATGCAACCTTGAGCTCCTGGATTCAAGCAATCCTCTCACCTCTGCTTCCTGAGTAAGTAGAGCTAAAGGCATGTGCCAGCATGCCTAGTTTTTTTAAATTATTATTTTGTTTTTTGTAGAGATAGGTTCTTGCTACATTCTCAGGCTGGTCTTGAACTCTCTTGCCTCATGTGATCCTCCTGCCTTGGCCTCCCAAAGTGCTGGGATTACAGATGTGAGCCTTTGTACCTGGCCTTCAGTGAATTTTTAGATAAATTTGAGAAGACATCTTATATTTAGTTTTACAATCCATGAACATGGTTATATCTCTTCATTTATTTAGTCTGTTTACAATATTCTCTCTTTTTTTAATCTATAGTGATGTCAACCTTTCTTTCCTGACATTGCTAATGTTTGTCTTTTTCCTGATCAGTATCTATTTTATCTTCTGAAGAACTAGCTTTTGGTTTCATTGGTTTTCTCTTTATCTTTTTTTTTTTTTTTTTTAACAGTTAGGAGGCTTTCCTTGACTTTGATTTGCTCTTTTTCTAGTTTCTTAAGGCAAAAAAATTAGGCTATTTTCTTTGTTGTTGTTTTTGTTTTTTTTTTGAGACAAGGTCTTTCTCTGTTGCCCAGGCTGGAGTACAGTGGCATGAACACAGTTCACTGCAGCCTCAACTGGGCTCAAGTGATTCTCCCACCTCAGCCTCCTGAGTAGCTGGAACCACAGGAATGCACCATCATGTCTAGCTAAATTTTAAAATTTTTTGTAGAGATGGAGTCTCCTTGTGTTGCCCGGACTGATCTTGAACTCCTGGGATCAAGCAATCCTCCACCTGGGCCTCCCAAAGTGTTGAGATCACAGGTGTGAGCCACTGTACCTGGCCCTAGGCTGTTCATTTAAAGATTTTCTTAATAGTGCTATTTTAACTGCATCTCACACATTTTCAAAGATTGCAGAGAGAGGTGTTAACTTGTGGGAATAAACGCAAATAATTCTTGCCCATGGAAATGTAGACTGTGTCCTGTGGAATACAATTAATACCCTGTGAATATTGTTCAGTTTTGCATCCATCTTGTAAATTCATTTCAGTATTCCTTATTTGATTATAAATGTATGGTACTTTGAGTTCCCTTTTGAACTGGTTGAAATACCTTACCAGTTTCCTTTTCTTGTTAATTAATGACATAAAAGTTTTGAGATGTCTTCGTTATCACATAAGTAATGATTTTACCTATCTAAAAACAGCATCTCTTAACAGTATTTTATTAATATAACCCTAAAGAATGAATGGGCCGGGTGTGGTGGCCTATGCCTATAATCCCAGTACTTTTGGAGGCCCAGGTGGGAGAATCACTTGAGGTTAGGAGCCTGAGACCAGCCTGGGCAACAAAGTGAGACCCTTTCTTTATAAGAAATAAAAAGATTAACTAGGTGTGGTTGTGCATGCCTATAGTCTCAGCTACTCGGGAGGCTGAGGCAGAAGGATTCCCTTGAGCCCAGGAGGCCGAGCGGCAGTGAGCTATGATAACACCACTGTACTCTAGCCTGGGTAATAGAGTGAGACCCTGTCTCAAACAAAACAAAACAAAACAAAAAGAATGGTACCTAGCATTTTGAAAATACTAATATTTTCTTACAACTGTAAGTTTCTACAAAAATTAGTGAAAACTTTCTCATACTCTTGGAAGTTTATGGAAACTGGTTAAGCAAGAAGGTTTTCCCATATAATAGCATTTTAAATAGACAGCACAAAGATGTTCAATCCATCTCCCCAAATAAATCAGTAGGCTTTTACTTTACATCAGTAATCTGATAAAACTCCTTCAGATTACTTTTTAAAGTACGTCTTTACACAAAAACTATTTCTAATAATAACAGTAATAATTTCCAACAAAGCTTATTTTAAAAATCAAAAGAAACACCTTAGAATTTCCGAAATTTTATAATTTAAGAGGCTGGTAACTCACATTTGAACAAATATTAAGGAAAGTAGTCAAACAGTACAGTCTTCATCACTAATGCAATGTAGGCTCTAAATTAGCCTTTTTACCTTTTATTTCCAATAAGCATAATGACCATGTTGGAATTGGAATGCTGGCGGGCATCTTCTAACCAGGTTGTCAAGTGGTTGAATGTATCTCTCCTAAACATAAATAATAATTTAATTACTATGTTCAAAGCATTTCCCTCAGTATACAACGAACAATATACATATTATTAAAGAGAACCACTTTTAGCCATATCCACTTATGTAACGAGAAGTAGTTTTAAGCACCATATCTGGGTTTAGAGTTCACTGATTACATTTCAGTTTATAAATTAAATGTAACCACACTTTAGAAAATTCCAATGAATAAATAATATTGCCAATTTCAATTTGAAGGTGCTAATTCAAATAAGAAAAATAATTCACTTGCAGGTTTCTGTAGTAAATTTAAATTGGACTCAAGATACAGTTTTAAAGATGAGTAGCCAGGGCAGAAAGGCTAAGCTATTCTTTCATTACTGTTAACCACATTTATTTAGAAAAATTCTCTGTATCAACTGCTGAATTGCAAAGTTTTCAAGTTCTCACCGTGTAATATCGTAAACTAGTAAAGCTCCTGCTGCACCTCTGTAATACGACCTTGTGATGGAACGAAAGGATTCTTGCCCTGCCTGTGACGAAAGAAAAGGTTGGAGAGTTTCCTTTAATACAATGTCCTCTACATTTTCATATTATTCATATACAGAATAAGAGCAGGTAGGGAAGGAGTGCATAAAGAGAGAGAAGAAAACTTAACTTCACCAGTCTTAGGAAAAAGTTACAAAATACCACTATTGCTCAAGGTTGCTCAAGTCAACGAGACGCACATGTAGTGCACATGTAGTCGCTCCTGCAACCTCCCCACCCCGCAAGACCTCTAAACCCTTTTTGGCAATCCCTGACAACCCAATTTACTGAATGGCTTCACAATACACGAATCATTATTAAAGGACAGAATGGACTCCTAGCAACTAAGCTCTGAAGACAAATTTGAAAGGAAGCAAATAACCCAGAGCCTCACATTTGAATTCAATAACCCACTCCCTGGGGCAGCTGTTGACACTAGAATAAATAAAGCCCATTGTAAATAAATGATGAATGACATCTTTACGCCCACCATCTGCTGGTGTAAAGGTTGTTGGAAGGCCAAGGATGCAGATTTTATCAGTTATATCATAAACTGCAGTGAGCTTTCAACAGTCATCAAATAGAATTCTTTGAGCTATCATTTTATTATGAAAAACAAAATGGTTCTGAATTTAATTTATATAAGTTTTTTTCTCCACACTTAATCAATTTTCTCTGTATTTGATATATAATGCTTGTCAAAAGGCAACAGGATGTAAAAGTCATCTTTATATCCACTTGTGAAACAGACACAAGAGATTATGCAAAGCTAGGTAATTTCTCTTTTACTCATGGTACTAATTTCTGTTTTTTTAAGAATTGCTGGGGAGCAATGTGACTGTTGTGTCTGAGTTTAAAACCGAGACAGCTCTTATAAGAAGTTATTTTTCATTTTTAATCCCTTCTTTTTCTACTTTTGCAAAAACATAAGCATTTTAATTAAGTAAACATAAAGCCAATTTTAACGATTTTTATATTCAAAATCCCCTAACTTGAAAAATATTGATGTTTACACGTTCTGAGTTCTGATCTTGCAATGTAAATATTTAGCCCTTCCCACCCTCAGAATGTGCATGGACGGCTCATACTCTACCCTGTTTAACACTCAACACTCTACAATACCTTGCTCTTGCTGGCCCTTCCTTTATACTCCCTCCCTCCCCCACCCCCCACCCCCTGCATGTGACTAAGTGTGTGCTAGGCACCGGGTCCAGCACATAGCAGGCATTCAGAGAAAGCCTGTTGAGTGAAAAAGTGGAAAAACAGGCAGGGCATGGTGGCTCACGCAAGCAATCCCAGCACTTTGGGAGGCCATGACTGGTGGATCACTTGAGCCTGGGAGTTTAACCCATTTGTGCCTAGTGTTCCATCATTGGAAGGCTAAGCTTGTGGGAGTTATTTATATCCTACTGCTCAAGGTCACTGCCAAGGTCTGATTTTTCACAAAAAAAATTTGCAACCTCCTCCATAAATGGGTTAAGACCAGCCTGGGCAACATGGCAAAACCCCGTCTCTACCAAAAATACAAAAATTAGCCAAGTGTGGTGGCACGCCCCAGCTACTTGGGAGGCTGAGGTAGGAGGATCATCTGAGCCCAGGTGAGGAGGCTGCAGTGAGATGTAATTGCACCACCGTACTTCAGTCTTGCTAACAGAGCAACCTTGTCTCCAAAAACAAAAACAAAAAACAACAACAAAGTGAAAGAAGAAATCCTAATGTCTTAGTTATATGCATAAAATAATCAGTACTCCATCCCACATAGCTGAGTGGACATCAGTAAATCCTGACGTGCTAAGATTCAACGAAAATAACTTCTCCTATGTGGAAACTAACAGACCCTCTCTTGGGTAGGCAATTTTGGCAGTTAGAATAATGTCATGCTAAATTAGACAGTGAGAAGGCCATCACATAAAAGGGCTATAAAAATAGCCAAATCATTTTACATAGCTTAGGTTAAACTGAAGACAGCCGGGTATAATGGCTCATGCCACTTTGGGAGGCTGAGGCAGGAGTATTGCTTGAGGCCAGGAGTTCAAAACCAGCCTGGCTAACATGGCGAGACCCCATCTCTACAAAAAAAATTTTAAAAATTAGCTGGGTGTTGTGGCTCACATGTGCAGTCCTAGCTACTTGGGAGGCTGAAGCAGGAGGATCACTTGAGCCCAGGAGTTCAAGGCTACAGTGAGCTACAATCACAGCACTGCACTCCAGCCTGGGCAACAGATGAGGCCCTGTCTCTTTAAAAAAAAAAAGAAAAAGAAAAACAACAACAACAACAAAAAACAAAAAACTAGAAGATACGTTGTTTTTATTTTAAATTGTTTTTTAAAATTTATTATTTTTAATTTTTTTATAGAGATCAGGTTTCACCATGTTGCCCAGAGTGGTCTCAAACTACTGAGCTTTAAGCAATCAATCTGCCTTGGTCTCCTAAAAGTGCTGGGGTTACAGGTGTAGGCCACTGTTCCCAGCCAAGAATTCACTGTTCTGAAGGCACAATGGCAGGAAATGTCTTCTTTAACTGCTTAGCACAGAAAAACTAAGGACTAGATCTTTAGGGATTAATTTCACTGTAAATCCTATGTACCAAGAAAGGATTCTGTGTTAGGTACAGTAGTTCCCCCTTATCTGAGGTTTTGCTTTCTAAGGTTTCAGTTATTGGTGGTCAACTGCAGTCTGAAAATATTAAATGGAACAGTCCAGAAATAATAATTCCTAAGTTTTAAATGGTACACTCTTCTGAGTAGTGTGATAAAAGTCTCCCACTATCCTGCTGCTCCGTCCTGCTGGGGATGTGAATCATCCCTTTGTCCAGCCTATCTTCACTGTATACACTACACTACCTGCCTGGTAGTCACTTAGTACAGGTTGAGCACTCCTTCTCTGAAATGCTTTGAACCAGAAGTGTTTCCGATTTTAGAATATTTGCATTATACTTATCAGTTGAGCATCCCTAATCTGAAAACTAAAATCCAAAATGCACCAAAGAGCATCTCCTCTGAGTGTCATGTGAAAGCTCAAAAAGTTTGGGATTTTCAAATTAGGGATGCTTAAACTGCAGCTGTCTCTGTCATGCGATCGAAAAACTAGTATATATAGAGTTCAGCACTATCTGCAATTTTAGGCACCTACTGAGGGTGTTAGCATCTATTCCTCATGGATAAAGAGGAACTACTGTAATACAAAAAAGATACATATTTTATTAGTTCAAAATAAAAATCAGGTTTATAGCTCTAATATCACCCATGGCTGATCATCAAGCAAAGGTAAGTCCTTTAAACCAATCTCTCCAGGGACATTCTGTGGGATGAATTAAAATGAACACATTGCTAGAAAAGCACTACTATAAGATCTACAACTTCCAGTTTAGAGCCTAAATAAGAGAGAGTAAAGAGTAAAAGACAAAATAAATTTAGGAAAAGGAGAAAAGCAAACTTTTATAACCATTCTCATTCCTTCTGAACTGTTTTGCAAAGAACAAAATACGTTCCAATATGGAAATAACTTACACAATACATTTGAATCTAGACTTCTGCCCACTACAAAATTAAACAAAAGCTCCAGCAAATAAAAAAAACCACAATTCCCACTGAAGACTATGACTGTAGCTATGCATCTTAAGATCTATGATTATTTTATAATAAATAAAGATGAGTGTTCAAAATAGTTTACAAATTCTTGAGATCTTACTTATCTGAAAACTATCATAACTCTGGCCTATCCTCTTTGGTAACGGTATTGGTAGCCTTGAAATAAATCTTGCCCAGTGAAGCTTTTTTTTTTTTATTATGGCTTCTCTAACTATAAATAAACTGTTATATATAACAACTAACTGCATAAAGTTAGCCCAAAGGTTAACTACCTTAATGTATTAAAGCAAAGTAATTTGATTTTTAAAAAGTACTTTAGGCCGGGCGCAGTGGCTCACGCCTGTAATCTCAGCACTTTGAGGCAGATCACGAGGTCAGGCGTTCGAGAACAGCCTGAAAAACTGGTGAAACCCCGTCTCTACTAAAAAATACAAAAATTAGCCGGGTGTAGTGGCACACACCTGTAATCCCAGCTACTTGGGAGGCTGGGGCAGGAGAATCACTTGAAGCTGGCAGGCAGAGGTTACAATGAGCCGAGATCGTGCCGTTGCACTCCAGCCTGGGCAACAAAGTGAGACTGTCTCAAAAAAAAAAAAAGTACTTTAATATATACCTATCCAAACTCGGATTGACCTATATTGTTTTAAGTGAAACAAAAATGTTAACCTAGGGCCAGGCGTGGTGGCTTATGCCTGCAATCCCAGCACTTTGGGAGGCCAAGGTAGGCATACTATGAAGTCAAGAGATCGAGACCATCCTGGCTAACACAGTGAAACCCCGTTTCTACTAAAAATACAAAAAATTAGCCGGGCGTGGTGGCGGGCACCTGTAGTCCCAGCTACTCGGGAGGCTGAGGCAGGAGAATGGCGTGAACCCGGGAGGTGGAGCTTGCAGTGAGCCGAGATTGCGCCACTGCACTCCAGCCTGGGTGACAGAGAGAGACTCCATCTCAAAAAAAAAAAAAAAAAAAAAAAACAGTTAACTTAGGAATTATAAATGTTGTGTTTGATCCTCTTCACTATAAACTGTTGGTTAAAAGGGATTTTGGAAGCTTGAAACCAAACAGGATACAAAATTCTTTGTTATTTAATAGTAAGAGATTCCTAATACTAGCTTAGAGTGTAAAGAAAAACACATTTAGTCAAACAGGAATGATTGCCTAAATGAACAACACCACAAAACAAACTTGGGGTGGAGTGGCCAGAGTGGAAAGTTAAGTTCTCTTGGCTCACAATATAACTGTTAGATTTATTTAAAAATCCACAAGATTAGCTGGGTGTGGTGGCTCACACCTGTAATCCCAGCACTTTGGGAGGCCAAGGTGGATGGATCACCTGAGGTCAGGAGTTCGAGACCAGCCTGGCCAACATGGTGAAACCCCATCTCTACAAAAAATACAAAAATTAGCCAGGCGTGGTGGCATGTGCCTGTAATCCCAGCTATTCTGGAGGCTGAGACAGGAGAATCACTTGAACCCAGGAGGCGGAGGCTGCAGTGAGCTCAGATTGCACCACTGCACTCTAGCCTGGGTGACAAAGCTGGATTCTGTCTCAAAAACAAAACAAAACAACAACAAAAAAACCATTCACAAAATACTCAGAGATGCAAAAAAGTAGAGCAGAGGCCGGGCGCGGTGGCTCACGCTTGTAATCCCAGCACTTTGGGAGGCCGAGGCGGGCGGATCACGAGGTCAGGAGATCGAGACCACGGTGAAACCCCGTCTCTACTAAAAATACAAAAAAAAAATTAGCCGGGCGTGGTGGCGGGCGCCTGTAGTCTCAGCTACTCGGAGAGGCTGAGGCAGGAGAATGGCGTGAACCCGGGAGGCGGAGCTTGCAGTGAGCCGAGATTGCGCCACTGCACTCCAGCCTGGGCGACAGAGCGAGACTCTGTCTCAAAAAAAAAAAAAAAAAAAAAAAGTAGAGCAGAACAAGTCTGCCTAAGAGATAAAAACATGCTCATTTTTAGTGATGCTTAATATTAACAGTCATGGAACATTTGTGCAAAAGATGTCTTACACCTTCATTTTTCATGTGAGGATTGCTAAATCAAAATTGATCCTTTGCACCATAATTTTAAAACTTATTTCTAACTGCCAGATAAAGAATCCCTTAAACTGGCTTTCCCATATATCTGAGTCTTTTGGTGAATAGCAGTATTTGTAGTAACCAGGCTGGCAACTAGTAGTAATCTTTACCTCTTCTTCCTCTTCTACTCCCATAAAATATAACTTTATACATATTAAGCTATAGTTCAAAAATCTCTAAATATCCTGAATTAAAGTCCTAAGCTCTTGAGAATCAGACCTCTACTTGTCTCACAAGAACTTTTTCTTATTCAATCAAAGTCTTGTTCATATGAGTCCATTTTTTTCTACTGATACCTTGTCTATAGTCTGAAAATTCCTGCTTTTGTGCCTCTGTTTAAATCCTTGCCTGAAAAACTATTTTCTTCTCTCTCCACCTATCCAATTTCCATTTCCTTTGAGGACCAGCTCAAGCCCCTAATTCTTTCACAAAGCTGGGAAAGCTTGTCTACCACAGCCCATAGTTATCCTTTTCTCCTCACAAATCCAAAAACACTTTCATGTGGTCATTTGGTTTTAATACTATTGATTAGATACAATGAACATACTACTCAAATGCTTATCTTTTTTCCTCTTCAGTTATCCTTGAGGGATAGCTTAACTCAGAGTACCAAAGTATATTTATAGTAGGCACTCAAATATATTACCTGGATTGATCCCAAAGAGCCAATAAGGCGAGAAAATTAAGATTTGTGAGAATCAATATTACAGTAATACTTCTCTTACTTGCATTGCTAGTTATTTATCAAACAGCTCCAGCTATGTAGAACACAGATGAGAACCAAAAGAAGGAAAGAAGGATTTCTAAACAGCCAAATAAACTGTCCCTTGCCCAAGCATTAAATCTCAGGTACTTTACTTAAAAGACTCAACTTAAAAATTTAGACCCCGGCTGGGTGTGGTGGCTCACGCCTGTAATCCCAGCACTTGGGAGGCCGAGGCAGGTGGATCACGAAGTCAGGAGATCGAGATCATCCTGGCTAACTTGGTGAAACCCCGTCTCTACTAAAAATACAAAAAAAAAAAAAAAAAAAAAAAAAAAATTAGCCGGGCGTGGTGGCAGGCGCCTGTAGTCCCAGCTACTTAGGAGGCTGAGGCAGGAGAATGGGGTGAACTCAGGAGGCGAAGCTTGCAGTAAGCTGAGATCATGCCACTGCACTCCAGCCTGGGCGACAGAGTCCGTCTCAAAAAAAAAAAAAAAAAAAAAATTTAGACCTCTATCAAGGAACTGCTATCATTGAGAGGAAATATTTTGAAATCTACATGCATGTACAAAACTTGTATTCTGGGTGACAGTAATATCAGTAAGAATCAAAGTGATTTTTAGGCTGTCTTAGTGTCCACAGCAAGGGTGGTGAAAAAGTCAACCTGCACTGGTTAGTTGTGGGATCCTGAGAAAAGTAACAATGGGTGGAAATACCTAGAAAAAAACAGCACAAGTTGAATGCTTTAAAAAATTTGAGGATATTTACTTTGGAAAAAAGGCTTAGCTGGGCGCAGTGGCTCACGCTGTAATCCCAGCACTTTGGGAGGCCAAGGTGGGCAGATTGCTTGAGCCTAGGAGTTTCTGACCAGCCTTGGGAACATGGCAAAATCCCGTCTCTACAAAATTAAAAAAAAATTAGCTGGGAGTGGTGGCGTGTGCCTGTAGTCCCAGGTACTGGGGAAGCTGAGGTGAGAGGATCACTTGAGCCTGGGAGGTGGAGGCTGTGGTAAGCTATGATCACACAACTGCACTCCAGCCTGGGCAACAGGGCAAGATCCTATCTCAAAAAAAAAAAAAAAAAAAAAGATAAAATATGATATGATCACCCATGTCAGATTCTTTTAGTGCTGCCACGTAAGAAAAACTGGAGACCACAGGTGGGAGGTAATCGCTAAAGTACAATGAAATGTCTAAGACAGTTTCCTGTCCCTGTCGTTGTTCAAAAAAATGTCAATGAATTGCTGCCTAAGGAGGCAGAACAGTTGGAGCTCTAAGCCCCTCAATTCCTGGCTTGAGGGATGGTGGGGGACAGGGAGGAAGTGACACTAATGGGACCAGAGAGGAAAGGCAGAAGTGGAGGCAGGATTGTTTCCAGCCCTCAGGGTTCCAGGTCCTCTCCTTGGCTCACTGCATCTGGTCATCCATCCTTACTGATGCATTGAAACAAAATAATACTCAATTTTTAGAAATAATACGTCAAGAGTATAAAGTAACATGTTTTTCAAAGGAGAAAAAAAATGCCTGTGATTTGCTGGGAAGAAACTTTTAGCATGTTAGTTTTCATATAATTTGGTCAAAAGTTTCACTGACTCTTACCTGATATAAGACATGTAAAATAGGAGTATTTCTAGGAAGCTGAGTGGATAAATGAACTTAACTAAAACATCCATATTACAATTTTTTTTGGAGGGGCTGGGAAATCAAATGTATTTGGATATGCTGGAAAGCAACTGAAAGAGGGATAGAAGGCAAGAGAAAAAGAACAAGAGGAGAACAAGGCAGTAATGGCTGGCCAGGGCCTAACAGTGAGAACACACCTCTGCCTTTTTTCTGCCAATGAACAGAAACCGGGGGCAACGTATGCTTCTTTGACTTCCCCTGGCAGAAGAAGAATATTTACAGTTTGGCTTTGGCTTTTAATAAATGAAAGAAAAGTAACTCAGTAAAGGGCCAAGTGTCAGTGCTTTAAGGGAGGCACTGATAGACTCTTATCACTGTTTCCAGCTGTGAAACTGATTGACGGCCTTCAGGCCTCCAAGGAGTATCTGCTGGCAGCTATTCTCACTATTGGCAAAAGAAAGCAAAGGTGGTGGATGTGAAAATTTTGCAAGGAAAACTCCTTAAATTTTTTGAAGATAAAAATGACAAACATCCTGTAGGCCAGGTGCAGTGGCTCACACCTGTAATCCCAGCACTTTGGGAGGCTGAGGCGTGGATCACCTGAGGTCGGGAGTTCGGGACCAGACTGACCAACATGGAGAAACCCCGTCTCTACTAAAAATACGAAATTGGCCGGGTGT
The DNA here is from genome assembly GCF_028878055.3 of Symphalangus syndactylus. NCBI lineage: Eukaryota > Metazoa > Chordata > Mammalia > Primates > Hylobatidae > Symphalangus > Symphalangus syndactylus. Next base: position 57,353,857 of record NC_072429.2, read on the forward strand.
GGTGGCGCATGCCTGTAATCCCAGCTACTTGGGAGGCTGAGGCAAGAGAATCGCTTGAACCCGGGAGGCGGAGGTTGTGGTGAGCTGAGAGTGCACCATTGCACTCCAGCCTGGGCAACAAGAGTGAAACACCATCTCAAAAAAAAAGACAAATATCCTAAGATACTAAGAAAACTCTTCATTTCTATAAGGCTGATAAAACAAATAATAACATTTGGCTAATTTTCCCCTGAAGGACTCTAGGATGGTTTTGTAAACATCTTGGGTCATGGACAGACATAACCCTTGCTACCAAAAATGCAACTGGCTATCCAAATGTACAGACACACTGTAAAACATTAATGGTATGGAAAATCCCATTTCACTCAGATATAAACTAAGTGTGAGACCAATCTTAATGTGTATTAGATTACATTTATTAAAAAGTTTTGGAAGTTGGGTATGAAAGTAAGAAGAAAGTCAATGAAAATAAGAGAAAAGCCTGACCAGCATGGGAAACATAACGCAACTCCATCTCTACAAAAAATTTTAAAAATTAGCTGCATGTGGTGGCATGCATGTGTAGTCCCAGCTACTCAAGAGGCTGAGCTGGGAGGATTGCTTGAGGCCAGGTGTTTGAGGCTGCAGTGAGCCGTGATCATGTCACTACACTCAAGCCTGGGCAACAGAGTAAGACGCTGTCTCAAAACCAAAAAAAAAAAAAAAAAAAAAAAAAAACCCCTCCCCCCAAAAAAAAACAAAAACAAAAGAGGAAAACCTGTAAGACAAAGATTCAAGAAACAACCTCCAAAAGAAATAAGTTAAACTATTTTAAACAGTCCTTTAAATCTGGAACAGGCCATTGGTTCTGGGAGCTCTCCATGTAGAAGTTGGAAGTGGTCAAATTCTTTCTTGGATGTTATGATGTCTTTAAAGGGACCACAGTCTCTCTCAGAAATTGAGGAAAGAAAACGAGCCCTCTGCCCTCCTAGAGGAACACAAACAAGGGTTTTTCTTCTCTTCCTTTCTCATACTGTCCAGCATAAGAAATTATTTTAGATTTCTTTTGCAAGTTTATTGTTGTGTCAAGAAATCAACTGAAGCAAAAACAAAAACAAAAAGCCAGGCTTCTATCAAAATAACGCATGACGAGTTAATCTACAAAACAGACAACTAGGAAACGAATGGCTTACTCAAGTTTCAAAAAACAAAGATTATTTAAGGGACTACTTTAAGAATGGAAGAACAAGTGAATAAACTAAAATAACCTACAGACAATGAAGTGGTTTACGCCTAAAATATCACATAATTATCATTACTGTATTAACCTTTCCTTTTCAAAACCATGTACTTTAGTAGATATCTCCTGAACACATCCAGTGACCCTACAAGTTGCTTAGACAGAATGAGATTCTCTATTCATTGATTCAGTAAAGTTTACCAAACACTGTATTATCAGTCACCAAGCTAAGAATGCAGGATACAAAGCTGCATAAGATATAGATGGATCCTTCTCTCATAATGCTTATTCTGAGAAGGGTAGATAATGTGAACAAAAAGCTATGACAATGGGATCAGAACTACAAGAGAGATATGCACAAAATATTACAGAAGAATAAGTTATTCCGATAGGGGTCAAAAAGGCTTCACCAAAGATCTGACATCTTAGTTGCCTTAAATGGAAAAGAAAGAAAAAAAAAGGCACTTCAAGCAATGCAAGTATTTATGCAAAAGTATAAGGAATGAAAAATATGTTTATTGAAGAATAACAGTAGTCTGGTTCACACTACACAATGCAAAGATGTGTGTTACACAAGGTTATAAGCTAAAAAGAGTAACTTAGTTTATGTAAATCAGTTCTGAATAAGAGACAGTAACTCAGCCGGGTGTGGTGGTGCACGCCTGTAGTCCTAGCTATTCAGGAGACTAAAGTGGGAGGACTGCTTGAGCCCAGGAGTTCGAGGCTGCAGCGAGCTATGATTGTGCCACTGCACTACAGCCTGGGTGACAGAGTGAGACCCTGTCTCAAAACAAGAAGAGAGAAACTCTTTTAATACAGAAGTAGAAAATATTTCTTTTTGGTTGGAGATTATTCATTTTAAATCTCTAGGAAAAAAGGGACTTTGTGTATTTTATTTTCCTCTTTTCCATGCAGTTTTGAGATGCTGCCTGAGAGAATGCAAGTCACAAGCTTTGAGATGCTTTAGGCTCACGTGGGAAATCCCTAAGAAACAGTAAAAGTATGACTCTTCACTGAGGAAGAAGAGGCAAAAAAGCACAAGAACCCAGAGTCGAGTGGACAATTCAAGGACAGGGCAAGACAGAGATGTAGGGTTACCATTTAAGGGACAACTGTGACACATAGGAAGTATCAGGAAACCCAGGTCCCACAGCAGCCTTCAGCAACTTGCTTGGTCTAGGGAATCCAGTCTGTGAGACTGGATGTTCTCTAAGGTTCCTTCTTTCAATGGCTACTACACATGACAAGTGAGAAACTGAGACTGAGTGACTAGAGAAAAATAGGCCACGGGTATATGATGATTAAATCCCCTGTCTTTTATATCTCATTTACTGGTTTAGAGAATATGGTCTTTGACACAACAGGAGACCTTTCAGGTTTTCTCAACTGGGGTTCTGTGAAAAATTACCTCCTAATGCCCTAAAGCAGTGGTTCTCAAAGAGTGATCCCAGGATCCTGGGAATTCCTCAGACTTTAAGGGTCCATGTGGTCCTCCATTTCCCAACTATCTGTGTGAGGCTGGATTTTCTTAATATACTTCAATTAAACAACACACGTAAGGCTCAGTGCAGAAGCAGATATGAGAATCCAGTGTCTTCTATTAAGCAGACAGATATCACTAGTCTCACTAGAAAAATGTAGTTGTTTGTTCTGGAAAACTACAGTGTCCATTACAATTGTATTATTTACCCTAACAAGTAATTCATTAATTTAAAATGAATTAATGATTATTTGATAAGTTTCTCATTTTTAATTTCTAATATGGAAAATATTAATACCTTTAAGCCATATAAGCTAAAGCTCTTTGGGGGTCTTCATTAATTTTTAAAAGTATAAAGCAGTTCTGAAACAAAATGGTTTGAAAATTGCTACCTTAAGGCACCCAATGTATATAATAGAGTAACTTCACTTTTATGCATCTAAGATGGGAGAATAGAGAAAATAGTCACTCAAATCATTTTCTGTATATTGTGGTTCAGATGAGGAATCACCATTAAAAACAATATTGTATGACATATAATAGGTACTCAATGAACAAGGGTATGACAGAATTAGGATACTGGATTAAGAGCAACATGACTTCAAGTTGTTAGGACTAAAACATTTAAAATAATAAGCCTGAAGAATAAGTTATTGTATAATATTGATATTCTTATTTTACTTCCTATGTGTACTTGAGACATGCTGATTGTTTTTCTTAAAAATACAGTTTCTAGAGCATTTCAATTTAGACCACATAACGTGAGCATTCACTCAGATATGCTAACACCAACACCTGGGGTCCATCTATTGAAAACAGTGCATAAGAAAAACCAGTCTATTCCTGCACCACATTTCATCTCATGGCTGCAGGAAGTCAGTGTCTAACAAACCATAACAGGCATATAATAACATTAAAACAAATGTACAATGTACTTTCATAAAGTAACTTTACTGAGATCATACAGTGCACTTTTCCTATACTTACCGTATCCCATATCTGAAGTTTTATCTGTTTCCCATCAATAGTTATCATTCGAGCACCGAACTCTACACCTAAATAGAGTAGGAAATGATTTGTTACAAAATTAGTGGGAATATATCTCACTTTTGAGGATTAAAAACAGAATGTTTACTTCCGAGACATGCTATGCTAGGTAATACACAGATCGACTTTAACAAATGCAGCTCCTATACTTAGAAGATATATATATAAGCTAAGGAAGAGGTGTTAATAAGACATAAGCTAAGAACATAATTAAAATACTAAGATACTGAAATGTGGCAGAGTCAATATTAGAAACCAACTGTGGTCTTCACGTTTTGCAGGCTCAGTAACATAAAAATTAAAAAAGAGATCCGAGAGCCATAATTATTAATCACAAATGTTAAATATTAAAATTTCTTAAAAATTACATTAATATGGTATAAAAATCACTAAAAGGGATAGATATATTTCAATATCATAGTATTGGTTCCAAGCATGAATAATTAGCAAGGAAAGAAATCTCCAAATCTGCCACTAGCTATAACCAATGTTTTAACATACTTCCCAGACAGTGCTCCATGAATACACATGCAGAAATAAGTATACAATTCTGCACAAATGGGAACATATAAATGCTGCTCTGCAATTTGCTTTTTATTTAATAATACATCACAGATATTATTCTGTATCACAAACATCCTTGCAAATCAATAAACATAAAACTATGGCATTATTTTTGATGTCTGCATAATATTATTTTGTGTACAGATAATTTACTAATTTGGTACTTTATTGCTAGAGATTTAGGTTGTTCTCCTATTTTCACTAAATAGTGAATGCTGAAATGAACTTTCTGCATACATTTTTCAACTTACCATAATTTTAGGCAAATTATAAGAAATAGGATTACAGGTCAAAGGGAACACAGACTTCACACTTACAAGTTTACTATTCTGGCTTTTAACTTGCATTTATCATCTTTGGAAAGTACTCATTCAATCATCAAAATAGGAGTAGAAAAATAGGGGATAATTTTAGAAGGGCAAACAAATCTGAAAGTCGTGTATCTCTTACATCAAATCATTACTGCCTAGAGTATGTTCAATCAGTATTTAGATCAGAGTAAGGGTGAAGGGAAGACACACATGGTCCCCAGAAACCAAATGTCATCCTGGCAGAAAAACAACTTCTGGTTTCGCAGAGAAGAGCACACTGCCCAATGTCAGAATTCCAGTTCAGCATCTCCCATAACTCCCCAACTGTGATTAGAAGGGTGAGAAACAAAGGTAATTTGTCCCATGGCATAAAACCTGATGAGCTTTTACTCTACATTATAATACTTATTCCATCCCACAGGCCTAATGAATACCAAGAAACTAAGATGATGTTTATGTTGCTCGGCTCAGAAATACAGGAAAGCTAGAGAAAAGAGATCCAGGAGTCATGATGTATCAGACTGAAAAATGAAAAATTGAAAAATTATGCCACATAAAACCATTACAGTGTTTACATATATATGCATCTACATGTGCATATAGATTCATAACATATCTATATGAATATATATATTCATATCTGTTCTGTGCCACAGGGTGGGGACATACATAAAACCCATTAATGACACGAAAAATGAAATTAGTTGAGGGAAGAAACCAGCTGCTAAGTAAGATACAGATGTTCTTTGAAATACTCAGTACTGAAAAGGAATATACCGAAGCACAAAATTCTACGTGTCAGAGAGATATCAGACAGAGTAGAGGCTTTTTCATGAATCTACTGTTTCTACCTACAAATGAGAAAGAGAGAAAAATTTTATTTTTCCTTCCATTGTCAGGGATGGGCTGGCTTTTAAGCACAATCCAAAACTATCTACATGGCTCATAATGTCAAATTTAACAAAAAACAACTACAAACTAGAAACAGACCCATCAATGCTGCTGATACCAAGGGTGAGCAGGTAAGGAAGGCAAGGCTAGCAACAGCAAGCAGACGCTCCCTCTCTGGAATTGATATCTTGAGCAGACGGCTAAGGATATGGAAACTGACTTGTGACCATTCCATCCGAGCAGATGAGAAGCTAACACAACTGCTCCTGCTGCAGGATAGCTCTTAACAGTTTCTGCTTCCTGGCCTCCAAGATGCTTTTTTCCTGCCCAATTCCAAGACCAAGTTTCCAACTTACTGTAGGTTCCATATATAACTACAGACATTCTAGAATATTCCCTTTGCTTACCTTAGCTAGAATTGGGTTTTAGTATGTTCGTCTCTTTATTCAAATTAAGCAGATCAGCTGGGCCCAGTGGCTCAGTGTGGCCTGTAATCCCACACTTTGAGAGGCTGAGACAGGAGGATCGCTTGAGCCCAGGAATTTGAAACTAGCCCGGACAATATAGGGAGACCCAGTCTCTATGAAAAATTAAAAAATTAGCCAGGTATGGTGGCACGTGCCTGTGGTCCCAGCTACTTGGGAGGCTGAAGTGGGGAAGGATCACTTGAGCCTGGGAACTCCAGGCTGCAGTGAGCCATGATCGTGCCACTGATTTCCAGCCTGGGCAATGGAGTGAAACCTTGTCTGAAAAAACAAAAACAATTAATAAAGTAAGCAGACAGAAGTCATGAAGCTTAAAATCTTTAAACAAAGATTTTGCCTCTAAAAATACATCCAATTTTAAATAAACCTGTTAAGTAAACATCAAGAATGTTTCTGGCCGGGCGCGGTGGCTCACACTTGTAATCCCAGCACTTTGGGAGGCCGAGGCGGGCGGATCACGAGGTCAGGAGATCGAGACCACGGTGAAACCCCGTCTCTACTAAAATACAAAAAAATTAGCCGGGCGTGGTGGCGGGCGCCTGTAGTCCCAGCTACTCGGAGAGGCTGAGGCAGGAGAATGGCGTGAACCCGGGAGGCGGAGCTTGCAGTGAGCCGAGATCGCACCACTGCACTCCAGCCTGGGTGACAGAGCGAGACTCCGTCTCAAAAAAAAAAAAAAAAAAAAAAATCAAGAATGTTTCTAAACCAGGAATATGTCATAATACAATAGACATTTTAACTTCACTTATCAACCAGGTCAGGATGGATAATTTAAAAACAAACAAACAAACAAAAACAAGAAGCAAAGAGACCAGTTAAAAGGCTATTGTATTATATTTAGTCATGAGATTAAAATATGTTGGTGGGAAAAAATACACATCTCAAAAGGAAAAATTGACAAGTGTTGATTACTGAAAAACTATGATTTCTGTTTTCCTATCAAATAAAGCAAAAACAAACACACTTTAATTTCAGCTTCAGAAATATAACTCTTTCCCATTTACCTTCCCATAACTGGGTCCAGTTACCCTTTAATTCTATGTGGCAAATGAAAATACTGAATCCTAGTCTCTTGGAAGCCTCAGAAACAAATATAGAAACCAAAAACTTGATTTCTTCTCTGGAATATTAACATTTTTAAATCATTTTCCTTAGATGTATACATGCTTGAGAATCCCATTTAGAAAGGTTTCCTTCTCTTTTTTTTTTTATGTGATAAATTGTTATTCTCTATGCCTTTGACGCCCTCTTCCCAGATCCATTTTCAATTAACAGCCAATTTGGCTGCTAGATAAATTTCTGTGGAGTCAAAGTCAAGACCTCATTTACCTGACATTGTCAGGGAGTGATGCTTATTTTCTCAGATATGTTATTCACTTCCAACCTTCCACAATCAAATACTCTGAATAGGTACACTTTCTAATTGTCTACAATCGTTATCATCCTTGCATCATTACTGAGCATTCATAATCAATATCTACTAGGTTGTGTGACCCTGGGCAAGTTATTAACCCCCTTCTTTGTCTTAGTTTTCTCATCTGTAAAATGGTATTCATAATACCTATCTCAGGAGATTTTTTTTTAAGATTAAAAGGATGATTACATGTAAAATAGAACAGTGCCTGGCACACAGTAAGTATTTAATATGTCAGGTATAATTATTATTATTCCATATTATGCATTAGAATGTCTAAACTACCATCTGCATGACTAATGATGACAGCCCCTGTGAGAAAGGGCCATCTGTCAGAGCCATGTAATCACCGGTACAGATATGTGCAGAGGCAGAATGTGGCTCCTTACCTAGGTAAGGCTGGGGCATGCCCATTCAGGCCTCCTTGTAATGTCAAGGCTAGAACTTCCAGGCTGCTGAGGTACTAGGTGGGGTGCTAAGCAGAGAGCACAGCTAGGTGTAGAGCAAACAGCCTTCTTTACCAGCATGGTAACATATGGACTCCTATCCCCCATTCCTGTTCCTGGAACCTAGACACTGCAGAAGTTCAAAATGGAGACTTGAGGGAAGGTGGCCTGATTTTTCCTAATTCTAGAAATAAAGGAAAACCAGATACAAAAAGTAATGTCCTCAATTTTCTGTGTAAAACAAAACAGCAAACACCATACTTAATGGTAAAACACTAGAATAATTCAAATTATACTGAGAAAAATAATATTTTCAATTTGGAAATTATTCTAGAGACTGGTCAAAAATTAGGGTAACAAAATTAAGAAACAGATTTTGGCTTAGGAAAAAATTATAACTTACAGATAGGACTAAAGAGTCTACCTAGAACATGCAAAATAATTTAACAATGATGAAAAGAATTTACTTACAAGAGCAACAAAATCTATAAAATCTCAAAACAAACTTAAAAAAGCATAAGGCCTATATGAACAAAACCGTAAAATTTTGCTGAACAGCATTTAAGAAAGTCTAAATAAATGAAGACATATATTATGTGTATAAACAGGTAATCAATGCTGTAAAAACATAAATCATCTCCAAATTAGCCCATATATTGAATAAAATTATTTTCAAATTTAAAACCCTCACTAAAAATATTGCAACTTGGCAAAGTTCCATCTAGAAGAACAAATGCACAAGAATGATCAAGAAAACTTAGGAAAGAAAGAACACCAATTGGTATGAAGTACACTACAAAGTTACAATAACTACCACAGTATGATATTGCCTCATGAAATAGAAAAAAAGATGTGAGAGGCTGAGGCAGGCAGATCACAAGGTCAGGAGATCGAGACCATTCTGGTCAACATGGTAAAACCCTGTCTCTACTAAAATTACAAAAATTAGTTGGGTGTGGTGGTGCGTGCCTGTAATTCCAGCTACTCGGGAGGCTGAGGCACGAGAATTACTTGAACCCAAGAGGTGGAGGTTGCAGTGAGCAGAGATTGCACCACTGCACTCCAGCCTGGCAACTGAATGAGACTCTGTCTCAAAAAAAAAGAAAGAAAGATGAACAAAACATACTTTGGCACCCTCAAACAGGCTTGCTTATATACAGGTGTTTAACGTATTACAAAGGTAACAGGACAAGAATGAATGGCTTATTTAATTAATGGTGTGAGGCCACAAGCTACATAGGGATTAAAGAAAGAGATAGCAGCCATAAAAAAGAATGAAATTGTGTCTTTTGCAGCAGCAGGGATGGAGCTGAAGGCCATTATCCTCAGTGAATTAACTCAAAAAATCAAATACTGCTTGTTTTTGCTTATAAAGTAGGAGCTAAACAATGGGTACACACAGACATAAAGATGGAAATAACAGACACTGGGGATTCCAAAAAAGTGGAGTTTGGGAAGGGGGTAAGGGATGAAAAGTTACCTACTGAGTACCATGTTCACTATTTGGGTAATGGGTATGCTAGAAGCCCATTGTCCACCAGTACACAATATACCCATGTAACAAACATGCACATGTACCCCCATATCTAAAATAAAATTAAAAAAAAAGAAAATGATATACATGACCACATACCAAATAGAAGGCAAATTTATAGTTACAGAAGAATATTTAAGACATTGTATGTAATTTTTGCATAGAGCAAGGCTAGGAAGCCACAATAGATTTGAGTTAAAAAAAAAAAACAACTGGTTATCCCTTAATAATTCAAAGTAGCAAAAAAAAAAAAAAGACAAAGATATATAACAAGTAAAATCAAAGAGAAGATAAATAGTTCTTAAACATATGAAAAATGCTCAGCCTCACTAAAAAAGAATGAAAAAGTAAAATAAAAAATTTTTTGCCTCTAATTTACAAACATTAAAAACTGAATGCGCTGCAGTAGAAGCAAGGATGAGGAGGAATGGGCACTTTGATACATCAGCGGGGAGAGTGCAAATTACAACAGCTTTGTGTGTGTGTTTAGGAATACATTTAAAAGCTTTAGAAGGCACTAACACACACCAAACACACCCCACTCAGTGGCTGCTGGAGGGCCAAAGTTATACAGGGAATTTAACCTTCTCCAGATTTTTACAACATTTTCACAATGATCACACTCTGAGAGGAAAATACTTTCACATTTTAAAAATCAGCTACAGAGGGCCAGGCATGGTGGCTCACGCCTGTAATCCCAGCACTGTGGGAGGCCGAGGCGGGCAGATTATGAGGTCAGGAGATCGAGACCATCCTGGTTAACATGGTGAAACCCCGTCTCTACTAAAAAAAATACAAAAAATTATCTGGGTGTGGTGGCATGTGCCTGTACTCTCAGCTACTCAGGAGGCTGAGGCAGGAGAATCGCTTGAACCCGGGATGTGCAGGTTGCAGTGAGCCAAGATGGCACCACTGCACTCCAACCTGGGCGACAGAGCAAGACTTGGTCTCAGAAAAAAAAAAAAAAAAAAAAAATCAGCTACAGAGACTTTTTGAGAGCTTAATGAGAAGTTCGAGAGGTCTTTTAAACTATTATTCTAGCTTCTTGGCAATGTTGTTCTAGGCAACTCAAATTACTAGAAAACTGAACCCCAAATAAATGAGGTATATTTTAAAACTGATTTCCTGTGGTGAGCCTGATGGAAGAAATGATGCTTCAATTCTATTACTTTGTCCTAAAAGTATACTTTCATTTCCACCAATCATTTCTCGCTTTCCTTCTTTTTTTTTTTTTGAGGCAGGTCTTGCTCTGTTGCCCAGGCTGGAGTGCAGTGGTGCTATCACGGCTCACTGCAGCCTTAAACTCTTGAGCTCAAGCAATCCTTCCGCCTCAGTCTACCAAGTAGCTGGGGCTACAGGTGTGTGCCATCAGGCCTGACTAGTTTTTAAACTTTTTGTAGAGATGGGATCTTGCTTTGTTGCCCTGGCTGGTCTCAAACATGTGGCATCAAGTGATTCTCTTGCCTCTGCCTCCCAAAGTGTTGGGATTATAGGCATGAGCCCAGCAATCATTTCTTATAGGCTGACTGGTTTAAGGAAGTGGGAGAAATAGGTAAGAAGGTGAAATCAACATATAAATGGCCTAGCCGCTAGACTAACATTTGTCAAACTGTCCATTTGTAGGTAGTGAAATAAATATAGTGGGAATTAGTGGGCTGTGCATTATTTGTAAACAACATAACTGAATAGTATAACATACAGGAATGCAAGCATTAAGCCCTGCAATGGCAAGTACAGCTTTATGAAGTTTTCCTCCACTAAGTAGGTAGTATATTTAGCAAATATTTTTAAAGTCCCTAGTACGTACCAGGTGCAGATACAGCAATAAACAAAACAGAGAACCATCTGCTATCATGGACCTTACTTTTTATTGGTGGGGGAAAATCTATTTACTTATATTTACTTGTTTAAAACGTTAAGGAGAACAGTAAATCTAGGTGGGAGGATGGGTATGAATGTGGTATGGGTATGAATATGGGTATGTACATATACACTCATCTTAAGACTTGAGAGGGAAAAATCAGAAACTATTTGGGACATGTTCAGTTTAAGATGTCTATTAGACATCTAAGAGAAGGAGATGTTGAGTAAGTAGCTAGATCTGTATATGGGGGAGGAGGGATAACTGGAATGGGTTCATAAAATAGGTGGAAACTGTAGACAGAAAATATGAACAATTCTTTCTGTGGAATTTTGCTAATATGAGAGAAAAGGATTAAAAGCTGGAAAAGAAAATAGAGACATGAAAAATAACCATCAAAAGGGAAAAAGTAATGATGCCTGAAAGCAAAAAGAACTACTAAAGCAGTGTCCTTCAGTAGGCCCTGACTAAGAACTTAAGTTTACCCACAGCACCAAGGGAAAGGCTTAGTTTATAGGGCACAATGCAGGTAGGTGGGTCAATGCAGTGGTGGAAACCTGTGAAAATCCTCTTCTACTTGCCTCTATTTTCTGAGTAAAACCAAAACCAAGGTTATCAGCTGAGAGTAAAGATAGCAAAGATATCTTGCTTAAAGAGCAAGACAGTATGGTATCGTTCTACAGGAAACTAAAGGGTGAATATAATGGAAATAAAAGTATAATTGTCAGGTAGTACTAAGGATTTACTTGATGTGAGTGTCCAAGAAATTAAAATGAGACTAGTTAGCATGGCTCTGTGCTTTTCTCCAGACATGTCTAGCTGTAAATGTTAGGAATAGATGGCTGGATTTAACCTATGGTTTAGCCACAAGACTATGATACAGCATGAGAGGGACAAGAAAACTGTGGGTGCATGCAGGAATGATTATAAGGGCACAGTAATTAAAGTTGAATCTGGGTAAGGAGGAAAGTAGGAACACGAGAGATGAGAGTGAAAAGATAGTAGAATCAATGGCATAATTCTGATGAGGTAAAAAAATTGTTAGTAATTAGGGACTAAAGAAAGTGAGCAGGAAGGATAGGATACAAAGTCAAATAGTCAAATGCATGAAACTAAATTCTGAAGTGGTTCCAGATACTAGTAATGATGAGTTCTGAGAGAAACTATGGGAGGGAGTAGCTGAAGCAGAGTGGAACCAAGATCATGCGGGGGGGGGCGGGGAGAAGTAAAGCCACTGAGAGGCCAGGATGTGTGCACAAGGCAAAGAACATAAAAGTGTATTTCCAGCTGGGTAATCAATATTTAAAAGTCATTACTCCAGTGCTTTTTAACCTTCAGTGCCCATATGAATCACTTGGTGATCCTGTTAAAATGCAAATTATGATTCAGTAGGTTCCTTAAGCTCCAACGTGATACTGATGCTGCTGCTGGTCCAGTGCAACAGCACATGAACCATCTTTTGAGGAGCAAGGCTCCAGTCTGAACCTTCTGAATTGTGTCCATGAAGCTATCTATAAACTGTTTCTATGACTCAAAGATAGTCAAAGGTTAAAGAATATTTGTATAGAGCCTTTTTAAAACTTTTATGGTCTTTTATTTTCTCTTTTCTATCATTTACTACCTTCTTAGTCATAAACCAACCTTAAATTTTTCACCCTCATTTAGTCATCCAGCAAAAGCAAGTATGCAGCAGAGTCAAGATACTGTCTTACTACTTATTTTACCAAAAATTCTAATGTTCTTTTTAAAAATACGTGATAATAATCTGCTAATTTTTTTATGTCTGAAAAATAAATTGCTGTGATGGGTGTCAAAAATGTTAAGTAGGCCTTGGGCCAATGAAGGCAAAAACATGCATTAACAATACTGCTTCTACTGGCCTGTATTTAGCTTGACTGAATGAATGGTGGTACTGAATACCCTTTCAATGTATATATGCAACTCTACATAAGTTGTAGCGGCAAGAAGCACCCCTTTACTCTTCCTCTTCCAGAGGAAGAGCAACTGGGTCGGCTTTTACTTTAAAAAATGGTTTTCAGTAAAAACAATGTAATTATCATTATCAACAATGAACATTAAGCACCTATCAGTATTCTGAGAACAGTTTTATGATCCTAAATATTCTGTTTGCTTCAGATAAATTTTTTTAAGTATCATTACCTCAAATATCCTGAAACATCTTAAATATTGAGACTCTGCATAGTGAATGTATAGAGTACGTTTATATTCACTTTATAGGATCTAAAATAAAATGTCAATTAAAAAAATAGTTCATGATAGCTACCATCTTCGTTCTATAATAACAGACTGTTGCTAAAGCCATGGCTGGACTATGACCCCAACAAAAAACAATCTATTTATGAATGTATACTCGGTGTAGTTTCCCTTAACACACAGTAGGTAAAAAGATGGGACTTCCTACATTCATCTTTCATAAAATTTACTTTGCCCTTTTAGGAGGACTGATCCTGATTATGAACAATGGATTTCTAACGCATGAGCTACTAAGAATCCATATTGGTGCTGAGCATCATATTGAAACTCTGTGCCTATAAAGTACTTGTTCCTTTCCTGTTAACAGTATTTCTCCACAAGCATGGGTATACAAATCTTACTTCCTTTAAATGGGAGCTATAGTTTGGGATACGGACAGTTGTTCAGAAAAGAACTGTAATAAGCAGAGATGTCAAGCAATGGCATCCTCTGAGAAGAGAAATATTGAGGGTATGATACAGTACTAAGTATTCAGGGAGGAGCAAGCAGCAAAGACTTGACGGCACATAGTGTCTATACGTGTTAGGGAAAAGTAGGAGAGAAAGCAAGAGAGGCAGACTGAGAAGAATCATGAGCTCAGGAGTCAATGGTTTATAAACAAGAGTAGAGAATTGATCATTACAGGGGACAAAAGATAAGGACATGACGACTAGCTAGAATAGCTAGGTGTGAGGGAATTCTGGTAGTGGCTATGTATGACTACTCACCCAGATTGCTCCTACGACTACCAATTTGGAAACCATGTTGTACAAAAGTGATTCTGGGCCCATGAAAAGAGTGGACAGAACAAGAGATAAGTGAGCCTGTACCAAATTGAGCCAATGAACTCTCATCCTTAGGAAACTTCAAATTGAGTTAAAGAGAATCTCTGCTCTCCTGAATGGTATATGGACTTGGGAGCTATGGACAACGGCCATTTCCCAACATGGAGACAGGGAAATCAAAAACAATCGTCAACAGGGAGAGAGAAAAATGAAACAGGCATGAGAAGAGAATGGGAGACAATGAGAGAAGGATGGGAGACTGAGAAACAGAATTTCCCATGTTCCCTCCTTAAGAGCTCTGAGCTCTGGTTCCAGGCTGACCCAGCTGGCTCCCTGCCCTCACGTTGAGACACATCTGAATATTAAAATAATAAATTGTCCTTTTGTTTAAACCCATCTAGGTAAATTCTTGTCATTTACAACCAACTGTAAAAGTTAGGAAGAAAAAAAACGGTATGCCAGTCAGTGTAACCAGAAAAACAAAAACTATACTTAACTACATAGGGCATAGGGAATTCAATGTAGGGACTTGGTTACAGTAAAGAAAGAGCCCCCAAAAACCCAAAGAAGAGATGGGGTATAAACCCAGCAATTACAAACAGCAGGAAGCTGCTACCACCCCTAGGCTGGAAAGACGAGAGGGAAAAAGGTTATCAGAGCTCAGGAACTAGACCACTTGGGCCTGCCAGGCAGGGGCTGGAGCCAGAGGAATGGAGAACACACAGTCAACCCAAGGAGAAAAAGATCCTTGGTTTTTCTTCTCTTTCAGACTCCTATTTCCCAGTGCCTGACATTAGCAAACATAGTGTGAAGCCAATTGGCAGTTTATATGAGTTACAGTTTTCCAAACAATTCTTGGGTCTACTCCTTTATCTCTCCTCATAAGTATAGCCTATGGCAGAGGTGTCTGATCTTTTGGCTTCTCTGGGCAACACTGGAAGAATAACTGTCTTGGGCCACACATAAAATACACTAACACTGACAGGTGATGAGCTTAAAAAAAAAAAATCTCATAGTGTTTCAAGAAAATATATGAATTTGTGTTGGGCCTCATTCAAAACTGTCCTGGGCTACATGCAGGTCGCGGGTTGGACACATTTGGCCTAAGTCAACTTCTGACAGCAGGCTCAGCTCCATCCTCTCCACTTGGTGTGCCATAGTAACACAGAAATTTATACATAAGATTCGAAGAAAAGGAAGAACATTGTTGTTTAGTATCCTATACTAAAAACAACTGTTTCGCCAGTTGTCTTAGAACTGAGTCATGCCTAGAATTGGCTAGTTTCAAACCTATTAAGCAAAGAACAAATCCTATAGAGAGGGCAGCAAAGAGAACTCATTAAACAGGCCAGTGCAGTGGCTCACACCTGTAATCCCAGCACTTTGGGGGAGGCCAAGGCCGGCAAATCGCCTGAGCCCAGGAGTTCGAAACCAGCTTGGGCAACAAGGCAAAACACTGTCTCTACCAAAAACACAAAAAATTAGCCAGGCATGGTAGTGCACGCCTGTAGTCCTAGCTACCTGGGATGCTGAGATGGGAAGATCATGAGCCAGGGATTTGGGGGCTGCAGTGAGCTGTGATTGCACCACTGCACCCCACCCTAGTCTACAAAACGAGACCCTTTCTCAAAAAACAAAACAAAATGTTAAAACAAAGTTATCAGGACCAGCATGAGTTGCCTGTTTTACCCATCATTATTGTATACACTTAAAACTATCAAAAGTAAAACAGAATACAGATAGTCTTAATGACAGTAGTTGCTAACAAAAGATTTCAATATATCCACAAAGTATTATACCTGTAGCTTGGCTGAAAACTATTAATTAATAATGTGATTCATGAGCTCTATCTCTGATTTGGTATTTTAAAAACACAGAACATAAAGGATCAACATGCTATACACAGTAAATTAATGATGTCAGCAGAAAAGAGCAGTCAGTGGCTAAAAAGATTCATTAAGCAATTCGTTGTAAAGAATGACGAAGATTTCCAGTTATCTCTTGTCTTCATATTTGACTAATTTCTAGTTGTTAATGGGCTACAGCCACAGAAGAATAATCCAGCTAGATTCTTCAGCTTTCAGAATATAATTTTTAAACAAATAAAAACCCGAAATAGTAAGATTACCTAAAGTTTTTAGCTTTTCACTCATCTTAATTTTTTCCTTTGCATATTAATACAATGGAAATATCACTATTTTAAATAATAACAGCTAATATTTGTTGACTATTTCTTACCAGTAACTATTTCATTTACTCTTTACAACTGAGGAAAACACAAAATGCCCAGTGGTATTTTTTCTTAGTTAATAATTATGGGAAAGTCTAGAGCACTTTCCACATTGCCAGGCACTTCAATGCTTTACATTTACTAACTCACTGCTCACAGTAACTTTATGTGATTGGTACTACTACTCTCATTGAACAGAAAGAGAAACTGAGACATGAAATGGGGAAGTGGCTTGCACAGCAAGTTAGTAGCAGAGACTTGATTTAACTTCCAGCAAGCTGAGTCAAAGTTTCTGCTCTTACCATGCTTGGATACTGTCTCTTAATTGTTTCATCGTTAATTACAATTGAAATCTTAAAAACTACTGTCTTTAAGCATGCTAACCACTTCTACAAAGTTGGGTAATATTTATTTTTACTACACATATTTTTTAAAAAGTGACAGAGACTAAACGGTATAACAACAAATCCAGTTTCACTGATTTTCGCATCATCACTAGTAGAATGGACCTTCTAGCATTTTCCATTTAAACTATCCAAAACTTTTAATGCTTCTCATCCCTTTTATAAAACTTACCAATAGTAAGGTCATGCACTGGCTGAAACCTCTTGTCTGTAAACTGTAGCAATAAGCATGATTTACCAACACCTGAAAGTTAAAAAAAAAAAAAAAAAAGAGACAAAATTAAGATACTTTACAAAAAGGACATGGAAAAGAGGCAGCCAGGGTTTCTGGTGCACTGTGAATAATCTATCATGATTTACTCAGTACTCTAATTTCTTGCAAAATAAGAGGACTAACGATTTAGGTGGAAGCTGTAATCCAATCTAAAGTACATTTTCACCCTTTCTTACACATTCAATATTTCAATGTGAAAGATAAATGTGGCAGCTAAACTCACAGACGACAACTAACCAGGTCCTTCTGGTAGCCTCTACTACAGTACTGTTTTTGTGCAGTTTGGTTTTTTGTGTAACAGTGAAAATATTTAAAGCATAGTAATAGTTCACTTTATCATACTCCCTTATGAACAAACAAATAAGCCAGCAATAAGTGTCTGAGATCTACTTTTCTGGGAAAAGCTCCTTGCTCTGTTTTCTCGCTAATTCATTCCACAAGCGAATGGAATCTGAATTGCATTCCTTCACTCTATTAAAATTGACTCCATTATGGTCATGAATAACTTCCACATTTCTAAATTCAAAGGAAAATTTTCTATATTCATCCTACTTGCCCTCTAAAGAAAATTGGATACTGAATACCATACCCCCTTCTTACTCATTTTCAAGTCCTCTAAGAAACATTTCCTCATCCTCATACTAGACAAAGGCTGCTTAATTGATAGCATCCTGCACTTCTACAAAATACTAAAAGCAGTCACCATTCATTCATTCATTCACTCACTTACTCAAAGTCTTTATTGAATGCTAAGTATCACTGCACTAGGACTTGAAAATACGGTAGTGTGAAAAACCAACATGGTTCCTGTGTATGGAGCTTACAGTCTAGTACAACAGGTAGAGACATTAAACAAAATGAATACTGAAATAATATAAATATGAATAATTTGAAATAATTATAATGACTGATTTGAAAGAAAATAAAGTGCTATGAGAAACGGTAACAAACTTGGTGCTGTGGCTCAAGCCTGTAATCCGAGCACTTTGGGAGGCCAAGGTAGGCCTTGAGCCCAGGAGTTCAAGACCAGCATGGGCAACATAGGGAGACAGTCTTTTAAAACAAAAAAAAAGACAAAATAAATAAATAAATAAATAAAGATGGGTGTGGTGGTGCGCATCTGTAGTTCCAGTTACTTGAGAGACTGAGGTGGGAGGATAGTCTAAACCCAGGAGTTCAAGGGTGCTACGATCACACCACTGCCCTCCAGGGTAGGTAACAAAGTGAGACTCTGTCTCAAAAAACAAACAAATGATACTTAATTTAGACAAAAGGAATGAAGAAAATCTTTTGTTTGTTTGTGTTTTTTTTTTTTTTTTTTTTGAGATGGAGTTTTGCTCTGTCACCCAGGCTGGAGTGCAGAGGCATGATCTCAGCTCACTGCAACCTCCGCCTCCCAGGTTCAAGCAATTCTCCTGCCTCAGCCTCCCAAGTAGTTGGCATTATAGGTGCACACCACCATGCCCGATTAATTTTTGTATCTTTAGTAGAGACAGGGTGTCACTATGTTGGCCAGGCTGGTCTCAAACTCCTGACCTCAGGTGATCCATCCCCCTCAGCGTCCCAAAATGCTGGGATTACAGTCATGAGCCACCATGCCCGGCTGGGATGGAGAAAATCTTTCTGAAGAAACGACAGTGAAAAGAAACTGGAATTTCATAACATGTGATCTTACAGTTTCCTTCTTTGTTCTATTACAAAAGGCCCAAAGTCAAACTCATTTTATCCAATTTTTAACTCTTTTGAACAGACTTTCAGGTGTAGGACAGAAGACAAAAGAACAGTTTTTCTAAGTTAAAAGAGTTGGTTATCAAGCATACCAAAGGAATTTGCTCTATGTCCAAAACCCAGCATGAAAGAAAAATTATCTTTTAAAAGGCGTGAAAGTTCAAAATAGGTGAGCAATTATTTAACATCCCCGATTTTTTCATGTGGTATAGAAAAAATATATATAGTTAGAAATCACAAGTTTTCTTGAGGGACTTCAAGAATCATCTAAGAGTTTGGTAATCATTTAAGTGATAGAATAACCAGAAAACCCTTTCCCACCTCACAAGAGAGAATATGTATCACTCTAGTAATACTAATCTCATTCTGACTAAGTGTTGGTTAAATACAGAAAATGCTTATTTCTTTGGTTCCTCATTTTCAGGATTCCATATTCTTCTTCTTCCTCTTTTTTTTTTTTTTTTTTAATTAAAAAGAGGTAGGGTCTCATTATGTTGCCCAGGCTGGCCACAAACTCTTGAGCTCAGGAGATCCTACCACCTTAGCCTCTCAGGTAGCTGGGACTACAGGCATGTGCCACTACATCTAGTTTCCGAGTTCTTAAAAATTTTTTTTAAAATTTTAATTGACACATAATTGTACTTATTTATGAGACAGTGATATTTCCATACATGTATACAATGTGTAATGATCAACCAGGGTAATCATCATATCTGTTCACCTCAAACATTTATCATTTCTTTGTTATGTTGGTAGCATTCAAAAATCCTCTCTTATAGCTATTTGAAAATATACAAGAAGTTATTAATCATAGTCACCCTATAGTACTATAGGAGAACTTATTCCTGCTGTAATTTTGTACCTATTACCCAACCACTCCCTATCCTCACCTTTCCCCTACCCTTCCCAGCCTCTAATACCCACAATTCTACTTTCTGCCTTTATGAGCTCAACTTTTTAAGCTATTACTTATTGTGGATATGAGAACATGCAGTATGTACTTTTCTGTACCTGACTTATTTCACTTTACATAACGTCCTGCAGTCTCACCCATGTTGCCACAAATGACAGGATTTCATCCTTTTTTATAGTTGAATAGTATTCCATCATGTATATTTACCACATTTTCATTATCCATTCATCTACTGGTGGACACTTAGGTTGATTCTATATCTTGGCTACTGCGAATAGTGCTGCAACAAACACGGGAGTACAGATATTAACACTACTTTGATATAATGATTTATTTTCCTTTGGATAAATACCCAGTAGTGGGACTGCTGGATCATACGGTAGTTTTATTTTTAGTTCTTGGAGGAATCTTGATATGGTTTCTCTTAGTGACTATAATTTAAATTCCCACCAACAGTGTATAAGAATTCTCTTTTCTCTGAATCCTCACCAGCATGTTCTTTTTTGTCTTTTTGATAATAGCCATTCTAACTAAGATGAGATGTTATCTCACTGCGGTATTGGTTTGCATTTCCCTCACGATTAGTGATGTTGAGCATTTTTTCATATACTTGATGGCCATTTGTGTGTCTTCTTTAGAGAAATGTCCATTCAGATCCTTCCCTCATTTTTAAATCAGACTTTTTTTTTTTTACTGTTGAGTTCCTTGTATATGAATCCCTTGTAAGATACATAGTTTGCAAATATTTTATCCCATTCTAAAAGTTGTGTTTTCACTCTATTGATTGTTTCCTTTGCTATGTAGGATTTTAGTTTGATATAATCCCATTTGTCTATTTTTGCTTTTGTTGCCTTTTTGTTTGCTTTTTGTGCTTTTTAAGACTTATCCATAATATCTTTGCCTAGACCAATGTCCTGAAGCATTTTCCCAATATTTTCTTCTAGTAGTTTTATAGTTTTGGGTCTAGTTTTGAAAGACCAAAGTCTTTCATCCACTTTGAGCTGATTTTTCTATATGGTGAGAGACAGAGGTCTAATTTATTCCTGCACATGGCTATCTAGTTTTCCCAGCACAATTTATTGAAGACAAATACATTTGTGCCCATAAACTATATCTATATAATGTATCTGCCTACAACCTCCTTGAAAATAATCTCTTCTGGCTTTGTCAGGCTACAATTACCTCCTTGATGTCTTAATTCTATGACAACCAAATCCTCTTCTTCCATATAACCCTGAAAATACTGGAGGTAATCCTTAACACTCTCCACTCTGCCTTTCATTACTTTTCACTTGAGAGGATGAATCCAGTCCCGTGGCCTCAACCTATTTCTTTTTTCTTTTTTTTTTTGAGATGGAGTCTCACTCTGTCGCCCAGGCTGGAGTACAGTGGCACGATCTCGGCTCACTGTAACTTCCGCCTTCCGGGTTCAAGCAATTCTCCTGCCTCAGCCTCCTGAGTAGCTGGGACTACCAGCGTATACCACCATGCCCAGCTAATTTTTTGTATTTTAGTAGTAACAGGGTTTCACCAAGTTGTCAGGCTGGTCCTCAACCTACTTCTATAAATTAGTCAGTGATTATCAAATCCACCACCTTAACTTCACTCCACTTATTTCCAACTGCCTACTAAACATTTACACTTCAATACCTTCAGCTCCAAAACTCAAACTTCCGGAACTGAATTCATTCTTTTTCATTCTCTTGTTCATCATCCTCCCAGTCAACCTGTGATTCACCCTACCCATGACAGAAAAGACCAAAACACAGCTTCTCCTTCAGTATTTCCTAATCTCTGGAATTGTTTCCCAATGGATCATACTTAAAAGAAACTTGGAATCATCCTTAATTACTCCTCTTCTTTCATCATCCAGCTCTAATGGTTCACCAATCTCATCAATTCTCTCTGAAAGTCTTCATAAATTCCATGCTCTACCCTCCTCTGAATCATCAGTGCTCTAGTTCTGGTTCTCACTAAGAACCAGATCTTTCTGCCTTCAGCCTTTCTAGCCTATTTTGTAAACCACTGTGAAAATGTTTGCTAAAATGCAGATACAATTAACTCACTCTCATGTCACACTGACTAAAATATAAAAACTCAAGCTCTTCAAAATAGTACATGAGGTCCTTTTTGAGCTGAAAATTATTACTCTAAGAGATTAATACTACGACAACACAGTGTAAAGACTCTATAGTTAGCAACAACAAACCATTGTCCCCTGAAATGATATCATATCTTTTTGCTGGTACCTTTTACAAAGGAACTTTTCACTCCCTGGCAAATTTAAATTCATGCTTTAAGACTTAACTCAAAGCTTCATATACCCTCTTTGGTAGAACATTCTTGTTCCAAAGATTCTACCAATCCCCAAGCAAAACTAATGGTTTAGCCCCCACAATCATATACGCCAATGAATCAATCAATTTCAGCCTTGGGCTCCCATAATACTTTATATATGCCTCAAAACCCTGATTAGAATCCCAGCTCTGTCACTTATTAGCTGTAACACAGGGTACTTGACCTTTCTGAGTCTCAGAATCCTTATCTATAAAATGGAGGAAATCTCTACACCTCAATGAACTGTTATAATAAGCAAATGAAATATATAGATATAAAAGGGACCCTGTACAGTACTGGTTACCTGAGTGTGTCCAGTTTATAACAATTATTTGAGTTATACACTTAGGATATATGCATTTTTCTGTGTGCACAATATACTTCAATAAAAATGAAAACAACAAATGACGGTCTTTTTGATGCATCAATTTGGCTAGGCCCTACCCTAGCTATGCAATCAAACACTAATCTAGGCGTTGCTGTGAAGGCATCATAAACGTAATAAAAATCCATAATCAGCTGACTTTAAGTGCGACAGGGGCTTCCCAGAGAGAAGAAATAATTCCACCTGTGGACAGCAACTTTAGCCATACCTGTGGGTTACAGCCTGTCCTGAGGATTTCAGACTTGCTTGCCCAGCCCCCACAATCACATAAACCAAATAAACAATCAATTTCAATTTCAACTCCCATCTCTATCTGTCTAATCACATGCACACATATATCCTACTGGTTCTGCTTCTCCAGTTGGACACTGACTTTTTTCCCTTTTTCTTTTTTCAACCCCTATCTTATTATCCCAGATACTGAATCTCACAAACAACCATCACCTCTCAAAAAGCACAGTGTGTAGAACAGGAAGGCCCCCAAATAAAGCTATTATTTTTGTTAATTGTATCATGCTTTATAGGCTCTCCCATAAAAGAACGTGACCCCCAGCTCCATTAGGACAGAAATCACTTGCAAGAGTGTGTCCCTAGCACACAGCAGGTACAAAGCAAGCCTCTGTCTGTCCTCAAACCTTTCTTACTAGAAAACTTGTCTAAGTTGTTGACTGATAACAGAGAGAAAATTTGCATATACAGCTAATTCTGAATTTTCCTCGCTACCTCATGGGAGGGGTTTAACCAACTGTGTAACTTTCCATATATCATTTCATCTTTTTGGACATAATTTTACTATATGCACAGAGAATCAGAGAATTGAGCCAGACAATCATCAAGTTTCTTTCTAACTCTACTAATTGGCCTTGATGATTTATTACTTAGAGCTTTAAAATTTTAATAATGTTTTATTTTCATGGATAAATTTAAAGTTAACATCTGAGTATCTGTTTAGAAATGGAAAACAATGAATCCATCATATCACAAAGTATAGTAATATGAAGAAAATATAGAGAATTTTTTTCCCTATAACTTATAAAAGTGATAGGTCACTGAGCATGGTGGCTCACACCTGTAATCCCAGCACTTTAGGAGGCTGAGGCAGGAGGATCACTTGAGGCCAGGAGTTCTAGACCAGCCTGGGTAACATAGCGAGACCCCATAGGTGTAAAAAAATTTAAAAATTAGGTCGGGCGTGGTGGCTCATGCCTGTAATCCCAGCACTTTGAGAGGCTGAGGCGGGTGGATCACGAGGTCAGGAGTTCGAGACCAGCCTGGCCAACACGGTGAAACCCTGTCTCTACTAAAAATACAAAAATTAGCTGGGTATGGTGGCAGGCACCTGTAATCCCAGTTACCAGGGAGGCTGAGGCAGGAGAATCGCTTGAACCCAGTAGGCGGAGGTTGCAGTGAGCTGAAATTGCGCCACTGCATGCCAGCCTGGGCAACAAAAGCGAAACTCTATCTTAAAAAAAAAAAAAAAAAGAAAGAAAAAAAAAAAATCCCAGCTACTCAAGAGGCTGAGGCATGAGAATCGCTTAAACCCGAGAAGTGGAAGCTGCAGTGAGCCAAGATCGTGCCACTGCACTCCAGCCTGGGCGACATAGCGAGACTCTGTCTCAAAAAAAAAAAAAAAAAAAAAAAAAAAAAAAAGCAAGGCGTGGTAGCACATCTTGTAGTCCTAGCTACTCAAGAGGCTAAGGAGAGAGGATTGCTTGAGCCTAGGAGTTTGAGGTTGCAGTGAGCTATGACTGAGCCATTGCATTCCAGCCTGAGTGACAAGCAAGACCCTGTCTCTAAAATAAAATAAAAATAGTAAAAATAAAAGATCAAAATCTGAAGTACAGTTTCTACTGAATGTCACTTTTGCACCACTGTAAAGTTGAAAAATTGCTAAGTCAAACCATCAAAAGACAGAGACCATCTGTAGTTATCTTTTTAGTGTCTCAGTTTCCTAACCTGTAAGAAGTAGGTTAATAATACCTATCTAATAGGATACTTGAGAACATTAAATAAGTTAATCAACTCTAAGTCTTAAAACAGTGTCTGGCACATAGTAAAGTTTCAAAAAAGAATTCAACAAATGTCTGTTGCTACATCAATAGTAAACCACTATTACTATGTCTGTTTACACTTTAAGCTCCCTAAAAGCATGAACCATGATCTATTCATTTTCAGCATTAGCCACATGTATCTCCAGTGCAAAGACAAAGGCTCACAAACTTTGTGGAATGGGGTGAAAGACTATAAACTTGTTTTTTTCCCAACATGTGTGCACAAATGTGTATGTGTATACGGAAGAGGGAGAGAAATAGAGATAATCAGTTGCAGGGTGTTAAATGCTATGGTAAAAAGAAAAAGCAGAGCAGGGCAAGGATATAGGACCTGAAATGCTGGGGTGGAGGGAAGGAGGAAGATGTGTTATTAAACCAGGTAGTCCCTCATGGAGAAGGTGAGATTTAAATGAAGGTTTAAAGGAGGTGAGGAAATAGGCCAGTGGATCACTGAGAGAAGAGTATTATTCCACACCAAGGAAACAGTTAAGAAGAAAAGTTCTAAGGTGGCACATTTTAGAGAAACTGCAATGAGGCCAATGTGGCTAAAGCACAGGAGGCAGGGAGAGTCATGCCCCTAGGAACTAGGATATAGGAATGACAGGGGCCTAATCACACAGAACCTAAAGAGCTCTGTAAGTTTATTGAGATAAAATAGGGGATTCGCTGGAGAGTTTTCAGCAGAGAAGTAATATAATTTTACTTAAATTCTAAAAGGCCTACTGGCTGCTACAATGAGAACAAACTTACAAGTAGAAGCAGATGAGAGTAGAAGCAAAGAAGGCAGGTGTGGTGGCTCATGCCTTCCCTAGCACTTTGGGAGGCCAAGGCAGGTGGACTACTTGAGCCCAGGAGTTCAAGACCAGCCTGGACTACATGTCTCTACAAAAAAAATACACAAAACTTAGCCAGGCATGGTGGTGTACACCTTAGTCCCAGCTACGTGGGGGCTGGGGTGGGAGGATCGCTTGAACCCAGGAAGTGGAGGTTGCAGCGAGCCGGGATCACACCACTGCACTTCAGCCTGGATGATGGAGTGAGACCCTGCCTCAAGGAAAAAAAAAAAAAAAAAAAAAGCATGAACCAGTAAGGAGCTTTCTCAATAAGGCTAGAAATGGTGACATGGACCAGGGTGGTTGCACTGGGGGTAGTTCAAAGTGACTGAATTTGTGAGGCAGAGCCAAGAGAATGTGTTGACAGTGTGAATTTTTTGAGAAAGAGAAGTGTGTTAAGAATGATCCAATGTTTTTGCCTGATCAAACAGAAAGTTCAGTGAGATGGGAGATGTAGGTAGAGCAGATTGCGAGTGGACAGATCATCAGTTCCAGTTTGGTTATTTTGAGTTGAGATGTCTATTAGTCATCCAAGAGACAAAGGTGAGTAGACAAGTGAATATGTGAGTACAGATTTCAAGAAAGACATTCGGGATGAAGATAAGCCACATGTAAAGAGGAATCAGCAAAAAAAAAGACTGAGACATAGCCCATGTTTGGTATTTAATCACAGAATTAAACAGAATGAGAACAAACAAAAATGGATTTTGAGTAAAGGCTGGCAAATTCCAAAACCTTTTTTTTTTTTTTTGTCAAAAGGAAGACGAATAGAAAGCCTGGATTTAAATCTTTACCAAAAAAAAAAAAACTTCTAGAAAGGAATCCCCTATAGTTATTTTTGTTATTGTTGCTACTTTCCAGTAGAAATGGAAAATTAAAGAAAAAGCAACTATCTAGTCTTTTAAAAAAATTTATGCTGGGATCTCTGATAAAAACCCAATTTGAAATGGGGGGAAAAAACTATCTCCTGCCAATGGCTTCATTTGGCACCAAGAACAAGGCCTGTGCACATCCTCCCCTTCTCTCCACGTAGACAGGCACTCCACATTACAGATGCCGTCCTTTGCCATTCCATGTGAAGTTGCTCCAATCCCCAATCATTTTCTATCCATTAGTAGTTTTCAATCCACACCAAAAAAAAAAAAAAAAGACCCAAAAAACAAAAACAAAAAGCAAGCCAAACTGATGCTCAGGCCTCACACCTCCAGAGATTCTGATTGAAATGTCAGCATTATGTAGTGGTTAAAAGCACTACCTGGGTGATTTTGGAAAAACTACTTGGCCTTTGCATGCAATCACTTTCAAAATGAGGATAAGAACAATACATACTTCACAACAAGAGTTGTGAGAATTAAACCAGTTAACATATATAAAGCACTGAAAACATGTAGGAAGCACTATGTAATAACTTACCAGTATTATTATTTAATTAAACAAAGACAAAAATCCAACATGGATCACTTCTTCACTTGAAGTTTCCTCTAGATGTCCATGTAGTTTATCCTTTCTTTAATCCTAGAGAAGTACTATATTCCTTTACCATCCAAAACTAGATCTCAGCCCTCTCTCCCTGTTTGGAGATCTAGCAACTCGTTTTTCTTGCATCTTTATTACCTGCTTCTCCATGGAAATCTTTTGACGTATGCATTCAAGTCTCCTATCCTCGAACACACTCAAGAGAAGGTTGGTCAAGTCTTGTACCTCAAATTCTCTCGGCTATCGCAAGTAGGAAATATCACTAACTAGAATCTTAAACCTGATAGAAAGTTCGAGAAAGCTTAAGAAAAAAGAAAAAGTCCAACACAAAGAATTATCCTGAGACTTTGGAGAGTTATTTGTTTTCCTAAACAAACAGAAAGCCATGCACACCCTCCACCTCTTCTAGTATTTCTCTGGATGTGATCTTTCCCTTAAGGGACTTCAGAATACTTTATCTCTGAAATGACAATTATTATGTACTAACTTTTATCTTACACTACAGTTATTTAAATGCCTGTTTTTACAACATTTATAAACAAAGTTCCTTCAGGGCAAGATCTGTATTCCTATTCATCTTTTCATCCTCCAAAGCACCTAGAATGATCTGTTCAGCTAGTATTCATGAACTATTTAATGAAAAATGAATAATTTAATAATTTAATGAATAATGAATATTTGTTTAATGAATAATGAATTTGTTTAATGAATATTTGTTTAATGATGTACAAAACATTGTTTTTTAAGGCCTGGTGTGGATATCTTGGATATACACAGACCATTACCACCCTGTAATTAATACAAATCACTACACTTATTAATGCTGCTATTAGAGTTGCTACCATACCTTACCTTCTTCCTTTACTCAGGGTCGGAGTCACTGTCCCTCAGTAGGACGCCATTGTGAGAGCTGAATATTTAAATACCAAGTCAATGAGATAACAATTATAAGTAGTACCCATTAAAAACTTAAATATATATTTTAAAAAATGAATTGGGCTGGGCGTGGTGGCTCACACCTGTAATCCTAGCACTTTGGGAGGCTGAAGTGGGCAGATCACTTGAGGTCAGGAGTTCGAGACCAGCCTGGCCAATATGGTGAAACCCTGTCTCTACTAAAAATATAAAAATTAGCCGAAATAGCTTGAATCCAGGAGGTGGAGGCTGCAGTAAGCCGAGATCACACTACACTTCAGCCTGGGGAACAGAGTGAGGAAAAAAAAAAAAAAGAATTGAAGAAAATATCTGCAATTTATCACTTTTTTTTTTTTTCGAGATGGAGTCTCACTCTGTCACCCAGGCTGGAGTGCAGTGGCACGATCTTGGTTCACTGCAACCTCCGCCCCCCAGTTCAAGTGATTCTCCTGCCTCAGCCTCCCGAGTAGCTGGGATTATAGGCACCCGCCAACATGACTGGCTAATTTTCATATTTTTAGTAGAGAGACGGGGTTTCACCATACTGGCCAGGCTGGTCTTGAACTGAACTCCTGACCTCAGGTGATCCACCTGCCTCAGCCTCCCAAAATGCTGGGATTATAGGCATGAGCCACCATGCCCAGCTATCACTGTCTTTTTAAATAGAACGATTTCGGAATTGTTTTCATGCTGTTGGTTCACCGTACATTATCCCCTTGCATCCAAGAGAATAATCTCCATTTCATCAGCTACATACTCTCTGGCGGTTTACTGTAGTAAATTGAATAGATAATGGCCCCCCAAAAGATACGTCCAAGTCCTGACCCTAGAAGCATGAATGTGACTTTATTTGGAAAAGGATCTTTGCAGATGTAATTAAGGATCCTGGATTTAGGGTGGGGCCTAAATCCAATGACAAGTGTCCTTCTAAGAGAAAGGCAAAAGGAGACAAAGACACAGGGGAGAAAGCAAAGTGAATGAAGACAGGGACAGAGAGTACAGTTCTGCTGCCAGAAGCCAATGAACGCTTGGAGCCACCACTAGCTGGAAGAGGCAAGGCAGGATTCTCCCTGGAGCCTTCTGAGAGAACACACCTAATATCAGTCTTCTGGCCTCCAGAAATGTGACAGAACAACTTTCTGTGATTTTTAAGCCACCAAGCTCGTAAGTTGTTACAGTGGCCCTAAAAAACTAATACACTAATCAAGAGTCATCTTTCATTCCTCTTAAGACTCTTACATTGTTAGTTTCCCAGTCTTGTCGACTCTGTCTATAATAATTCCTAGTGCAATCAGTAAGTTACTCAAACACAAGAAATATTGAGTGGTGTGGGAAAAGGAAATTGGGAACATAGAGCATTTATTTGAGAAGACTGTCCAGTGAAAGCTAGGAGAGAAGAGAAGAGATAGTTATTCAAAGAATATTAATTGAATGCATGCCTACTATATTCCAGGCATCAAGCTTGGTAATAAAAATAAAGTTCCCAAGAGGATGTAGCTTTTAGAATGTAAAAGATCTTTCTCCTGGAAACTGCAAAGTGTAGAAAAAAGTAAGCTAACAAAGCTGAGAGTTGCTAAAGAATCAACTAAAAAAAGAAATGGACAATATGAAGAACTAACCCTCTACCCTCTTTCCCTTGATGCAATCATCTACTACTATTTCTGTTTCTTTCTTTTACAATATTAAAGTATCTCCAATATTAAAACACTTCTGGGATGAGACCAAAATCACAAAAATGAGTAAATGAGATATAAACTCAGCTGAAAGCCTATGTTCCTATATGTCAGTATCTCTTACACATTGGGCCTCTGCATACATTTATTCAGTGTTCTTTTTTTTTTTTTTTGACGGAGTCTCTATCATTAGGCAGGAGTACAGTGGCGCGATGTCGGCGCTCACTGCAACCTCTGCCTCTCAGGTTCAAGTGATTCTCCTGCCTCAGCTCCCGAGTAGCTGGGACTACAGGCACATGCCACTATGCCCGGCTAATTTTTTGTATTTTTAGTAGAGATGGGGTTTCACCGTGTTAGCCACAATGGTCTCGATCTCCTGACCTTGAGATCTGCCTGCCTCGGCCTCCCAAAGTCCTGGGATTACAGGGGTGAGCCACTGCACCCAGCCTATTCCGTGTTCTTTCTCTAATAATAACCAGTGACTTCTTTTGTCTACTCAGCTACTCATCTTTCAGACTTAATTCAAGTGTCATATCCTCTAGGAAGCTTTCCATAAGACACACCTCTCTTTACAAAGGTAGAAGTATCTTCCTTTGTATTCTCCTGATTTTTATTAAAAATTTTTTTCCTCCTGAAGGGTGCTGCTCCAGGCCACATCTGATTTTTTCAAAGATGAAAATTTTCTGCCTGTGAATGTATAAAATAATTTATTTAACTGTCTGGTTTCAGGGGAAAAACACAATAGCCTCTGTTGTCAATGCTAGAAGAGAAAGACACTGACAAGTTTCTGTGATTATCTCACTCAGCTTGGGTGTGATGTGGACTCCAGGAAACCAAATCCAGACCTGTGTTTCAACCACTAGATGAAGTAGGCCTCACTGAAGGCCTAGACCTTAAAAATAGACTTATGAAGACCTGTAATCATATGATGTATTCAGCAACTACTTATTACTAAGCACCTTAACTAGATACACAATGGTTAATGGAGTTCTGCTCTTGTTGCCCAGGCTGGAGTGCAATGGTGTGATCTTAGCTCACTGCAACCTCTGCCTCCTGGGTTCAAGCACTTCTCCTGCCTCAGCCTGCCAAGTAGCTGGGATTACAGGTGCCTGTCACCATGCCCGGCTAATTTTTGTATTTTTAGTAGAGATGGGGTTTCATCACATTGGCCAGGCTGATCTGGAACTCTTGACTTCAGGTGATCTGGCCGCCTCCCAAAGTGCTGGGATTATTCTTTATCCTGCACTCTTTATAAAATCTCTTTACCTTTAACTCCCTTAAAGTTCTAATTTTTTCCCTTAGTTTTTACCTAATGTCCTTTTGTTGTCTCAGGATCACATCTAAGAAACCATCTTACATTTAATTGTCAGGCCTTCTTAAGGTTCCTCTTGGTTGTAAGTTTCTCATGCTTTCCTTTTTTGATGTTCTTGACGGTTTTGAGGAGTACTGATTAGGTATTTTGTAACATGCCCTGTGTTGAAATTTGTCTAATTTTTTCATGATTAGACTGGGATTATAAGTGTTTGGAAAGAAGATGACAGAGAAAGAATACCATTTTCATCACATCATATCAAGGGTACATACTATCAATGTGACTGATCACTGTTGACTTTAACCTTCATAACCTGGCTAAGGTAGTCTGTCAGGCTTCTCCAATGGAAAGGAACTTTCTCCCTCTTTTCCATACTGTATTCTTGGGAAGGAAGTTACTATGCACAGCCCACACTAGAAGAGTTGACTTCTGCCCCAGAGTTTTCACACAAGGAAAAGCTTTTTCCCCATTGTGTCTTACATAATGTCATCTTTCATCACCATATCCAATATTCTGCCCTTCCATATTGTTTTAACATTACCATGTGTAGGCATTACTCTTATATTAAAAAAAAGGGCTGGGCACCATGGCTCACACTTGTAATCCCAGCACTTTGGGAGGCCAAGGTGGGCAGATCACTTGAGGTCAGAAGTTCCAGGCCAGCCTGGCCAACATGGGGAAAGCCCATCTCTACTAAAAATACAACAAAATTAGCCAGGCATGGTGGCACACACCTGTAATCCCAGCTACTTGAGAGGCTGAGGCACGGGAATCGCTTGAACCTGTGAGGCAGAAGTTGCAGTGAGCCAAGATTATGCCATTGCACTTCAGCCTGAGCGATAGAGAGAGAGACTCTGTCTCAAAAAGGAAGGGAGGGAGGGAGGCAGGCAGGCAGTATTTGAAGATCATTAAAAATGATCTTCATTTTTAACACTTTTCACTCCCTATGATACCCTTCACTAAACCCTGATAATTCCAGCTCTCATCTGTAACCTCCCTTTATTTTCATTACCACTGCCTTAGACAAGGCCTCTAGGAACCTCTTCTCTGGAACATTTTAATTACCATCTAACTATATACCCGTATCCTTCTAATCTTTCCTACATATGACCGCACCAGGAATGGATGAGAAAAAGACAAAAAGAGAATGGATGAGACAGAAGAAAAGGATTACATTTAACATCTAGTATGTCTATGCTACTATATTACAATATGAATATATATCGTATTTGGTTTTAAAGTTGATTATAATTCTAGTTGTATAATATTTCTTTCAAAAACTTCAATGCATTCCACTGTCTACAGAATAAAGTTCAAACTCTACCTTAACCTGTCACATGTACCTCCCTAGGTCCACCATGTTTAATGGATTTATCTTTTCAGCCTTGTTTCTCATAAGAGCCTGACACAGGGTCCATACTAAAGTTAAACTGGACTGTTCATATCAAGGACAGTACAAGGTGTGGAACTTAGCAGACAACTACCTTCCTGTTTACTCCTATTTTTATATTTTGATTTTTTACGATTTCTACTTGTCAGAACCAGTTCAAATGTTATTGCACCCTACGATTTTCCAAGAAGGAGGAAAAAGGCATTCTCCCTCTTATAAAATGCCATACTTTCTTCCAGTTTCTCAGTTAGAGCCCTTATCATATTCTACAAGCACAGCTAGACTATAAACCCCTTAAGGGCAAGGACACATCAAATCTACTTTTTAAATCCTTCACAATTGCATCTAGTCCTACGTTTTATATTTGGTGAACTTATGCCTTCTTCATTTCAAAGTATATGACCAATTTAAGAGATAACAAATATTTACTGGACTAGATTTGAATACTGTGTATGACACTGACTGAAAAAGTTGCTTCAGGTTTCTGGGCCTTGTTTGCTTATTTGTGTAATGGTAATTATACCACCTTATTCATTGGCTATTGTGAGAAATAAAAGAGATAATGTGTAATAAAAGAGATAACGCATCTAGGAAAAATCACTTCTTTTTTTTTGAGATGGAGTCTCGCACTGTCCCCCAGGCTGGAGTGCAATGGTGCCATCTCAGCTCACTGCAACCTCTCCCTCCTGGGTTCAAATGATGCTCTTGTCTCAGCCTCCCGAGTAGCTGGGATTACAGGCGCATGCTGCCACGCCTGGGTAATTTTTTGTATTTTAGTAGAGACGGGGTTTCACCGTGTTGCCCAGGCTGGTCTCGAACTCCTCAGTGCAGGCAATCCACCCACCTCAGCCTCCAAGTGCTAGGATTACAGGCGTGAACCATCATGCCTGGCCTCAGGTAGTTCTTTATAGCAGTGTGAGAATGGACTAATGCAGCCCTTTATGGTAAGCGGAAAAATGCCCTCCAAAAGATATTAACACCCTAATCCCCAGAATCTGTGAATATTTTACCCTAGCATGGCAAAGGGGACTTTTGCAGATTTGATTAAGATTAGACCTTGAGATGGGGAGATTAGCATGGATTATCCAGGTAAGCCCAATCTAATCACATGAGTCCTTAAAAGTGGAGAACCTTTCCTAAAACAGAGAGACTTGGGATGGCCCAACAAGAATAAGAAAGATGAGACACAAGAAGGACGTGACCCACTGTCGTTGGTTGTGAAGATGGAGGAAGGGGTCCATGGGCCAAGGGATATGAGTAGGTGGGTGGACTCTAGAAGTTGGGAAAAGCTCTCAGATGATAGCCAGGAAGGAAATGGGGTCTCAGCCCTACAGTTTCATGGAAGTATATTCTGCCAACAACCTGAATGAGCCAAGACTCTCTAGAAGGGAATCCAGTCCTGTTGAAACCTGAATTTCAGCCCAGCGACACATGTTAGACTTCTGAACTATAGAACTTGATTACAGGGTGGTCTGGCTCCATTCCCCTTTGCTCTTTCCTTCCCCATATCTTCTAGTATCTTACAGAACTATAGAACTGTAAGATAAGTTCATGTTGTTCAGTTGCTAAGTTTCTGGTAGCTTGTTATGCTGGCAATAGAAAACTAATATATATACATGTATACACACACATATATACATATATACATATAGACATATATATATCTTTATTCTCTCATTTACATTAAAAAAACTAAAAAATATATATATAAGTGCCCTTAAATCCTATTTTGAAACAAGGAGGAATAAATTGGTCAACACATGCAGCCTACCCAGCAGAACCTACCTAGCACACATTCATTATTTTCTGAAGCAGTAACTCTAACTCTGTACCAGGCACCATCCTTCCTTTAAGGAGTTGGCTACAGCTTGCAGCTATCAATATTCATTTTCTCCCTTAGATTTGGCTAAAAACACAGTGACTCTCAGCTATACCTGAAAATGAGAATACTTTAAAGTGAGAACTGGGAGAAACCTAAAGCTACATTATGGCTATGAAAAGTAAAAACTCAGAAGATATGGGGAAGGAAAGAGCAAAGGGGAATGGAGCCAGACCACCTTGTAATCAAGAGAATGGCCCATGGAGTCAGACACCCCTAGATCTTTGTTCTACCACTGTATTCGTTCGTTTTCATACTGCTATAAAGATACTACCCGAGACTGGGTAATTTATAAAGGAAAGAGGCTTAATTGACTCACAGTTCTGCATGGCTGGGGAGGCCTCAGAAAACTTATAATCATGGCAGAAGGGGAAGCAGGCACGTATTACATGGCGGCAGGAGAAAAACAGAGTATGAATGAGGAACTGTCAAACACTTATAAAACCATCAGATCTCATGAGCAATCACTATCACCAGATCGGCATGGGGGAAACCGCCCCCATGATCCAATCACCTCCCACCAGATCCCTCCCTCAACACGTGGGGACTACAGAAATTAAAATTTGAGATGAGATTTGAGTGGGACACAGAGCCAAACCATATCAACCATCTACTAAGATAATTTGCCCCAAATGACACAACTCAGTTTCTTCATCTGTAAAACAGTAATCTCATATATCTGTTGAAGAATTAACAGATAATAAGCTTTTGATATGGTGTAGGAGCTATAAAAAGTGTGGAGGATTACTCATGAGAATCTGCTATACAGACCACAACGCCAAAAGCTAATGTGATGAAGAATTCCATACAAATTCAATCTGGCTACACCTTAGGGATTAAATAAAATCCCCCAAAGCAGAAAATTTGACAGCAGAAAAAGAAGAGTCAATTTTAGAAAAATAAGCAAAAAAGGCCCATGGCTGACCAGCAGTGGAATGTTACAGTACTACCATCAATACAAACAATACTTTTTAAAAATACTGATGTCTGGGATTCCCTGGAGAGTGACTAAAACACCATTTCCATGGATGAGAACCAAATATTAATAGTTTGAGTTAAGAAACACTGCAGAAATTAAAAGGGGGCTACTATCTGTGCATTACAGGAGAGAGAATCTAGAACCTTTTTGCCAGGGATCTCTTACTTACAAGTGAAGATAAACAGCTAAAACTAGAGTATTTTAAAACTTGCAAATAATCAAGGCTAATGAAATCAAATGGGACAGTTTCTTGTAAAAAATGTAAAGTCTGGAGAGGGACAAGAGAGGTCTGCATATGGCTGCATCTTTTGCAGCAAAGGACACAGCCTCACAGACCGAAGATGAGCAGAGAATAACAAATGAAGTAAGCACAGCTGGGCCAGAAGAAAAGGGAAAAACAGCTGAGATGGCAAAATTAGGGTCTGCTCAAATAAAACATCAGACTGACTGGCTACTGCAAGAGGAGGAGAGCTGGAGAGTTAAAATGAAGGAGGGGAGCAGTTGGGGAGATAAAAGAGAAACTTTCATGCTGGACAGGAATGGCATGGGACAGAAAGGACAGAACACCAATTGAGAAGATGAGGAGGGAGAGTCACCAGAGGAGTTTAAGAAAGGTAAAAAGGAATGAGAACAACAGGGACAATAGCCTCTATGATTCACTATAAAGTCTCAGGCACAGTATAAATATTAGGGGGAGGAAGTAGTAAATAAACTGAGTTAGAAAACAGACAGAAAAGAGCTAGTCAAAAATCCTGAAAGACTACCAATAACATACATAAAGCAAAAATTTGGAGGCCAAGGCGGGCGGATCATGAGGTCAGGAGATCGAGACCATCCTGGCTAACATGGTGAAACCTCGTCTCTACTAAAAACACAAAAAATTAGCCGGGCATGGTCGTGGGCGCCTGTAGTCCCAGCTACTTGGGAGGCTGAGGCAGGAGAATGGTGTGAACCCGGGAGGCGGAGCTTGCAGTGAGCCGAGATCGCGCCACTGCACTCCAGCCTCGGCGACAAAGCGAAACTTGTCTCAAAAAAAAAAAAAAAAAAAAAAAAAAAAAAAAAAAAATTTAAGGATAACAAAAGTATATCATCTAAATTGTAGATGATGTTAAAAGATATGTTTCAGCTCTCATTTGATAAATGAAACAGCTAACCACATCTAAAAATGGGCAAAACTAAATAATATAGTTTAGGAATCCATAAGTGATACAACTATGAAGAAAAGCAGGGGAGGATTAATATAAAATTCAGGCTAGTGGAAAACTGGTTGAGAAAGAGACGTATGTAAGAATGTGGAGTCCTTGGTCGGGCACGGTGGCTCATGCCTGTAATCCCAGCACTTTGGGAGGCAGAGGCGGGCAGATCACAAGGTCAGGAGATCAAGACCATCCTGGCTAACACGGTGAAAGCCCATCTTTACTAAAAATACAAAAAATTAGCCTGGCGTGGCAGCGGGCACCTGTAGTCCCAGCAACTTGGGAGGCTGAGGCAGGAGAATGGCGTGAACCCAGGAGTTGGAGGTTGCAGTGAGCTGAGATTGCGCCACTGCACTCTAGCCTGGGTGATAGCGAGACTGTCTCAAGAAAAAAATAAAAAAAAGAATGCGGAGTCCTTTTGCATGGGTGTTTATCATTATTCTTTAAAACTATTAAACTGTGTATACATATTATATATATTCTTTAATATGCATGCTACATCTCATAATAAAAAAGCTTTAATAGAATTTTTCTACCTCTGAACTTCCCAGTTTGTTTTTTGAAGGTAACTCTAACAAATCTGCTTATATAATAAAATAAAATGACTAGTATTTCTGGCCGCGGGTTTTGCAACATTCAGCTCCACCTCAAATCTAGTCAATCAAAATCTCTAGGGGTTGGGCTGCTGAATATTTTTTTTTTAACAAACACTCCAGTGATTCACAAGAATCTAAAGAAACTCAAATTTGAGTCTCCCACAGGAAAAGGTCTTCCTTCCGTTTTTCTCTAGAGCTATTGAGAATCTAATCCCCTTCCTTCCCCAATCCTTCCCCAAATCCTCTACAACTTTGCTCCTTACCTCCCCTTCTCTTGTATTTAACCTTTCAACCTCAGGTCTCTCCTATCTTAAAATACAAACACACACTCACATTTATTCTTCAATAAAATAACCCATGCATGGTTCTACTTGTAACTTCCCAATAATGCTTTTTGTAAAACCACCAATACTATGTGTGATATTGTTTAAACTTTTTTTTAAAAAAGAAAGTAGGAGGACCCTACAATATAAAAAGCCCCATTTCACCAACACCAACTCTTTCAGTGTAATCAATATAAGCATATAATTCTACTCTCCTCCCCAGAAGTAACAGTTAAGTGTGTAGTCTTGGGAGTTTTTCTATTTACACATATATAAAAATCCACAGTTTTTTAACAACATAAATGAAAATACACCTTAGTTCTCCCCCTCACTGACGTCTGAATCAAACACTGTGGCAAAGCACTAATGTCTTCCTACCATTTCAACCAATAGTCCCTGACCTCTACTGCACATGACACTGGTAACCACTCCCTCTCTGGGATCTGCCTTCTCTGCAGATTCCATGACACTGTACTGCCCAGGTCTCTCTTGCTCTTTTGATTATTCCTTGTTAGTCTACTATGCTGATAACTTTCCCCATGTGCCCCATGAACACTAGTATTTCCCATCATTACATCCAAGCTTTCCTCTGTCAATTCATTCAATGAACAATCACCACCTACTTCATTCCAGGAGGACAACTTGGTCAGATTCCCATTTGTCAATGGTTTTGCATGTGAACCAATGCTCCAAATCACTTGCATCAAAGAAACAAATGCTGCCTTGCCACGGTGGCTCATACCTGTAATCCCAGCACTTAAGGAGGCCGAGGTGAGTGGATCACCTGAGGTCAGGAGTTCGAGAACCAGTCAGACCAACATGGCGAAACTCCATCTCTACTAAAAATACAAAAATCAGCTGGGCGTGGGGGCGGACGCGTGTAATCCCAGCTACTGGGGAGGCTGAGGTAGGAGAATCGCTTGAACCTAAGAGGTGGAGGTCGCAGTGAACCCGGATCGCGCCACTGCACTCCAGCCTGGGTGACAAGAGCAAAACTCCGTCTCAAAAACAAACAAACAAAAAAAACCCAAAAAAACACACAAATGCTTGCAATTTTAGCATGATACATAATTTCACTTTGCAACTAATTTTAACTCTATTATGATCAGCAAGCCCCTATGCCAATCAGGAGGATGGAAACTAGAATAGAAGTAAGCTTGAGTACTTTTTTAAAGTGATAACTTATTAATAATTATTTTCATGTCATGAGAATTTTTCTTCCCTACAAACCTTGTAATTTCAAAAGCTCAGAAAATGAACTCTCAGGTAACAGGGACTCCATTTTATGTTATTAGCTCCCAAATCTCTATCCCAGATTACTCTCTCCTGAGCCAGAAATAAACTTTCAACTACATACCAGACATTCCCCCCATGCCCACTCTGGCGGTGCCTACTCATCATTCTAATTTCAGCTCAAACATCACCCAGCGCCTCCCCTCAAGGATCCATCCACTC
Source organism: Symphalangus syndactylus (assembly GCF_028878055.3). Classification (NCBI taxonomy): domain Eukaryota; kingdom Metazoa; phylum Chordata; class Mammalia; order Primates; family Hylobatidae; genus Symphalangus; species Symphalangus syndactylus. Next base: position 57,392,496 of record NC_072429.2, read on the forward strand.
ACCTATTAAATAAATCTGACACTCAATGGTGTACCCTCGCATCTAAGACAAAGGCAAAGACCTTCCTAACTAAAAAGATAATTTAAAATGCAAGTGGGGCTGAGAGCTGTGGCGCTTGTGCTTATAATCTGGCACTTTGGGAGGCTGAAGTGGGAGGATGACTTAAGCCCAGGAGTTTGAGAACAGCCTGAGCAACACAGTGAGAGCCCATCTCCACAAAAATTTAAAAATTAGCCAGGCGTGGTAGCATGTGCCTGTGTTCCCAGCTACTTGGAAGACTTAGGTGGGAGGATTGCTTAGGCCAAGGAGACTGAAGCTGTAGTGAGTGAGCCGTGACAGTGCCACTGCACTTCTGCCTGGGCAACAAAGATCATGTCTCAACAGATAAATAAATAATATAAAGTAAAGTAAAATAAAATAAAATGAAAGTGGTGGGTATATACATAAGAGTGAAAAATAAATAAAAAATAAAATGTAAGTGGGACTGGGAATGAAGAGAAACAAGAATGAGGGAAGAGAGGAGGGGACCAGCATAAAATGCAACAGGGAGTGGTAGGATTTGTTACAATCTCAAAAGAATGGATAAAAAGGAGTTGGCCAGGTGACAAAAATTTTTGACATAACTTTTTTTGATAGGGAAGAACAAGAAGGAGTGCTTCACATATTAGCAGAAATAAGAACACAACCAAATTTGTGCCTTTGTGTACCTTGCTGAGCGTTGAGCAGCAGGGAGGGTTAGTGATAAGGTTAAAATGGTAGGCAGATGCCAGAATTTCAGAAGCAAAAATTACTATAGGTTTGTATTTTTTCTCTCCATGCTTGATAATTAACTGCTTATTAAATAAATAACTGCTTATTAAAAACCACTTTCCACTTTACATCCAGATTTAAATGACACATTTTACTAAACGATTCAAAAACAAGACAGGAACAAGGAAAAAATTTAAAGCTACATTTTAACTGCATTTAGTCTTACAGTAAGAAAACAGCTCAATAGTATCATCATGATCATGTAAAAGTTTTTAAAACCTCTTCTATTAAAGAGGGACTTCTGAAAAGGAAAAATGTGCATTGTTCCTTTCCTTTGAGAAATCAAAGTACTTTCACATTTATCCTCATTTTATCTCACACACTGAGAGAAGGATATAGGTTAGGGAAACAGGGAAACAGAAAAATTAGGTGATTTCCTTCATTCTAAGATGCATGTTTTTGACCCTGACTTTTTAAAAAATCAACGTGGATCTCACATTACTGATTTTAAAGTCATCTTTTCTAGGGGAAGGCCACACAGTGTATCTTACAACTATGGGTACACTCTGAATTAAAGAAATATGGTAAAGGATTTTGCCCAAATTAGTAAGCAAGAAGGTGGCAGAACTGGGCAACAACAACAACAACGACACCACCTCTGTTAAGCTATTAATATATACAAACAGGAATATAGTAGCCTGTTTGGCTCCTCTCTTATTAATTAAATATACAGGGCCTACCTTTTACTAGGCTCTTCCTGAAAGAAACACAGAGCCATACAAAACATCTTTTCTGCCTTCAAGAAGTATGTAATAGGTGCCTGCATAATAGAGATGCCTATACAAGTATCTATACAACAGAAAAGTCTGGGATCAATATCAGAAGAATGACTCAAAGTGAGAAACATAAATTCAGAAAAGGAGTAGTCACTTTCAGCCAGGATACTGTGAAAATCTTCACACAATAAGAGCTTAATGTATGTTGACTGTGAAGGCATTATGGAAAACTCAGATAAGACTTTGAAGGACTGATGGATCTTCCACAGGGAGAGATTGTGCCAGAAAGCACTCTAAGAATAGAGAGTAGCAGGGCACAGGAAAAAACACCGAAATCAGTCACTGGGTCTCAATGGCAGAAGCAAGGTGGGGAATAGTGGGAAAGAAGGCTAGAAATGTAGATAGGGGCTAAAATACAGAGTTCACTGAAGGTCAAACTAAAAATTGTGAGCAAACAGGAGTAGCCTTTTGACATTCATGCTTCAAGATGATTAAACTGACAGTAAACTACACTGGCTGAACTGGAGTGGGAAGAAGTACTGCTGCAAACAATACAGTGTCAAGAATTCCGTTCCTGAACTAGGTCGTATCAGCAGCAATGACAAGAAAGAAGTGTCTTCCCTTTGACCTGCGTGGGGCTGCTTTTGGATAAGAGCAAATTCCAAGAGAACAGAGCATTAACTTGTTAGGATTTGTAGCCCCACTACTCCATGCACAATACTTTATTTATCCACAGTAGAGCCTCAAATAAAAAACCGAAAAAAGGCAACCAGAAAAGGCTGATTTGAATCTTCACCACTAATGAGATAGCCAAATGGCCACAGTCACAAGCTTCTATTTCTCAAACCCACTCATATTACAGTTAATGTGGCATTCCTCTCCAATCTTGTTTTTACAGCCTAAATGAAATTTTGTCAGAAGGCTTTAGAATTCTCCTTCCTTCTTCCAAATACACCACAGCATTTTTCTTTTAAAGTTTATAAATCCAATTTACACACACACACACACACACCCATCAGAAAACCTTGCTGAAAACTCATGTATCTAGCAGAAAGTTTTTCTTTCAGGCAGCAATAAGTATGCTTTTTTTTTTTTTTTTTTTTTGAGACGGAGTCTCTCTGTGTCGCCCAGCCTGGAGCGCAGTGGAGCGATCTCGGCTCACTGCAAACTCCACCTTCCGGGCTCCAGTGATCCTCCTGCCTCAGCCTCCCAAGTGGCTGGGATTACATGCGCCTGCCACCACGCCCGGCTAACTTTTGTACTTTTAGTAGAGACGGGGTTTCACCACGTTGGCCAAGCAGGTCTCGAACTCCTGCCCTCAGGTGATCTCCCACCTCGGCCTCCGAAAGTGCTGGGATTACAGGTGTGAGCCACCGCGTCTGGCCAACACGCTTCTTTAGTTACTTATAGAACCTGCCACATCATTAGTTCAACTACAAACTGCTGCTTACATTACCAAAGTTGTGCAAAGGGTCCAAAGTTGTGCAAGAGTAACCACTGAAATCAGACTCTGGTATATTAATAGTTGCAACATCTAAACAATCTTTATGTTTATTATTAGATTCAAAGTAATGCCAAATCACAGGTATTAAAAATATCTACGAAGAGTCTGTTTACTTTTCTGTGAAATATACTAGGACGTCATTTTAAGTGAGAATAACTGAATTTCTTTCTGCGTCAAATGGACATGAGCTCACCTGAAAATTAGCAGTTGTGACACCGGACTTGACATATCTAAAACATCAGCGTCCCTAACATACACATACCTAAGTACATACCCAGAGAACTGAACGACTTTACATTACTATTAAATAACCCCAGTTCACACGTGGCAAAAGTCCACAGAACTCGTTCATGCTTTCCTAACCCCGAAAGGGATTCTCCAGCCATCAAGTAATGAGATGTGACTTACTCTGACTTAAGAGTTGAAGGTGTTAAAAAAGCATGTAATATATATATATATATATATATATATATATATATATATATATTACATGCTTTAAAGGTTTCCTTTTCTCCTTCTCGGCTGCCTGTCCCACGCCAAAAAGCGCCTTGCCCAGGCCTTGACAGATGCGTGCAGGTGGAGGAAGGTTGGACTGGCCAGGAACTAAGACCCGGGCCCCAACACCTTCTGCTCTCCTAGGCTTCCCTCCTTCTTTTTCCTGGGGCCGCGAAGAGACCTAACGCGAGGGGCCCTGGGGGTGGGGTGCAGTCATGTGAGTCGGGCCCCGGCGGCCCTGCGCTAGGCCTCCCCTCCAGTCACACACTTCCTGAATTGGGCGTCGCAAACGGCTGCCGCGGCCCTCAGCTGCAAGACTGGCCGGGTCGGGGGCCGCAGACCGGGCCCGGCCAGGCCGCGGCCGCTCGCAGTGCCCACGTCACCAGCTCCAGCACTGCGGAAATGGAGCGGCGCGGCCAGGAGGGAGGCGCCGGGTGGAGTCCGCGTCCCCGCCACCGCCAGACGCCGTTTGCCCCTCAGCCCGGGTCCCGAGGCCGCCAACACCAGCCCGGCCGCGCCCGGGGCCCTCACCTGTGTCGCCGATTATGATGTACTTGAAGAGATAGGCGTACGCCATGGCCGCGGCCGCTCAGTGCCAGGGCACACGGCTCCTCCTCCCGCTACTGCTCCTCCTCCGCGTCCCTAACCCCGGTGCCGCTCAGCCTCGAAACACCAGGCGCCGCCCGCCGCCGCCGCTGCTGCTGTCAGCCGCCGGGAGTGAGGGGCTGTGAGGAAGCCAGACGAACTGACACCCGCAGAGCCGAGGGAGACAGCGCCCGACCGAGCCCAGCCGAACAATAACAGCCGCCGCGGCACCTCCGCCCCGCCTCCGCGCCGACCCGGAAGTTCTGCGGCCGCCGGCGCCGCCGGAGGAAAGGGGAGGGGCCCCGCACGCTGGCCGCGCCCCGCCGGCCGGAGCCCCGCCCCTCCCCAAGCGTGCCTTGCCCTCTCCGCGCTGTCCTCCAGCAGGGCGAGGCCCGGCTCCGGTCGTTCCGCCACGTTTGAGCGGGCGAGCCCGGCGGCCGGGAGACGCCGGGGAACGGGGCTGGTGGGGGTGCAGAGGCTCGGTTCCGTCGCCTTCCGCCCTGCGGTGGGGGCGCGGGGCAAGTGAGAGACGGTAGAGGCGGTGGTCCGTGCGTGGCCGCGCCCTGGTCTCCTGAAAATGTGTGTGAAAATGTGGGAGGCACACGGCGAGGGGGTGGGGGTGGCCTGGTATTTCTGTGTTTGGCATCGGGGCTTGAAGGTGAAAATGGCAGTATTTGTAAATTGGAAAGCGTAAATCTGGGACTGCAAAGTAAATCATGGTATGCGCGCACAATGGAGTACTACGTTGCTCTCACCTGAGGTCAGGAGTTCGAGACTAGCCTGGCCAACATGGCGAAACCGCGTGTCTACTAAAAATACAACAATTGGCCGGGCGTGGTGGTGCTCGCCTGTAATCCCAGCTACTCGGCAGGCTGAGGCAGGAGAATCACTTGAACCTGGGAGGTGGAGATTGTAGTGAGCCGAGATTGCACCACGGCATTCCAGACTGGGCGACAGAGCGGGACTCCGTCTCAAAATAATAATGGTAAATAAAAATAAATAAAGCCTCTGGACCTGTCCTGGTTCTGAGGACTGCTCTAAAAAAAAAAACAAAGCCTGACTTAGGTTAAGCAGAACTGAGACAGAATCTGTTAAGCAGAATCTGTTTATATGTGTGTATATAACATGCACCATATGTAATATATGAATTGTATATAATTTTTATGTGTAACAAATAGTGGGAAAACATTTACATACCCATATATGCATAATCAATCTGAAAGGAAAGGTAACTGGTATTAAGAGAAAGGAGGGAATGGGATTGGGGGAAAATGTACTTTTCCCTGAATTTTTTTGTGCAGTTTGACATTTTTTGCAGTGTTCATGAGTTACCTATTAAGAAATACTGTTAAAGGAAAAAACAAAATGACTGGGCATTCAAATAACAGTTAGTGAATACTATGTTTCATGTGCTGCCAGGCACAGCAACTGGAGGCCCTGTATGTTCTATGTTCTGTTTTTCTACTTTTCTTTTTTAATCATCTAGCCCAAAATGTCACCACTGTTCAAAAAGAGCACAGGTTATGGAAGAGGAGGTGGAGAATAGAGTGTCAGGAAAGGTTACTTAGAGATTATGATTTCTGAGCCAGGAATATGAATTATGTATAGAGTTTGTCAAAAGAACAACAGTTTGGGGAAGGGAACCAAAGTTTATGGACAAGGAACAGAATGTGCAAAATTCCTGGATCTGTTCAGGGAATTTGAAGTTGCATAAGGAAGCTAATTGACTAACTCATATCCTCATAACCTATAACCTCATATGGAAGGAGAATCATTGCTGGGGAAAAGTGATTGGGATTTAGTGGCCCTGGTTCCTGTTGCCTAATACTCTTCTCTTTGGGGCCTCTCATTATATAATTACTACTGACACTATCATGCTGGGTAGATGTGGACGGTTGCTCCATGCTTTGGATGGCCTTGCCAAATATGAACTCACGAGGTTTTTCTGGAATATTTGGAGGGGATTTTACTGAAGGGTCAGGGATGGCACAGAAGAATTTGACGTGAAAATTTGACATGAAAAGCTACCTGGAATCGCAAAATTTGGTTCATTCACCTTTAGTTTGAGGAAGGGGAGGTCCCTGCCCAAGGCCTCCAGGTTTCAGACGTCATTTTGTCCCTCCCACTTGAGTGTCTTCACCCAAGTCTTCCTGGGTGATAGAGAAACTCAAGTCTTCACTCTCACAAGATAGAGGGATGTGGCCTTCCTTCACCAGCACAGCCTCAACAGGACAACTCTATCAGGATGTTACACAAATGCCTGGCATCCTAGGAGTCAGGAGTATTCCTGCATTGTTAGAGGAGGAGAGTACCTGGAGGGGTCTCTTGTGCCAGGTTATGCAGGGCCTTGTATGTTATGTCACCATGCGTTTAGAACTTTACTCAGTAGACAAGGGAAATTGTGACAGGAAACAGGGTCAGAACTGGGTATGTAACAAAAATCATAGAAATGGATATAAAGCTATAGAGGCAATGTGTTATAAGGAAAATAACTTAGGAAACCTGGCTTCTGGTCTTTGCTCTACCTATAACTGATCGGATGAATGTGAGGAATCGTTTGGCCTCTTAAAGCTTCAGAGCACAGGTTGTGATGGCTTGTGCTTGCAGTCCCAGCTACTTGGGAGGCTGAAGAGGGAGGATAGCTTGAGCCAAGGAGTTTGAGGTGGCAGTGAGCTAGGATAGTGCGACTGCACTCGAGCTTGTGCTATAGATTGAGACCTTGTGTCTTAATAAATGAAATAATTATTACAATAAAAATAATTTAAAAAATTTATGAGTGATTCAGTGCACTTGTCTATAAAGTAAAGGAGTTAAGTGTTTCTTAAAAGGGCTATTCCAAGCATTAACTCTTTTAATTTTATGCTTAGCCAGCCTCCAAATCTAAAGCCATCTGTAAAGAAGGTAGTAATCCTCTCGTGAAAATGCAGGGGCCATAGATGTCAAATGCATATTGTTCTGATTGATTGATTGAGAGGAGGTCTTGCTCTGTCATCTAGGCTGGTGTAGAGTGACCCAGTCATGGCTTACTGCTGTCTTGACCTCCTGGGCTCAGGTGATTGTCCTGCCTCAGCCTCCTGAGTAGCTGGAATCACAGGCACATGCCACCATGCCCAGATCATTTATTATTATTATTATTTGGAGAGATGGAGACTCCCTATGTTACCCAGGCTGGTCTTGAACTACTGGCCTCAAGCAATTCTCCCACCTTGAAGGACAGGATTTTCAAGTTCTTCTGTGGGCTTCAGTTTCCTTATTTGGAATATGTGGATAATAACTGCTTAACAAAGTCCATTTAGGATCAAATAAGATAATGTATGTGAAAATACCATGTAGATTATGAAAAATGTCTACCTAATACATAAAACTCTGTGCTGCATAATTTTTAGAAATTACCTTGAGGGGCTGAGTGCGGTGGCTCACGCATGTAATTCCAACACTTCGGGAGGCAAAGGGTGGAGGATCCCTTGAGCCTTGGAGTTCGAGAAGATCAGCATGGGTTACATGGTGAGATCCTGTCTCTACAGACAATTAAAAAGAAAAAAAAGAAATTAACTTGAGGAAGTAAAGACCTAATCACTATATAAATTCATGGTTTAAAATTAGCTTCATTCCTGGCCCTATTTTATGTCTCTACCTTTTTTCCTATGTATGATTCATAATATTTTGTTATATTTTCTATAAACCTACAATCTCTTTTAAATCTTTGAAAAAATACAGGATATAAATAAAAATCACATAAACCTCATTTAAAACATTTTCTTTAGCCCATAAAAATCCAAACATATTTTTCAAGAAAAGTTCCCCAGACAAAATAACAGAAATAAACCTCTCTTCCATTAAATATAGTATACTTCCTGGAATTTTCCATTCAGTTTGATTTTTGGCTATTTTCAGTCCCTTAAGATGTATTGTGATAACTCTGTCTCTCAGCCTTACATCATATATGGTCTGAAGGTCATAACTGTGAAATTTCAAGATTGTAACACTACATTCTTCAGTGTCTCCTAATCAAGTTCTCCATGACATTTTCAAGTACAATACTATATTAGAAGTTTGCATTTGCTTCTCCCAACCAAACTTTCATGTTTATATTTTCTTTGGTTTTAGTTACTCTCAGGCTTTGGGAAGAGGGATAGGGTGGAGTGGAATGGGAGAAGGTGGTTGAGAATACTGTAATCTTGAGGTTTTTGCCTTGGTTTCCATGGTTCCTTAGCCAATCCTTCTGAAATGGTATGCAAAACTGATAATGATGTATATATTTGCACATGTACACTTTTATGGGAGAGATTCTTCCATGACCCAGAAATAAGAACAATTGTGAAATGCCTTCCTTCAGCCATCTCCAAATACCATAACAGAACTAATTTTCCAGCAAATACTTAAACTCAGTACCAGTTTTTTTGTTTGTTTGTTTTTTAGAAAAAGTCTCGCTCTGTCACGCAGGCTAGAGTGCAGTGGCGCGATTTCAGCTCACTGCAACCTCCACCTCCTGAGTTCAAGCAATTCTCATGCCTCAGCCTCCCAAGTAGCTGGGACTGTAGGTGCGCACCACCATACCCGACTAATTTTTGTATTTTTAGTAGAGATGGATTTTTGCCATGTTGACCAGGCTGGTCTCAAACTCCTGGCCTCAAGTGATCCACCTGCCTTGGCCTCCCAAAGTGCTGAGATTACAGGCGTGAACCACCACACCCGAACTCAGTACCAGTTTTGGAAGAAGAAATAATTAGATTCAAATCCTGACTTTACCACTCAACATCAGTTGAGTGATCTTGGATAGATTACTAAATACTCTAAGCCTTAGTTTCCCCTCTGAGATGACATATATAAAATGTCTAGCAGTATGTCAAGCACACAGAGGACACTTCTTAAACATTGAGGTTGTTTCCCCCTTCCTTTCCTCTCCTCCTTGTCCTCCTCCACCTTCAGCCTGTTAATAAGAACTATAGCTGCAAAGGAAATATATCTCTCCCTCTACCCCAACTCACACAACTGGCAGTAACAAAAAACAAAAAACTACAGGAGGCCGGGTGCAGTGGCTCATGCCTGTAATCCCAGCACTTTGGGAGGCTGAGGCAGGTGGATCACCTGAGGTCAGGAGTTCGAGACCAGCCTGGCCAACATGACGAAACCCCGTCTCTACTAAAAATACAAGAATTAGCTGGGCATAGTGGCATGTAGTCCCAGCTACTCAGGAGGCTGAGGCAGAAGAATCACCTGAACTCAGTGGGGGCAGTTGCGGTGAGCTGAGATTGTGCCATTGCACTCCAGCCTGGGTGACAGAACGAGACTCATTCTCTAAAAACAAACAGACAAACCGTAGGAGTTAAATGAGCCCAACAAGGACCCTGCCTTAAAGGAGATTAGAGTCACCTTGTGCTAAGTCATAAATAGCTTTGGACTGATGAAGGCTACAGGAGAGGAGCTCTATTATTTTAGAGAGTACAATTTTTTGGGGGGAAATGAGGGTAGGTTTTGCAGAGGGAGAGTCTTTTAAGCTGGGTCTTCAAGGGCATTATCTTTTATAGCTATTGTCTTAGCCTAGTCATTCCAGGTGCTTCAACAACCCTCCTTGTTGTACTTTGTTTTTCTCATCTACTTGATATGCCATTTCTAGTCTAGTTGGATAACATTCTTAGTAATACTTCTTGTTTTGCTTTTCCACTCATGACCTATTTCTGGTTAGCTTATTATTATCCAAATATTCATTGTTTCTGGTTCAATAATCTGGTTCCATGTTGAAGCCAGAAGTGACTGTTTTCTCTTTTCCATTCCGTTCTGCTCATCCTTCAAAAAGCTACTTGAAGAGTCAAAAATTAGTGACAGCAAATTCACATCCTCAGTCAAAGTGTGTGTAGGTGGGAGAAAAAAGTTTCTTTTATATGTAGGCTATTCTTTATACCAATGGACTGATCATTAGTAATAGAAAGGACTGATATAAGTGTATGGAACAGAAACAATGAATATTGGGATAACAATAAGCTAATTTTATAAAATACTGCATTAAAAATACAACTATATGGCCAGGCATGCTGGCTCACACCTGTAACCCCAGCACTTTGGGAGGCTGAGGTTAGGAAATCACTTAAGTCCAGGAATTCAAGACCAGCCTGGGCAAAATAGTGAGACCTTGTCTGCATAAAAAAAAAACCGCTCAGGCTGAAGTGCAGTGGTGCAATCATGCTCACTGCAACCTTGGCCTCCTGGGCTCAAGTGATCCTTCCACCTCAGCCTCCTAAGTACGTGGGACAATAGGCACACACCACCACACCTGGCTAACTTAAAAAATACTACATGTATAGCCGGGTGCAGTGGCTCACGCCTGGTATAGCAGCACTTTGGGAGGCCGGGCAGGTGGATCACTTGAGATAAGGAGTTCAAGACCGGCCTAGCCAACATGGTGAAACCCCATCTCTACTAAAAATACAAAAGTTAGCTAGGTGTGGTGGCATGTGCCTGTAATCCTAGCTACGTGGGAGGCTGAGGCAGGAGAATCACTTGAAGTGGGAGATGGAGGTTGCAGTGAGTCGAGATGGTGCCACTGCTCTCCAGCCTCGGTGACAGGGCAAGACTCTGTCTCAAAAATAATAATAATTATTATTTGTACAGGTGGGGTTTTCCTGTGTTGCTCAGGCTAGTCTCAAACTCCTGAACTCAAGTGATCCTCCCACCTTGGCCTCCCAAAGTGCTGGGATTACAGATGTAAGCCACTCTGCCTGGCCTTAAAAATTGTTTTTAACTATTAAAAGAATTACTATATAAGCTAGGCACAGTGGCTCATACCTGCATTCCCAGCTACTAGGGAGGCTAAGGTGGGAGGATCCCTCGAGCCCAGGAGTTTGAGGCTGCAGTAAGCGATGATTGTGCCACTGCACTCCCGCTGCACTCCAGCCTGGGCAACAGAGTGAGATGCTATCTTTAAAAAAAAAACCCACTATATAATATATATTGAATTAATAATTAATAAAGAACTTAAAAGTGAATTAAAAACAAGAATAATACTCTTAAATTAATTATTTTTTCTAAGTCCTAGAGATTTGCTTAGTGCATTCAACAGAGACAATGGGCAGGAGAAAGGCTCCATTTTGGATTCCAGAAAGTCTGAGTTACAGTCTCTTCCTTAGTTAGTTAGCCACTAACTAGCTGTCCTTGAGAAAGTCCTCTTCAAACTTTCATTGTCTGTTCAAAAGAGATAATAATTCTGGTTACTTACATAATAGCATTTCTAGTGATAGATGTGAAGACACTCTGAAAAGTACATTATTGCTAGGAGAGAATATATATACCAAGTTGCAGGTGGATTATTTTCTACAAATGTATGCAAGTATATTAAGAGAACAATTCCTACACAACCAGGTAACATCAGTAGTATTTTATCATCTGCATTGTTGAATTTTTTTTTTTTGTCAGTGGAGACCAGATCTTGCAATGGTTTCAAACCCTACCCTTCATTTGTCTTTAATATGTCCTTTGTTTTATGTTAAATAGTAGGTGTTCCTTGCTTTGGAAAATTTGGGATTGGAATGGGAATGGGATCATGAAAATATACTTCACGTGGTGCTAAAGATAGAACTATTCGTTACTCTTTTTTTGTTTTTTGTTTGTTTGTTTGTTTGTTTTAGCTTTACTGCTTCTTGTGGAGCAGGGCTACCCCATGGGCAATGTACCCAGAGTAGCAGTACTTGTTACTCTTATAGAGGTCTCAATTAATTTTAACCTCTATCCCTAATGGTGTTTAAATTTTGATAAAGAAAAATTCATTTTTTCTTCATTTTCCAAGAAATGGTTAAGCTATCTTTGTCCCTATGGGAGATGTGGACAGAGAAAACTTTCTGTCTCTGATGTCTTTTGTGTGAGACAAGATTTTAGGAAATAAATAAGTGGTGCAGGGAATTGTGAGATTACATTTCACCCCCTTTTCTGTCTCCTCTTTTATATAATCTTTATCTCTGCTTCTAACAATCTCCTTATCAGAATTTCCAACATATGTAATGATGAGAGAAAAACTGCCACCACAGGATCAAATTTCATTTCTAATCTGGAGAAATAGGAGTCTAGTTTTCCAAACATTTTTATTTTAAAAAAGAAAAGTTAAGCTATTAAAAGGGTAAGTCTGTTCTCCAAAAAGTAAAATTATATCTCAGGGCTCATATTAAAAAATCTGTAAGGTTAATTCAGGTTTGTTGCAAGAATAATTGCTGTACTTCCACTGCTGTTTTAAATTTCCCAATGTATGGAATCTGGAGATCAATTCTCAGAAACCTCTACAAATGATCAGATTATGAGAAAATACTGCACAACCTTGAAACAACAATAAACATTTGATCTCTCACACAATTTTTGTGCATCAGAAATCTAGGAGCAGCTTACCTGGGTGATTCTGCCTTAGGGTCTCTCATATGTTGCATTTAATTTTTCAGCCAGGGCTGCAGTCATTTGAAGGCTTGACTGGGGCTGGAGGATTTTCATCCAAGATGGCTCACTCACCCAGCTGTTGGCAGGAGACCTCAGTTCTTTGCCACACGGACTTCTCCGTAAGACTGTGTGAGTATCCTCATGACAAGGCAGTTGATTTCTTCCAGAGAGGGTGATCTGACATAGAACAAGGCAAAAACCTCAATGTCTTTGTATGACCTAGCCTCAGAAGTTGCATATCATCACTTCTGGTGTATTCTGTTAGTCGCACAGACCAGCCATGATAAAATGTAGAAAGGGACTACACATGGGCATTTATGCCAGAGGCAAAGGTCATTGGGAGCCACCTTGGTAGGTGGCTGCCACAAACCTGAATAGATAAAGAAAAACAGACATCTAATAAATATCATCTGAAGTCAGATCCATTTTGAGTCAAATCACGTTCATGTAATCTATCTACATACAATTTTATTATAAATGGATTAGCCTATAAAGAAGTTTGTTGTGGTTTTGGTTTTATATACTGCTAGAAATATTATATTTTATTTTATTTATTTTTTTGAGATGGAGTCTCGCTCTGTCACTCAGTCTGGAGTGCAGTGGTGCAATCTTGGCTCACTGTAACCTCTGCCTCGATTCTGCCTCAGCCTCCTGAGTAGCTGGGATTACAGGCAAGTGCCACTACGCCTGGCTAATCTTTTTGTCTTTTTAGTAGAGACGGGGTGTCACCATGTTGGCCAGGCTGGTCTCAAACTCCTGACCTCAAGTGATCTGCCTGCCTCAGACTCCCAAAGTGCTGGGATTACAGGCGTGAGCTACTGTGCCCAGCCTGCTAAGAATATTTTAAATAAGGAACTGAAAAATAATTATTTTAGGCCGGTGCTGTGGCTCAAGTCTGTAATCCTAGCTACACAGGAGGACTGCTGGAGACCGGGAATCCCAGACCAGCCTGAGCAACATAGCAAGACCCCATCTATAAAAAAATAAAAATAAATTAGCCAGGCATGGTGGCATGTAGCCTTAGCTACTTGGAAGGATCACTTGAGCCCAGGGGTTTGAGGCTTCGGTGAGCTATGATTGTGTCACTGCATTGTAGTTGGGGTGACAGAGTGAGACCCTGTCTCTAAACAACAACAATAACAACAATAATTGTATGGTCATTAGCAAGCAATGAGTTTCTGATTAAAAAAAGAAAAAAATAATTGTGTAGTCAGAAAAGGAAGATCAAGCATATTTTTTCAGTTTTAAAAAAAGTTATATGCAAAGCAATTGTTTTAAGGCTAGAATACAATAACAAAGTAGCTCCTAAAAAAGATTTTTTTTTTTTTAAAGAATAATTGCTGTTTGTTTCCATTCCACGTCCTTAGGGATTTATGTGAACAACAGAGTAAACTGTTATACTTTTTCATGAACTTTGAATCATTTTTTAGAAACTGAATGTTTTCCTGCCTGTGAAAACTCTTCTATCCAAATACTACAGCAGCTATTATTATTATGAATAACATTGTACGTTATGCATCATTTTGCATTTTAAGTTAAGTTTAACAAAAGTTACACTAAATGGGGGTGGTGAAAGCATTGCCTTTAGCTAAGCAAGTTTAAGATACAAACCAGGAGGGAAGCTTCACTATCATTTGATTCCCCAAAAGTACCTTTTCTGATACTACAGTTTAGTAATCTTTATTAGAAGAACTGCAGGCTTATGTAATTTTGAAATCTTATCTTGAAGTTTTCATTACCAGACTTACTGAAGAACATTTTTTGCTCTTAGTAAATGGGTATTTTAATTTTCTTGATACTGTATCTGATACAAATTATAATACGTAAGTGTCCGTTTGAAAGAGCAGAGTGTTCAGCATTGATACACTATACTTTTTGTTGATTTTTCCTTTAGAAAAATCAATTACAGACAAAAACTTCTTTAGAACTAGATCCTTCTTCCTCTCCTTGAATGAACTGCATGCATTTCTGAAAGGTTCTTCTTTCCCTTCACCTCAAAAGACACTGAATCCAAACACCAGTGGTGAGATTGTCTGATCTGAACTCTGAGATAAGCTATTTTGCTTTAAAAAAAACAAAAAACAGGCAGGTTATTGAATTACTAATTGAAATACAAAAACTAAATTACTTACCTTTTCTTTCTTGGAAACAAGCAGAGATGAGGAAGTATACGTGTAACGTGTTTTATTATAAGTGACCCAGTAGATAGGAAATTGAAAGTGGACTCAGTTTACAGCGATCCTTCAAGTAGTGTTAATTCACTCAAGAAAATTTTAAAGTTATTTAAGTAAATAACAATTTAATGATTTATTTAATGTAATCATATGAGAAAGAATATTTGAGACCTGTCATTCAGATGCCAGGCCCTCTGCCAAGTGCTATGGATAAAGAGAGAGGTAGACTTACCGTGAACCTAATGAAGCTTAATTTCAGGGCCCCTAATTTGCAGGAAAATCTTTTAATGCAAATGTGTTCACATGATCAATTTTCTATTTTTGCAAATAAAAAGTTGCAAAAGTAAGATATTTAAACCTAAATCAGTGAATTCTATTGTCTCTCTTTAGTCTTCACTTCCATCTGTGACACTTTCCCTTGTGTTGAGAGGTGTTAGAGAATATTCACAGATCTTTTTTTTGGTACTGGTTAAGGAAGAGTATTGTTGAAGATACACTTGGTTTTGTAAGATATATTAATTTGATCACTTGCATGTGTAGTTGAATTATTGCAAAGAGTTGTCCAGTATAGAAATGGCTTCCAGAGATACTGCAGTCTCTACTGTGCTGATTCACACTGCATCATATGATACAGAGGTTGTATCTTAATATTAGCATGGTCCTACTGGATTTGCTTTTTATTACTAAATTACTAAATAACCTTAGAGGCTAAAGACAATACAGCATTGTGAGATAATTAGGGGGTATTGTCTTTAGCCTCTAGGGTTGTGGTAAATCTGGGCATGGTCTCAGTGGATTCTCTACTCAGGATCTCATAAGGCTAAACTCAAGGTGTTGGCTTGGTTGCATCCTCATCTGGCATTCAGAGTTCCTTTCCAAGCTTACATAGTGTGGCCAGATTCATCTCCTTGCAGTCATTATTTCCTTGTTGGCTCTTACCTGGGAGCTGCTCTCAGCAACTAGAGGCCACTTGAACGACTTACCACATGACCTACTCTATCTCCAGAGCCGGCAATAGAGAATCTCCCTCATTTTTAATCCTTCATGCTTTGAATCTCTTTGTCAGGAACGGTGCTGTTCCCTTTAAGGACTCAACTGATAAGATCTGGCCCATCCAGGATCATCTTTCTATCTTAAGGTCAACTGATTTGGAACATTATTCACATCTACAAAATCCCTTCACAGCAGCACCTAAATTAGTGTTTCAACAACTAGAAAAGCATATGTGTATGCCAGGGTGCAAAAATCTTGGGAGTCATCTTATATTTCTACCTACCACACCTGCTGTGCCCAGCATGGAAAGTATATAGGTTAATGAGTTTTACCTATTATAAAGCTTTTCAACTCAGAATGTATATTTTCAAAGACTTGGAAGAAACATTCAAACATAAAGGAAATGAAAACATTTTCCAAAAGCTCACACAGCTAGAATATACCATTTTAGCGTCAATGTTTCTATTAAAACTAGTAAGAATTTATAGACTCCTGATTTATTTATTAAAAACCTTGATGTGCTTATTTATTAGAACAAAGAGTTCATAAGAAGTTAACAGCATGTGCAATGAAAACAATAAAGATAATAATAAAATGAATAAAAACTAGGTACAGTGGTGCATCTTGCCTGTAATCCCAGCACTTAGGGAAGCTGAGATGGAAGGATTGCTTGAGCCCACGAGTTTGAAATCAGCCTGGGCAACAAAGTGAGACCTTGGCTCTGCAATAATAATAATAAAAAATGTTAGCAGGCCACTATGGCATGTGCTTGTAGTCCCAGCAACTTGGGAAGCTGTGGTGAGAGGATTGCTTGAGCCCAGGAGAATGAGACTGGCTGCAGTGAGCCATGTTCCTGCCACTTCACTTCAGCCTGGGTGACAGAGCAAGACCTTGTCTAAAAAAAAAGACTCAGTGCCTTTCGTGAACTCAGAAGAAAGGGGCCCCTGCCCTGAACCCTGCATTTTAGAGTACCTTGCCCATCACAAATGTCAAAGCACAAAGATATTTGTTTTTCTTTTTGACCTCATGGTTGCAGGAAGCTGGCTGAGAACAGGAGAGAATGGCTTGGGGGAAAAAAAGCTGTTTCAAGTTGGCGACCCCAAATCACCCAGATGGGTGTCCAGGCAAATCAGGGCCCCTAGACACTTGCTCTTCTTTTCCTCTTCTACTTGGCTGGTATTGTTTTGAGAGGTGAATTTCTAGGAGGGCAAGATTTTTGTGTGTGTGAAACAAGAGAAAGGTTATTTGCTTAACCTAGCTCACTGAGGAACTTAATCAAGTCACTTCTGTTCTGGCATTTGGGTGGGTCTAGGCAGCACCCAAGAGTCCAGGACCTCACCAGGTCCAGCTCAATGACAGACTTTGTATGGAAGAACTGGGAAGGAGAAAAAAGTAAGCACAATTCCTGTATATTTTGCCTGATGAACAAAGTAATTCAATTAATTGAGGTAGGAGACCAGGTATTTGGGAAAAAGGAGAGTAAATCGAAGATTCTGTTTTGGACATGTTGAATTGAGATGCCAGTAGACTTCTAAGTGATCTCACATGAGCAATTGGACATTTGAATCTGGAGCTTGGGGGAGTGGCCTGAGCTTGAGATAGAAATACTACATAGCTGGTATAATTGTGGGGGCCAAATGTTTTTTTCAACTATCTGCTAGACATTTGTAGTTCCTCTATTGTAGATTACATGCTTGTGTCCTTTACCTATATATCTATTGAATCTCTCATAGTTATTCTTAAAATTTCCTAAAAGTTTAATGCAATAAAAAATGTTTAACAAACTACCTTAAATCATCTAATTTTTACAGCAAGCCTGGTACAGGTTTTTAAATTTTTGACTAATGAGAGTTGTGACCTCCACAGACAAATTTAAAAATCATCAGCATATAACAAATAAGAAAAACATATTTGTCGTCCACAAGGAAATGATGTATGCTTTATGTTCACAAAGCAAGGATATATTGTGTCTCCCAAGGGGGCTCACAGGCTGGTATGTATAGTAAATCAGGCTTAGAAACCTGATTTCTCTGTATATCAAGAGTGAATTCATCTTTCAGGAATGGACTTACATTAACCTAGTTTATGAGTCTGATTTTTAAAAGCAGAAGGTCAAATTGCAATGAGAAATCATTGTCCCAGAGACAGGGATATTTTAAATTTGTGCAACTAGCTTTTTGTTATCCTGGACAAATAATAATGTCTATGGAATATTTAATGACCTTAAGCTAAGAGAACATGAGTCACCCACCTCACTTTTGGGATGAGAAAAACATCAATCCCAATACCTTTAATCAGCTCATTCGCTCTCTTACTTCATCAGCCCTAACCACACCCTGTTGTCTCCCTCTGAACATCGCCATTTATCTCTTTGGCCTCTGCAGGCATTTATAAGCCTGGCCTAATGGCTTTGCCCAAGTACCAAATACTTTGATGAATGAAAAACTCCCATGAATCATGTTTAAAACAAGTTTTTTTTTTGTGGTTGAAGTTCTTGAGATCTAAACCATGAACCATGTTTTAATAGAGAATACTGCTTTTTATCTCTGAGACCTTCCTTTTTTGAGGGTTTAAGGCTGACTAACCCCACTTGTGATGACAGTCATTTTAGATACTTTAACAAATTCAATCAAATTACTATCCAGTTCTGGCCCTGGGATCCAATCTGGATCTTCAGGTTACTCCCGTAATTTTATTTTGCACTGTATTAAGCCTCCAGCGTCATTAGTTACTGACCATATGACCTGGCCACGCCATTGATTCCATCTGTATTTCAGTTTCTTAATCTGTAAAATGGGAAAAAGAATATTAAAGTGATAGGGTTACTGTGCAGTGCTGAGGTTGTGGGAAGCACATGGATCATTCCATGTGGCAGGGAAATCCTCTTCAAGGGGCAGCTCACCAATTGCTGGGTAAGTTCCTGAACCCATCATTGGCAGGAGGCACGGTATTCTGTGTGAACTGACCATTCTCAGGC
This sequence comes from Symphalangus syndactylus, assembly GCF_028878055.3. Taxonomy (NCBI): domain Eukaryota; kingdom Metazoa; phylum Chordata; class Mammalia; order Primates; family Hylobatidae; genus Symphalangus; species Symphalangus syndactylus. The sequence continues at coordinate 57,411,165 of NC_072429.2, forward strand.
TGAGCACTGCCATGCAAGTGTATGCTGGGCATTTTGAGCTGTTAGAATGATGGCAAGTGGAGGTCAGGGATGCTAAACATCCTAAGATGCACCTGAGAGCCCTGCAGAGCAAAGAACTGGTCAGCCCCAAGTGCCAGTTGCACCTGCTGCTAAGAAATACTACTGGAAGGCCAGGCGTGGTGGCTCACGCCTGTAATCCTGGCACTTTGGGAGGCCAAGGCGGGCAGATTGCTCGAGCTCAGGAGTTTGAGACCAGCCTGGGCAACATGGTGAAACCTTGTCTCTACAAAAAAATTCAAAAGTTAGCCGGGCGTGGTGGCACGCGCCTCTAGTCTCAGCTATTTGGGAGGCTGAAGCACAAGAATTGCTTGAGCCTGGGAGGCTGAGATCGTGCCACTGCACTCCAGCCTGGGCAACAGAGAGAGACTGTCTCAAAAAAAAAAAAAAAAAAAAAAAGACTGCTGTAGGCAAGAGACTCACCCTTGAAGCTCACTGGCTGCATGGGAGGATATGGGTGTTGAAAAACATATGGAAGAAAGGGGGAAGAGGGAGCAGAGAAGGCAACCAACAACAGCTATTATAGATGCAGATTTTGGAGGCAGACAGCCTGGGATTTAAAACTTTGCTCTACTACTTTCGAGCTGTGTGATCAAGCTAATGAAACTTTAAAAACCTTACTTTCTTTAATAAGTAAAAAATGAAAAATAATACTTGCTCTTGAGTTGCTAAGATTAATGAAAGAATGTATGAGTCTGTCAAATGTCCTGGTCCACAGAAGGGACTCAATGTCTGTGTTCCCTTTGTTCCTACTAGGATGTGCATTAGTTTACAGTGTAGCCACTTGATAGCATCGGAAGGGATCAGTACCTTGCTATTTCCAACAAATGCGTTTTGAGGTGCTAATATCGTCTAATGAGGGTGTGAGCCATCATTTAAACCATTAAATTAGGAACATTGCAGATGGTCCCAGCACAATGTGTATATGTCACAGATGGCTCATAATCTAGTCTGTATTAATAAGCAAGACTAGACGTATCAGTTTTAGCTCTGGGTTTTTGTTTCCTTCTTAAGTATACTATTGTTGTATAAAATAAATGTATGCACACGTTTGCTTCTCTCTCTCTATGTATATATATACACACACACACACACACATATATATACACACACACATATATATATATAGCCCCACACATATATATATATATAGCCCCCCATATATATATATATATATATACACACATATATATACACACACACACACACACACACACACACACACACACATTTGTTTTCCTTATATAGACGGAGACTCATGTTGCCCAGGCTGGTCTCAAACTCCTGGGCTCAGGTGATCCTCCTACCTTGGCCTCCTTCCTAAAGCGCTTACAGGTATAAGCCACCATGTTTGGCCTGTTTTATAATTAGGCAAAAATGCATAAGAAAATGATCTCCATTCTGTTTTTTAGGCTGAGTGTGGTGGCTCACACCTGTAATCCCAGCACTTTGGGAGGCCGAGGTGGGTGGATTGCTTGAGATCAGGAGTTCAAGACCAGCCTGACCAACATGGTGAAACCCTGTCTCTACTAAAAATACAAAAATTAGCTGGGCATGGTGGTGGGTGCCTATAATCCCAGCTACTCAGTAGGCTGAGGCAGGAGAATCGCTTGAACCTGGGAGGCAGAGGTTGCAGTGAGTTAAGATCATACAGTGAACTCCAGCCTGGATGAAAGAGAAAGATTGTGTCTGAAAAAAAAAAAGAGAAAAGAAAAGAAAATGAATAATCTCCATTCTGTTTTTTAGTGCATCTGCTTCCCTTCAAACACAGGCCATTATGGACACTGTTCTCTGTTTGGAAGTTAACTCATACTTTTTTTTCTTCCATATTCTATGTAAATTATTGACTCCTCTGGAAAAGCCTCCTTGATTTTCCACGTTAGATAGGTCTTTTGTTTTTGTTCTTATAGTCTTGCATTTCTGTTGTTTATTGCTACTTTACAAATCACTCCAAAATCTTGTGGTTTAAATACTAACAGGATATCATTTCTCATAATTCTTTTGGTTGATATATTAGTCTGTTCTCACACTGCTATAAAAAACTACCTGATACTGGGTAATTCATGAAGAAAAGAGGTTTAAATTGGCTCATAGTTCTACAAGCTGTACAGGAAGCATGGCTGGGGAGGCCTCAGGAAACTTAGAATCATGACAGAGGCGAAGGGGAAGCAGGAACAATCTTCACATTGTGAAGCAGGATAGACAAAGTGAATGGAGAGGTGCTCCACACCATTAAACAACCAGATCTTGTGAGAACTCACTCACTCTCACGAGAACAGCAAGGGGGAAATATGCCCCCATGATCCAGTCATACCCCACCAGGTCTGTTCCCCAACATTGGGGATCTCAGATTGAGAGATTTGGGTGGGGACACAGCATCAAACCATATCAGTTGATTAGGTGATTCTGCTTCACGGGGTGTTGTGTCAGCTGGAGTGCTGAGTTAGCTGCAAGGTCACAAGGCTGGTATATCGTGCTGGCCACCTCCTGGGAGCTCAGTGGGGGTTTTTGGCCAGGCTCCTTGGTTAACTCTTACATGGACCTCTTTATGTGGCTGCTTGGCTTCCTCACAGACTGGCAACTGGATTTTAAGAAAGTGCATTTGAAGAGGCCTAATCCTATGTGCAAGTACATCAAACTTCTGCTTACACTATGTTTGTAATGTCCCAATGGTGAAAATTAATTGTATGGTGAAAGTTAATTGTATGGCCCAATACCAGGATGTGGGGGCTACGAAGTCCAGCGGAGTCACAGGAATGAGAAAAGACAGGTTAAGAGTACATAAGGTGGGTCCAGGGGGCCAACGGTGGTATGGAGGCTGTGAAGGCCCTGAGCTCTGGGAGCCCAAACTATTTATTGATGATCAAACAAAGAAGCAGATGGTGAGGATGTGTGGATGTGGGGGTAAACAGGTGAGGGCGTGAAGACTTGGGGTAGAAAGGTAGCAGTGCATCAAGCATAGCTGTGACAGTTTAGCATTTTCTTTGATGCACACAGAATATGCTCTGCTGCTTGAGATAATAGAGAACATGTTTACGAGCCTCAGAGAGCAACCAACAAGTCTGTGCACATTCCAGTGGCCATGAGGGGTTTTATGCCCTGAGCCCTGGATTCCATCCAAGCCACAAGGGGTTTTATGCTCTGGGCTTAGATTTGTGGTGCAGCAGGGCAGCCTTCCACCCTTTAGCACAGAGCTTGGTGTTCCAAAGGCCACGAGGGGTTTTAGACCTTGGACCCCGGACATCTTTCAAGACTCTTTTATATTATGACAGACAAGCCAGTCCTGCCTCAGCTCTTCTACCAACATGTCTTCGTTTTCTTTCTTGCAAAACCACCACAGCTATTATTGCTTGTTCTTGGAGGTGGCTTTCTCTCCAGAGGCGGCTTCCACATCTGCAGACTACATAGAGACAACACAGATTAAAAGCACAATCATTATTGAAATCACAGAGCCTCCAAGTGTCTTGATCCATTTTAGCAGGTTAATAGCTGCTAATCCATCTGCAGCTCCTTCAAGCACTTCAGTTCCTGGCATTAGTGTCAGATGTGCCTGAGAGGCTTGAAATACTTGTTCCTTCAGTTTTGCAATATCCAAAGATAAATTTCCAGTATGACCTTTTAAATGTCTCTTAACTTTTTCACATTCATGCTCTCTTTTATTATACAGATGAGGAGTAATGTAAAAATCAGAGGTATTTCAACACATTGCATTTGAATTTTACTTTTTAAACTTATGATCTCCCATTCAAATCACTGTCTGACGGAGATCATTATTTGGTTAACTATTTTTTGATTTACTTGAGTTTGAGAGTTCCATGATTTTGTGGAATTCTTTTGTCACTTACTGACAAATTTAACAGTTTGTACAGATGAATGTAGAGCCACACCAGCTACTGCAGTAGTAGTAGTAACAGCAATGAGGCCAATTGTAGCAACTATGAGAGCAACTATAAATCTTTTTGAACAGGATAAAAAATTTTAAAGAATTTGTTACTATATGAATGGATGGAGATGCCTCCTACAGTCTATTTAAAGACACAGGGATTCAGACGCCTTCCCTGGATTTAATTATTAGGATAGTCTGATTTTTATTAAAAGTTGAATTAATGCAGGTAAAAATGACATTCAAGGCATGAAATAAAGTGTGTATTTATATCAAGAGTAACATTTCCTATTGCTAGCACAAAAGGTGGCTGGACACAACTTTGAATCCAAAAAGTCCTGTTGGAAAGAAAAGAAAGAGCATATTTATTTTTACCTCCTTCCCCTTTATACTTGTTATATTTACCCTATCAAATTTTGATTGAACTTTGAGCCATAGCTAATTTCTATAATTCAGAATGTTCCTGTTCTATGGCAGGAGATATTATTTTTGGACTAAGGGTGACAATGCCAGTAGGACTCCATATGATAGGGACCTCAGCTTTTGTCCAAATATGTTGTGTATGATTTAATTGCCAGTAGTTCCATTGGTTTATTATATTTGTTCCACAAGAAGGCCTTCTGGTGCAATTTTTTTTTAAAGATCCCATTAGGAGACTAATTAATGACGATTCCGTAGGAATTATTTTGTAGCACCTCAGCCTTACTTGCTATACAATCTTGCCAAGTGCAAGAATCCACACCTTTAAACTAAACTCTATTTTGTTTATATTTGAACTTATTCAGATGGAACTGCAGGGTTTTAGGATGGGAATGATTATACTTTAAACTATGCCCCGAAATCATATGCAAAGCAGCCCATGATTTATTTTTTCGGGGACTACTGCCAACCAGGCCTGTGAGTCAATCTGTAAACATCCAACAGCAGGTCCCAGGCATATTGGGGGATATTTATATTTTAAGGATATATTTATTTTTATCCCTTCCTAATTAGGATGCATTGGCCCTCAGTTATCTATGGGTGCAGGCATCCAGGTACTGACATTGGTGTACACCTTAATAACAGGGTCTAACCAACTCACAGACATAATTAAAGGAGGAAATGGGACATATGCCCAATAAGTGAAATTCTGAGTTGCTCCTATAGTAAGGAGGCTTACTGCCATGGTGAGTACCGCCAGCATGGCCACCATCAGGTTACTAGTTGTTTTTAGTTTGTTCTGTGCTTTCAAGTTGTCCTGTGCCATCTGTGCCAACTTCTTGATTTGTCCCCATGTTGGAGAATTTGCCTGATGACTATTCTCGGTTTTCTCCTTTGTCTCTGAGATGTTTGTTTGCGCCATCACTCGTATCGGGAGTTTTGGCTCTTCCCAGAGTCTTCTCTTCCTGCTGTAGCTCATGATAGATCTTCAGATGTTTGGTGGGCACCCATACAGGCACCTGATTGTTACCTGGAGAGACCCAAGCAAATCCTCTTCCCCATATAATTATCCATCCTTTGATTAAGTTTAGTTAAAGGGCCAGGGAGGTTAGTATGTGCTCTCATATGAGTGATATAGAAAAGGGAATGCCTTTGTTGTACTGCTTGATATAAAGAATGAAATAAGATTAAGTTGGTCATTAGTCACATTTTGAATTAAGGCACATTCAATATTTTGTCTGGCTTGCACTACATAGGCTGAATCAGAAACAATGTTTACTGGCTGTTTAAAAGTTTTTAACACTGTTATCACAGCCATAAATTCAGCCCTTTGAGCAGAAGCAAAGTCAGTTTGAAAAACTTGTTGTTGAGGTCCCACAAATGAAGCCTTTCCATTACTAGATCCATCAGTAAAAACAGTAATGGCCCCTTCAATAGGGGTTTTTTGAGTAATGGAAGGCAATATCCATGATGTTAATTTAACAAATTGGAATATTTTGGATTTAGGATAATGATTATCAAGAATGCTAATAAAACCTGCCAAATTAACTTGCCATTCCGGAGAATTAATATAAGCTTGTTGAATTTGTTGTTTGTTTAATGGAACTATACTTTGATTTGGATCATATCCCATTAACTTTGTTGTGTGCAGCGTTGCTTGTCCTATTAGTACAGCAATTTGATCTAAGTACAGAGTGAGTGTTTTAGTTGTATTGTGAGATAGAAAAAGCCACTCAACCAGATCAAGATCATTCTGTTGAACAGTAACTCCTGTAGGTGAATGTTTAGTAGGAAAAACTAAAAAAACTGTAATGGCTGCATAGAGTCAATTTGAGTTACTTGTGCCTGTTGAATTTTTTCTTCAATTAATTGAAGTTCTTCTAATGCTTCTTTGGATAAAGAGCATTTACCGTTAAGATCAGAATCACCTTGGCTGGGCGCGGTGGCTCACACCTGTAATCCCAGCACTTTGGGAGGCTGAGGTGGGCAGATCACGAGGTCAGGCAATCGAGACCATCCTGGCTAACACAGTGAAACCCCGTCTCTACTGAAAATACGAAAAAATTAGCTGGGCATGGTGGCGGGCGCCTGTAGTCCCAGCTACTTGGGAGGCTGAGGCAGGAGAATGGCGTGAACTTGGGAGGTGGAGCTTGCAGTGAGCCGAGATCATGCCACTGCACTCCAGCCTGGGTGACAAAGGGAAACTCCACCTCAAAAAAAAAAAAAAAAAAGATCAGAATCACCTCATAAGGCAGAAAAGAGGTGAGACATAGCATAAGTAGGAATGCCTAAAGTTGGATGAATCCAATTAATGTCTCCTAATAATTTTTGAAAATCATGTAGAGTTTTTAAATTATCTCTTCTAATTTGAACCTTTTGAGGCTTAATAGTATTTTGTTCTACTTTCATTTCTAAATATTGAAAGGGAGTAGAAATTTGGATTTTATTGGGGGCTATGATTAATCCTGCTGCAGTTACAGCCTTTTCTAACTGTTTGTAGCATAGTATTACTTCCTCCCTAGTTTCAGCTGCACATAAAATATCATCCATGGAATGGATAATATAACATTTTTTGAATTGTTCTCTAACTGGCTTAATAGCTTTTCCAACATAAGTTTGACAAGTAGTTGGGCTATTTAACATGCCTTGTGGTAATACTTTCCAAAGGTATCTGTCCACTGGTTCTTTGTTAATTATAGCTGGAACAGTAAAAGCAAATTTTTCATAATCTTGGGTAGCTAATGGTAAAGATGCAATCTTTTAAATCTATTACTATTAGAGGCCAGTATTTTGGAATCATGGTTGGAGAGGGCAGCCCTGGTTTCAGCGTGCCCATGAGTTGAATTACAGCATTAACAGCCCTTAAATCTGTTAACATTCTCCATTTCCCTGATTTTTTTCTTAATAACAAGCACAGGAGAATTCCAAGGAGAGCAGGTAGGCTCTATGTGTCCGTTTCGCAATTGTTCCTGCACCAATTTTTTTAAAGCCTCTAGTTTTTCCTGTTTTAGTGGCCATTGCTCCACCCAAACTGGTTTGGCAGTTAGTCAGACAACTGAAAGAAGGATATTTTTCCCCTGTAACATTTATTCTTTTCCATGCCTGTAAGCACACAGTGCACAGCTGAACAATGGCAACATTCTTCATTACTGCTTAATTTTCTAATCGACCCCAATTAAGGCCAACTCCCATTAGCTGTTCAAAAGAAACAGGCACAGGCGGCTGTGCTTGTGTGTTTTTTCTTACCTGAGTTTGAGCTTCATCAGCCCACCAGGTTTTAAACTGTAAGTACTGAGATGGAGTGAGAACAGATTTTGTTAAAGTATCCCAGTCATATGGTATTAATCTATTATCAAGAGCCACATTTTTTAGTAAAGTTTGTACAAAAGGAGAATTTGGCCCATGTTGACTAATGGCTTGCTTGAATTCCTTTAACTACTTAAAAAGTGGCCCAATTAGCTATATTCTGTCATTGGCTTATAGTAATTGGAAATTGCCGTGCTTCAAGGTCTCCCTCGGCTCTAGCCTTTTGAATAGAATTTTGTATAGCACGACCAATCGCTCCAGGTTTTAATGCTGCAACTACAAGAGCAGTAAGTTTTTCAGCTAATTCATTTTCTCGTCCATTAGGGGGTGAGGGAGGAGGTGGCCATTCATTTAATTCAGCAGGTGGAACTGACTGGCTAGTAAAATACACCTTTTTCAGCTTCCGTTTCTTTTCTTTAATTTCCTCTGGTTCCTGTCCCTCACATTCAGAATCTGAAGTTAGTTTTTTATAGTCACCTGCCTCTTCCTCATCTGAATCTGCCTCATCATCTGTTTGAAATGGCTCAAGAGCTGCCTTTATCAACACCCACACTGACCAAACAGAAAATGGAATTTTGGCTCCTTCTTTATGCACCTTTTTAAAATCTCTTCCAATTCTTTCCCATTCATCCAACTCCATTGTCCCTTGTTCTGGGAACCATGGGCAAAACTGCTCTACTGTATTAAAGAGTGTTAATAAATTCTGAATACTAACTTTCACTCCCCCTCTCTGTAATAAATGCCTTAAGAAATTTAAATAAGCAGAATGTTTACTTTCATTCTGTCCCATTGTTACCCTGGTTCTTCTGAGTGCCCAGCTTACCCGCTGAGCTTCTTTCAGTCATCCTTGGTGTCCTCTGACAATGCGTCCTCTGCTTCCGCATGCTCTAGCATTCCTTCAGCGGGTCTTCATAGCCCCATGTTGGGCGCCAGAAATGTTGGGGTGATCAGACCCAACACCAGGCCGTGGGGGCTACGAAGTCCGGAGGAGTCAAAGGAATGAGAAAAGACAAGAGTACATAAGGTGGGTCCACGGGGCCAACGCTGGTATGGAGGCTGTGAAGGCCCCAAGCTCTGGGATCCCACACTATTTATTGGTGATCAGACAAAGAAGCAGGTAGTGAGGACATGTGGATGTGGGGGTAAACAGGTGAGGGCATGAGGATGTGGGGGTAGAAAGGTAGTGGTGCATCAAGCATAGCTGTGAAAGTTTAGCATTTTCTTTGACGCATATAGAATATGCTCTGTGCTTGAGATAATGGAGAACATGTTTATGAGCCTGGGAGAGTGACCAAGTCTGTGCACATTCCAGAGGCCACGGGGGGTTTAATGCCCTGAGCCCTGGATTCCATCCAAGCCACAAGGGGTTTTATGCCCTAGGCTTAGATTTGTGGTGTGGCAGGGCAGCTTTCCACACTTTGGCACAGAGCTTGGTGTTCCAAAGGCCACAAGGGGTTTTAGACCCTGGACCCTGGACATCTTTCAAGACTCTTTTATATTATGACAGACAAGCCAGTCCTGCCTCAGCTCTTCTACCAACACAAGTTCATCAAACTTCTGCTTACACTATGTTTGTAATATCCCAATGGTGAAAGTTAATTGTATGGCCAAACCCAGTGTCAACATGGAAGGGGATTACTCAAGGGCAAAATACCAGAAGGCATGATTCACTGAGGCCACCAAAGTCTACCACATCTAGTGAATCTTTCCTTTATAGCACTCAACATTGTTTGCAATTACGTATTTGTTTGTGTTATTTACTATCTATCTCTCAATAGACACTAAAATCCATGAAAACAGATATCTTTTTTAAAAATTTTGTTAACCATTGTGGAATGGAAACTAAAATGCAATTTAAAAGTTCTTAAGGCTGATCATGGTGGCTCATGCCTGTAATCCCAGCACTTTGGGATGCCAAGTTGGGTGGATCACCTGAGGTTGGGAGTTTGAGACCAGCCTGACCAACAAAGAGAAATCCCCTCTCTATTAAAAATACAAAATTAGCCAGGAAGGGTGGCACATGCCTATAATCCCAGCTACTTGGGAGGCTGAGGCAGGAGAACCACTTGAACCAGGGAGGTGGAGGTTGTGGTGAGCTGAGATTGTGCCATTGCACTCCAGCCTGGCCAACAAGAGCAAAACTCCATCTCAAAAAAAAAAAAAAAGTTCTGAAGATGTCCAACTGGCTGAGAAACTATCAATAGATGCCATCATGCAAGGCTTGCAATAGGAATTGTTCAAAACTGGGCTAGCCTGTGTTGGCAGATTCACACTATTTTGGAGAGAGTTGCAAGTATGCTGTATTGTCTCTCCCAGCATGGGAGAGGAGACTGAGGTACGTCTCTCTCACCTCAAGTCAAGTAAGAGGATTTAAAAAATGACCTGGAGAACTTAACATATGGCCCTTGGATTTCAGTGCACCATCCAGGGAGAAGAGTCAGAGATTGGGTTCAGTCATATGGCCAAGGATTTAATCAATCATGCCTTCATAATGAGACCCCAATAAAAACTCTGGACACCTAGGCTTGGAGGAGCTTCCTGGTTGGTGAATACAGTGATGTGCTAGGAGGGTGATGCTCCCTGACTCCCCCAGGAGAGAGGCACTGAAGCTCTGTGTTCCCCCTCAGATCTTGCCCTATGTAGTCTTTTATTTTATTTTTAAAAATTTCCCATTTTTTCATATCTTGGTACCTATATGTATTCTTCACAATAAAACTATTATTTCATATGTAGCATGTTTCTGAGTTCTGTGAGTCATTCTGGTGAATTATCAAGCCTGAGATGGTTGTAGGAACCCTCAAATTCGCAGCTAGTCAGAGTATGAGTGGCCTGAGATCCCCTAAACTTACAGCTGGTGAGAGCTATCTTGTGGAGGACTTTGACCTTAACCTGTGGGATCTGTGACAACTCTGGATGGTTAGTGTCTGAAATGAATTGCAGTGCATTTGGTGTTGCCCCAGTTGGGATTGAAATGAAACACTGTGTAATTAGCCATCCAAATAGTTATTTGTTTAAAATAATTTAAAAATTGGGCTGGGTACAGTGGCTCACACCCGTAATCCCAGCACTTTGGGAGGCCAAGGTAGGCAGCTCACTTGAGGTCAAGAGTTCAAGACCAGCCTAGCCAACATGGTGAAACCTCGTCTCTACTAAAAATGCAAAAATTAGCCAGGCATTGTGATGCATGCTTGTAGTCCCAGCTACTCGGGAGGCTGAGGCAGGAGAATTGCTTGAACCCAGAAGGTAGAGGTTACAGTAGGCCAAGATCATGCCACTGCACTCCAGCCTGGGCAACAGAGTGAGACTCCATCTCAAAAGACAGACAAACAAAAACAAATAAGCACAAAATTGATTTCTCACAGTTCTGTAGGTTGCTTGGGCTCAGGTGGTTTGTCCTCACTTTGAGCTCTGCTATGCAGGTGTGGTGAGACAGCAGCTGAAGCCTGGGCAGACGGTGCCTGGGCTGGGTTGGCTGGAGCAGCCTGGGCTGGCTGGGCGTCTCTCTCTCTTCATAGTTAACCTGGCCTTTCTCACAGCAGGGTGATCTTAGTGCAGTCAGACTTCTTATATGGTGGCTGACTTCTCTGCGATTGAATGTTCCAAGAGACAGGAAGTGGAAGCTGCCAGTCTCTTGAGAACCAGTCCTGAAAATGAACATAGCTTCACTTCCTGTCAGGCTGTTGGGCAAAACAGTCACAAAACCCACCCAGACTTAAGGAGAGGGGACATAGAGCCCCACTTCTTGATGGAAGTAATATCAGATAATTTGTGGCCACATTTAATCTGCTTCATGTTCTTTTGGCATTTGACAGTGTTCACCACAAATGATAATGACTTCATATGGCCTGGTTTTTCTTTTATCTCAGACTGTTCTTCATTGATCTTCAATTCTGTGATTTCCCTCATTACTTAAACATCCCCTTCCCTTTTCTCTCTTATTACTCATTTACGCTCAATACCATAACCACTCTTATGACACCAATCACTACCTTTAGGTTGATGATCTCCTAGATCTCTAAAGATAGTTTCTCTGGTCTTCTGACTCACATAGTGAAGGACCTTTACAATATCTGTTGACAGCATCTGAGCAGGCTTTGTGCCCTTTAGAGACACAACTTGAAGGTGGTGGGATCTTCCTTATATTGTTGTCCTAGGAGTGACCTGCTTCCATCTAACTGTGCCCACATTCATGGCAAACTGCACATTTACAAGATGACGTAGGTCATATAACCCAAAAATTCTATTCAAGAGCTGTGGGAAGGCTGAGCTATGTGAACAAGAATGATTTATGTGAACTTTTAAAAAATACTTACTATGTGACCTGCATTTAGTGATTTCCAGGTCACTCAGCTATAAGAAGCACAGACATGGGTGGCATGTTTCTATTAATTGTACTTTGTCATAATTATGCCTTATCATAATTGGACTTTTGTAGTTAGGAAATGAACATCTCTATCAGCCAATTCATGATCCACAGCACTCATTCCTATTTAAAAAAAGCACAGCTGGATCCTTTCTCACAAAGTATGCAGACATGACATTCAATAGTAAAAACAAGCTGTTAGTTGTCCCTGAAAACATACTTAAAAAGGGATATAAATTTGAAAGACTCAGTTAAAAAAAAAAGAAATAGACTATTGATATGGTTTGGCTGTATGTCCCCACACAAATCTCATGTCTAATTGTAATTCCCAGTGTTGGTGGGAGGTGATTGGATCATGGGGCAGATTTCCCCCTTGCTGTTCTAGTGACAGTGAGTGAGTTCTCATGAGATCTGGTTGTTTAAAAGTGTGTAGCACTTCTCCCTTAGCTCTGTTTTTCCTGCCACCATACGAAGATGTGCCTACTTCCTTTTCACCTTCCACCATTATTGTAAGTTTCCTGAGGCCTCCCCAGCCATGCTTTCTGTACAGCCTGTAGAACTGTGAGTCAATTAAACCTCTTTTCTTTATAAATTACCCAGTATCAGGTAGTGCTTTATAGCACTGTGAGAATGGACTAATAAAACTATGAACATTGTTTAAGTCATATCACTGGTTATTTCCAAGGTACAAGGACTTATGTTCTGGAATGGAGCATCAATGTAGTTTCTTTCCTAGAATTATGTTGAATTTGGGACTAATCTCATAATCAGTCTATTCTACAAGTATTTGAGTTTATGGATGTATCATAATTTTGCACCCCAAGTCTAATGCTATCTTCAGTGAAATTCAACAAACATTGATAAGGCTCTATGCTCAGTGCTGTGGAGGACAGAAAGATGCCTAAGGGGTTCAGGTTAATGGAAGGGATAGGAGTGACAGGTAACTATAAGACTGAAGCTAGGAGTGAGTGCCAAGGAGATATGGGCAGTGTTGTAGAGTGCAGGCGAATTGACGGCTGCTTCTCATTTGAAAAGAGGGAGAGATGGGGAGAACATTCCAGGCTGGCAGAGGAACAGAGTGAAAGAGGCATGGAGCAGGAGAGTTCAGGCTGTGGTTGGGAATAAGGAGTGAACCCTTGGCTTGATCTCAGAGTATACAGGGGTGACTACCAAGGAGAAAATTGAACAAAAGGGTGGGCTGGGGTCATGGAAAGCTTCTTTCAGAGGCAGATGAGTCATCCAGGCTTTGGAGCATAATTGGAACTTGCTCCCAGTGCTGTTCCATGACTGTATCTCTCATGGAGTACCATATCTTGAGCTCTTGATTGCATGGGTGTCTTGTCTCACTCTCCCTTTAAAATAAAAAACAAACAAACAAAAAATCCATCTTTGACTGAATCCTCTTCTAGTAAGTTTTTCCCTAAATTGGCAAGCCAATAAGAAGAGGTTAGAATCCCTGTCTCTAATTTCTTCATCTATAATTCATTCTTTAAAAACCCTCAACTCCACCTCAATCAACAAAAACCTACTTAAAAAAAATTATGGCCAGGCGCAGTGGCTCACGCCTGTAATCCCAGCACTTTGGGAGGCCGAGGCAGGCAGATCACGAGGTCAAGAAATAGAAACCATCCTGGCCAACATAGTGAAACCCTGTCTCTACTAAAAATATGAAAATTAGCCGGACGTGGTGGCTTGCATCTGTAGTCCCAGCTACTTTGGGGGCTGAGGCAGGAGAATTGCTTGAACCCGAGAGGCAGAGGTTGTAGTGAGCCAAGATCACGCCACTGCACTCTAGCCTGGTGACACAGCGAGACTCTGTCTCAAAAAAAAAAATTACACGAGATACATATTTAATAAAGAAAATTTTAAAAATACACATGGGCAAAAGTATAATGTTAAAATTCATGTGTCATCCAATGCCTCAAAAGTAATTATAGGTGAAATTTGTTGTTTTTATGTTTTATCCTCTGTAAGTGTATTCATGTATTATCTATCTGAGCATACAAAGCTGGATTTATGAAAATGAATACTGATCGATACTATATGACTTTCTTTACTTATCAATACTATATGACTACTATTCTATGTATTTAAATATTTTCTACAACTTCCATTTTTTTTTTGTTTTTTTTTTTTTTTTTTTTTTTTGAGACAGAGTCTTGCTCTGTAGCCCAGGCTGGAGTGCAGTGGTGTGATCTCTGCCCACTGCAACCTCTGCCTCCTGGACTTAAGGGATTCTTGTACCTCAGCCCCCCAAGTAGCTGGGATCACGGGTGTGCACCACCATGCCTGGCTACTTCTTGTATTTTTAGTAGAGATGGAGTTTCACCATGTTAGCCAGGCTGGTCTCAAACCCCTGGGCTCAAGCGATCCACCCACCTTGGCCTTCCAAAATGCTGGGATTACAGGCATAAGCCATCATGCCCAGCCCTTCAATTTTTTTTTTTTTTTTGAGGAATGGGGTTTTGCCATGTTGCCCAAGCTAGACTGCAATGGCTATTCAAAGACATGATCATAATGCACTATAGCCTTGAACTCCTGGGCTCAAGCAATCCTCCTGCTTCAGCCTCCCAAGTAGCTGTGACTAGAGAGGCGTGAGCCACCATACCAGGATAACTTGAATTTTTTAAAGGTCAGATTTATTAAGGTATAATTTACATATATTAAAGTTGTTTTAAAGTGCTCAGTTTGGTGATTTTGACAAATACATACAGTCATGTGAGCACCACAGAAACCAAGTTACAGGATATTTCTGTCATCCCCAACTTCCCTTGTCCTCCCCAGCCCCTGGCAACTATGGATCTAATTTTCTCTCCTAGTTTTATCTTTTCCAGAATGTCATAGAAATGGAATCATACAGTATGCAGCTGTGTGTGTGTGTGTGTGTGTGTGTGTGTCTGGCTCTTTTTCACTTCAAATTAGGCTTTTGAGATACATTCATGTTGTTGAATGTACTAGTAGTTCATTTCTACTCACTGTTGAGTATTGTTCCATTGTGTAGATGTGCCACAGGTGGTTTATCCATTCACCAGTAGATAAACATTTGAGTTGCTTCTAGATTTTGGCAATCATTAGTGAAGCTGCTGCAAACATTTGTGCGCAGGTTTTTGTGTGGACCTACATTTTCATTTATTTTGGATAAATTCCTAGGAGTGAGGTTGCTGGGTCCTATGGTAAGTACATGTTTAGCTCTGTAAAAAGCTGCCAAACTGTTCTGTGGTGGGCAGATCTATGCAAATGTACCCCAAAGTCCAAGGAGGCTAAGAGACGGAAAAAAGAGGCTGATAAATGCAGTTTCTTAGAAAGAAACATTTAATAGGGACTTACAAGCAGAAGCCATGCCTGTGCCTGGGGCGGCAGCGAGAAAAGAAGGTGGATCCCAGCACCATTACACCCAATACCTAGGGCTTATGTACCATAGAAGAGGGTGGTTCAGAAGGGATGTGTAGGACAAATAAAGTATGGTAACATCAAGGTTGTTTGACCTAAGGACAGGATTTACAGTAAGTACCTGCTCTGACACAAAGAACAATAGATAAGCTGGCAATCTTAGTGGCCTTTCCAGAATGGGGGTTAATCAGAAGCCAACATAGTGGATTAACTTTCAAGATGGAGTTGCCTTGGTCTGCACACAAACTGTATTCCAAAGTGCTACTACCATTTTGTGTTCCTACCAGTAATGTAGGAGAGCTCTAGTTGCTCTACATCTTCACCAGCATTTAACAAAATTAGCCATTCTAGGCTGGGGGCAGTGGCTCACGTCTGTAATCCCAGCACTTTGGGAGGCCAAGGCAGGTGGATCACTTGAGGTCAGGAGTTCAAGACTAGTCTGGCCAACGTGGCAAAACCCCGTCTCTACTAAAAATACAAAAACTAGCTGGCGGTGGTGGTGCACACCTGTAATCCCAGCTTCTCAGGAGGCTGAGGCAGGAGAATCACTTGAACCTGGGAGACAGAGGTTGCAATGAGCTGAGGTCATGCCACTGCACTCCAGCCTGGGCAACAGAGCAAGACTCCATCTAAAAAACAAAAAAATTAGCCGTTCTAGTACATGAGAAGTGGTATCTCATGGTGGTTGTGATTTGCATTTCCTTATGCCATTAACATCTCTTCTGTGATAAAAATGCCTATTCAAATCTTTTGCCATTTTTTTTTGGGGGGGGAGTTGTTTGTTTTATTATTGAATACAACCTTATTTTTATAATTATATAAACAGACTCAATGGTAATCTAGATTTGGAGAGCGTAACACTTATACAATTAGGAGAGCTCTCTTTAAGGAAAAGATTATAGAATTATTTATATAAAATTTTAAGGCCCTCTTTCTTGGTATGTATTTGTTTTGTTTTGTTTTAGAGATCTGACATTGCTATATTGCCTAGAATGGACTTGAACTCCTAGGCCGAAGGGATCCTGCCATCTCAGTTTCCCAAGTAACTGAGATTACAGACATGAGATACCATGCCTGGCTCTCTCCCAGTGTATTGAAGGGGTCCATGCAAGTAAGGAGCCCAAAGCTTAATTTTTATTAGCTTCATGGTAAATCTGCTCTGGCTAGAACATAATTGGTATACCTAATACCCTATTATTGTACATTGAAGTTGTTTCCTTTTTTCTCTTTTTTTTAAACTTTTTAAATTTATCTTTTTAGATGAATAGCTTATAACTAAATCTTGGCATAGATATATATTCACTTCCTTGAGATAATTTTCTAGTAGTAGAATAGCTGGGTCAAATGGTATGATCCTATTAAAAACTTGACAGAAAAATTCATATTATTTACACTTCTTCTAACAGTATATGAGCATCCCTTTCACTCTCACCGATTAGGACTATAATCTTTGCTTTTGTTTTCTAATGATTCCATCTCCCTTTGACTTCACTCAAGTTTCTACCTCCACTATGTCACTCAAACTGCTTGCTACATTACCAAAGACCAAAGACAAAATCCAGTGAGCTTTTCACTTTTCATCTTCTAATTTCTGTGTCATTTAATATTGTTGACCATTGCAGCATTTTGGGGGAAAGAGCAGGTACGATGTCTGAGGTTCTCCTGGGGTCTCTGGGGTCATCTTCCTTGCCCTGCTGCCCTGGCCCTCTCTTGCTTTGCCCCACCCTAAGAACCATAATCTCAGGGTTCTTCCTGGACTCTTTTTTCCTTTTCCTTCCCTTCCTACCTACCCACCTGTGCTGTCTAATTTTACGTATCAATTTGACCAGTCTCTGTTGCTGCTCTTCTTTCAGGTAATGCCTGCCTTCCCCTATACAGGCTGTGGCCATCCCAAGCTGCACATCAGGCTATTTTTTGGATATCGATGATACTGTTAAACTGAACGTCATGGCCCCTGTGCAAGGATGACACACAAGTTCATGAAGCATTCCATATTTTATAAATTTTTGAATTCAAATTGTTAAAAAAATAAACTGAATGTGTTCTCTGCCATCTTCACCCAAAATATCTGTCCAGTGACCATTTACTCATCTTTCAAGACTCAGAAGTCAGCTGTGGTTCCAAGCCTTTTCTGACCTTCTCAGGTAAAATCAGTATTTCTCATACTCACTTTTTTGTTTGTTTATTTTTTTTTTAGAGACAGTGTGTTACTCTGTCACCCAGGCTGGAGGGCAGTAGCACAATCATAGCTCACTGAAGCCTTGTATTTCTGGACTGTAGTGATCCTCCTGCCTCAGCCTCCTAAGTAGCTAGGACTACAGGCATGCCACTACACCTGGCTAATTTTTAAATTGTTTTTATTTTTTAAAAAGACCAGTGTGGTAGTATGATTTCTTTAAATTTTTTATAGAGACAGGATTTCGCTATGTTACCTAGGCTGGTCTTGAACTCCTGGTCTCAAGCAATTCTCCTTCCTTGGCCTCCCAAAGTGCTGGGATTATAGTTGTGAGCCACCAAGCCCAGTAACCAGACTCACTTTGAACATAGCATCTGAGACACTTTATTGCACTTATTTATTTACATGTGTGGCATCTAAATAAATAGCAAATAATTCCTGATTAGACTGGGAATTAATTTTTCACTTTTATATCCTAAGTATCCAGCACAGAGTCTGACTCAATACAGATGTATATTTGTGCCTGATGAATAAGCAAATTAATTAATTATTGTGGAAACAGCATTGTTCTAGGAATTCAATTACACAAGTCCACTCCTAGATCAACCTATTACTTATTAATTTACTTGCTGTTTAGGTAGCCTTGGGATTCACTGGAAAGGAGCTGGTAAAAACATGAGCAAGTGACAGAATTTGTGACTGTCACATGGGCAGAATGTATTGCGACTGTCGTGTGGGTCTCTAAAAATTATGTGTTATCAATATTCATCTTAAGACAATAATCCATGTTGTGTTGATGTCAAAAGATTTGGACTCCTAAAAGAGCTGAGGCTAAGAGTAATTGATGCTGCAAAAGTAATACATATCTTCTTGCTACTGATCTGGAGAGCATGAAAGCAGAAACTGTATAAACAGAAGTCAGGGAGGCTGGACACAGTGGCTCATGCCTGTAATCCTGTTAGCAGTGGCAAATCTCTATGGGTCTGCAGCAACTTGATTCTTGCCTCCTGGGAGGAAAGAATTCAACCAAGGGACATAGGCAGAGGGAGAGACTGAGGCAAGCTTTAGAGCAGGAGTGAAATTGTAATAAAAAGTTTTACAACAGGAACAAAAGGAAGTGAAGTACTTTTGGAAGAGGGCGAAGTGGGCAACTTGAAAGATCCAAGTGCCTCGTCTGGACCCTTGACTTGGGGTTGTAAACATTGGCATGGGCATGGTTCTGGGGCTTTGTCTCTCCTCCCTTGACTTTTCCTTGGGGTGAGCTGTCTGCATGTGCAGTGGCCTGCCAGCACTTGAGAGGGGCCACATGCTCAGTGTGTTTACTGAAGTTGTGTGCATGTTCATTTGTGGCATTTTCCCCTTACCAGTCGAATGTTTCTAGAAGAACATCACATACCAGTTAGACTCCTCCATTTTGCTTCTTGGCATGCATGCTTGAGCCCACTTGCCCAACTCCTGAGATCTTACTGGGAAGCTGCTGATCACCAGCTTCAGGTGTTTCTATCTATTGGGAGACTGCCCTTCCCTGACACCAGCTGCAACTAATTATTATTTCAGAGAGGCAGTTTAACAACTGCCTGAACATCACCTGGTGGTCACCTGATATACCTGGGGACTGGGGGGCTCTCATGTCCTGCTCATCTCTGCCTAGCTACCTAACAATCCCAGCACTCTGGGAAGTTGAGTCCGCAGGATCACTTGAGCCCGGGAGTTCAAGACCAGTCTGGGCAACATAGTGAGACCCCATCTCTACAAAACAATTTAAAAATTAGCTGGGCATGGTGGAATGTATCTGTGGTCCCAGCTATTTGGCAGGCTGAGGTAGGAGGATCGCTTGAGCCTGGGAGGTGGAGGCTGCAGTGAGCCTGATTGCACCACTGCACTCCAGCCTGGGTGACAGAATGAGACCCTGTCTCAGGGCGGAAAAAAAAGTCAGAGAGTGGCATCCTGTGGTGGTGGAACTGGCGTTAGCTTCTAAATTACACAATCTGGAAACTGGTATAGGGCTGAGAGGGAACTTCCCCTTGCCTCTCACATACCTGGGGAGGCAAAGGATTGCCTTGTTCCTCCACACATGGTGCATGGTAAAGCCCCAGCATTGATAATTATCCAGAAACCCTGGGTAGCTCTTGGGTTTCCTGAATCCATCCTAGGCCTTCAGGTAAATATGTTGTTTAAGAAAAAACTTGCAGCTGAGCATAGTGGCTCACGCCTCTAATCCCAGCATTTTGGGAGGCCGAGTCAGGAAGATCACTTGAGCCCAAGAGTTTGAGACCAGCCTGGGAAACATAGTGAGACCCATTTCTACAAGAATATTTAAAAATTAACCAGGCATGGTGGTGTGTGCCTGTAGTCCTAGCTACTTGGGAGGCTGAGATGGGAGAATCGCTTGAGCCTGGGAGATTGAGGCTGCACCTGTGATTGTGCCTCTACACCCCAGCCTGGGTGATAGAATGAGACCTTGTCTCAAAAAAAAAAAAAAAAAAAAGAAAAGAAAAGAAAAAGAAAGAACAAAAGAAAAGAAAAGAAAAAACCTTGCATTCAAGCTTGCTTTCACCCAACCACTGGAGGAAAACAAGTGAAAACAAAAGGCAGGATTCTCAACTAATCTTTGTTTTCATTCCTTTTTCTTGGTGGCACAATTTTCTTGAAAGATTAGACAACTTCTTGAAGCATAGGTCAGAATATCCTCCTTTCTTCCAGGCTCCAGGGGTCTTATACTTCAGGCTTAGGTATTCCATAACAACCATCCCAGTGACGATGTTGGCAAAAGCACAAAAGGAGCAGCAGTCACTGTTTTAGTGGACTGTGTTTTCCAGGCACTGGGCTAATCATTTTGCCTGCATTACCTCAGGCAATGCCACTATGTGATAGATATTTTTATATATCCATTTTACAGATGAATAACCAACGCAGCGAGATGAGGAAATTTGCCAAAGCCATACAACTAGTAAGTGACAGAGGTGTAAAATGAACCCAGGCGTGTCTGGCTCTTAACTCCTCTAAACTACATAGTCTTCTCTATTTCTCCTGAACTGTGATGATTCTATAGCATATACTCTAAGACTGATATTGATGATTTTACATTTCTTCAAATATTTGAGTCGACTGAACAAATTTATGAGCACAGTGATGTACAATGATAAAAAATATAACTTGAAAAAATATGTCCTTGGATTTTTCTAATTAAAAAAAAAATTCATCAGGCATGGTGGCTCACACCTATAATCTCAGCACTGTGGGAGGCCAAGGCAGGCAGATCACTTGAGCTCAGGGGTTCGAGACCACCCTGGGCACCGTAGTGAGACCTTATCTCTACAAATAATTTAAAAATTAGCTGGGCCTGGTGGTGTGCTCCTGTAGTCTCAGCCATTCGTGAGAGGATCGCTTAGCCCAGGAGGTTTCAGGCTGCAGTGAGCAGTGATCATGCTATTGTACTTCAGCCTGGGTGACATAGCAAGACCCTGTCTAAAAAAAAGAAAAAATTCAGCCAGCCAATCCAATCCACAGGCAAAAACCTCTCAGGGGTCAGGCACAGTGGCTCATGCCTGTAATCCCAGGACTTTGGGAGGCCGAGGTGGGTGGATCACCTGAGGTCAGGAATTTGAGACCAGCCTGGCCAACATGGCGAAACCCCATCTCTACTAAAAATACAAAAACTGCTGGGCGTGGTGGTGGGCACCTGTAATCCCAGCTATTCAGGAGGCTGAGGCAGGAGAATCGCTTGAACCCAGGAGGCGGAGGTTGCAGTGAGCCAAGATTGTGCCACTGCACTCCAGCCTGGGCGACAACAAGACTGTGTCTCAAAAACAAAAACCAAAACCAAAAAAACCCCAAAAAACCTCCCAGGTTGGTTTTTGTCCTAAGCAGAACTACATTCCAAATATTGCTGGAGCTGCAGGTTCTCAGATGTGTGGGTCATCTGGAGAATCATTTTTCACCTCCAGTGTGCAATCCATTCCCAAATTCCTTATCAGTTAGAGATTAAAGCATGAGCTTTGAAAGTCTTAAAAATTATTTACTATATGTTTCACTGGCTAATCAGATGAATATTTTTCCTAGCAATGGTTCTGACCAGCCACTGCTTCAAATGTGTTAAATTTCCAGTGAGGTTGTTTATCCTCCTACTTCTATAAGTTCATTTCTTCTAAGCTCTGTCTCCTACCAAATGCCTTGGGGTTTTTTGTTTGTTTTGTCCTTTTCTCACATTTAATGATCCTTCACTGCCAATGTGTGTGAATCATGGGTAATGATAAGCCTGGAAGGTGAAGGAAAGATGTTCTTGTTTTTACCCTGGTGTGGTTGTTCCAACACTGATTTGGGGTCAGCCCTCCCACCTACACCCCCTTGCTCTGAGGATGCCTGATTTTTTGGTTGAAATCATAAAATCTGCTGAGTTATGGGCATTAGATGCCAGTGGGAAAGATTAAGCTCATTCTCTGCCAAACATCTTATTAATCAAGGGAGAGACAATTCAGCCAGAAGGACATGTTGGTGCCCATAAGCCCATGGGGCCAACTATTACTTCCAGTCTTGGGAATCATAAATACCTCCAGGTTGCTGACACTCCTGACTCATCTTTATCTCCTTGAAATTGGTATCCTGGTTCCAGATACCTGCTGCCATTCATGACTGACTCAGAATTCTCACAGGATCCAATCACAAAATTTGCCCTTAGGCAGAGCCCTGGCCAGCAGTTGTGGCACTTGGGGCAAAAAGTACAAAACCTTCCTCAAGTTAGTTTTGTAATTTTAGGCTGGGCATAGTAGCTCATGCTGTCATCCCACCACTTTGGGAGGCCAAGGCAGGAAAATTCCTTGAGCCCAGGAGTTTGAGACCAGACTGGGCAACACAGTGAGACCTTGTCTCTGTCTATATATTTAAAATATAATTAAAAATAAAAATAAAGACAACTTTAGAATTTTAAGTAATCATTCTTACTGATTAAGTGCTGACATTTATAAAATCACTATTTAAGGTGGTGTGGTTGCTAATTTTTGGGGGCCTGGGACAAAGCTTTGTCACCCCACCATTACTGGGTGTCCCTGTGCTGGTCTCTGATATGCAGCTTCAGTCTCCTTTAGGAACAAGGATTGGTCACCCCCACACCCCGGTAGTGCTGTCTTTGGTAGCCCTCTGCTGTCAGTCCCTTCAGAGCAACCTCAGCTGAGGAAAGCCGCATTGCCCGGGACGGTGCCCCCATCCTAACAAGGTGCACATCTGACTAATGGACCCCAGGGTATAAAAGCCTCCTCTCTTGCTCCAACTTGGGACTGCTTTGAAGGTCTACCGTAGCTCTAGAGCTCCCATGGTTGTGGTGGTGGGTGTCAACTGAGGCTGCCAGTGGGAGGGCATTGCAACCTGACTTCTTCCTTTGCTTCATCCTGCTTCCATGATCTCTAAGACACTCGCTAATAAACATCCAAACAACCCACTTACAATAGCCCCCAAGCACCAAGCTCTTCCCTCATACATGAGAGAGTAGCACTGCTGAATGAAGCCAAGCAGACTATCAGTCCAGTGATTAGAATCAGGAAAAATGTACACCAGTGATGAAATGACATGTGTGGCTTTACCTGCCCAGCAATCACTCCCTTCTTCTGGTAACAGAACCCATGTGTTCTTTAGGGACTATCCCACTGCCCTTCCCATGCATGTGTTCCAGGTGGGTTGATTTTACCTCAGGCTCCAGGGATGGGCATGTCGCCCAGGGCTCTGTGTAGAGCATCTAACCACTTTTTCTGGCCACAGTGATTGACTCTGGAATGGACATGAGAGCCAAGGTGGCCTAATGCAACTCAATTCCAGGACTTTGCTTTCAGTGTGGAAGACGACTCACGTATTCACACCATGCTGGAGGAGGTGAGCCTGGAGCTGCTGGGTGGTTCAAGGAAAGCCTGCCTGAGACTAAAGATGGAAGAAAGCAGTGGGGTGCAGTCGTTCACACCTGTAATCTTAGCACTTTGGGAAGCTGAGCTGGATGGATCACTTGAGCCCAGGAGTTCAAGATCAACCTGGGCAACTTGGCAAAACCCCATCTCTACAAAAAATACAAAAATTTGCCAGGCATGGTGCCTCATGCCTGTAGTTGCAGCTCCTCAGGAAGCTGAGATGGGAGGAACACTTGAGCCTGGGAAGTTGAAGCTGCAGTTTGTCGAGATCATGCCACTGCACTCTAGCCTGGGTAACAGTGACACCCCATCTCAAAATAAATAAATAATTAAGTAAAAATAAATAAAATAAAATATTTTCTAGAGACAGAGTCTTGCTATATTGTCCAGGCTGGTCTCCAGGCGATCCCCCAGCCTCAGCCTCCAAAAATGCTGGGATTATAGGGGTGAGCCAACAAGGCTGGCCATTTCAGTTGTTTATTATGGGTGTGTTAGGCCTAAGGAAACAGGATCTCTCCAACCTTCTCCCTGCCTCCTTTTCACCTGCTCCCAGGCAAGATTCTAATCATTCCCTGCCTTTCTGATTGTGGGTCAAGACACCCCACCCCCATGCCCTGGGGGAAGGGATGCTGACATCATGAAGCTTCCATAAAAACCCAACAGGACTGGGTTCAGCAAGTGTCTCCATGGTGGATCTCATGGAGGTCCCTGGAGGGTGGTGTGTCTAGGGAGGGCATGGAAGCTCTGCACCCCTTCCCCCATACCTCACACTATGCATCTCTTCATCTGTATCCTTGATAGTAAACTGGTAAATGTGTTTGCCTGAGTTCTGTGAGCTGCTCCAGCAAATTAATAGAACCCAAAGAGGGGGTCATGGGACCCCCAACTTGAAGTGGGTTGATCAGAAGTTCCAGAGACACTTCTTGGTGCAGTCTCGAGAACTGAGCCCTAAACCTGTGGGATCTGATACTACCTCCAGGAATTGAATTGGGGGACACCCAGCTGATATCCACTCCTTGGTCATGGGAAAAACTCCTCACTCATTTGGTTACAGAAGTCTTCTGCTGTATTGATGATTGTTGTGCTTTGAAAGCAGAGGAAAAACATGGTTTGAGAGAGTTCTTCCCTAAACAGCAGAGAATACAAAATATATAAATTTCATAGCTTCTTGTACCATTCAAACAACCACGAAGATGAGTCACATGATAGTAAAACACCAAGAAGTTATCCTTTTTGAAAATTGAGCTTAATGCAGTCTCTGTGTCCTCCTTCACATGCAACTATCTTTACCAAGATTTGCCCTTCCTTTTTGCCAATTAAATTCTTAACTCCATTCTCTGCCCAAGGTCACTCTTTTTTTTTTTTTTTTTTTTTTGAGACGGAGTCTCACTCTGTTGCCCAGGCTAGAGTGCAGTGGCACGATCTCAGCTCACTGCAACCTTTGCCTCCCAGGTTCAGGGGATTCTCTTGCTTCAGCCTCCCGAGTAGCTGGGATTACAGGTACATGGCACCACACCTGGTTAATTTTTTAAAAATATTTTTAATATTTTTCACAGAGATCAGGTTTCATCATTTTGGCCAGGCTGGTCTCAAACTCCTGACCTCAAGTGATCTGCCTGCCTCAGCCTCCCAAAGTGCTGGGATTACAGGCGTGAGCCACCACTCCCAGCCCCAAGGTCATTCTTAGAAAACTGTTGTTAAAGTTTAAATGCTATAAAATCAATTCCAACTGGACTGCTGTAAAAGAATTCTATTTTTTCAAGATGTATAGTACAGCCTCTCAAATTTGTGTAACAAGGAAGAGAAATGCATATGTAGCATTAAAGCTTAGGTTTAAATATTTTTTATCCCTGGATTTTCTGGATGTTAGAACAAGTTGCACACAAAAAAACTACTGTCTCTTACAGATTTTTTTTTTATTGTTGAAAATTATTTTATTTCTAACTAGACAAAGCAGCAGGGTCTATATACCACCCAGTGTGTGGGTAGTAGGAAACATCTGGAAATTTCAAGGATTTTTTGGCAGGGATTTTCACCCAGATGTCTAATTCCTAGAGAAATAGGCTGAGCCTGTATCTAAGTGTCTCTACCCAGATTTTTTTTTTTGAGACAGAGTCTTGCTCTGTCACCCAGGCTGGAGTGCAATGGTGCAATCATGGCTCACTGAAACCTCGACCTCCTAGGCTCAAGCGATCCTCCCACCTCAGCCTCCCAAGTAGCTACGCCCAGCTAATTTTTACAAAATTTTTTGTAGAGACGCAGTCTCACCATGTTGCCCAGGCTAGCCTGGAACTCCTGGGTTCAAGTGATGCTTCTGCACTGGCCTCCCAGAGTGTTGTGATTACAGGCGTAAGCCACTGGACCCAGCCCCTTATAGATATTCACTGTTAAAATAACCATATATTTTTGTGCCTTTGTTATTAGTCAGGAGTCTTGGTTGCGAGGAACAGATATCAAACTGAAATTAGATGTAGGAAAATAAGGAGGTAACTGAAAAAGGGAGAGCTCAACCAAGGTGATGAACACGTAGTCTCTCTGCATCCCTCATCTCTGCTTTTCTCAGCATTGGCTCCATCTCAGACAGCCTCACCCTTGTAGGGGTGAGATGAATGGCTCATAATCACCTCACTTCAAGCTTATTTTGTATTCTCAGCAATCCTATGAAGTGATTCAAGGGAAGGAAAGATGTTTTCTCCTCATTAATCCAATCGAAGTCTCAGAATTGAACTTCATGGCTTTAGTTGTACTCTATCCCTTCCTGTCTCAAACCCATTTACTAACAGGAGACTATGATGCTCTGATTCTGTGTGGTCCAGGTCAGCCCCTCTCCTGAAGTAAGAGAATGGAGTCAGCACATCTGAACCACATGAACTGGATTCAGATATTGTAATTCCCAAAGGACAGTTGGGAGTGCTGTAACTGGAAGAAGGGGATTGAGAACTGGGCAGACTTCAAACAATGATGTTCAATACAGATTGCAAAATAAGAATTAGGAAAGTGAATCTTGACTTTTTATTTTTTTTTAATTTTTAAAATTTTGGGGAGAACAGGGTCTTACTCCGTCACCCAGGATGGAGTGCAGTGACACAATTATAGCTTACTGCAGCCATGATCTCTGGAGCTCAAGTGATCCTGTCTCCTCAGCCTCCCAGACTGCTGGGATTATAGGCATGAGCCACTGTGCCCAGCCATCATGACTCCTTTTAAAGCTTATTTGTGTTAATAAAGCCTATTTTTATTCCACCTAGTACAAAGCATATATTGATTGATTGGTTTTGGGAAAGAGGAAAAAAGGTGAAACATAGAATAAAGCTAAGGGTGAAGTTGCTACTCAGAAATACAACAGAAATGGGTTGAAAATTTGGTTCTGAGATGCATGGCAACCAAAGTAAAGAGGAAAGCACCTTCAGTTAAAAGAGTCCTAGGGCTAAGATAAAAATGAAGAACTTACTTTGGAAGAGCACAATCTTTTTTTCTTCTTTCTTTTTCAAAGATGAGGAAAGACGGGGGAGGAAAGGGAGGAGGATGAGGAAGAGGGGATGAGGTAAGGAAGAAGAGGAGGTGAAGAAGGGGAGGAGAGGGGAGGAGGAGAAAGGAGGAGGAAGACAGGAGGAGTAGATAAGGAGGCAAAGAAGGGAGGAGGGAAGGAGGAAGAGAAAGAAGAGGAGAAAGCAGGAATAGAGAGAAGGTGAAGAGGAGGAGAGGAGAGAGGAGGGGAGGAAGGAGGAGAGAAGAGGAGGAATAGGAAGCAAGGAGAAATAAAGAGAAAGACAAGGAGAGAGGAAGGGAGGAGGAAGAGGGGAGGGGGAGGAGAGAGGAGCAAGAAGAAAGGAGAAGGAGAGGAGGTAACGAGAAAGAAGAGGAGGAGAGGGAAGGAGGAGGAATAGGAGGCAAGGGGAGATGAGGAAGAGGAAGAGGTGGATGAGGAAGGGAAGAGAAAGGAGGGAAGGAGAATGAGAGACTAAGGAACACAATGCTTTTTGGCACTGAAGCCTGGGAGAAAAAACCCCACCCTCATGCTTAGCATATCATATTACTATATGATATAATGGATGTCTTAGGTTGGATTTCCTGGAAGTGAAGTCTAAAATAGGGTTTCTTGCACAAATAATTGAGGGAGAGTTCTCAGGAGAAAGCTGGAAAGAAGTGAGGAAAGCAGGATGAAGCAGAGGAAGAATCCCAGCAAAGATGTGGTTTCAGCTGACGACAACCTGGTCTCATGAGGACGGCTCTGAAGTCTGAAAGGCACCATGAAGTTGTCCTGTCTTGAGGCAAGAAGCCTGGGCTTTTGTGCCTTTATACACTGGAGTGGGGTCTGGTATATAATTTCCCAGACATCTCCAGATGATAAGGCTCCTGATAGTTGAGAGCAGTTTTCTGGAGTAGAGTTACAGCTTTGAGCTGTTACTAGCTGATGTGCATGGATGCTATGGTTGGGCAGAAGTGGTGGGTGCATTAGCATGGTAAAGGGTTGTGGGTAGGGTACCAACAGTGTCTTCTAGAGTGAACAACATCCCATTGATATCCCTGACAAATGCACAGGGAGAATAACAGCTTATTGAATGGTCTTTCTAGGCAAGGCAGGAGCATGGGACCAACACAACTCACCAAAAGCAATCCTATTAAGTGCCAAGACAATGTGGCAAAGTATAAGTCTCAGGGGAGACTTATTTTGACTCAGAGACGTAATTTAGCATATCTTAAAAATGGATGGACTGTTCATGCTTTAGATAAGCTTCCTTGAACACCAAATCTTACATCTAAGGTTTTAATAAGAAATGAGTCACCGAGAGTTTGTCAAGAACTTCAATTGCATGTATTCCACAATACAGACAGGGGTAAATCCATAGGCTTTGATGATAAAGCCAAAGGTATTCATTTATCATGTCTATGTCATTTACTTTGTATCAGGTACTAGTCTAAGTGTTTTGCAAATATTAACCCATTTAATCATCATAACTCTGTGGTGAATTTTACTATTATTCTCATTTTGTAGATGAGGAAATTGAGGCACAGAGTTTAAGTAAATAGCACAAGGCATATGGTTAATAAATGGCTTAGGTCATTTACAAAATAAAGTGAAATCTAATTATGACTGTTAAGATGCTTAATTAGGAGTAAAGTTAATTTAATTTTGTATTTCTAGCTCAATTTCAAAGTGACCCATCAGAACCACGTGGAAGTACTCAGAGACCTCTAAGACCTCTAAGAACACTTGCAGCCATACCTGCAAGAAATAGAATCAAATTAGCTGATTAATGCCTTTTGCTCACCTTTGTGATAACAATTTTTGTGATTGAAGTGATAGGAAACTCTCAAGTGAGTAATGGCAGGTCGTAGATAAACTCAAATTACGATTAGAACAAATTTAGGAGAAATCTTTTTTGAGTTACAGAGCCATATGAGAGCTTACTGAAAGTGATGGATCTTCTTTCTAGAATAATGCACATAAAGATTCAAAAATGACTCTTTTCCATATAGTTTCAGGGGATTCATGGACCCCTTGAAGCCTCTGGAACTTTTTAAAGAGTACTTAAAATTAAAATCTTAGCCTTGTTGGTGACCTCAAGGATTTCTGAGACAAGACAAGATGTATATGACATTCCCCTTCACAGAAGCCCTGGGAAACTTGTATGTGTCTTTGGTGAACTCTTGATTTACTGAGCTGTTGGGAGCTTTTAGTAACACATGTGATGTTGGTCCTTTGCACGTTCATTTCATTCTCCAGGGGAGTAGTTAATCAGATGGTTTCCTATCCTTTCTTACTGTACTTTAAAGCCCCCTTGTGGCAAGTACAAAGCTTGCTCATCTTTGTAGACTCCACAAGTGCTTATTAGGATACCTCACAGAGTAGGTGATGAGGAATGGAAGCAGGACATTTTGATGCAGACATTTTTAAATGGGGAACATCTGAATGTATCAAAATTTGACAGTGACTCTTTTCTTGACTAATGCATGAACCAAACATTACTAGCTTTCACTCCCTCGTCCCATTTTCAAGACTTGCTTCATTCCCTAGGGAGCAAGTATCTGTTATGCACAATTCTTGATAAGTAAAAATACTCTAAAAGTTAAATGCTTGATATCCATCAAAACACCTGCATCAAGATCAACAGAAGAACATGTATTCTTTGCATGTGAATTGACTGATTAACTCTAGGCATATTACCCATTCTATTTATTTAGATGTTCCAGTTTCCCTAATGGCCTTCCCAAGCTCAGACTGACTTAGTACCTCACATTTCCCACTCTGCAGGTAAAACCTATCAGTACTTGTCATGACATGGTTAAACAGCAACACCAGGTAGTCATTTAAGTTTCAGTTGTCATTGGAGGAGGTGTTTACAAGCACAAGATACCAGTACTACTACTATTATAAATGTTTATTGAAAATGTACTACAGTATGAACCATTATTGCATTTAGCTTTCCCAATAACCCCATGAGATAGGTCAGTGGATATTTAACTTTATTAGAAACTATCCATTTTCCAAAATGTTTAAAATATTTTACAGTCCTATCAACAGTGTGTGACAATTCCGCTTCCTCCACATTCTTGCCAACCCTTGGCATTATCAATCTTTTACATTTCAGCCTTTCTGGTGAGTATATACTGACTGGTATCTTATGCTGGCCTTAATGTGCATTTCCCTGTTGATTATTGAACACCTTTTCCAATGCTTATTGGCCATCAGATATTTATATAGCCAGTGTGTGGCCTAGACTTTTGCACATTATTTTATTGATTTGTTGGTTTCTTTTCATTGACTTGTAGGAGTTCTTTATATATTCTGAATATGAGTTCATTTTTAGATATTTATATTGCAAACAATTTTGCCCTGTCTTAGCTCAGGTTGCTGTAACAAGATACCATAGCCTGGGCTGGGGGCTGAGAAGTCTAAGATCAAGGTGCCAGAAGATTCAGCTCCTGGTACAGGCCTATTTCCTGGCTTATAGACAGCTACTTTCTCATTGTGTGCTCACATGGCCTTTTCTTTGTGCCTGTACTTGGAGAGAGAGAGAAAGAGAGAGAGAGAGAGAGACAGCAATCTTTTTTTTTTTTTTTTTTGAGACGGAGTCTCGCTCTGTCGCCCAAGCTGGAGTGCAGTGGCGCAATCTCGGCTCACTGCAAGCTCCGCCTCCCGGGTTCACGCCATTCTCCTGCCTCAGCCTCTCCGAGTAGCTGGGACTACAGGCGCCCGCCACCACGCCCGGCTAATTTTTTTGTATTTTTAGTAGAGACGGGGTTTCACCGTGGTGTCGATCTCCTGACCTCGTGATCCGCCCGCCTCGGCCTCCCAAAGTGCTGGGATTACAAGCGTGAGCCACCGTGCCCGGCCGAGAGACAGCAATCTTATATCTCTTACTTTTTTTTTTTTTTTTTTAGCGATAGGGTCTCACTCTGTCACCCAGGCTGGAGTGCAGTGGCATGATCAAACTCCTGGGCTCAAGTGATCCTCTGCCTCAAACTCCTGAGTAGCTGAGACTACAGCTGTGTGCCCCCATGCCTAAGTAATTGTTTATATTTCTTTAGAGATGGGGTCTTGCTCAGTTGCCCAAGCTCGTCTCAAACTTTTGGCCTCAAGTGATCCTCTGTGTCAGCCTCCCAAGTAGCTGAGATTACAAGAGCAAACCACTGTGCCTTCTCTTGCTCTTCTTCTAAGGGTACGAATCCCATTATCAGGGCACGACCCTCATGACCTCATCTAAACTTAATTACTTCTCAGAGGCCTCAACCCCAAACCAACCATCACATTAGAGGTTGAGACTTCAACATATAAATTTGGTGGGACGCAAACATTCAGGCCATAACAATCTATGTGGCTTGCTGTTTCATTTTCTTAATGGTGTCTTTTGATGAGAGATTTTTAATTTTGATGAAATCCAATGTACAGTTTTTGCTTATATGGCAATGCCTTTGTGTCTTGTCCAAGTTATC
Organism: Symphalangus syndactylus; assembly: GCF_028878055.3. NCBI lineage: Eukaryota > Metazoa > Chordata > Mammalia > Primates > Hylobatidae > Symphalangus > Symphalangus syndactylus. Next base: position 57,442,589 of record NC_072429.2, read on the forward strand.
TTTGTCTGCCCCAGAGTTGTGTAGATAGTCTCCTGTGCTTTGTTCTGGAAACTTTAGAGTTTTACCTTTCAACTTTAGGTCTATGATCCATCTCAATTCAATTTTTGTGTGTAATGGCAGGTAGGCATCAAAGGCTCATTTATTTTTCATATAGATATTCAGTTGCTCCAATTCCATTCATTGAAAACTCCTTCCTTAACCTATTGCTTTGTATTGACACCTTTGTCAAATATCAAGTGGCAATCTATTTCTGAACTTTCTTTTCTGTTTCATTGATTGATTGATTTATCTGTACTCCAATATTAAACTGTTGAGTTACTGGGGCTTTAGCGTAAATCTTGAACTGCTCCGATTTTGTCCTTCTTTAAAATGGTTTTGGCTAGTCTAGATTTTGGCTTTCCATTGCCATACAAATTTTAGAGTCAGCTTATCAATTAATACAAAAAAGCCTACCAGTGTTTTGATGGAGATTTTGTTGAGTCCGTAAATCAATTTGTAGAGAGTAGGTATCTTTTTAAATTTTTTATTTGAAAAATTTTTTGCAGGTGCAGTGGCTCACACCTATAATTCTAGCATTTTGGGTGTTTTTGTTGCTGTTGTTGTTGTTGTTTTAGAGAGGTGGGGTCTTGCTCTGTTGCCTAGGCAGGTCTTGAACTCCTCTCTTCAAGTGATTTTCCTGCCTTGGCCTGTCAAACTGCTGGGATTACAGGCATGAGCTACCACACCTGAGGGTTGGTATCTTAACAATATTGAGTTTTCCAGTCCATGAATATGGTATATCTCTTGGCGATGTTTTCAATGTAAACAATTTTGCATATTGCTTAAAAAATTTATTCCTAAGCATTTTATAATTTATGTTCTCTTAAATGTATTTCTGTTTTTTTTTTTTTTTTTTTTTTTTTTGAGACAGAGTCTCCCTCTGCCACCCAGGCTGGAGTGCAGTGACACGATCTCGGCTGACTGCAACCTCTGCCTCCCGGGTTCAAGTGATTCTTCTGCCTCAGCCTCCCGAGTAGCTGGGACTACAGGACTGTGCCACCACACCCGGCTAATTTTTGTAATTTTAGTAGAGATGGGGTGTCATCATATTGGTCAGGCTGGTCTAAAACTCCTGACCTACTGATCTGTCCACCTCGGCCTCCCAAAGTGCTGGGATTACAGACGTGAGCCACTGTGCCCGGTCTCTCTTAAATATATTTCTACATAATTTTCAAATTATTATGAAAAGTATATAGAAATGCAATAAATTTTTAAAAAATAAAGAGAGACGTGATCTCATTATGTTTCACAGGCTGATCTCAAACTCCTGGGCTCAAGTCTGTCCCAGCCTCCCAAAGTGCTGGAATTACAGGTGTGAGCTACTGCACCAGACCAAAATGCAATAGATTTTAAAATATTGGCCCTACATCCTGTGACTTTGCTAAATTCCCTTATTAGTTCAGTTTTGATTATTTTGGGTTGTCTAGGTACACAATCATGTTATATACAAATAAAGACCATTTTACTTGTATTTTGGATATGTGTATATATTTAAATTATTTTGTGCCTGGAATGTGCCAGTTGTTGCTGGGAGCTGGGTCTATGGTGGTGAATGAAACAATCTTTGAAATGTCTTCCTGAATCTCATCACCTATGCCTCATTCCATAGTAAGTTTTTTTTAAAGAAGTTAAATGTTGTGCTTTCTTTATAAAATCCCGAGTTGTTTATGTGCTATCTTCCTCACTAGTGAACTAGTTGAGGGTAGCTATTCTATAATTTTCACCTTTGTAATCATACCCTAGCATAATGCATTAGTCTTGGTAGGTTCTTAAGAAATGTTTATTGATCTGACTCAGCCTCTGTTGGTGTGATTTAGGAGAGTCCATCCAAATAGGCCACACTTGACATTTACAGTAGGCAAACGTAAATCATGCTTCCTATGATTAGTTGTACTTAGGGAGCAGGCATACTCATGAAATAGGTAGTATTCTGTTGTGGGAGCCACCTAAGGCACCAGCACTCCAGAAAAAGTCATTTATTTCATGGTCTATGAAAATGCAATACACAGCTTTTTGGCTGTGTTCTGAGAAGCACCTAGTCTGAACAGCAGTCATATCAGTACTCTTTCTTGACCAAGGCAAATCATCTCAACTGGCCACCTTCCATTATTACACAGTGCTCTTTGTCATTGACCGTCTTTTTGCTTCCTATATACTACTATTTAAAACTGAATTCCTTTCAAGCTTTCTATCCTTCTTCTTTATCAACATAGTACCTTGGGTGTAGTGAAGAATTAACTTTACCCAAAGAGGGGTCTGGCCTTTGCCCTCAACTACTTGGCTATGATCTTTAGGCCTTCAGAATATTGTGCCTGATGGGACTGTCTTTGTTTGCCTGGGGGCTTTAGCCACCAGACAGTCTAACAATGTGATTTATGATGGGGGCTTTGGGCCACGATGTATGTTTTGTCTCCAACAGGGACTGGGGACTAAAGGCAATAGCTTGACTTCTGAAAAGGGCTGGACTGAAGGTCAGCCACATGGGTAGTGTGAAGGAGCCCCAGCAAAACTGGACACCAGTGGCTGGGCGGGCTTCTCTGGTTGGCAGTACTCTGCATATTGTCACACATCAACTCTGGGAGAAGGTCATACTGTTCATGTCTCCACAAGGGGAGGACAGCTGGAAACTCAATGTCCGCACCTCTTCCCTTGGCTGATTTTGTTGTGTATCCTTTCATTACAATAAGCCGTAGTCCTGAGTATAACAGCTTTCAGTGGGCTCTGAGAGTCGTTTTAGTGAGTTATCAAAACTAAGGGCAGTTTGGGAATCCCCCTTACTCGTACTTGGTATCAGAAGCAAGGATGGCAACTTGTGGGGACTGGTCCCCCTAAGCTGAATAGTTGGCCTCAACTCCTGCCAACTCTGTCTCTCTCTCAAACTAAACCCTAGAGTACCTTGTAATTACTTACCCTTCTTTGAAGAAAGTTACATGCCTTATTTCGTCCTTTTCTCATTTCTCATTTACACTTCAGCTAATTGTGATTAGACTTGTTCTCACTGTTCCACTCTAAATGCTCTGACAGAGATCATGAATAATTGCCTGTTTGCAGCTCAGTCATCTATTTGGTAATTAAACACATTTTTATTTAGTGTCACCACAAGTCAGGTATAATGTTGGGCCATGAGAGTTCAGTGATTACCAAAATAAAAGCATCCCTTGCCCTCACAGCACTTATAGTCCAGTAGGGGGTTCAGGCAAGCCCTCAGAAAACAGCATGTTAAGGTCTATGTTATGGGAAATAAGGGAGCTATGGCAGACTTCCTGGGGGGGTGGTCCCAGCCCCCTCTCCTTAGCAGTTGACACTATTTTTTTTTTTTAGATGGAGTCTCACTCTGTTGCCAGGCAGGAGTGCAGTGGCACGATCTCGTCTCACCGCAACCTCTGCCACCTGGGTTCAAGCGATTCTCCTGCCTCAGCCTCCTGAGTAGCTGGGATTACAGGCACATGCCACCACGCCCAGCTAATTTTTGTATTTTTAGTAGAGACGGGGTTTCACCATGTTGGCCAGGATGGTCTTGATCTCCTGACTTCGTGATCCACCCACCTCGGCCTCCCAAAGTGCTGGGATTATAGGCATGAGCCACCACACCCAGCTGAGCATTTGACATTATTAACTAGCGCCTGATTCTTTCTCCTGGGACTCCTATTTTTCTGACTATTTCTTCTCATTTCCTTTGCTTACACTTTTCCTTTGTGTACCTCTTAAACCCTGGTGTTTTCTGGCATCTGATCTCAGAATTCTTCTCTCTCATCTTTCTACACTCTCTCTAGTAGGTCTCCTTCACTTTGACTGCTGTAATTCCCACCCAAACACAATGATTCTGTGTCTTTATCTCTCACTTAGGCCACACCCCTGAGCTGTAGACATGTGTCATCAGCTCCCTTCTGGACGTTCTTGCATGACTCAAATGGAACTTCACACGTTTCCCCTCAGAACAGTTCTGCCTTCTGTGTTTCTGACATTGGTGAATAATTAGTGTCACCATCTACCTAGGCACAGATGCCAGACAGCTGGCTGTTGGCCTCCACTTCTCCCTCTCTTTACTGCCTCATCCAGTCACCAAAGCCTTTGAGCCTACAGTGTTACAGACATGTGCCATTTTCTCCATCCCTGGCAGCTGCTGTGCAGGCATATGACACGTATTTGGCCAATTGGTTGCTCACTTTGGATTTTAAATTTGGTTTCCCTTCTTCTACCCATGGCCTTTCAGTTTCGTTTCCAAAGAGTGCTTTTTAAAAAATATTAGTCAGGCCAGGCATAGTGGCTCATGCCTATCATCCCAGCACTTGGGGAGGCAGAAGCCAAGGGATCACTGGAGGCCAGGAATTTGAGACCAGCCTGGGCAACATAGCAAGACCCTATCTCTACAAATTAAAAAAAAAATTAGCCACTTGTGGTGGTTCACACTTGTAGTTCCAGCTACTTGGAAAGCTGAGGCAGGAGGATTGCTTAACCAGGAGTATGAGGCTGCAGTGTGCTGTGATTATACCACTGTGCTCCAGCCTGGGCAGCAGAGTAAGACCTTGTCTCTTAAAAAAAAAATAGTTAGATCATGTCACTCCCTGCTCAACATCATCTAATAACTTTCCATCATATTTAGTATCAAATTCAAAGTCATGATTGTTGCCCGGAACAATAATGACCTACATGATCAACTCGTAGCTCACTCTCCATGTTCACTCTGGCCATTTTCCTGTTGCTCAACTGCTTTCTAGCCCCCATGTTGTGCCTACAGCCTGCCAAGCACACTCTGGACTCAGACAGCTGTTCCTTTTGCCTGACATGTTCTTCTCACTAATTCTTTTTTTTTTTTTTTTTTTTTGAGACAGAGTCTCCCTCTGTCGCCCAGGCTGGAGTACAGTGGTGCCATCTCAGCTTACTGCAGCCTCAACCTCCTGGAGTCTAAGTGATTCTCTCACTTCAGCCTCCTAAATAGCTGTAACTACAGGCATGCACTACCCCCAGCCCTGGCTACTTTTTTAAAATTATTAGTAGAGACGCAGTCTCCCTGTGTTGCCTGGGCTGGTCTCTAACCCCTGAGCTCAAGTGATCCTCCCACCTTGGCCTCCCAAAGTGCTGGGATTACAGGCATGAGCCACTGCGCCTGGCCCTTCTCACTCCTCTTATGTGATTCACTCTCTTACTGCAGGTCTTCACTCAAATGAGAGAGAGACTTTCTATGACCATCCTACTGAGTAAAATAGCCACCACTCTCCCAAATCATTCTCTGATCCGTACCCTACTTCATTATTGTTCAAAGCACTTCCCACAGTCCAATGTTGTATTGCTTACTCATTTGCTTACTGGTCTATTTTCTACCTCTCTGACTAGAATGTAAACTCCACAGTGGCCACGGGACATGCCAGCAACACCTCCTTGTCATCTAACGATCAAAATCATGCAATGCGTTGATACCCCCTTGGGGGGAAGGTACAGTGCATCCTCTGAATGAGAACCAGTGCTAGAAGTGAACTGGACACAGGAAATTGTGGTTAGAGATGCAGATGCTCCCTTTTTAATTATTATTATTATTTGTAGAAATGGGGTCCTGCTATGTTGCCAAGGCTGGTCTCTAACTCCTAGGCTCAAGAGATCCTCCTGCCTCAGACTCCCAAAGTGTTAGGATTACAGGCATGAGCCAGCATGCCCAGCCCCATTTTTATTGACCTGATTTCCATCATAGCCTGCAAGATGCTTTGTTTTGATTGTTTATTTTCACTTCTGCCTCCTTCGGTAAACCTGTGAGCGTCCTGAGTGGGGATCAAGATTTGTTTGAGTGTATGATCTAATTTGAATACACACATGTGTGTGTGCATGTGTGTATTTTTCTCCCTGTTGGACTGCTCAGCCTCCACAGCGTGGTGTTCTTCACTGTGATACACCAGGTGTTCTTCAGCAGGTGTAGTGAAACAAAGCAGAGGCTTTGACGTCACCCACGCTGGCCCTCGTGTGACTCACGGCCCAGCCCTGAGCCAGAATCTGCTCCTGTTATTACGGGTATGGTTGTCTCCATTTTACAAATGAAGATATGGAGGCTTACATTCTTCATCTGCAACTCATTGATGGATAACCAGGTAGCCCTTGCCACCTAACCTTTGCTGTTGCCTCCATTACAAAAAGCTCTATGCTCAGCCCTCAGTCGTGATTTTAGAGAGGGCTCCTCAGGTATCAAGAGAAAATGCTGACCGACAGTGTCATTATTTCAGGTTGAGGTGACTGATAGCCCTGCAGTCCTCTCTTCACTCTGTGCTGAGGGAGAATGACCTTTGATTTCTGGCACTCACAGGGGCTGGCAAGGCCTGCAGTCATTTGCAGCTGATTCTGCTGCTTTGTGTCATGAGACATTAAGTGACCTGCTTGGATTCACTGAACTAATTAGTGGCATAGCTGGGATTGGAACTCAATATTCCCTTCTCCAAATGATGGGGTTCCCTCTGTGCTTGGTGTCTTCTTGACTTCTAATGTGTCTGAAATGCATAATTGTTAGAACCCTGGGCCCCTGTAACCTTCACTGGTCAACTCTCATCACCCCAAGCACCCTGATGGATTTGTGGAGCACAGAGGACAATCCCAGTAAACGTGTTTATCACCAATGAGGGCTTTTGTTGCCATCTCTTGTACCTTGGTGACTTGGGATAGAGCACACATAAATCTCCAGGATTATTTTTCACCCTTTTAGTTCTTTTAGTTTAAGGTCTAGAGAGAATGAACAACTTTTGGCCTATTTTGTTAACCTTGACTCACACCTACTTTTTGCCCTGTGACTGAGGCATGAAAATACGTGTTTTTTTCCTTTAGGCCTAGAACAAAGCTGCCACCTTCCCCCACAGTGGTGTTTTTTAAATGCTTGGTTATGACCAATTAGAGGATTGTAAAATCAGTGTAGTGGGGTGATCAGCATTAAAAAAATACAATAGGATATAAAATAAAAAAGTAGTAGTAGAGTACTGTTCTGTGAAATCTTTTATCAGTCACGTGTGCATATGAATGAATGTGTACATGTGTATGTGTATATGTGTGCATGTGCATGTATACAATTTAAAATGTATTTCTCATTATACTTTGGGGTAAAATAATAGGTGTTTTCAACTTGCAGGTGATAATTATGATTTGGCAGGATGTATCCGAATGTCATACCACTCCAGGTAGATTAGAGTCTCTGGAGGGAGGGGCTAGGTGTGTATGTTTTTAAGTTCCTCAGCTGATTATGGCATTATCTTTCTTGCTACCTCCCCAACTCTCTCTCCTCTCTCTCTCTTTCACACACACACATACACACACACACACACTCCACAGTTGTTGCTAACAACCATATCTTATTCATCTGAGTATCCCCCTATGACTGAAGCAGTGGCTGGCACTCCCAGGGCACTCAATAAATGCTCATAATTGTCAAATGGCAAAGGCTTGAAGGCTAAAAGGTGAAATTTATATAGTTTTCTTTCATCATGCCCAGCACACATTTTGCACTTGGTAGTGCCACTCAGTGTGTTTATAATGACTTATGGAAAACAAAAATACAATAATGAGAAGCCAAATGGCTAAAACACGCAGGTGTAATGAATAGTCATTGGACTGAGCTGGCCTTCACCACCCCAAAATAAAGCTCTTTCCCCCTCAATGCACTTGAACAAACCAATCCAAACCAGGAAACCTCAGAAAAGGAGTGACTGCCACCTCCCTAAGTAATAGAGTCGATCTCCTCTTAACCTTGGTGACCCTCAAAAACCAGTAAATTCCTTCTTTTATCTATCCTAAATCCTTTATATTACCCTTTAAGCCAATTTTCTGTTGTACTGTATTCAATGGGAATTGAAAACAGCTGGTCCCCATCTGCTGTAGATTAATTCTTCATGTACTTGAAGCCTATAATTAGGTCATTCCTCAGCCTTCTCTTCTCCAGGCTAAATATCTTATTTCCTTTAGACTTTCCCAAAAGGTTTTATTTTCCAATTATTTAATTGTCTTCATAGTGTTACTCTCAATACCAGGCTCCCTGTCTCCACACAACTCAAGTTGAGAAGGCTGAACAGTGTGAAGGGTCATGGGCATTTAAAGTCACCACTGCCACTTTCAGGGAGTTCCTTTCTGTGAGTTGTTTATTTTCTGAGGGCCATTTAGAAATGCACAGCAGCCTTCAACTGAACAGGACCCTGTCACCCTGAAATTGGAAACACGAAGCAGAATATTATGCTTTGCTTCTACCCTAATTTCAGATACAGATAAGCTGGACTGTAACCTTGATTTTGCATCTCAAAGTCTGTGAATTAGCCAGTGCAAATTTGTGGGATGTAATTCTCATCCTCAATTATAAATGTGTCATTATAATAGCATTCTTTTTTTTTTTTGAGACGGAGTCTTGCTCTGTTGCCCAGGCTGGAGTGCGGTGGTGCAATCTCGGCTCATTGCAACCTCCGCCTCCTGGGTTCAAGCAATTCTCCTGCTTCAGCCTCTTGAGTAGCTGGGATTACAGGTGCACACCACCATGCCCGGCTAATTTTTGTATTTTTAGTAGAGACGGGGTTTCACCATGTTAGTCAGCTGGTCTCAAATTCCTGACCTCATGATCCGCCCACCTCGGCCTCCCAAAGTGCTGGGATTACAGGCGTGAGCCACAGCTCCCAGCCTATAATAGCATTCTTAAAATGGATTTTTAACTTGACTAATCTCAGGTGGAGAGAAGTGTTCAGTGTTCATCCTATTCTTTTTTTTTTTTTTTTTGATGCGGTGTCTCGCTCTGTCACCCAGGCTGGAGTGTAGTAGCAAAATCATAGCTCAGTACAGCCTTGAACTCCTGGGCACAAGTGATCCTCTCACCTCAGTTTCCCGAGTAGCTGGGACTATAGGCACGCACCACCATGGCTGGCTAATTTTTTAATAAGTTTTTTGTACAGATGGGGGTCTCACTATGTTGCCCAAGCTGGTCTTCAACTCCTGACCTCAAGCAATCCTCCCACTTTGGCCTCCCATAGTGCTGGGATTACAGGCGTGAGCCACTGTGCCTGGCCCAAAGTGTTCTTCTTTGAAGTCCAAGAAATATTCTGCTGGTGGAATGTACCCAGAGAGGAAGAAAGCATGTCCAAGCACCATTCTCCAAGGCAGTGGCTCTCCTCCTTTCTGGAAGTACGTGTATGTGACACATTCTCTAGTGTCCAGATTTTGATGAAATACAGAAATATGCATGGATCAATAGATTTTTGAAATGATCAAAATTGTGTCTTTATTTCTGTGGCCCTCTGTTCTGTCTATTGAAACTGTGTTGGAGTTTTATAGCATGACTTTTGGGTTGGAAAAAGTTATCCCCTGGTTGTCTGTCCTTAGAAAGACTCCATCATGACCCAGAAATGATGGCCAGATTATGGTATTTTTTGTTTTACTCTATTAAACATCTCCTCTAGCTGTACCATGCCTTATTCAGAAACAGTCAAAAATGCATGGCTTCTGTTTACTGTGCACAATCCCTTCATAAGGTAGATATTATCATCAGGTATATATATATATATATGTATATATATATATATATGTATGTATGTATATGCTTATGGTTACTTAGGTGGCAGAGCTGGGATTTGGATCTAGCCCTGATTGGTCTCTCTGGTGTCATCAGAGTCACCTTCAGCATGCTTGCTAAAATACAGATCCCTGGATCCCAGGCTCAGATTCTGACTTAGGAGGCAGGACTCAGGAATCTGCACTTTCAGTTTCCCCAGCAAAGTCTTATGCATTGAAAAACACTGTCTAACTATTAGATGCTGGGGCACCTGAATTAGAAAATCTAGACCGTTGTGTCTCAAACTCTGTTGAATGTCTACCCAGGAGTTTGTTGAAAAGAATCCTGGATTCCCCTCCACAGCTACTGAATCAGAACTGAGAAAAATGAAGTTGGATATATTGTTGATGTGCAGCCCGGAGGAATTGGAGGCACAGTGTAATTTGAGGGAACTACTAGTGTGAGTCTTCCTGCCAGTGGTTTCCTATCCCAAGCACTTCTGGATGTTTTGGCGGGAGATGGAGTCTGCTACAGGGAAAGATGGTATGGTAGTGGCTTACAGCTCTTGGCTTCCTAAGTGTGGGAACAAGGGCTAAGGAAACAGTGGGAAGATGAGCGTTGAGAATGCTTGCTGCCTTACCAGGCAACTACTCTTCTTTTTTTTTCAGAGACAAGGGTCTACCTATGTTGCCCAGGCTGGTCTTGAACTCCTGGGCTCAAGTGATCCTCCTCCCTCGGCCTCCCAAAGCATTGGGATTAGAGGCATGACCTTTCCCAACTATCTCTTAAAGAAGGATAAAAAGGATAAAAAGCCATGGTTTTGAAAGCCAAGTATTGCATTTGCTAGCAGAAGTATAGTGAAGGGATAATCACTCGTTATGATGTTGTAGCAGGTACTGTTGCCATGGCAACATAGCAGGGGACTTACAGAGGAGATAGACAGAGGAACAGATGGGACGGGTGTTATTCCATTGAGAACTTAGGGGACGCAAGAAGGTTTACTGAAATGAGCAGCATAAAAAAAAATACTTGGCACACAGCGAAAGCTAGTCCTAGCAGATGAAAACTCAGAAGACTTGGTTCTATGAATATATTTTAAATCTACAAAATGTGTTTTAACAACAGGAGTCAAAGAATCCTCATAGCTGTCTGAGAAGTCCTCATTTGACAGATCTCAATTGCAAGCAGCTCTCTGCTAGTGAATCATATACTGTACCATATGTTCTTGGTATAATGTATGTGGGAAAATGAGTATGGTGTTTGTGCTGAAAAGTCAAAGCCCCATAAATATAATTAAGCTCTCACTAGATGACCTAGAGATAATTGACTGAATTCAGCATAGCAATTTCTTGAGTCAGTATTTACTAGGTAAGTGGATGGAAATAATTTAAGGTTCATGCATATTTCCATGTAAATTTCAGTATTATAATAATTATAGGCAATGTTTAAAAACAAATTGAATTTTAATTCCCTAGATTAACGTTGACTCCTATTTATTGAGTTCATTTTCACTTTGAACTAAGGAGAAGTTGTTATGTAACACTTCAACAGCTACTCTTCATCAGCACCTCAAATTCTCCTAATCAAAATTATGGAAAATAAAACACAACCTCTTTTTTTCAACAACTAAGCTTTATTAGTTCCTTAAATACATAATTACTACATTAAAATAATTTAAAAAGAGGCTGAGTATGATGGCTCTTGCCTGTAATCCCAGCAATTTGAGAAGCTAAGGTGAGAGGATCTCTTGAGCCCAGGAGCTCAAGACCAGCCTGGGCAAGATGATGAGACCCTGTCTCTTTAAAAAAAAAAAAAAAATTAAGCAGGCATAGTGGTGCACACCTGTAGTCCCAGCTACTCGGGAGGCTGAGGTGGGAGGAATGCTTGAGCCTAGGAGTTCGAGGCTGCAGTGAGCTATGATCCATGCCACTGCACCCAACCCAGGTGACAGAGACCCTGTCTCTATTTAAAAAAAAAATAAATAAAACACATGGATTCTATACAAATGTTTATCTCATTACTTGATCACACAGATTTTTTGCCATGGTGAGCAGTCAATAGATGCTGACCTCATTTGGGCAGGAGAAAGGGAATTCCTTACATTTTTCTTGTTTAAATTGGTTCTTGAGCCAAAGTAAGGAAAAGGAAGGAAGGAAGGAAGGAAGGAAGGAAGGAAGGAAGGAAGGAAGGAAGGAAGGAAAGAAAGAAAGAAAGAAGGAAGGAAGGAAGACACCCTGCAAGTGTGACTAAATTTCCCCTAAAATGCTCCTCGGGACAAACTGCTGAGAGACTGTGTCCTCCCTAAGGATCTGCACCTTCCCTGTTTACCTTGTGCTTCTCCATAGATGCTGTGCATTGGACTCTTCCTCACTTGGTCTCCCTGCGATTTTCCAGGTCAGATGATTCCTTTTGCTTCCCAGCCTTCTAAAATGAAACACCTTCCAAGGCAGGCAATAAGGGGATCTCTCTGCTCCTCATGTGTTTGGAGGCCTCTGCTTTTTCCTGCTCTGTGCATAGCCTTGTAAAGGCTCTGCATTTCTGTGTTCCACGCTGCTCACAGATTGCATCTTCAGCCTTCCCAGAATGAACTCGAACTGCTCCCTCCTGTGCCCACACTTCCTGAGAAGTACAGCTACTGAAAACCCACCCTGAAGCCCGGCAACCTTGCTTGGGACATCGCTGAAGAGTTGAACTAAGCGCAGGGCTGTGCGGGACCAAACCTGTCTATTCCTCACCGCCAAAATCTCACCCCTTTCTCATGCCAGCACTAAGGAAAACTGTTTTGGGGAAAAGTGAGATCTGCTTTTACAGTGGCTGACTATGTGAGGAAATTATGATTCCCTGACAGAAATAGATTGGTATAGACATGGCCAGAATGAGAAATAATCTAATTAATGATCCATGTGCTCATTCAGTCTCTTCAGTTCATCTGTGTTTACAATCACCAAATCATTCCTGTGGGCAGAAAATTCTCAAAACAGAGGTTATCTATAAGAAGAAAAGGAATATCGCAAATCCTGGGATGGATCTCTTTATGAGGCAGGAGTCCACTAGTTGCAAAAAAGAGAAACTGATCTGAGCTGGCTTAAGCAAAAAGGGGGACGTTTGTTTTAAAGGTAAGGGAGAGTCTCTGGAAATCCAAGTGCAGAAATGCAAGCTATGCTCAAGCTGGAAGCAGGGAGTGGAAATCCATGGCTGATCTCTCTGTGTCGGCCCCTGCTGGTCTTGCTCTTTCCTCTCTCTCACACTGATTTCCGTTGCTTCTCATTCTTTGTATGGGAAAACATGGCCATAGTCCTGGGGTTCTGCTTCCTGCATTTGGGAGAGAGCCACATTGAAGTGAGATAGATTTAGATATAGATATAGATATAGATATAGATATAGATATAGATATAGATATAGACATAGACATAGATATAGATATAGATAAACTGCATTTCCAGTTTCTTCTGAGAAGAGGTGTATTAGCTCAGCTTGGGACACGTGCACTCTTGATCCAATCAAACATATTTTGGGGGAGGGATCACACTACAAAAATGGCTGCTACATGTCCTGCTGGCCATGCGGATGGCAATGGAATTAGGGGTACAGATAGGGCATTCCCAGAGCTGGGTAAATGAGTTTGAATTGGGTAAACTACAAGACTACCCTCTTTGCCTTGCACAAACAGACACCTTGTTTTTTTCCTTATGCGTTTAAAGATTCCCCACTAACATGATCTAACTGATGCAATTGATATAAATACCAATTTATTCATTATACACCTCTTCCTTAGGCAGGATATCCCAAATTTATGTTCTGCCACTGCATTCAAAAGATGTTTTTGTTTTTGTTGTTGTTATTTTTTGTGATAGGGTCTTGCTATATTGCCCAGGCTGGATTTGAACTCCTGGACTCAAGTGATCCTCCCCACTCTGCCTTCCAAGTAGCTGAGATTACAGATATGGGCCACCGTTCCTGGCCAGAGCTTTTATGAAGTAATTATTCAGGATTAGAGTTCAGGATTTCTTGGTGAATTCCATACCTCTTCCAGTTAAGTCTTGTTTCTGTCTACACATGATATCTCACTGTCTTGCAACCCATAGACTATTTAAAGATACACACTTCTTGCTGGGTGTGGTGGCTCACAGCTGTAATCCTAGCATTTTGGTAGACCAAGGCAGGAGGATTGCTTGAGCTCAGGAGTTTGAAACCAGCATGGAAAACATAGTGAGACCTCGTCTTTACAAAAAATTAAAAATTAGCTGGCACTACAGCCTGGGTGACAGAGTGAGACCCCATCTCAAAAAAAAAAGAAAAAATTAGCCAGGTATGGTGGTGGACACCTGTGGTCCCAGCTACGCAGAAGGCTGAGGTGGGAGGATCATTTGAGCCCTGGAGGTCGAAGCTGCAGTGAGCTATGATCATGCCACTGAACTCCAGCCTGGGCAACAGAGCAAGACCATGTCTCAAAATAAAATAAAACAAAATAACATAAAATAAAATAAAATAAAATAGATACACACTTCTAACACATCTGATATGAAATGGGAGAGGGAAAATTGGAATAAGTCTAATAAAAACCTCTTAGCAGAAAAAAGGGAAGAGCCATCCTGGTAATAGATCTAGAGTTCATGCTTTCTATTGTTAATAAATTATAGGATCTTAAAATCTCAAAGGCATCCATTGGTCATTTGATTGCTGGTAGTGGAGTGAGTTCCTTGGCCAACTGATTTCACTGTCTCGGGTTCTGACTGCTAGATTGCTCTTGTCTAGTGCCTTTCAGGGCTATCTGAAAGTGGCACTTGAAATGATGTGGGATCTGTACAAACAAAGCAGTCTACTTTCTGTTGGTGCAGATACTTGGGCCTTGAGATTGCTTTAGACATTAAGAAATTTTGAGCTCCTTTTCATGAGGCCTGGTTTGTTTTGTTTTTCCTGACAATGCAACTTCCTTAAATCTTAGTTTCATTTGTGGGGACTCCCTTTGCTAATAACTGCCACCAAAAATTCTGTGTATCTGTTTCTTAATATTGGGCCTAGGTTTCCTCTCCCTTGCCTTGGGTTCTCAGCTGGAGAGTTGAGTTTTCTTCCCTAATCTGCCCTGGAATGTTGCCCCAGCCTCTACTGGAAGTGCTGTCCCCTTTGTCTGCCATGAGAGAGTTTAGTTAGGGTCCCTCTACCCAAAGGATGTCTTCAGGAGAGCCTATCCAGATGTCGGGAATGAAAAGTAGTGCAAAGAACAGTAATTATTCACTCCATTTCGTAGCACTTGAAGCTGGACAGACTCACACACACAACACAGCCTGGCTTGCAAAAGCAAGCTGCACATGCTATTGATGGAAGTAGTTGCATATTTTAAATAATGTCCACTATGAAATACTGTTGAATAATATTTAAATAATGTGCTTCTTTCCTCCCTCCAAAACTCTGCTTGCACTTACTCTCTAGTCTTCCATGTTGAACTCTTAGTCCTATGCTCAGAATTAATCCTTTGTCGCCCTACTACCCTTGGACTCCCTTCTTGGTAGTTTGAAGGTGTGAAGCTACTATGCATTTCATATTTTCCTGCTGCTCCAGTCCTAGAACCCTCCCTTAGCCTTTGATCTTACTCTAGTCCTGGAACCCAAAAGATTCTTTACAAGGGCAGGGGATACTTCACAGTGGGGGAGACTTTTTTTCCTTCTTTGTCTTTTTTTTTTCTAGACAGGGGTCTCCTTCTGTCACCAGGCTGGGGTGCAGTGGTGTGATCATAGCTCACTGCAACCTTGACCTCCCTCATGCAAGCAATCCTCAGCCTCCCAAGTAGCTGGTACTATGTAAGCGCACTGCCACACCCAGCTAAGTTTTTTATACTTCTTTTTTTATGGAGATGGGGTTTTGCCATGTTGTCCAGGCTGGTCTTAAACTCCTGGGTTCAAGCAATCCTCCCTCCTTGGCCTCCCAAAGTGCTGAGATTATAGGTACGAGACATTGTGCCTGGCCTGCCTTCTTTGTTTTTAACTACATTTTCTGGATTATTTGTTCCTGGAGCAACTGACTAATTCAGAGACTAAAGTTAGAAGAAAGCATATTCCTCAGAGACAGTGGAGAGTCCTCTGACACTTTCCTCTCAATGGTCATGGCTCTGAAAATCAGTCCTGGACCAGAAGTGAGGGTGTCATGAAGAAATGTTGCTTTGGGTAGAGGGAAAACTGAAATCCAGTTTTCCCCCTACCATGGGTAACCAAGTGGGGCTGTCCTTTGTAAGAAAGGTGAGTGTCTCATGCTTTGGCCTGTCTCCTAGATCCCTCTCCCTCTCCTTCCCTCTTCAGCTTGCTTCCTCCTTCGAAGAACATCTCCTGAGTTCCTGTTCTGTGCTGAGTGTAGTGCTCTGTGGTAGGAATGGAATGGTGTACACAAACAGATACTGTTCCTGTCTTCATAGAGCTCCAAGCCTAGTGCGGGGGGACAATTGATGAATCACATGTAATCATTGTGGAAAGTACTTTGAGAGGGGAAGAATGTATATTGTAGAGCAGAGCAGGGCTGCCTAATGTGGACATGCAACGGCCAGGGAAGACGGTCAGTAACTTTTTTTTTTTTTCCATTTTCTTTTCTTGTCTTTTTTTTTCAGTTTCTTTTCTTGTCTTTTTTTTTTTTTGTGTGTGACAGGGTCTCATTGTGTTGCCCAGGCAGGAGTGCAGTGGTGTGATCATGGCTCACTGCATCCTCGAACTCCTGGGTTCAAGTGATTCTCCTACCTCAGTATCCTCAGTGGCTGGGACAACAGGCATGCCACTATGCTTGGCTAACTTTTAAAGATTTTCATAGAGATGGGGTCTCACTATATAGTCCAGGCTGGGTCTTGAACTCCTGGGCTGAAGTGATCCGCCCATCTTGGTCTGTAAAAGCTCTGGAATTACAGGTGTGAGCCACCACACTTAGGCTCAGTAACTTTATCTATCTATTTATTTATTTTAATTTCACCAAAGCAGTTGAAATTAACTTTGAAATTGAGGTCTGAGCAGTGAATAGGAGTGAGCCAGGGAGTTAGATTTGGTGGTGATGGTGATGACAAACAGGTAGTGAAAATAATCTAGGTAGCAAACGTCTAAAAGATGTCAATGGTGTCTCCCTTCTACTAAGATCTAGTTAGGATAGACTCTAACGCCCAACCCACATTCTGCAGAAGTTCAAAGCCTGCCTCAAGATCTCAGAGGCTGATTCTTGGGTTTGCGCCTGCTACTCCTGTAGCACTCTGCCCTTTCCTCGATTACCACAAAAATCCTCCCACATAAGGAATTTACTTATAAATGAAACTTTCTTCAGCCTTTCGGGGTCACCAGGAGGGATCCCACTGCACACCCTGCTCAGCCAGATTCAGCAGAAAAATAAATTAGAGATTTTTTTCTTCAAAGTCCTTTGCTCATTCACTCCCGGGAGGTTCTCACTTTCCCTTACCCCTTGAATGACTCCATCCTCCACCCTTTTTCTCATTCTTTCATTTCTTCTCCCTACTTCCTCTCAGGGACAAATCCTCAAAACTCCTCTCATTTGCGAAAGTGCTCAGGGGCTCAGCTTTTACCAGTGATCTTTTGGAAAGACAGCCCTCTGATTGTGATGGTGGGAAATCCAGGCTGTTGAGGAGGATTATGAGTAATGAGCTTTCTTGCTCTCCCCATATCATTCCATAGATATTCACAAGTATGGGGATACCTATAATATTAGTTATCCATGTAAACAGGTTATTTTTGTTACTGCTACTGCTCTGCTATGTATTACTACTGCTATTGTTACTCCTCTTCCTCCTGTTACTACTACTACTTACTGAACACTTGCTGGACAAAGCACTTAAAGTCTATCATTTCATCTAATCCTTACAAAAGTGCCATAAAGTAGGTATTATCTCCATGTGACTGTAAAGAAAATGAGGCTTAAGGACTTTAACTTAAAGTTACTCAGCTAGAAAATGGTGGTCAACCCTAAAGCCTTATATTTAATCATCATAATAGAATGTTGCTGTTACAAAGCAACATATTTTGGCTTTTGAATATAGTGATAAATAATGCCACTTCCACATATTTTGGCTTTTGAATATAGTGATAAATAATGCCACTTCCATATATTTTGGCTTTTGAATATAGTGATAAATAATACCACATACACTCTAGCGTAGTCTGCAACTGAAAATATGTACTTTAGTTGGAAAACATCTTCATATTGGGAAAACATCTTCAAATCTATAATGAAAGTCAATGAGAAAATATATTTGAAAATTTCGCTGTTTTTTTTTTTTTTCCATCATACTCTAAGTTCTGGGATATATGGGCAGAAACTGCAGATTTTTTACATAGTTATACATGTGCCATGGTGGTTTGCTGCACCCATCAACTCGTCATCTACATTAGGTATTTCTCCTAATGCTATCCCTCCCCTTGCCCCCCACTCTCCGACAGGCCCTGGTGTGTGATGTTCCCCTCCCTGTGCCCATATGTTCTTATTGTTCAACTCCCACTTATGAGTGAAAACATGCAGTGTTTGGTTTTCTGTTTCTGTGTTAGTTTGCTGAGAATGATGGTTTCCAGCTTCATCCATGTCCCTGCAAAGGACATGAACTGATCCTTTTTTATGGCTGCACAGTATTCCATGGTATTATATGTGCCACATTTTCTTTATCCAGTCTATCATTAATGGGCATTTGGGTTGGTTCCAAGTCTTTGCTATTGTGAATAGTGCTGCAATAAACATACATGTGCATGTGTCTTTATAGTAGAATGATTTATAATCCTTTGGGTATATACCCACTAATGGGATTGCTGGGTCAAATGGTATTTCTGGTTCTAGATCCTTGAGGAATCACCACACTGTCTTCCACAATGGTTGAACTAGTTTACATTCCCACCAACTGTGTAAAAGTGTTACTATTTCTCCACATGCTCTCCAGCTTCTGTTGTTTTCTAACTTTTTAATGATCACCATTCTAACTGGTGTGAGATGGTATCCCACTGTGGTTTTGATTTACATTTCTCTAATGACCAGTGATGATGAGCTTTTTTCATATATTTGTTGGCTGCATAAATGTCTTCTTTTGAGAAGTGTCTGTTCATATCCTTTGCCCACTTTTTGATGGGGTTGTTTGTTTTTTTCTTGTAAATTTGTTTAAGTTCTTTGTAGATTCTGGATATTAGCCTGTTGTCAGATGGATAGATTATTAAAATTTTCTCCCATTCTGTAGGTTGCCTGTTCACGCTGATGATAGTTTCTTTTGCTGTGCAGAAGCTCTTTAGTTTAATTAGACCCCATTTGTCAATTTTGGCTTTTGTTGCCATTGCTTTTGGTGTTTTAGTCATAAAGTCTTTGCCCATGCCTGTGTCCTGAATGGTATTGCCTAGGTTTTCTTCTAGGGTTTTCATGGTTTTAGGTCTTACATTTAAATCTTTAACCCATTTTGAGTTAATTTTTGTATAAGGTGTAAGGAAAGGGTCCAGTTTCAGTTTTCAGCATATGGCTGGCCAGTTTTCCCAACACCATTTATTAAATAGGGAATCCTTTCCCAGTTGCTTGTTTTTGTCAGGTTTGTTAAAGATCAGATGGTTGTAGATGTGTGGTGTTATTTCTGAAGGCTCTGTTCTGTTCCATGGTTCTGTATATCTGTTTTGGTACCAGTACTGTGCTGTTTTGGTTACCGTAGCCTTGTAGTATAGTTTGAAGTCAGGTAGCATGATGCCTCCAGCTTTGTTCTTTTTGCTTAGGATTGTCTTGGCTATACAGGCTCTTTTTTGGTTTCATACGAAATTTAAGGTATTTTTTTCTAATTCTGTGAAGAAAGTCAATGGTAACTTGATGGGAATAGCATTGAATCTATAAATTACTTTGGGCAGTATGGCCATTTTCATGATATTGATTCTTCCTATCCATGAACACAGAATATTTTTCCATTTGTTTGTATCCTCTCTTATTTCCTTGAGCAGTGGTTTGTAGTTCTCCTTGAAGAGGTCCTTCACATCCCTTGTAAGTTGTATTCCTAGGCATTTTATTCTCTTTGTAGCAATTGTGAATGGGAATTCATGCATAATTTGGCTCTCTGGTTGTCTATTATTTGTGTATAGGAATGCTTGTGATTTTTGCACATTGATTTTGTATCCTGAGACTTTCCTGAAGTTGCTTATCAGCTTAAGGAGATTTTCGGCTGAGATTATGGCATTTTCTAAATATACAATCATGTCATCTGCAAACAGAGACAATTTGACTTCCTGTCTTCCTATTTGAATACACTTTATTCTTTCTCTTGCCTGACTGCCCTGGCCAGAACTTCCAATACTGTGTTGAATAGGAGTGGTGAGACAGGGCATCCTTTTCTTGTGCTGGTTTTCAAAGGGAATACTTCCAACTTTTGCCTATTTAGTATAATACTGGCTGTGGGCTTTTCATAAATAGCTCTTATTATTTTGAGATATGTTCCATCAATACCTAGTTCATTGAGTGTTTTTAACATGAAGTGGTGGTGAATTTTATTGAAGGCCTTTTCTGGATCTATTGCGATAATCATGTGGTTTTTGTCATTGGTTCTGTTTATGTGATGGATTATGTTTATTGATTTGCCTATGTTGAACCAGTCTTGCATCCCAGGGATGAAGCTGACTTGATGTGGTGGATAAACTTTTTAATGTGCTGCTGGATTCGGTTTGCCAGTATTTTACTGAGGATTTTTGCATTGATGTTCATCAGGGATATTGGCCTGAAATGTTCTTCTTTTGTTGTGTCTCTGCCAGGTTTTGGTATCAGGATGATGCTAGCCCCATAAAGTGAGTTAAGGAGGAGTCTCTCTTTTTCTATTGTTTGGAATCATTTCAGAAGGAATGGTACCAGCTCCTCTTTGTACTTCCGGTAGAATTTGGCTGTGAATCTGTCTGGTCCTGGGCTTTTTTTGGTTGGTAGGCTATTAATTACTGCCTCAATTTCAAAACTTGTTATTGGTCTATTCAGGGATTCAACGTCTTCCTGGTTTAGTCTTGGGAGGGTGTATGTGTCCAGGAATTTATCCATTTCTTCTAGATTTTCTAGTTTATTTGCATAGAGATGTTTATAGTATTCTCTGATGGTAGTTTGTATTTCTGTGGGATCGGTGGTGATATCCCTTTATCATTTTTTATTGTGTCTATTTGATTCTTCTCTCTTTTCTTCTTATTAGTCTGGCTAGTGGTCTATTTTTTCAGTCTTTTCAAAAAACCAGCTCCTGGATTCACTGATTTTTTT
The DNA here is from genome assembly GCF_028878055.3 of Symphalangus syndactylus. NCBI lineage: Eukaryota > Metazoa > Chordata > Mammalia > Primates > Hylobatidae > Symphalangus > Symphalangus syndactylus. The sequence continues at coordinate 57,463,338 of NC_072429.2, forward strand.
GAAGGGTTTTTTGTGTCTCTGTCTCTTTCAGTTCTGCTCTGATCTTAGTTATTTCTTGTCTTCTGCTATCTTTTGAATTTGTTTGTTCTTGCTTCTCTAGTTCTTTTAATTGTGATGTTATGGTGTTGATTTTAGATTTTTCCCACTTTCTCCTGTGGGCATGTAGTGCTATAAATTTCTCTCTAAACACTGCTTTAGCTGTGTCCCAGAGATTCTGGTCTGTTGTATCTTCATTCTCATTGATTTCAAAGAACTTATTTATTTCTGCCTTAATTTCATTATTCACCCAGTAGTCATTCAGTAGCAGGTTGTTCAGTTTCCATGTAGTTGGGCAGTTTTGAGTGAGTTTCTTAATCCTGAGTTCTAATTTGATTGCACTGTAGTCTCAGAGACTGTTTGTTCTGATTTCCATTCTTTTGCATTTGCTGAGGAGTGTTTTACTTCCAGTTATGTGGTTGGTTTTGGAATAAGTGCTATGTGGTGCTGAGAAGATTGTGTAGTCTGTTGATTTGGGGTGGAGAGTTCTGTAGATGTCTATTAGGTCTGCTTGGTCCAGAGCTGAGTTCAAGTCCTGAATATCATTGTTAATTTTCTGTCTTGTTGATCTGTCTAATATTGACAGTGGGGTGTTCAAGTCTCCCACTATTATTGTGTGGGAGTCTAAGTCTCTTTGTAGGTCTCTAAGGACTTGCTTTATGAATCTGGGTGCTCCTGTGTTGGGTGCATATATATTTAGGACAGTTAGCTCTTCTTGTTGCATTGATCCCTTTACCATTATGTAATGTCCTTCTTTGTCTTTTTTGATCTTTGTTGGTTTAAAGTCTGTTTTATCAGAGACTAGGATTGCAACCCCTGCTTTTTTTTTTTTTTTTTTGCTTTCCATTTGCTTGGTAAATTTTCCTCCATCCCTTTATTTTGAGCCTATGAGTGTCTTTGCACGTGAGATGAGTCTCTTGAATACAGCACACCGATGGGTCTTGACTCTTTATCCAATTTGCCAGTGTATGCCTTTTAATTGTGGGCATTTAGCCTGTTTATGTTTAAGGTTAAAATTGTTATGTGTGAATTTGATCCTGTCATTATGATGCTAGCTGATTATTTTGCTCATTAGTTGATGCAGTTTCTTCATAGTGTCAATGGTCTTTACATTTTGGTATGTTTTTGCAGTGACTGGTACCAGTTGTTCCTTTCCATGTTTAGTGCTTTCTTCAGGAGCTCTTGTAAGGCAGGCCTGTTGGTGACAAAATCTCTCAGCATTTGCTTGTTTGTAAAGGATTTTATTTCTCCTTCACTTATGAGTTTGAGTTTGGCTGGATATGAAATTCTGGGTTGAAAATTCTTTTCTTTAAGAATGTTGAATATTGGCCTCTACTCTCTTCTGGCTTGCAGGGTTTCTGCAGGGATATCTGCTGTTAGTCTGACGGGCTTCCCTTTGTGGATAACACTACCTTTCTCTCTGGCTACGCTTAACATTTTTTCCTTCATTTCAACCTTGGTGAATCTGACAATTATATGTCTTGGGGTTGCTCTTCTCAAGGAATATCTTTGTGGTGTTCTCTGTATTTCCTGAATGTGTATGTCGACCTGTCTTTCTAGGCTGAGGAAGTTCTCCTGGATAATATCCTGAAGTGTGTTTTCCAACTTGGTTCCATTCTCCTCATCACTTTCAGGTACACCAATCAAATGTAGGTTTGGTCTTTTTACATAATCCCATATTTCTTGGAGGCTTTGTTTGTTCCTTTTCATTCTTTTTTCTCTAATCTTGTCTTCACACCTTATTTCATTAAGTTGATCTTCAGTCTGTGATATTCTTTCTTCTGCTTGATTGATTCAGCTAGTGATACTTGTGTATGCTTCACAAAGTTCTCAGGCTGTGTTTTTCAGCTCCATTAGGTCATTTATGTTCTTCTCTAAACTGGTTATTCTAGTTAGCAATTCCTCTAACCTTTTATCAAGGTTCTTAGCTTCATTGCATTGGGTTAGAACATGCTCCTTTAGCTTGGAAGACTTTGTTATTATCTACCTTCTGAAGCCTACTTCTGTCAATTCATCAAACTCATTCTCCATCCGGTTTTGTTCCCTCAGTGGCAAGGAGTTTGATCCTTTGGAGGAGAGGAGGCATTCTGGTTTTTGGAATTTTCAGCATTTTTGCTCTGCTCTGGTTTTTCCTTATCTTCATGGATTTATTTACCTTTCGTCTTTGCTGTTGGTGACCTTGGGATGGAGTTTTTGCGTGTCATCCTTTTTGTTGTTGTTGATACTGTTGTTTTCTGTTTGTTAGTTTTCCTTCTAACAGGCCCGTCTGCTGCTGGTCTGCTGGAGTTTGCTGGGGGTCCATGCTAGACCATTTTTGTCTGGGATTCACCAGGCAGAGGTTGCAGAACAGCAAAGATTGCTGCCTGCTCCTTCCTCTGGAAACTTCATCCCAGAAGGGCACCCACCAGAGGCCAGCCAGAATTCTCCTTTATGAGGTGTTTATCGACCCCTGCTGGGAGGTATCTCCCTGTCAGGAGTCATGGGGGTCAGGGACCCACTTGAGGAGGTAGTCTGTCTTTTAGCAGAGCTCTAGCGCTGTGCTGGGAGATCCACATCTTCAGAGCTGGCAGGCAGGAATATTTAAGTCTGCTGAAGCTGTGCCCACAGCCACTCCTTTCCCCAGATGCTCTGTCCCAGGTAGATGGGAGTTTTATCTATAAGCCCCTGACTGAGGCTGCTGCCTTTCTTTCAGAGATGCCCTGCTCAGAGAGGAGGAATATGGAGAGGCAGTTTGGCTACAGTGGCTTTGCCAAGCTGTGGTGGGCTCCATGCAGTCCAAATTTCCCTGAGGCTTTGTTTACACTGGGAGGGGAAAACCACCTACTCAAGCCTCAGTAATGGCAGACGCCCCTCCCCGCACCAAGCTTGAGCATCTCAGGTCGACTTCAGACTGCTGTGCTGCCAGTGAGAATTTCAAGCCAGTGGATCTTAGCTTGCTGGGCTCTGTGGAGGTGGGATCCGCTGAGCTAGGCCACTTGGTTCCCTGGCTTCAGCCCCCTTTACAGGGGAGTGCATGGTTTGTCTTGCTGGCATTCCAGGCGCCACTGAGGTATGAAAAAAAAAAAAAAAACTCCTGCAGCTAGCTTGGTGTCTGCCCAAACAGCTCTCTGGTTTTGTGCTTGAAACCCGGGGCCCTGGTGGTGTAGCACCTGATGCAATCTCCTGTTCTGTGGGTTGTGAAGACTGTGGGAAAAGCATAATATCTGGGCCAGATAGCTCCATCCCTCATGGCTGCTCACAGTTTCCCTTGGCTAGGGGAGGGAATTCCCCAACCCCTTGTGCTTCCCAGGTGAGGTGATGCCCCACCCTGCTTCTGCTTGCCCTCCGTGGGCTGCACCTACTGTCTAACCAGTCCCAATTAGATGAACCTTGTATCTCAGTTGGAAATGCAGAAATCACCCGCCTTCTGCATTGGTCTCATTGGGAGCTGAAGACCAGAGCTGTACCTATTTGGCCATCTTGCCCAGGAATCCCTCTCAGCTATCTTTTCGGGAACCCGTCTATAAAGTATGGTTTATACTTTATATAATGTTGAATTGTGTTCTAGTTAATTTCCTAAAGGACTTCACAGTTGCACTTATGAAAATGATATTATATTGAAATGATATTTGCATAAGAAAAAGCATGCGATTAATTGCATATTGCTTGAGTGTTCATCTGTGAATGTGAAAAATAAGCTGTTTTTATTTATTCCTTGCATATAAGCAAAACAATAAAAGTCTTTGCAAATATCTAATATATTTTGGGACCACATGTACCAATTTCTGCATTAGTTTTTCTCTCACTTCCTACCACCAAACCGATCACTCAGAATCACTCCAACTGAACTTCCAAAATATTATCTGTGAACTGTGACTCAAAATGCTTCACATACTCCCATAACACCCTCTTTTTCAAGCTTTGAAAATTACAGAATTAAAATGCAAGATTTTCATGGTTCAGTGGAAAGAATGTGAGATTTATAATCAGAAAACTAGTATTTGCATTTTGGCTCCAACATTTTCCAGCTGTATGACTTACCAACATCAGGTTACTTTTCTGTCAAATGGTGTTAAGGAAATATGGAGGTCTAGGTAAAGAGTGGATGGACATATGCCAAATACCTCATGTCAGAAACATGCTGTGTTAAGTCCTTCACATCCATAATGCCATTTCATCCTCATGACAATCCTCTATGGTAAATACTATTATTCTTTACTTACAGAACAAGAGGCAAAGGCTCAGGGAAGTCACAATATATCCATGAACTTATTAACTGTCAGGATCAGTGGCAAAGAACTCCCACGCAATTTCTTGCTGGAGAAGGAAGACCATGGAAGCTGTGCTTCCTTTAAAACCTTCTGTTCCTTATCTCTTCTTTGACCAAGTTTGTTTTTGAAGCTTTCCCTTTGGTCCTCAAATTAGTCCTTTTCCTCTTCACTTGCAGATGTGGCCCCTTCCCCTACCCACTTTAGGTTCTTGATATTCTATCTTTTCTATCTCTCAGTCTACATTTGGTGGCAGAGGGAGTGGGGTTGTGTTTTCATCTCTTCTCTCTTGAGTTTCTTGTCCTCATGCAGACATCCTGTCTGGGACGTTTTCCTTTGTCCTGAGATACCTGTTCAGGATCACTATCTCCTTAAAGTATTGTCTAAAAAGCAAATATAAAACACAGAAAATAGTAGCAACATATATTTTTTAAATTACATTTTTAGTTGTTTGTTGCAGATGATAAATAACACAATTACTTTTTGTATATTGACATTATGATCAAGAAACTTACTGAATGTTATTATTATTTCTGGGAGTTTATCTGCAGATATTCTTGGATTTTCTACAGTCAATTATATTTTTTGCCAATATAATAGTTTTGTTTATGGTGTTACTATGCAGGCTAATGTATCCATTATAATATCAAATAGATGAAGTGATATAGGGCAGGGCATGCTTTTCTTGTTGATGGTAATAAGTGCTTCTAACTTTTTATGAGTAATTACAATTTTCTGCTCTCAGTTTCTTGAAATGTCTCTTGTATATCTGTTGAGATTATCAAAGACATCAAGATGTGGAAAAAGCATTTAGAAAAGTAACTATACACATTTACTATTTTTACTATTCTTTTTTTTTTTTCGAGATGGAGTCTTGCTCTGTCTCCCAGGCTGGAGTGCGGTGGTGTGATCTCAGCTCACTGCAACCTCTGCCACCTGGGTTCAAGTGATTCCCCTGCCTCAGCCTCCTGAGTACCTGGGATTACAGGTGTGTGCCACCACACCTGGCTAATTTTTGTATTTGTAGTAGAGATGGGGTTTCGCCATGTTGGCTAGGCTGGTCTCAAACTTCTGACCTCATGTGATCCGCCTGCCTCAGCCTCCCAAAGTCCTGGGATTACAGGTGTGAGCCACTGTGCCCTGCCACAAATTTACTATTTTTAAAAGTAATTATTTTGACATAATATCAGAGGTTTGACAATGCACCTGTTAGGGAAGCTATGGGGAACAGGTAGTACCATATATTCCTGGTGAGAATACAAACTGACACAATCCCTATAGAGGAGAATTTGGTGGTTTCAAGCAAAATTCCATATTGATTTACTCTTTGACTCAGATATCCCACCTATAGGAATTTAGTCTAAAGATACTGATATGGCTTGGCTGTGTTCCCACCCAAGTCTCATCTTGAATTTCAATTCCCATAAAACCCACGTGTCTAGGGAGAGACCTAGTGGGAGGTGATTGGATCATGGGAGCGGTTTCCCCCATGCTGTTCTTGTGATAATGAGTGAGTTCTCAGGAGATCTGATGGTTTTATAAGGAGCTCTTGCCCTTTCACTCCTCACTCTTCTCTCTCCTGCCACCATGTGATGAAGGTCCTTGCTTCCCTTTGGCCTTGTGCCATGATTGTAAGTTTCCTGAGGCCTCCCCAGCCGTGCAGAACTGTGAGTCAATTAAATCTCTTTCCTTTAGAAATTATCCGGTCTTGGAAAGTTCTTTATAGCAATGTGAAAATGGACTAGTACAAATATACTTGCAAAAATACAAAAGTACTAATAGGCTATTAATTGCAGTGCTATTTGTGATAGTAAAATACTGGAGGCAAACCAAATGCCCATCAACAGTGTTCTTGTTGATAAACAATGGTGCATCTGTCTAGTAAAATATAATAAAACTATAAGAAAATGGCTGGGCACAGTGGCTCACACCTGTAATCCCAGCACTTTGGGAGGATGAGGCAGGTGGATCACCTGAGATCAGGAGTTTGAGACCAGCCTGGCCAACATGGCAAAACCCCATCTCTACTAAAAAAAAAAAATTAGCTGGGCATGGTGGCACATACCTGTAATCCCAGCTACTTGGGAAGCTCAGGCAGGGAGAGCTGTTTGAACCCAGGAGGCGGAGGTTGCAGTGAGCCGAAATTGTGCCACTGCACTCCAGCCTGGGCGACAGAGCAAGGCTCCATCTCAAAACAAAACAAAACAAAAAAACTATAAGAAAATAATGTAGAAGATCTCTCTCTCTCTCTCTCTCTCTCTCTCACATATATATGCATGAAAAGAACTAAGTGCAAAAGAGTGTACATTATATGCTGTACTTGGGTAAGGAAATGAAAAAATCTATAATATTTTCTTATATATTAAAAAACAAACAATGAGAGGGTAGAAACTGAAAGCTAATACAAATAGTTACCTGTGGGGGCAGAAAGAAATATGGGGAAGTCATAGACCGACAATAGACTTTTCTAAATTTACCTTTTTTACTAGTTTCACTATGGAACCATGTAATGTCTTACATTAAAAAATTAAATAAAAACCCAAACAAGGCATACCCCCCAAATTAACAACAAATGGAAACACACTTACCTAACTGATAGGAAGTTGGTGGCATAAGCACACAGAAAAGACTTAAGTGACTTTAAAGCATAGTATTTAAACTCTAGATTTTGTTTGTTTAGTTTTTTTTTTTTTTTTTTTTTTTTTTGAGACAGAGTTTCACTCTGTTGCCCAGGCTGGAGTGCAGTGGCACAATCCTGGCTTACTGCAACCTCTGCTTCCCAGGTTCAAGTGATTCTTGTGCCTCAGCCTCCTGAGTAGCTGGGATTACAGGAATGTGCCATCACACCCAGCTAATTTTTGTATTTTTATTAGAGACAGGGTTTTACCATGTTGATCAGGCTGGCCTTGAACTCCTGACCTCAAGTGATCCACCTGCCTTTGCGTCCCAAAATGCTGGGATTACAGGCATGAGCCACTGTACCTGGCCTAACTCTACATTTTGAAGAAGCTATATCCCAAGGGCAAAAAAATCCACCAAAAACCTTTTTGCTGCATTCAGTGGTTTTATTTTTGGCAATAATAGATTAGTCTATATTTTAGACTTAGTTGAGGTATTATTATTTTTGAAGTAGAAATGTGAATATATACAAAATTAGTAGTAATTATGTGAATGTCATTAGGACCTAAGATTTGTAGTATAAGATAAATTAAATATGAATATAAAATAAAATAATTTAAGTCCAAGATGGCCAAATAGGAACAGCTCCGGTCTGCAGCTCCCAGCATGATCTACACAGAAGACAGGTGATTTCTGCATTTACAACTGAGGGACCTGGTTCATCTCATTGGGACTGGTTGGACAGTGGGTGCAGCCCACAGAGGGCGAGCCAAAGTGGGGTGGGGCATCGCCTCACCCAGGAAGCACACAGGGTCAGAGGATTTCCCTTTCCTAGCCAAGGGAAGCTGTGACAGACAGAACCGGGAAAATCAGGACACTCCCGCCTTAATACTGTGCTTTTCCAACAGTCCTAGCAAATGGAACACCAGGAGATTATATCCCGCACCTAGCTTAGCAGGTCCTACGCCCACAGAGCCTTGCTCACTGCTAGCACAGCAGTCCAAGATCGAATTGCGAGGTGGCAGCCTGGCTGGGAGAGGGGCGTCCCCCATTGCTGAGGCTTGAGTAGGTAAACAAAGCGGCTGGGAAGCTCAAACTGAGTGGAGCCCACCGCAGCTCAATGAGGCCTACCTCCCTCTGTAGACTCCACCTCTGGGGGCAGGGCACAGCTGAACAAAAGGCAGCAGAAACTTCTGCAGACTTAAATGTCCCTGTCTGACAGCTTTGAAGAGAGCAGTGGTTCTCCCAGCATGGTGTTTGAGCTCTGAGAATGGACAAACTGCCTCCTCAAGTGGGTCCCTGACCCCTGTGTAGCCTAAATGGGAGACACCTCCCAGTAGGGGACGACTGACACTTCATACAGCTGGATGCCCCTCTGAGACAAAGCGTCCAGAGGAAGGATCAGGCAGCAATATTTGCTCTTCTGCAATATTTGCTGTTCTGCAGCCTCTGCTGGTGATATCCAGGCAAACAAGGTCTGGAGTGGACCTCCAGCAAACTCCAACAGAGCTGCAGTTGAGGGATCTGACTGTTAGAAGGAAAACTATCAGAAGGAAAACTAACAAACAGAAAGGAATAGCATCAACATCAACAAAAAGGCATCCACACCAAAACCCCATCTGTAGGTCACCATCATCAAAGACCAAAGGTAGATAAAACCACAAAGATGGGGAGAAACCAGAGCAGAAAGCTGAAAATTCTAAAAACCAGAGTGCCTCTTCTCCTCCAAAGGATCTCAGCTCCTCGCCAGCAACAGTACAAAGCTGGATGGAGAATGACTTTGGCGAGTTGACAGAAGTAGGCTTCAGAAGGTCAGTAATAACAAACTTCTCTGAGCAAAAGAAGGATGTTCAAACCCATTGCAAGGAAGCCAAAAACCTTGAAAAAATATTAGATAAATGGCAAACTATAATAAACCATGTGGAGAAGACCTTAAATGACCTGATGGAGCTGAAAACCATGGCATGAGAACTACATGACACATGCACAAGCTTCAGTAGCTGATTCAATCAAGTGGAAGAAAGGGTATCAGTGATTGAAGATCAAATTAATGAAATAAAGTGAGAAGAGAAGTTTAGAGAAAAAAGAGTAAAAAGAAACAAATAAAGCCTCCAAGAAATATGGGACTATGTGAAAAGACCAAATCTACATTTGATTGGTGTACCTGAAAGTGATGGGGAGGGTGGAACCAAGCTGGAAAACATTCTTCAGGATATTATCCAGGAGAACTTCCCCAATCTAGTAAGGCAGGCCAACATTCAAATTCAGGAAATACAGAGAACACCACAAAGATACTCCTCAAGAAGAGCAACCCCAAAACACATAATTATCAGGTTCACCAAGGTTGAAATGAAGGAAAAAATATTAAGGGCAGCCAGAGAGAAAGGTCGGGTTACCCACAAAGGGAAGCCCATCAGACTAACAGCTGATCTCTCGGCAGAAACTCTATAAGCCAGAAGAGAGTGGGGGCCAATATTCAACATTCTTAAAAAGAATTTTCAATCCAGAATTTCATATCCAGCCAAACTAAGCTTCATAAGCAAAGGAGAAATAAAATTCTTTACAGACAAGCAAATGCTGAGAGATTTTGTCACCAAGAGGCCTGCCTTACAAGAGCTCCTGAAGGAAGCACTAAACATGGAAAGGAAAAACCGGTACCAGCCACTACAAAAACATGCCAAATTGTAAAGACCATTGATGCTAGGAAGAAACTGCATCAACGAATGAGCAAAATAACCAGCTAACATCATAATGACAGGATCAAATTCACACATAACAGTATTAACCTTAAATGTAAATGGGCTAAATTCCCCAATTAAAGACAGAGACTGGCAAATTAAACAGAGTCAAGACCCATCAGTGTATTGTCTTCAGGAGACCCAACTCATGTGCAGAGACACACATAGGCTCAAACTAAAGGGATGGAGGAAAATTTACCAGGCAAATGGAAAGTAAAAAAAAAGTGGGGGTTGCAATCCTAGTCTCTGATAAAACAGACTTTAAACCAACAAAGACCAAAAGAGACAAAGAAGGACATTACATAATGGTAAAGGGATCAATGCAACAAGAAGAGCTACCTATCCTAAATATACATGCAGCCAATACAGGAGCACCCAGATTCATAAAGCAAGTCCTTAGAGACATACAAAGAGACTTAGACTCCCACACAATAATAATGGGAGACTTGAACACCCCACTGTCAATATTAGACAGATCAACACAACAGAATGTTAACAATGATATCCAGGACTTGAACTCAGCTCTGGACCAAGCAGACCTAATAGACATCTACAGAACTCTCCACCCCATTTCAACAGAATATACACGCTTCTCAGCACCATATCACACTTATTCCACAATTGACCACATAGTTGGAAGTAAAGCACTCCTCAACAAATGTAAAAGAACAGAAATCACAACAAACATTCTCTCAGACCACAGTGCAATCAAATTAGACCTCAGGATTAAGAAACTCACTCAAGGCTGGGTGCGGTGGCTCATGCCTCTAATCCCAGCACTTTGGGAGGCCGAGGTGGGTGGATCACCAGAGGTTGGGAGTTCGAAACCAGCCTGACCAACATGGAGAAACCTCGTCTCTACTGAAAATACAAAAAGATTAGCCAGGTGTGGTGGCACACGCCTATAATCCCAGCTACTAGGGAGGCTGAGGCAGGAGAATCGCTTGAACCTGGGAGGCAGAGGTTGTGGTGAGCCGAGATTGTGCCATTGCACTCCAGCCTGGGTAACAAGAGTGAAACTCCATCTCAAAAAAAAAAAGAAAAGAAAAGAAAAAGAAAAAAGAAACTCACTCAAAACTGCACAACTACATGGAAACTGAACCACCTGTTTCTGAATGACTGCTAGGTAAATAATGAAATGAAGGCAGAAATAAAGATGTTCTTTGAAACCAATGAGAACAAAGACACAATGTACCAGAATCTCTGGGACACATTCAAAGCAGTGTGTAGAGGGAAATTTATAGCACTAAAGGCCCACAAGAGAAAGCAGGAAAGATCTAAAATCGACACCCTAACATCACAATTAAAAGAACTAGAGAAGCAAGAGCAAACACATTCAAAAGCTAGCAGAAGGCAAGAAATAACTAAGATCACAGCAGAACTGAAGGAGATAGAGACACAAAAAACCCTTCAAAAAATCAATGAATCTAGGAGCTGGTTTTTTGAAAAGATCAACAAAATAGTCTGCTAGCAAGACTAATAAAGAAGAAAAGAGAGAAGACTCAAATAGATGCAATAAAAAATGATAAAGGGGATATCACCACCGATCCCACAGAAATACAAACTACCATCAGAGAATACTATAAACACCTCTATGCAAATAAGCTAGAAAATCTAGAAGAAATGGATAAATTCCTGGACACATACACCCTCCCAAGACTAAACCAGGAAGATGTTGAATCCCTGAATAGACCAATAACAGGGCTCTGAAATTGAGGCAATAATTAATAGCCTACTAACCAAAAAAAGTCCAGGACTAGACGGATTCACAGCCGAAATCTACCAGAGCTACAAAAAGGAGCTGGTACCATTCCTTCTGAAACTATTCCAATCAATAGAAAAAGAGAGAATCCTCCCTAACTCGTTTTATGAGGCCAGCATCGTTCTGATACCAAAGCCTGGTTGAGACACAACAAAAAAAGAGAATTTTTAGACCAATATCCCTGATGAACATCGATGCAAAAATCCTCAATAAAATACTAGCAAACCGAATCCAGCAGCACATCAAAAAGCTTATCCACCAAGATCAAGTTGGCTTCCTCCCTGGGATGCAAGGCTGGTTCAACATACACAAATCAATAAATGTAATCCATCACATAAACAGAACCGAAGACAAAAACCACATGATCATCTCAATAGATGCAGAAAAGGACTACGACAAAATTCAACAGCACTTCATTCTAAAAACTCTCAATAAACTAGGTATTGATGGAATGTCTCTCAAAATACTAAGAGCTATTTTGGACACACCCACAGCCAATACCATCCTGAATGGGCAAAAACTGGAAGTATTCCCTTTGAAAACTGGCACAAGACAGGGATGCCCTCTCTCACCACTCCTATTCAACATACTGTTGGAAGTTCTGGTCAGGGCAATCAGGCAACAGAAAGAAATAAAGGGTATTCAGTTAGGAAAAGAGGAAGTCAAATTGTCCCTGTTTGCAGATGACATGATTGTATATTTAGAAAACCCTATTGTCTCAGCCCCAAATCTCCTTAAGCTGATAAGCAACTTCAACAAAGTCTCAGGATACAAAATCAATGTGCAAAAATCACAAGCATTCCTATACACCAATAACAGACAAACAGAGAGCCAAATCGTGAGTGAACTACCATTCACAATTGCTACAAAAAGAATAAAATACCTAGGAGTCCAACGTACAAGGGATGTGAAGGACCTCTTCAAGCAGAACTACAAATCACTGCTCATCAAAATAAAAGAGGACACAAACAAATGAACATTCCATGCTTGTGGACAGGAAGAATCAATATCATGAAAATGGCCATACTGCCCAAGGTAATTTATAGATTCAATGCCATCCCCATCAAGCTACCAATGACTTTTTTCACATAATTGGAAAAAACTACTTTAAAGTTCACATGGAACCAAAAATGAGCCCACACTGCCAATACAATCCTAAGCAAAAAGAACAAAGCTGGAAGCATCATGCTACCTGACTTCAAACTATACTACAAGGCTACAGTAACCAAAACAGTATGGTACTGGTACCAAAACAGAGATATAGACCAATTGAATAAAACAGAGTCCTCAGAAATAATGCCACACATCTACAACCATTTGATCTTTAACAAACCTGACAAAAACAAGCAACTGGGGAAAGGATTCCCTATTTAATAAATGGTCCTGGGAAAACTGGCTAGCCATATGTAGAAAGCTGAAACTGGATCCCTTCCTTAAATCTTATACAAAAATTAATTCAAGATGGATTAAGTAGTTAAATGTTAGACCTAAAACCATAAAGACCCTAGAAGAAAACCTAGGCAATACCATTCAGGACATATGCATGGGCAAGAACTTCATGACTAAAACACCAAAAGCAATGGCAACAAAAGCCATAATAGACAAATGGGATCTAATTAAATTAAAGAGATTCTGCACAGCAAAAGCAACTGCCATCAGAGTGAACAGGAAACCTACAGAATGGGAGAAAACTTTTGCAATCTACCCATCTGACAAAGGACTAATATCCAGAATCCACAAAGAACTTAAACAAATTTACAAGAAAAAATCAAACAACCCCATCAAGAAGTGGGCAAAGGATATGAGCAGACACTTTTCAAAAGAAGGCATTTATGCAGCCAACAGACACATGAAAAAGTGCTCATCATCACTGGTCATCAGAGAAATGCAAATCAAAACCACAATGAGATACCATCTCACACCAGTTAAAATGGCGATCATTAAAAAGTCAGGAAACAACAGGTGCTGGAGAGCATGTGGAGAAATAGGAACACTTTTACACAGTTGGTGGGAATGTAAACTAGTTCAACCATTGTGGAAGACAGTGTGGCGATTCCTCAAGGATCTAGAACTAGAAATATCATTTGACCTAGCGATCCCATTATTGGGTATACTCCCAAAGGATTATAAATCATGCTATTATAAAGATACATGAACACTTATGTTTATTGCAGCACTATTCACAATAGCAAAGACTTGGAACCAACCCAAATGTCCATCAATGATATACTGGATTAAGAAAATGTGGCACATATACACCGTGGAATACTATGCAGCCATAAAATGGATGAGTTCATGTCCTTTGTAGGGACATGGATGAAACTGGAAACCATCATTCTTAGCAAACTATTGCAAGGACAGAAAACCAAACACTGCATGTTCTCACTCATAGGTGGGAATTGAACAATAAGAACACTTGGACACAGGGCAGGGAACATCACACACCAGGGCCTGTCATGAGGTGGAGGGATGGGGGAGGGATAGCATTAGGAGAAATACCTAATGTAAATGACAAGTTAATGGGTGCAGCAAACCAACGTGGTACATGTATACATATGTAACAAAACTGCACATTGTGCACATGTACCCTAGAACTTAAAGTATAATTTAAAAAAATAAGAATTTAAGTAAAAATCATGTAATTGGGAATATCAATATGGAATAGTTTTTTTTTTTTAAGAGATTGTGTCTTGCTTTGTTGCCCAGGCTGGTCTTGAACTCCTGGCCTCAAGGGCCGTCCCGCCTCAGCCTCCTGAATCACTGGGAATACAGGCATGAGCCACCACATCCAGCCTCAGCTTTCTATTTCTAAAAGCTTTGGGCCAGGCACGGTGGCTCATGCCTATAATCCCAGCACTTTGGGAGGCCGAGGCAGGCAGATCACGAGGTCAGGTGATCGAGACCATCCTGGCTAACACGGTGAAACCCCGTCTCTACTAAAAATATAAAAAATTAGTTGGGTGTGGTGGCGGGCGCCTGTAGTCCCAGCTACTCCGGAGGCTGAGGCAGGAGAATGGTGTGAGCCTGGGGGGCAGAGCTTGCAGTGAGCGGAGATCACGTCACTGCACTCCAGCCTGGGTGACAGAGCAAGACTCCGTCTCAAAAAGAAAGAAAAAAAAAACTGTGTATTTCCTAGCTCTGTCAACTGAAAGCTTTAAAAGCAATGACAACCCAGTAGTGATGAGTGCCTCTAGTGTTGAGATTGTGTTCCCTAAATAACATTTTCTACTAAAAGGAACCAGCACTCTTGAGAAATTGCTGACTCCAAGTGTGGAACAAGAAACATAAGATAAGCCTAGGATATCTATTCATGTGAGATAGCAGGGAAGTGCTCAAATACTACTGGGGTAGTGTTAAAAGCACACAAGAGCAAATGGTCAGAAAGGAGACTAATTGAGAGTTTAAAAAAAGTCTTCAATGAATTTATATAAATCTATGAATTCAATATGAAATTGAAAGTGACATTTTATTTATCATTTTTTTGAACTTGCTAGGAGACCAAATTAGTATTTTAAACACAGATACATAAAAAGAATTAAGCATGTATACTGTCTTTTGTAGGTTACCTCTGTTTCAGGGTAAGCAAATAGTTGATGAGAGAAAATTCCTTATGGAAAAACTTCAACTAATAAATGTTGGAGAAATGGTATAACTTTCAAAGCATTGTTTTACAGCTTTATTGGAATAATGGATCTAGGCAATGGTCATCAATGGCTACTAACACTCTCATGCATACAGTCGATTGGACACTTTATAAGGGATGAATCAGACTGATCAACCTTTACTTCTTTAATAATGGGACAATCAGATATTATATGCCCTTTGCTGAGAGTAATTAGTAAGTACCCAATATCATCTATTAAGTACTCCTGAAAAAAAAAAAAAGAAGAAAAAGAAAACATTTCATCTAAATCTGATTAAACCTTTAACTCTAATGAGAATTGACAGGATATACAGGAGATAGAGTAACGTGCTAACCAATACCACGTGAATGCAAGCAGCTGAATCCAAAAAATGAAAAATACCATACATTTCTCCAACAAATAAATAGCAATACAATGCACCATGAAATGAACACAAAATACAAAATAAAAACAATAAAGAGAGTGGAGGGAACTGTGATGAGTATAAAGAGATTATAAAGACATCAATAGAATGCAATGCATGAATTTAACAAAATCCCGATTTGAACAAACCATGTGTATGAAAAGTTTAATTAATTTATTTTTGAACTTTTTTTTAAGTTAAGGGGTACATGTGCAGGTTTGTTATATAGGTAAATTGTGTGTCACCAGGGTTTGGTTTACAGATTATTTCATCACCCAGGTAAGCATATTACCCATTAGGTAGTTTTTTGATCCTCACCCTCCTCCCACCCTTGACCTTCAAGTAGGTCCAGTGTGTATTGTTCCTTTTTTTTTTGTATTCATGTGTACTCAATGTTTAGCTCCCAATTATAAGTGAGAACATGTGATTTTTGGTTTTCTGATCCTGTATTAGTTTGCTCAGGATGATTGCCTCCAGCTGCATCCCTGTTTCTGCAAAGGACATGATCTTGTTCCTTTTTATGGCCGCATAGTATTCCATGGTGTATATGAACCACATTTTCTTATTCCAGTCTACCAATGATGGGCATGTAGGTTGATTCCATGTCTTTGCTCTTGTGTATAGTGTTGCAATGAACATACATGTGCATGTGTCTTTATGGCAGAACAAATTATATTCCTTTGGGTATATACTCAATAATTGCTGGGTTGAATGATAGTTCTGTTTTAATGTCTTTGAGAAATTGCTAAACTGCTTTCCACACTGGCTGAATTTACATTCCCACCAGCACTGTATAAACTTTCCCTTTTCTCTGCAACCCTGCCATCATCTGTTATTTTTTCAACTTTTTGATAGTTGCCATCCTGACTGGTGTGAGATGGTATCTCATTGTGATTTTGATTTCCATTTCTCTAATGATTAGTAATGTTGGACATTTTTTCACATGCTTTTTGGTCGCTTGTATGTCTTCTTTTGAAAAGTGTCTATTCATGTCCTTTGCCCAATTTTTAACGGGGTTAAGCAAATTAACAAGCACAGACCACTACATCATTATTTCAAATAGCAAAATTATCAAAAATGCTTCAATATTTTTAATACCCAATCTGTGTTTAATTTTCCCTAAATGTCTCAAAACGTTTTTTATACTGGGTGTGGTGGTACCCACTTTTAATGCCAGCTACTTGTTTTAATGATGTTATGGTTTGTTTTTGGCTTGTTAATTTGACTAAGTCCCTTATAGATTCTGGATATTAGACCTGTATCAGATGCAAGTTTGCAAATATTTTCTCCCATTCTGTGGGTTGTCTGTTTACTTCGTTAATAGTTTCTTTTCCTGTGCAAAGGCTCTTTAATTAGGTAATATTTGTCAAATTTTGTTTTTGTTGCAATTGCTTTTTGCATTTTCATCATGAAATGTTTGCCAGGGCCTATGTCTAGAATGGTGTTTCATGGGTTTGCTTCAAGGATTTTTAAAAAATAATTTTAAGGTTTTACATTTAAGTTTTATTTATTTTTATTATTATTTTTTAAGCCCCCTGACAATCAGGCAGAATATTTATTTATTTATTTTCGAGGCAATGTCTCACTTTGTCACCCAGGCTGGAGTGCATTGGTGTGATCCTAGCTCACTACAGCCTTGAACTCCTGGGCTCAAGCCATCCTCCTGCCTCGGTCTCCCAAATAGCTGGGATTACAGGCATGTATCACCACACCTGGCAAGAAAAACGTTTTAAGACATTTAGGGAGAACTGAACACAGATTGAGTATTTAAAAATATTGAAGGATTTTTGTTAATTTTGCTATTTGAGATAATGATGTGGTGGTTTGTTTTGAAAAGTCCTTTTGTTAGCATTGTTGGTGTTACATTCTGAAGTATTGACAAATGACATAATATGATGCCTGTGTTTGCCTTAAAACAATTTCAAAAATTTTTCAAAAAAGGTGACAGGAATTAGATGAAACAAAGATGGCAAAATGTGATCATTGTTGAAGCTGGAAAATATTACACGTGAATTCATTATACTATTCTGTCTAAAAATAATCATGTCAGAATTGATAAAATATAATATTGCTGTCTAACCATATGCAGAACAATGAAATTGTGCCCCTACCTCTCACCTTATACAAAAGTTAGGATGGATTAAAGACTTAAATGTAAGACCTCAAGCTATAAAAAATCCTAGAAGACAACCTAGGAAATACTCTTCTAGACATTGGCCTAGGCAAAGAATTTATGACTAAGTCTTCAAAAGCCAATGCAACAAAACAAAAAATTGAAAATTGGGACCTAATTAAACGAAAGAGCTACTGCACAGCAGAAGAAACTATCAACAGAGTAAAGAGACAACCTATAGAACAGGAGAAAATATTTGCAAACTATAAATCTGACAAAGGACTAATATCCAGAATCTATAGAGAACTTAAAAAATAAACAAGGAAAAGCCAAATAACCCCATTAAAAAGTAGACAAAGGACAAGAACAGACACCTCTCAAAAGAAGACTTATAAGTGACCAACAAACATGTGAAAAAATGCTCAAAATCACTAATCATCAGAGAAATGCAAATTGAAACCTCAATGAGATACCATCTCATACAGTCTGTTGTGGGAAGTCAGGAACCCTGAATGGAGGGACCGGCTGAAGCCATGGCAGAAGAACATAAATTGTGAAGATTTCATGGACATTTATTAGTTCCCCAAATTAATACTTCTATAATTTCTTACACCTGTCTTTACTGCAATCTCTGAACATAAATTGTGAAGATTTCATGGACACTTATCACTTCCCCAATCAATACCCTTGTGATTTCCTATGCCTGTCTTTACTTTAATCTCTTAGTCCCATCATCTTCTTAAGCTGAGGAGGATGTATGTTGCCTCAGGACCCTGTGATGATTGCGTTAATGCACAGATTGTTTGTAGAGCATGTGTGTTTGAACAATATGAAATCTGGGCACCTTGAAAAAAGAACAGGATAACAGCAATGTTCAGGGAACAAGAGAGATAACCTTAAACTCTGACCAATGGTGAGCTGGGTGGAACAGAGCCATATTTCTCTTCTTTCAAAAGCAAATGGGAGAAATATCGCTGAATTCTTTTTCTCAGCAAGGAACTTCCCTGAGAAAGAGAATGCATCCCTGAGGGTAGGCCCCCAAAATGGCTGCTTCAGGGGGCAGCCGTCTTTTATGGTCAAAGCTGTAGGGATGAAATAAGCCCCAGTCTCCCGTAGCACTCCCAGGCTTATTAGGATGAGGAAATTCCCACCTAATAAATTTTAGTCAGACCAGTTGTCTACTGTCAAACCCTGTCTCCTGACAGGGTTATCAATGACAACGTGTGCCTGAAACTTCATTAGCAATTTTAATTTCGCCCCAGTCCTGTGGTCCTGTGATCTCGCCCTGCCTCCATTTGCCTTGTGATATTTTATTACCTTGTGAAGCATGGGATCTCTGTGACCCACACCCTATTTGTACACTCCCTCCCCTTTTGAAAATCACTAATAAAAACTTGCTGGTTTTAAGGCTCAGGGGGCATCACGGAACCTGCCAACATGTGATGTCTCCCCTGGACACCCTGCTTTAAAATTTCTCTCTTTTGTACTCTGTCCCTTTATTTCTCAGGCCAGCCAGCACTTAGGGAAAATATAAAAGAACCTACATGACTATTGGGGGAAGGTTCCCCAATACCAGTCAGAATGGCTGTTACTAAAAAGTCAAAAAATAACAGATGCTGTTGAGGTTACAGAGAAAAGGGAAAGCTTATACACTGTTGGTGGGAATGCAAATTAGTTTAGCCGTTGTGGAAAGCAGTTTGGAGATTTCTCAAAGAACTAAAAATGGAATTACCATTTACCCCAGCAATCACATTATTGGGTATATACCCAAAGGAAAATAAAATTGTTCTACCAAAAAGAAATTTGCACTTGTATGTTTATTGCAGCACCATTTACCATAACAAAGACAGGTTCTCTTCGATGGTGGATTGGATAAAGACAATGTGGTACTTGTACACTGTGGAACACCACACAGCCACCATAAAAAAGAATGAAATCATATCCTTTGCAGCAACATGGATGCAGTTGGAGGCCATTATCCTAGGCAAATTAATGCAGAAGCAGAAAATCAAATACTGCATGTTGTTATCACTTATAAGTAAAAGTTAAACATTGGGTACATATGGACACAAGGATGGGAACAATAAACACAGGGGATTCCAAAAATGGGGAGAGTTGGGAGAGGTGCATGGGATAAAAAACTACTTATTGGGTACTATGTTCACTACTTGGGGGATGAGATCATTAGAAGCTCAAACTTCAACATCATGCAATAAACCTATGTAACAAACCTGCACATATACCCCCTGGATCTAAAACTAAAAAATAAAAAACTAAGTTAAAATTTTTTTGTACAATACAAATTTCAGCTAGAAATTTTAAAAACCACATTGTTCTTTTTTCTGTTCTATTTTATTTTGGTCCTTTCTTGTCTTTCTTTTCCTCTGAGAGATTTGTAAATTTCATTAATCAGAATCCTGTTTCCATTTTTCAGTAGTTCATATTTTATCATTTATTAACTTAATAAAATCATGTTTATTAATGTCTCTACATATCTTCCTGTGAAACAATACGAGGTTCTAGGAATGCTTTAACTTCAATTACTGTCCACCACAAATTTACATATTATTATTGTCCAGTTGGTTAGTTCTATCTTAGTTTTATAATTCTCATTACTTATTATTATTGTATTAGACAAAGTTTTCATTAGACATTTATTAATTTCTGTACTCATCATTTCTTTTTACATTTAATTTATTTTGCTTTCCAGTTCCTTCTTTCCAAAGATATCCACTATTAATGTTTTCTTTAAAGATCTATTAGCTAAACACTTTTGTCTTCACTTTTCCAAAAATGTCTTTATTTCATTCTAATTTTTTTTTTTTTTTTTTGAGGTAGAGTCTTGCTCTGTCACCCAGGCTGGAGTGTAGTGGTGCAATCTTGGTTCACTGCAGCTTCAACCTCTCAGGCTCAAATGTTCTCCCACTTCAGCCTCCCAAGTAGCTGGGACTACAGCTAAGCACCACTATGCTCAGATAAATTTTTTTTGTAAAGTTTTTTGTAGAGATGGAGTCTTGCCATGTGGCCCAAGACAATCTTTAATTTCTGGGCTCAAGTGATTCTCCTGCCTTGGTCTCCTAAAGTGTTGGGATTACTGGTGTGAGCCATGGCACCTAGCCTCACCCTAATTTTTGAATGAGAGTTGGATGTACATGGTTTTTTGTTTTATGACTTTTGAAGATATTATTCAGTAGCCTTCCATCTTCTGTTATTGTTTTTTTTTTTTTTTTTTTTTTTTGAGACGGAGTCTCGCTCTGTCGCCCAGGCTGGAGTGCAGTGGCGCAATCTCGGCTCACTGCAAGCTCCGCCTCCCGGGTTCATGCCATTCTCCTGCCTCAGCCTCTCCGAGTAGCTGGGACTACAGGCGCCCGCCACCACGCCCGGCTAACTTTTTTTGTATTTTTTAGTAGAGACGGGGTTTCACCGTGGTCTCGATCTCCTGACCTCGTGATCCGCCCGCCTCGGCCTCCCAAAGTGCTGGGATTACAAGCGTGAGCCACCGCGCCCGGCCCTGTTATTGTTAATAAGAAATCTGCTGTTGATTTGTTACTTCTTTCTTAGTAATGTATATTTACTTATTGTTTGCTTTTAAAATTTCTTTTTAACTGGTATTCTACAGAGTAACTATGATATATCTAGATATGAATTTATTTTTGTTTATCTTGCTCAGGAATTTTTATACTTTTGAAATCTGAATTATTGGATTTCATTAATTTTGTACAATTCTCAACAATTATCTACTTGAAAAATTTTTCTTTTTCATGTTTTCTGTTTTCTACTTTTGGAATGTTCACATTTTCTATATCTTTGTCACTTTATGCTGCCTTGTTGATTAGTTCTTCAGATGTGTTTACAGAGTGTCTGGAAAGAGTGTCAAATCTGCTGTTTAACATATCATTGAGTGCTTAAAATTTTGATAACAGCATTTTACATTTCTAAAAGTTTCCATTTTTAATCTTTAAAATATTTTTTCAGTGTCTTATTTTCTTCTTATATCTCAATTCTTTTGAAAGTATCTACAGTCATATATAGTGGTTTCTATGTGATTGTATGTTATCTGAAGTTTATGGAGACTATTTAGTCATAAAATTTACATATGGCAGACTTTTGATTTTGTGTTCTGTAATGTTGGATTGCGAGCTCATCTTCAGCAGGTTTTTACCTATGGGAATACTGTGAGATCCAGATCAAGTCATCCATAAGAGTGGCTTTGTTTACTTATACTAGATTTTAAGGAAGTATCACCAACCTAGGACTACATTCATTTTTTGTGTGTGTTTTAGATATTTTGATTTTTTTATTGATTATTTTGAATAGTTAATGTAAGTTGCAAGGTGAAAGAGGTTTCTTCCCATCTCTGTACTCCATTCACACAGTTTACCCTCCCAGATGGAATTGCTGTTGGCAGTTTCTTATTCTTTTCTTCATTTATTTAACAAATGCTGAGTGTCTATGTTCTAGGCCTTGTTCTAGCAAGTTGGGATACATCAATGAAAAAAACAGACAAAAATTCCTGTTTCCAGAAAGTTTACCTTCTAGGGGAGTGTGTGTGTGTATATATATATATATATACACTGGGAGGGGGGCAGAAAATAGATAGCAAACACAACCAATGAGTAAATTGTATAATATGATTTACAGTCAGAGTGATAGGTGAATGGAACAAGTAAAGCAGTGTTAGAAGAATAAGAGTGCTGGGGCCAGGGACCAGCTGCTTTAATACATGATATCCTCATGGTAAGTCTCCTTGACTTGATGAGACTTGATCAAAGACTTTAAAAGGCAACTCGTTAGCAAGTGGCTAAGTGGGGATGCATGTTCCAGGCCAAGGGAACAGCTAGACCAAGGGGTATAAGGAAGGAACATGCCTGGCATGCTCACAAAATAGCAAGGAGCCTAATGCGCTGCAGTGGAGGGCAGGAATGGGGAGTAGTGAAGTATCTAGAGGTACAGGGGCACAGATCAGACAAACTCTTGTAAGCCATTGGGAGGACTTTGGCTCTTACTTTGGGTGACACTGGAAGCCATTGCAGGAATTTGAGCCAAACAGTGGCATAATTTTATATATATATATATATTTTTATATATATATATTTATATATATATTTTTATATATATATATATTTTTTGAGATGGAGTCTTGCTGTATTACCCAGGCTAGAGTGCAGTGGCACAATCTCGGGTCACTGCAACCTCTGCCTCCTGGGTTCAAGTGATTCTCCTGCCTCAGCCTCCCAAGTAGCTGGGATTACAGGCATGCACCACCATGCCCAGCTAATTTTTGTATTATTAGTAGAGACAGGGTTTCACCGTGTTGGCCAGGCTGGTCTCAAACTCCTGACCTCAAGTGATCTGCCTGCCTCGGCCTCCCAAAGTGCTGAGATTACAGGTGTGACCCACCGCCCCCAGCCATGATCTTCTGTTTTTAAAGGCTCACTCTGGCTTCTAAATTTAAATTACAGTGTGTGAGTGTGGTGGGGGGAACAAAGGTAGAAGCAGGGAGACCCGTGAGAAGTTGGTGCAGTGATGCAGATTGTCTTATATTCTTTCACGAGATGATCAGTTTGAGGAGGCTACAAAAAGGGACACAAACGAGGCTTAGGAAAGCATAGTTTGTTATCCTCACAGGTCCTAGAGAGGTAGAGTCACTGCACACCACAAGAGGGTCACACAGGAACGGCACCAAAGGAATAAGCTCAGCCAAGCAGTGGGGAGAGGTGAAAGAATGAGGACACTGGGCCAAGTAATTCGGGGTTAGGGTAGAGTATATAAGAAAAGTTGCAAGGTGATTTCACTGGTGTATTTGAATATCACTGGTCACAGTCTTGGAAGAGCAAGAAGGAGAACTTATGTCTTGCGTCAATATTATCACATAGGCTCACCTGGTAGCCTGGGTGGAATGCTCCCAGTCTATTCATGGGGATGTTGAGGTAGCAGGAAAATATGGTGTTTCAAAATTTGCAATACACAGAAATTCTTATGATGATGATTTTGTCCAGGGTGGTGGCCATGGAGAAAGTGTAATGCTGTAGGATTCCCGACATATCTTGAAGATAGATCCAATGGTCTTTCCTAATGAATTGGATGTGGGATGTGAGAGCAAGCATAGACTCAAGGATGACTCTAAGGGTTTAGAACCAAGCAGCTGGAAGGATGGATTTACTGTCAGTGAAAATGGGGAAGGATGTGGAGGAATAGGCTTGAGAGGATATAAGAAAAGTTTTGGATTTTAGACGTCTCATGCATCTAAGTAGAGATTTTGAGTTGGCTGTTGAATATCCGAGGCTGGGATGTGGGAGAGAGGTCTGGGCCAGAAGTATAAATTTGAGAGCAACCAGTTTAAAGTGATCAACAAGCCTTGAGGCTGGGTGAGATCACTAATAGAGTGAGTATCACTAGAGGAGAGGTGAGGATCAAAGACTGAGCCTGGGACACATTTTTAGGTAAGATGGTCTGTGCACATGCAACATATATGTACATGGCTGTTATTACCTTTTACATCAGTGGCACTCTATTACCTGCACTGTTTTGTATCTTACTTTTTTTTTCTCACCATAGATCTTATTTCATACTGTTCCATGTTTATGCTATTTTCTTAGGCTCCATGCTCCAGAACCCTCACATAGTGTAAATTTCAACCACAAGCTTAGGTGAGGGCAGACCTATTGTTTCAAATTATCAGGGAGGGTTTTGAGCCACCCTTCACCACCAGCCTACTGTGGGTTATTCTTAAAGAATATGAAATATGTTTTAGCAACAATATCTAAGAAGGGGATTTTTAAATTCTAAATTTTATTTATTATAAAGGTTATGATAATGATATGATGGGAAATATTCTAATGACAAAGAATCAGAAACATTCACATAGCACTTATTATGTGTGAGTTTTCTAAGCAGTTTTATGTACAATGACTCATTTAATCTGTACACCAACATTACTAGGTAGGTATTATTACTTTTTCTATTTTACAAACTGAAAAACTGAGGCACAGAGATTAAGTAATATTTGCAACACCTTACAGCTGGTAAATGGTAGAGCTGGGATTCAAATATATCACACTTTATAAGCAGGTATTTAGATTTTTGTTTAGTGCATTCTAAACACTTTCCCAAAGTGTTACAGATGTCTAAGCATTATAATTTTAAATGACTGCATCACATTCTACTAAGCTGGGCTTAGTAGAATAATCGGCTTGATTGTTTCATAATTGTTGCAATTTGGGTTGTCTTTAATTTTTTGTATTATGCGTAATACTAAAATGTTCATGTCAATGCACATAGCTTTTTAAAATTTAAGTATGTGGGCAACCCCCTTTGGGTCCCGTCCCATTGTATGGAAGCTCTGTTTTTACTCTATTAAATCTTGCAACTGCACACTCTTCTGGTCTGCTTTTGTTACAGCTCAAGCTGAGCTTTCGCTCACTGTTCACCACTGCTGTTTGCCGCTGTCACAGACCTGTCATTGACTTCCACCCCTTGGGATCCAGCAGGGTGTCCGCTGCACTCCTGACCCAGTGAGACGCCCATTGCTGCTCCCAGTGGACTAAAGGCTAGCCATTATTCCTGCACAGCTAAGTGCCCAGGTTTGTCTTAATCGAGCTGAACACTAGTTGCTGGGTTCCACAGTTCTCTTCCGTGACCCACGGCTTCTAATAGAGCTATAACCTCATTGCATGGCCCAAGGTTCCATTCCTTGGTATCCATGAGGCCAAGAACCCCAGGCCAGAGAACAGGGTTGCTGCCATCTTGGGAGTGGCCCACCACCATCTTGGGAGCTCTAAGAACAAAGACCGTCTGTTAATATTTGGTGGCCCATACAGGATTCTCCAAAGTGATGGGAAATATTTCCCCCAAGGCAAAAAAGCTCCTAAGATGTATTCTGGAGAATTGGGACCAATTTGACCCTGAGATGCTAAGAAAGAAGCAGGTTATATTCTTCTGCAGTACTGCCTGGTCACAATATCCTCTTCAAGGAGGAGAAACCTGGCCTCCTGAGGGAAGTGTAAATTATAACACCATCTTACAGCTAGACCTCTTTTGTAGAAAGGAGGGCAAATGTAGTGAAGTGCCATATGTGCAAACTTTGTTTTCATTAGAGACAACTCAATTATGTAAAAAGTGTAATTTATGCCCTGCAGGAAGCCCTCAGTGTCTACCTCCCTGCCCCAACATTCCCCTGGCTCCTTCCCCAACTAATAAGGACCCCCCTTCAACCCAAACGGTCCAAAAAGAGATAGACAAAGGGGTAAACAATGAACCCAAGAATGCCAATATTCCCCGATTATGCCCCTTCCAAGTGATGGGAGGGGGAGACATTGGCCCAGAGTGTGTGTACCTTTTTCCCCCTCAGACGTGAAGCTAATTAAAATAGACCTAGGTAAATTCTCAGATAACCCTCATGGCTATATTGATGTTTTACAATGGTTAGGACAATCCTTTGATCTGATGTGGAGAGATAAAATGTTACTGCTAAATCAGACACTAGCCCCAAATGAGAGAAGTGCCGCCATAACTGCAGCCCTGAGAGTTTGGCCATCTCTGGTGTCTCAGTCAGGTCAATGATAGGATGACAACAGAGGAAAGAGAACAATTCCCCACAGGCCAGCAGGCAGTTCCCAGTGTACACCCTCATTGGGACACAGAATCAGAACATGGAGATTGGTGCCGCAGACATTTGCTAACTTGCGTGCTAAAAGGACTAAGGAAAACTAGGAAGAAGCCTATAAATTATTCAATGATGTCCACTATAACACAGGGAAAGGAAGAAAATCCTACTGCCTTTCTGGAAAGACTAAGGGAGACATTGGGGAAGCATACCTCTCTGTCACCTGACTCTGTTGAAGGCCAACTAATCTTAAAGGATAAGTTTATCACTCAGTCACCTGCAGACATTAGAAAAAACTTCAAAAGTTCGCCTTAGGCCCGGAGAAAAACTTAGAAACCCTAATGAACTTGGCAAACTCGGTTTTTTTATAACAGAAATCAGGAGGAGCAGGCAGAACGGGACAAACGGGATAAAAAAAGAAGGCCACCACTTTAGTCATGCCCTCAGCCAAGCGGACTTTGGAGGCTCTGGAAAAGGGAAAGCCTGGGCAAATCAA